>NC_135806.1:71780246-72441444 GCF_964213995.1 Mustelus asterias
CCAGAGGTAACGGTTGGCAAAGACTATGCCAATGCATCCAACTGGAATCTACACCAGCTTGAGTAATCTTTTTCATGTGACTAATGCTGCAAAGTGAAAAACACCTTCATTTCAGTGTTCTTTAATTGAATCAACCTTGCTGGCACCTACATAAATACAGGCTGAATTTTACGGATGATAGTCAATTCTCATATCCAGGCAGAAAGCAGGAGCTGACTCTGCATTGGTCAGTGATAGGACCCTGGTGTGGCACTCTGCCAGTGGTGACCAATTAACAATTGGACGGCCCCAAGAGTTATTGGCACACCGAGGGCCAGCACCCTCAGCAGTACCACCATTCTCCAGCAAATGGGGATGAAGTGGTTGTAGAGCACTGGCAGTACCATTTTTGCATGGGTGGTCATTGTTGTTGGTTGCTCCACTGATGGAAGGCTGATGGAGGTGGGGGTCGCCCTTAATTGCTCACTTCAGTGGTTCAATTGGCTGCACAGGGGTGGATGTGCCACAAAGTTTCCCACCACTGGCAATATGGCATGTCGACAGGAAGTCTCCTAATGCCTTACCTAGCCATTTAACCAGCTCTACCACCTCCTAGCCTGTGGGCAATAGGCCAGGAAAATTTGTCCCTTTGAATGTATCGGGAGCTCATCACATAGAACCATAGAACCATAGAAAATTACAGCTCAGAAACAGGCCTTTTGGCCCTTCTTGTCTGTGCCGAACCATTTTTTGCCTAGTTGCACTGACCTGCACTTGGACCATATCCCTCCACACCCCTCTCATCCATGAACCCGTCCAAGTTTTTCTTAAATGTTAAAAGTGACCCCGCATTTACCACTTTATCTGGCAGCTCATTCCACACTCCCACCACTCTGCGTGAAGAAGCCCCTCCTAATATTCCCTTTAAACTTTTCTCCTTTCCTCCTTAACCCATGCCCTCTGGTTTTTTTCTCCCCTAGCCTCAGTGGAAAAAGCCTGCTTGCATTCACTCTATCTATACCCATCATAATTTTATACACCTCTATCAAATCTCCCCTCAATCTTCTACGCTCCAGGGAATAAAGTCCCAACCTATTGAATCTCTCTCTGTAACTCAGCTTCTCAAGTCCCGGCAACATCCTTGTGAACCTTCTCTGCACTCTTTCAACCTTATTTATATCCTTCCTGTAACTAGGTGACCAAAACTGTACACAATACTCTAAATTCGGCCTTGCCAATGCCTTATATAACCTTACCATAACACTCCAACTTTTATACTCGATACTCCGATTTATAAAGGCCAATGTACCAAAGGCACTCTTTACGACCCTATCCACCTGTGACGTCACTTTTTAGGGAATTCTGTACCTGTATTCCCAGATCCCTCTGTTCAACTGAACTCTTCAGAGTCCTACCATTTACCCTGTACGTTCTACTTTGGTTTGTCCTTCCAAAGTGCAATATCTCACACTTTTCTGCATTAAATTCCATTTGCCATTTTTCAGCCCATTTTTCTAGTTGGTCCAAATCCCTCTGCAAGCTTTGAAAACCTTCCTCACTGTCCACTACACCTCCAATCTTTGTATCATCAGCAAACTTGCTGATCCAATTTTCCACATTATCATCCAGATCATTGATATAGATGACAAACAACAATGGACCCAACACTGCGGCTCACCACTAGTCACAGGGCTCCACTCAGAGAAGCAATCCTCCACAACCACTCTCTGGCTTCTTCCATTGAGGTTTATTTGGTAGCAAATACCATAAGCTTTCGGAGCACTGCTCCTTCGTCAGATGGAGTGGAACCTTTAACCTGGTGTTGTGAGACTTCTTCCTGTGTTCACCCTAGTCCAACGCCGGCATCTCCACATCACTTCTTCCATTGAGCCAGTGTCTAATCCAATTTACTACCTCCCCATGTATACCCAGCGACTGAACCTTCCTAATTGACCTCCCATGAGAGACCTTGTCAAAGGCCTTGCTGAAATCCAGGTAGACAACATCCACCACCTTCCCTTCATTCACTTTCCTGGTAACCTCCTCGAAAAACTCCAATAGATTGGTCAAACATGACCTACCACGCACAAAGCCATGTTGACTCTCCTTAATAAGTCCCTGTCTATCCAAATATTTGTAGATCCTATCCCTTATCACACCTTCCAATAACTTGCCCACCACCGACGTCCAACTTACTGGCCTATAATTTCCCGGATTTCTTTTGGAACCTTTTTTAAACAACGGAACAACATGAGCCACCTTCCAATCATCCGGCTCCTCCCCCGTGAATACTGACATTTTAAATATGTCTGCCAGGGCCCCTGCAAGTTCAACACTAGCTTCCCTCAAGGTCCGTGGGAATACCCTGTCCGGTCCTGGGGATTTATCCACTCTGATTTGCCTCAAGACAGCAAGCACCTCCTCCCCTTTAATCTGTAAAGGTTCCATGACCTCCCTACCTGTTTGCCCTATTTCCGTAGAAACATCATAAGAAACAGTGGCAATATTTACTGTGTCCAGTCCATACTCACTGATTTTAACTTTTTGCTTCATTGGCCTAACAGTCTCCTTTACCAAAAGGTCAATGATGACCCAAAGAGTTCAGTTTTTAAGAGAATTAATTGCCAAAATCCTGATCTGACTTCCAGTAGGACTGCACATCCACCTCCAAGGACAGCAGTACACTGCCTGTCATCTAGCATACTGCCTGCCCACTTGTCTCATAGCCCTTTCCCTTGGCACTATGTAAATGCAATTTGTTGTTGCTATGGTAGATGGAATGCATGTTAATATTAGGGAAGGAACTTTATGGGTCTCTTTAAAGAACTTCTTGTTCTTCAGATCTCTCGGTTCCAATACAGTTTCTCCGATAAAGAGTTTTAATAATAGCACTAAACAATAACAACAAAGCAGCTGTTTCTCTCTGATCATTTGACAGCTTTGGATTAGTGGGAGCACTTTCACCTTTGAGTCAGACGGTTGTGGGTTCAAACCAGAAACTTGAACACATAATCCAGGCATCTCAGTGCAATACTGAGAGAGCCCTACCCTAGCAGAAGTGTCTCTTTTGGATGAGATATTAAAGTAACCAAGACAGCATCTTTTCTCCCGGATTGGGAGCACAGATTGGAGCTGACAAAGACTGAGTGCAATGAAGAATGAATGCTAACTTTGGAATCTGGTGCAGCTGAGATATCTCTGTTAAGTTTTTCTCAAGTTTCCTTTTAGATTAACAGGTAGACTCTGACATTGGACTTAAAAACTGCAAGCTGGTTAAAAAGCCAAGAATACCAGAAACTGCCTGATTGTGGAAGTTATCAGATAATTAATTGAAAGTGGTTGCCTTAAAAAAATTGCTAATTACTATAGGAGGAAGCTGACTGAGTGGTTGCAACTTGGCTGTGAGTCACCAGTCCTCTATAAAAGTAAACATGTTTTGTGACTACACAGAATGAGTGCACAGAGACATTGAGGAATGAGTACTAACTTAGGGATTCAGTGCAGAGGGCGAAGGTGGTGTTGCTTTTAATATCCTTTTTTCAGACTCCAGTGGCTAGTGACTGTTCAAAGGCATTAATTAGGTGGGCAGGTAGGTGATTGGTTGGTGAGATTTCTAAAAAGAGGCAACAATTTAAATCAGTGTTAAAAAGACATAAGTATTGCATTAAATGTATAGGTTAACTAGTTAAGCTATTTAATGTAACTGGAAATAATAATTGAATGTAATTTCTAAATTTGAAACCAATTTAGTTAAGTACAACACAATAAAGATGGCAGGGCAGGTGAAGTGTTGCAGCTGTCGCACGTTGGTACTGGTGAACACTAGTGTCACCCGTAGCAACCATATTTACAGTAAGCATCTGCAGCTTGGTGAGCTGGAGCCTGAGCTTTAGACCCTGCAATGCATCAAGGAGGGGGAAGGCTATCTGGAAAACTTCGCGGCAGGAGGTAGTCACATCCCTTAGGTTAGGTACCTAGGTACATAGAATGTGGTCCATGGTTAGGGGCTGGAAGATGTGACTGCAAATGTGGCATATGGAGAAGATGACAATGGAGGAGCTTCATGCTTTGCAATTGTCTAACGGGTTTGAGCTTCTTGTATCTTGTATAGGTGAGCAGGGACTGCAGGATGGATGAACAAACTGACCGCAGCACCATGGTGCAGGAACATTCAAATGGGTGATGTAAAAAGGAGTGTGGTTGTAATAACGGGTAGTACAGTCAGTGTGTAGAGTGTGTAGATCCCAAAGAATTTCTTGCCTGCCAGGTGCCAGGATTAAGGACATCTCCTTAGACCTGGAGAAGAACTTGGAATAGAAGGGGAAGGTCCAGTTATGGTGCACATGGATATCAACAACATAGGTAGGACTAAGGAAGAGGTCTGCTTAAGAAGTATGAGCAGATAGAGGTTAAATTAAAAAGCAGAACCACAAAGGTAATACTTAATCTCTGGATTACTACCTGAGCCATGAGAAAATTGGCTCAGAGAGTTGAATGCATGGCTCAAAGATTAGTGTGGGAAAAATGAATTTCAATTCATGGGCACTGACACCGGTACTGGGAAAGAGGGAGTTGTACCGGTGAGATGGTCTTCACCACGCTGGGACCAGTGTACTGGTGAATTATTTAACTCGGACTGTAGAGAGGGTTTTAAACAAGATAGTAAGAGGTGAGTCCATGTGAGGGGAGGTTTGGAAATTTAAAGAGAAAGGACAAGGCAATAAATCAGGGTAGCAATATGGGTAATGGCAACCAGGATGTGACAGGAAGGAATAAAGTGTACAAACACAGTCAGAGCAAATAGCCTGAATTTTTCGCCACGTGCACTTGTTGGGCTTAGAAGTGGGTGCAGAATGAGTTCTGGGCTGCGGTCAGTCCCAGAGAGCTGGCTGACCAAATAACAGCTATCGAGCGTGAAACACGCTCTGTGAAAGACTTGATGCAGTTGGGAGGGCAGGAAGAGGGCGGGCACTGGGAAAAGGGCAGTTATAAGGTGAGTGGGGCAGGAAGGAATAGAGAGTTTAGCAAACATCCATGCAAGGCACAGTAATAAGCAAATTAAATTTAATTCACTGTTTGACTGCATGGAACACCGGCAGTATGGTAGATGAATGAGTGCAGGGCACAGATAGAAATAAATTGTTTAGATTCAATTGCCACTATAGAGTCCTGAGGCGGTATTTTACCAATTTTTTGTCTAAGTGCTGGGTGGACTTGAAACTGGGAGAGTTTCAGATCCGTCTTTTGGGGGTGTTTTTAGGCCCCCCCTGCCCCCCCATACATACTCTGTGCTGCAAAATTCTGAGTGAGCCTGTTGCTCATTGCAGAAGCCTGGCGGGGGCGGGGGCGGGGGCGGGGGACGCTTAACACACCCAAGAGCCTGCAAAGGGAGGTAGTGCGCCTGTGCAAGCCTCTGATGCTACACATGTGCATTAGCAGTAACAAAGGTCTGACAGACAAGTGCAGGAAGGCTGAAGCAGCTACTCCCCCCCCCCCCCCCCCCCCCCCGCATTTGCAGGGACCCGTGTCCCAAGATACAGCCCCCGCCGACCCTCCTGGTGCCCAGACCGATCACGGACCCCCCTCCCCCACTGATCAAGGATCCACTGCCCTCCCCTCACCAATCGCTGCAGAGTGGCAGTCGGCCCTCTCTCCCTCCCTCCCCTCACCAATCCCTGCAGAGTGGCAGCGGGCCCCCTCCCCTCATTAGCCCTTTCCCCCACTGGTCCCTCCCCCATTGGCCCCTCCCCATTAGCCCCGTCCCTGTCACTGCCCAGTGGGCATTGCCCAGGTGCCAGACTGACATTGCTCAGGTACCAGGGTGGCACTGCCAGTCTGGCACTGCCCAAGGGGCACCCCTCTTGCCCTCAGCCTCCCCAGGGGGGACTCAATGGCCTCCAGTTCCACCGACGAGGCCAAATCAACTGCTCCCTGTTGATGGGGAGCATGTCTATTCCTCGCCAGCGAGAACCTTTCCCGGAGAGGTCATGAAAGCAGGTGAGCCTGGGCGATTGAGCGCTGGGCTCACTAATGACATGCAAATGCTTATTTAAATAGATTTAACTCCATTAACCTGCCTCTCACCCATTTCTGTGAGAGGCTGACCGTGCTGGAAATCTGGTGCTCGTAAAATGGTTTTTGCAACCGGTGCCAATCGCGCTAATCGCTTTATATGCCCCACTTTACAACTGCATTGCGGGCGCAATGCGATGGTAAAATCGACCCCATGGTTACAAGGTGACCAAGATTGGGAAATAAATATTCCAAGGCACACAACATTTTAAAAAGACAGGCCGAATGGAAAAGAAGGGGAGGGGTAGCCCTGATAAGAAAGGATTACATTGGGACATTAGTAAGTAAGGATTATGGCTAAAAAATCAGGGAGCAGAATCTCTATGGTTGCGAACTGGGATTAGCAATAATCAGAAAATACTGATGGGAGTAGTTTATAGCCCAGCCCAACAATAGTTATTCCACTGAACAGAGCATTAAACAAGACATTATTGGTACTTGTAATAAGGCAACATGATTTTATTTTATTTTATAATAGTTGTGGGGGACTTTAATCTTTATATAGACTGGACAAACCAAATACACAAAGGTGGTCTGGAAGATGGTTTGTAGAATACTTTGGTGACCATTTCTTGGAGCAATATGTCATGGAAAGAACTAGGGATATAGATATTTTAATTCTAGTATTATGCATTGTGGCAGAATTAATTGGTAATGTCACAGTAAAAAAAACACTTGGAACTCACAATAAAACAATTGAATTCCACATTAAGTTTGAAAATGACACAGACCAACCGCAAACAAGAATCTTAAACTTAAATAAAGTCAATTACATAGGTATGAGGGAAGGACTGGCCAAGGCTGATTGGATAAATAAACTAAGGCTGGGAGTTTGTGCCTGCATTCACCATGGGTGCAAATGGCGATATGAGTGCAAAGTCTTGTGAGAATCAAAAAGAGAGAATCCTGCCGGCCAGATTTCTCAGAGCAATCATCCCCACCCACTGCCATTGACATAATGTGGTTCCCACTGAGGAAGGTTGGGCACCTCATTTAAATACATTATCATCTTAATAGCGGGCTTCCCTGCTGTATCAAAACCCACATTTGGATTACTTCCTTCGCCAACCTAAAGTTACATCGGCAAGGTTTACAACAGCTCTGTAGCAACATAAACCAGGTGAAGAGGCCACATCAAAGATGCACAGGTAGGCATAGCCCCAGGTGGAAGAAGGGCATGGCTGGGAAGTGCACCTTGGCAATTGCCGAGTGGTCCTCTGGAAAGCTCCATGGGGGTGAGGAGTTCCCCATGTACACAGAGGTGGTGCTCCCTGTGAGTGTGTGGAGGTCTCTGTGTCCGTGGGCGGATCCTCATTATTTTTAACTAGAGATGATCTCTGGTTGCCCAGCGTTGTTGGCTCTTTCAGACCCCACCCCACTGGCTTGACGTCATGCAACATGCCTCCACGAATTTTTCTTTTGAGTGCTGGACAATAGGGTGAGAAAAGCCAGCTGTGCAGTCGGTGAGGTGCATACCGCTTTACTTGCCAGATCCAGCAATTAGAAGACAAAACGGAAAATTCTGTCCTTATCATGGGGAATGAGGAAATGGCAGACATTGAACAAAAATTTTGTCGGGGATATTCCTGCCTCGCTAGCAATAGGCATTGCTGTGGGCAGGATGGGAAAATTCAAAGAGTAGCCAAAAGTTTGGCCTCTCTCCAAATCTTTCCTTCCCACCCAAAATGATGGATGCTGCTGCCTGGACAGGAAAATCCCACCCATTTTGTCAGTTTTCAAAGTGGAAAGTTCAAGTTACCTATCAGAATTAAAGGAAAACTTAGGATCAGTGAGGAAATTAAGGTAATTAATATTAGTAGGAAAAAGAACTGGAAAAACTCAAGGGTGTAAAATCTGACAAATCTCCAGGATCTGATGATTTACTTTTTAGGGTCCTAAAAAAGATAGCTGCAGAGGTAGTGAATGTGTCGGTTACAATTTTCTAAAATTCCCTAAATTCCGGAAAGGTCCCAGCAGATTGGAAGTTAACAAATTGAATGGTGCTGTTCAAGAAAGGAGGGAGAGAGAGAAAATAGAAAATACAGGCTAGTTAGCCTGACACCATCATCGGGAATGTTCTGTAATCTATTATTAAGGAGTTCTTAAGAATATACTTTAAAAACATTGTGTGATGAGAACAAGTAAACATGGTTTTACATAAGGGAAATCTGTTTGACAATTTATTAGAGTTTTCTGAGGATGTAACTTCCAGGGTAGATGAAGGAGAAGCAGTAGATGTAGCATACTTGGGTTTCCTAAAGGTATTTGATAAGGTTAATACACAAGATAAGGGTTCATGGAGTTGCAGGTAATATATTAGCATGGATTGAGAATTGGTTAATGGACAGGAAGCCGAATAGGGATAAATGAGGCATTTTCAAGTTAGCAGGTAGGGAGTAGTGGAATGCTACAAGGATCAGTGCTGGGTCCTCAGCTATTTTTAATCTATTTAATGATTTAGACCAGGGGTCTTCAAACTACGGCCCGCGGGCCACATCCAGCCCACAGTGGGCTACATCTGGCCCGCAGCCAGTGGGGCAGGACGGGATTCCCACTGCTGAAAACACTTCTGCGTCCGGAACCCCGCCGCTGACTCAGGATCCGGACGCGGGGACGGAAGCCACAGGCTGGACATTTGCTGCTGCTCCATGCGGTGTCTGAATCCCCGCCCTCTTTACCGGCCTATTGTCCAATCAGAGCTGCTGTCCTGTGACTGACAGTTCATTAAACGATTCAGCAATTGAGACATCTGTTATCCAATTGCCGCTCTGCATTGACTGAGTGACAGCTGCTTTATCCAATCCGTAAGCTCCATCTGTCTGAAATGAGCGAGAACAATGACAATGATGGCGGCAATTCAGACCAATTCAGTTATGGAAGGAAAAAAGAAAAGAAAAGTGGACAGTGAGTGCCGCCTGTTTAATGAAGAATGGGGTGTAAAGTACTTCTTTGTACAAGCAGGTGATAAAGTCTTGTGTGTCATATGCAACAAAACTGTTGAAGGAGTACAATGTACGTCGGCAATATGAGACCAAACATGAACCAAGTTATTCCCAATTCCCAGGAACACAGCGTTTGGAAAAATTTGAATCAATGCAACGCAGGTTGCTTTCCCAACAAGCTTTTTTTACGCAGAAGATAACTGAAAATGAAGCTTTAACCAGGGCCAGTTACAAACTAGCTTATGTGTTGGCTAAAAGAGGAAAGCCATTCACCGATGGAGATCTCATCAAAGAGTGTATAATGGAAGCAGTGGAAGAGTTATGCCCAGAAAAAGCAAATCTGTTCAAAATCATCAGTCTTGCGCCAAATACTGTTGCTCGTAGAATTGAGGATATAGGAAGCAATATATTTCATCAAATTGCAGACAAAGCAAGAAATTTTCAGTTGTATTCTCTCGCAATTGATGAATCGACTGATGTGTGTGACACATCACAACTCCTAGTATTCATCCGTGGCGTCGACAGCGAATTTAATGTGACACAAGAATTAGCATCAGTGCACAGCACAGTAACTGGAGAAGACATCTTCAAAGAATTGCAAAAAACTGTGTTAGAATATAACCTGGAGTGGAATAAACTGCAATGCGTGACAATTGACGGAGGAAAGAACATGTCTGGGGTGAAGAAAGATTTGGTTGGACAAATCACAAAAGCTTGTGAGGTTGGTGGATTCTCAAAGCCCATGTTTCTGCATTGCGTTATCCATCAACAAGCATTGTGCAGAAAATATGTGGATATGTCTTGCGTTCTGAAACCTGTTGTTTCAACAGTGAATTTCATTCGATCTCACGGGCTTAATCATCGCCAGTTTCATGATTTTCTGAAATAAACTGATTCTGAGTTTGGTGACTTGCCTTATTATACAGCAGTTTGATAGCTTAGTTGTGGAAAGGTTCTATCACGGTTCTTTCAGCTCAGAGAGGAAATTGATTCCTTTCTCACAGAGAAGAATCGACCCGAACCATTTTTATCAAACACTGACTGGCTTTGGAAATTGGCATTTTTTGCAGACGTGACAGGCCATATGAATCAATTGAATCTGAAGTTGCAAGGTGAAACAAATTTGATTTGTGATCTATTCGCGCATGTCAAGGCATTCAGGGCAAAACTGATGCTATTTCAAGGACAGCTGAAAGTTCATAACTTGGTTCATTTTCCATGTTGTGAAAAATTTCATGAAGAAAGTGAAGCAGAATTTCCTTCTTCATTTGCAACAGAAATCATTAAGGACTTGCAAAAACAATTTCAGGAACGATTTTCTGATCTTGATGGAAGCACAGATGAAATAAAGCTGTTTCAAAATCCACTTGGCTGCAATGTTGAAACACTCCCAAGTCAGTTTCAAATGGAAATTATTGATCTCCAATCAGATGACATGCTGAATGACAAGTATAAAGAAGGAAATCTGATCCAATTTTATAAATCTTTGCAGCCTGAGCAGTTTCCAAATTTGAAGTGATTTGCCTGTGGATTTGTATCAGTTTTTGGTACAGCGTACCTGTGTGAACAAACATTTTCAAAAATGAAGTATGTCAAGTCCAAATAACGAGCAAATTTATCTGATGAGCATTTGAAGTCCATTCTAATAATTGGCTCCTCAAACTTGAAACCTCAGTTCAGCAATATTTTGAAATTAAAAAAGCAGTTCTATCATTCCCATTAATCTTGTGCAAAACTTCATGATTGAAAACTCCAATTGCCAGAATTGTGTAGAAAGGTGCAGACTGAATTTATTTTTGTTCGACCTTTATTAATGGTTCAAGTTTATTTTGAATTTCTTTGCTTTGTTTTACTGAAGTTCTTTCTTGGGGCGTGTTTATTTTTCTTATTGTGTGCCACAAAATTGGGCAAATTCTCATTTCAAGTAAGCATTTGTAAAATTTCAGTAAATAAAATTAATTAAAAAATGAATACCCTGCTTTTCTCATCTGCAGTTAAGTAATTGATTATTTTGTCAGAGCATTTGCTAATGTTTGACATTTTTACTCATTATATATCATTTCTCAGTGTCAGCACGGCATTGTTTCTTTGTAATTGTCACATTTCTCTTTTGTTCTGAATCATATCATGCTGATTACAAAGATGATCCAAATAAAACTTATTCATTCATTTAAATTTTATTCATTCATTTATAAAACTAATTTTTTTTCTTTGGCCCCCGAAAATGTGTAAAATATACGATGTGGCCCTCGTACTGAAAAGTTTGGAGACCCCTGATCTGGACAAAGAGACAGAGAGTGATAAATCTAAGTTTGCTGATAATACAAAGCTAGGTGGGGATGCAAGTGGTGAGGAGTAAGACTGCAAAGGGATATAGGCAGGTTAAATGAGTGTACAACAAGATGGCAGGTGGAGTATAATGTGGGGATCTGTGAGGTTATTCACTTTGGTCATAAAAATTAAAAAACAGAATTTTTTTAAAGATGTGAAACTTGTAAATGTTCAGCGAGCCTTGGCTATACTCATTTAAGGAACACAAAAATTCAGCATGCAATTAGGAAAGCAAATGACATATTGCAAGAGGATTGGTGTACAAGGATAAAGACATCTTGGCTGGAATTCTCTGGCCGTTCCACCACCAGCGAGAACAGACAATTTGGCGCTCAACCAAATCTTCATTCACAGCAGCGGGATCAGAGATTCCCAGTTGTGGGTGAGATCGGAGAACCCGGCCCCTTGTTACAATTATATGGGACTTTGGTGAGACCACACCTGGAATACTGGGTGGGATTTTCCAGCCGCGCTTGCCCCAAAACTGGAAAATCCCGCCCAATGTCAACGGACCATTGCATGGTCTTCCCCCTCCAGCGGTATGATTCCCGTGGCAGATGGGATGGGAAACTTCCCCTACTGTGTTTAATTGTGGCCTCCATATTTAATGAAGGATATACTTGCATTGAGGCAAATGTTCACTAGGTTGGTTCCTGAGATGAGACGGTTGTCCTGTGATGAGAAACTGAGTAAATTGGATCTATATTCTCTTGAGCTTCGAAGAGTGAGAGGTGATCTCATTGAATCATTCAAGATTCTGAAAGTGTTTGATAAGCTAGATACTGAGACATTGGCCAGGATTTTCTGACCCCGTAGTGGCAGCACCTGCCATGGGAGACTGAACGGCTTAGCCAAAAGTCCATTGAGGTTTGGCATGTTCCCTGTAGTGGGCAGGACTGGAAAATCTCAGCCATTGTTTCTCCAGGCAAGGCAATATGGAACACGGAGTACAGCTTCAGGATAAGTGGATGATCATTTAAGACTGAGATGAGTTGTAATTTCTTCACTCAACGGGTTGTGAATCTTTAAAATTCTCTACCATAGAGGGTTGTGGATATTCCATCAGGGTGGCATGGTGGCACATTGGTTAGCATTAAGTTTCAATTCCTGTCTTGGGTCACTGTCTGTGCAGAGTCTGCACGTTCTGTGTGGGTTTCCTCCGGGTGCTCCAGTTTCCTCCCACAGTCCAAAAGGCGTGCTACTTAGGCCATGCTAAATTATCCCTCAATGTACCCGAACAGGCACCAGAGTGTGGTGACTAGGGGATTTTCACAGTAACTTCATTGCAGTGTTAATGCAAGCCTACTTGGGGCACTAATAATTGAACTTTAAAGTTTAAACATTATTCAGGCTGGATGAGACAGATTTGCTGTCTTTCAGGAGAGTCAAAGGATATGGGAAGTGATGAGAAAAAGGTGTTGGAATCCAAGATCAACCATGGTCACATTGAATGGTAGGGTAGGCCCAACAGGCCGGTTGGGGCTATCCTGCTTCTCTTCTCTATGTTCTTACGATAAAGAAGATCCCACTGTACCATTTTGAATAAGAGCAAGGGAGTTTCTTGATGTCCCAGCTAATACTTAACCCTTAACCAACACCATTAAAACAAATGATATGATCATTTATCAAATTTCTGTTTGTGGCACTTGGCTGTGCTGCTGCATTTCCTACACTACAATAATAACACATTAAATGGTTGTAATGTGCTTTGAGATATCCTGAGGTCATGAAAGGCACGATATAAATGTAAGTCAGGGGAGTTGGGCACTCAAGGGCAATTAATGTTGGGCAATAAATGCTGGCCTTGTTAGCGACTCCCACATCCTGTAAATGAATTTTTAAAAAGTCTTTTTTTTAATTTATCATGTTACACGCATGCTTCACAATGCTGCCACCTGAAAAGGGGGAAAAATGAAATTAATCAGTGTATAGTTTCAAAGGAAATATGCCAGGGATTGTTTTCAGTGGGGTCATGCACTTTCCTCATCCCTGTTAGCCCAATTCATGCCTGAAGTAGCAATACCACCTAGTGGCTAATTTACCTGACTCGTTCCATTTGTACTTCTAGAAACTACAAAAAAGCCATGAACTGCAAACTATCCTCAAATAATTTATACTGTCATCGACATGTCGGTGCAAATTCGAAAGGCCAAATGGCCTCCTTCTGCACTGTAGGGATTCTATGAATGCAGACAGAAAATCAAACTGCAAGGGCTAGATTTTTCTTCTGGGGGCAGGAAACAGAGGTTGAGACCACTTCCAGGTCATGAACTCACCTCCTAGGAGGAAGCAGTCACTCACATGTGTCTTTCCCCAGTGCCACCAATTAATGGCTGGGGGGCAGGTTCACAATCCAATGAAGGATGCTTGGTGGGCTTTTGAAACTGGAGAGCTAATCAGAGGTCTTCCAACTTGAAAGCAGCAGTAGGTTGCAGTTGAAAGTAAGTTAGGGAGAAGGTGCTTCAAGATATAGGCACCCTCTCTCCAACTGTTTCAAATCTTTAATTAAAAAATAAAGTCAGCAGCCAGGTCAACCACTGTGGGTGGAGGAATCCCCATTATAGTGTGGCCTGTAGGTTCCCTGCACCCAGGGAGGGGTCTCTTGGACAGCCAGGAGTGCTAGCTCCCTAACCATGGGTTTCTGCCTCCATGTGCCTCAACTTTCCACTTGCTACTTTTTCTCCCCACAATCCCCAACCACAGCTGGTGGTAGCTTGAAGACCAATTGGAAAATTTCATTTGTCCTCCTTTAATTGGCCTCAGTTAGACTCTGAATGAACCTGACCGGCTAGCAGTTGTGTGTGGCCAGGTAGGCCTGCCGACTTTATATCCTGCCTCCACTAAAATGGTCTGAAGGTGAGAAAGAGCCAGGGAACTGGCACAATGACCAACAGGACTAGTTTCAGGTCCCACCCACCTACACTCCCAATCCCAGAGTGGGCCATAAATCCAGCGGCAAATCCCTGTTTAAAAAAACAGATGAATTATAATTATGTTATTTATTTCCAAAATAGTTTAGAATCTCCACCCTCCCTCAAGCTCCCGGATATCTTCAATCATGTTCAGTTAGGATGTTCGGGCCTACCATTGTCTTGTTTAGTAGCAATTTCCTGAACATTTGAGAGCCTGCCAAAGTTCAAATTTAGTTGTAAAATCCTGTTTTTTTATATAGACCTGCATTGTATTCTTCAGCAGTGAAAACTTATTTATCATCTGCATGCTGTTCCTTAGAGACATAATCTTAAAACATGATGTCAGGCTCGACATGTTGGCTGAGATCATCCAACTTTACCTCACCATGACCTCTCTGAACTCCTTTATGGCCCTTTGTTACAGATTGCTTTTCCAATGCTGAATGAGTTGAAATTTCCTCAAATTAAACATTGCAGAGATCCAGGCCGTGATTCTCAGGAGAATCTCGTAGTGGGCAACGCATGGGATTCGCGCATGCGTTCCCACCCTGATAGTGTCTCCCAGCGCCGGACATTGGCAGGGAGGTGCAGAAATAATTTAAATATTATTTTAAATAGAATTTAAGTGCTATTAGCGGGCCCGGGGCAGAAGTCCCCAGGCCTGTCAGCATTCCCTCCTCAACCCCCCGCAAGCCAGAGTGGTTCACTCCACTGGGCTTACAGTAGCTCCGCACTAATGGGGAACTAGTGGCCCGACGCCGCTGGAGTGAAGGAGGAGCAATTGGGGCCCCCCAGAGGGTCGGGCATGGCAAGGGGGTGCCCTGTCTGTGCTCCCTGGCACTGCCCAAGGGTCAAAGTGCCAATGCCCGGGGCACCTTGGCACTGTCCAGCAGGCTTTGGGCAGTGCCAGGGGGCGGGGCCTTTGGAGAGAGGGGCCTGATGGGTGCGGGCCTTTTCGGCAGGGCCGAGGAGACGATTGGTGTGGGTCAGGAGTCCTACTGCCACTCTGCAAAGGGATCGGTAGGGGAGGGAGGGAGGCCAGCGATCAGGATGGGCTGGCGGGTGGAGGTCAGCCCGGGGACAGTCAGCCTGCTGGGGGTCGTCACTGATGGGTGGAGGTTGGCATTGAGGAGGTGGGGGGCTGGGCCCGGGAATGGTCAGGGAGCCAGCGATCGGGCCGTGGGGGTCGGAAGGTTAGTGTTGCAGTGGTCACGGGGCTGGCCAGTAATTGAGCCAGCCAACAAACAGGAGGCCATCAGTGTGGGGCTACTGCGCATGCGCCGATCTCAGCACCAACAGATTGGCGCATACGCAGTAGCTCGCTCAGCGTGCTGATTTCATCCTCTCCAACAGGAATAAGCCCCGCTCCCTGAAATGTAATGATATTCACGCTGATGGCCTCTGCAGTGCACAGAGTGTTGGAGATTCTTCTCTGACCTCTGACTGATAAAAAAAACAGCGTGAATTACTCCAGTTTTCACACGAATTCGACACTTAGAATTTTTTGGGAGAATTCCAGCCCCAAAGACTCTATCTATTGACTTGACACAAACTTCAGTTTTGAAGTCTCTGTCCGAAACAGATTGTTTGAAGTCTTGGCACCCTCTTTGACACTAATCTCAGCTTCCAAATCCATATAATCTCCATCACAAAGACTGCCTACATTGGTAGTATCGTCCATCCTTGTCTCAGCCTTAGCTTTCTACTGCTGATACTCTTTGTTACCTCCATAATTGACCATTTCATTGCTCTCCTGAACAGCACCCATCTTCTACCCTCTCTGAGCCTCAACTCTGCCAAAACCTTGAGGTCCATGTCCTCTCCTGCACCAAGTCCTGCTCACCCATCATCCCCATGCAAGGCAGCCAACAGTAGTGCCCTGTCCACCAATGTCTCAATTTGAAAATTCTCATTTTCAAGTTGAATTCTCTCCATGACCTCACCTTCCCTCATCTCTTCCAGCTCCACCATCCTCCAAGACTCCCTATTCCACTAATACTGGATTCTAACTCATCTTCCATTCCCTTTCCCCCCTCTATTGGCAGCCTTGTGGTCAGCTACCTGGTGCTTAAACTCTGGAATTAACTTCCATTCAATAATGTACTATATGAAGGGTTAGTAAACAAGGTAACAGCTCATGACGTTGGAGCTAATTATTAGCATGGATAGAGGATTGGCTAATGTTACAGCCAAGATGGAAGAAGTGTTGACTAGTCCAACAACTCCAGGGGTTGCACAATTAGTTTAAAGGTTTGATTCACTAACCAAAATGGCCAACTGTGAAGGAAAGAAGACTTTAACAAGGCTTCTTTGAATAAACACGTTTATTATAAAATGAGTCTTGTCAAATAGAAAAGCAAACTGTATTAACATACAATATGAAATATGCAAGTATCATATAACACACACACACACGAAGAATAATAAAACAAAAGTAGAGGAATTTTGCCAAAGGTTAAAAGTCAATAGTTCAAGAATAGATGGTGGAGTCCTTGAAATGCTGTTGGGTTATCCAATTGTCCTGCAAAGCAATTGATGACATGGGCAGATTTAAGAAAAACTTGCAGGTATTCAATTCAATCACGTAGAGCAAATTAGAAGCAGCTTATATTAAAATCTGAATATGGACTCGCTCTGGACTCTTTCAAGGCTGCGGTCTTCTTTTCATAACCAGATGGTCCTTTTTATTCTCAAAACCAAAACCAACTTTAAACACAGTTCTCCAGGCATGTTGTTTTTTTCAGAGCCATAAACTACCATGTGGCTCCCTTTGTCATAGTCCACCATCATCAAGAGGTTTGCAGCTGATTTAAAACTGCTTACTTACCTTTTCTTGTAAATGGATGTCTCTTCCAAGAAAAGCAACCAGAGATCAGCATTAACCCTTTAAGAAACTGCGTCTTGTAAAACACAAGTTCTTCCAGAATGTTCCTTAGTTCTTGAAGATGAACCATTTTCTGTGATTAAAGTATTCATGACAGTAACAGGAAACAGAGGCCCAGATAATTGTGGATCAGCTGTGATTTTGCACATGTTGGCACTGCCCATGAAGAACTCTACATACTTACTTATTTGGGCTCTTCCAGCAGGGGCTTCTGATCCAGGTTACAGCAGTGATGAATCAGCGCAGCCTTTCAAGGGGAAGATGGGCAAGTGCAGGAAAGACAGACAAAGAGGAGCAGTGCAGACCCCTTCTTACAAAATTAGCTGCTGTATTCAGGTAAGTTTTTAAAGGTATCAAGTCTTTCAGTGGGTTAATGGGTGAGTGGGGTGAAAGGTGAGTATGTGGGTGAGAGGGTAGGTGACTGGTGGTTGGGTGAGTAGTGGAATGAGAGTGGCTAGCTGGATCAGAAGGGTAATCATGTTGGTTTGAAGGTTAGTTGGATAGGATTGCGAGGGGTCTTCGGGTCAGGTTGGGAGATGGTTAAGTGTGTGTGTGTAGAGGGGTGATGGGTCGAGTTACACTGTCAATCTGTTAATTACATCAGAGATCGAACAGAACATTTTGAGGTTAAATAGCCAGATAAGTTGTACTTATTTAGCCCAAGTCTCTGACACTAAAATCATTGTAAAGGCCTTTAAAAATGGTGCCCCAATCCTCACACCTCTGAGTTGTTGGTGAATCATCACAGGATCTGATCATTGAAGGTTTCTATTCAAAGTGCTGTACAAAATGGCAGAGAAATCCGCCATTGCCATCCATGGCTTCAACGCTGCTTTTCCTGCCCGTTACTGGCCTTTGCCAATTTCCGGGAAAATCTCGCCCACAGTTTGTATAACAATTTGCTGTGATGGAAATTTTAATGTCAGATGCCGACAGTTACTCTGGTGCTCCCTAATCCTCCAGGGGATAGTTTAGACCAAAGTTTGTCTGAGAATTGATTGGAATATATAGCGGATAATTATAAGTGGCTCAGCCAATGAATATCTCCACAGCAAAGGAAAATAAAAGATTAAAGCCTAGAGATACATTGACACAGCATCTATGTATGCAGGTAATATTTCAGCCAGAAGTCTGCCATCTGATTTTTGATAAAGAATTACAAAGAGATGGGGCAAAACCGGGTATATAGATGTAAGTCGCAGATAAGCCATGATCTCACAGAACAGATTTGAAGAACTAAATGGCCTACCTCCTGTTCCTGTTCCTAGGAATGTTCCATTATAGGTGTTCAAGGCCCATATCTGCAGCAGATGTTAGGTCCTTTGCATATAATGTATGTTTGAGGCCCCCTTTTCGAAAAATTGGACTGTCCTTAATGTAGCCAGTGCCAGGTCTAGATAGCCTTCTCTAAATGAGGTCTAACCCATAGTCTTCAGAGGAATTTCTTAACATTTCTCTGGCCATATAAAAATCTTGCCGATGAGGTGAAAATCAGCCTTCACTTACAATATAACTCAGAAGTATATTCTGCATTCTACAACTCTGAATCCTGGTATTGTGCCATGACGCTCTTGCTCAGAAAGTCTCTTTAAATTATTTTATTCAAGGAAAGGTGGCAAAGTAATCACAAATTGATGGAGAGCAAAATTGAAGTCAAGTTAACAAAGAAAAGTTATAATCAGGTTCTACATTATCATTAACTTCTTATTTGTAAATTAAGTTATTATGCACCGAATTTCTTGGAAATAGCATGCCAGCACTTTTCTGCTATTTGTTTGTGCTACAGAAATTTATTTGATCTTAAGTTTAATCTCCATCAGAAAAGCACGATTAAGCTTAATTAATTAATTAATTTGCCTATTTGAAACAAATTTCTGTAGTTGTAAGCCTGGCTGGACAACTACAGGACCACAAAGATTACAGGGTGAGGTCAAAGGTTAAGAGGCAGAGTCATAGGTTATGCAGGATCAAGAGCTGAGGGAAAAGTGGAAATGTATACTCCAGTTTGGATTATTAACCATTGACTGAACAACTACATTGATGATTGGAAAAAAATGTGAAATAGATTGTCTAGGAAGACATATTGGAGATTGATAGTGTGGCAAAATTTAATGGACAATTGGATGGATATTAGAGGGGCTGATTGATGGAGAACTTTCAGTTTTGGAGACTGACCAGATGGATTGGATAAGTCTTCTCTGTCCTGTGCTTACCGATATGTTCCTAATATGAAACTTTTAGCTTGAGAGTTAATCATGCACTAGAACACTGACAAAGGCATTTGGAATTCATTTGAAAGACGTAATTGTAATGCTGTGCATCTCACTGATGAGATCACATTTGGAATGTTGTGGGCAGATTTGGGCATTCTTCCTTTAGAAAATATGTTTATGCATTGGAAAGGGTTCAGAGAAGAACAGCAAGGATAATTCCAGGATTCAGAGCTATATGTTATGAGGAACTGCTTGCAGAGCAGAACTTGTTTTAACTGGAGACCAGAGAACGGAGGGGAACGTGATCCACATCTTTGAAATGTTCAGAAGCATAAATAATGATGAAGTAAGTATTTGATTTGGACTGTGAGTATAGAACTATAGGTCATAGGTTTCAAATGAACAAGTCTCAAGCAAAACAAAAAAATTACAAGTTTACTCCTCGCAGAGTAAAGAAATAGAGACCCAACAAAAACAGTTGATCAAATCCTTCAAAGCTGCCTGCAGAAACATCAGTATGAGATCAAGGTTAGAGGCTACGGGGTTAGATACAGACTAGGATAATCTAGTATTCCACAGGCTGCAATGATTCTGTGATGCAGGGTCTGAAACAAAAAGTTGGAAATGTCTGCAGAACAAAGTAGGTCAGGATTGAATTGTAAACATGTGCAGACTAATTAATATTTTGGTGCTTTAGCTTGAATCCCTGTGGGAATCTGGGATTATTTATGTAGAAAATTCTTTCGGGGATCAAAGAGGAGAAGGGTGAGAATTCATTCTAAAATAGATAATTAATGGGTTATGAAAGGAGTAGACTCAATGGGCTGAATGGTTTGTACTTGTTTCTTATTTCCTTATGCAATATTGAATTTGAGTTTGGACAATTGGAATGATTTTTGAAATACCGATACTGTATTAGGATGCCTGATATACACACTTGTGACTTCAAGAGCCATAAATGGAGCATGTGGAGATTTTGCTCACGCTACACTCAGTTTGCAATTCTTCGCTGTTTCTGAGAAGATCCTCTGGGACCCACCTGGCTTTTCTATCCCAGCCTCTTATGCCTGCTTTATTTTCCATTATACCCCAGCCCTCGATAATTTGCAGTCATTTCTCTAATTTTTCCTAATCTTAGAATCATTGAATGGATACTGCACAGAACCCTCACGTCTTTGTACTGTGGGAGGAAACCGGAGCACCCGGAGGAAACCCATGCAGATGCAGCGAGAACGTGCAAACTCCACGCAGACAGTGACTCGAGGCCGGAATTGAATCCAAGTCCCTGGCGCTGTGAGGCAGCAGTGCTAATCATTGTGCCACTCTAAAAAGATGGCTAGATATAGCACTTGGGGCGAATATGATTAAAGGTTATGGGGAAAAAGGAGGATTAGGCTATTGAAGTGGACAATCAGCCATGATCTTGGTAAATGGCAGAGCAGGCTCGAAGGGCCAAATGGCCTCCTCCTGCTCCTATCTTCTATGTTTCTATGTTTTTAAATGTGCTAATATGATGTTGAAAATTGCATTGCACTACTTACCAATACATTCCAAGCAATATTCAACCCACAATTCTGGAGGTTGTGGTAAAATTGATAAGGAAAGTACTTCCCAAAGGAACACTTAAATGTACAAATTACAGCAGCTTTAAGACCCCATTGCAATTTTTGGTGGAACCAATAGGTGGTCCTTTAAGGGACTGCAGTAGGGCACTCCCCAAACAGAACAAAAACAGCATTGCCACTGATCATTGTGGGGCCCTCCTATCAGTGAGTTAACTGTAAGCACTTGCTCTAAAGCCTGCCATAAAAACAGTTCAGGACTCCTACTAGTGCCCTTAGATGGGAAGTGTAATCACTTTACCGAAAGTGAAAATCAGCCCCACTGTTAAAGTGAATAAAATGTTAAAATGTGAAAATCAGCCCCACTGTTAAAGTGAATAAAATGTTCTCCTAAAAAATTTCTCAGTGCCATAATGGCGAGAATAATGGAGTGATTCACGTTGGTGTTTCAGGTGCGCCCTGCACCGATTCACAAGGGCGCCCTGATCTCAGCATGAACTGGGAGACCACATTCTTCTGCCCAAGGACATCGGGAGCACCCCCCTCATCAAGGCATTGGGGCCCTCCCGATGGTCCCCATGTCTGATCCTTGACATGCCCCCCCGCCCCCATCGTGACCAGTGGCCAATGCCGGGCACCACTATTGTGCCAGTTGGGCATCACCAGTGTGCCAAGTGGGCACTGCCCAATGGGCACCATCCGGCCTTGCCCCCGACCACCAATGGGCTTCAATGGCTTCTGAACCCCCCCCCGGTGTGGCCATTGCATTAAGTCTCTGCTAGTGTAAACCAGTAGTGATTCTTACCATTATTGCACAGCTCTCGAGAGACTGAGTATTCTGTGCGTTGGGATTTGAATGGGCTACGCCTATTTAAATACGACTTTAAGTATACTAATCGGACTTATGCCCTTTTTGGTGTGATTCACTTCACGGCATTAGTCGGGGGTTAGGAGAATTGCAAAGTTTTGTCGCCGGGTGCAAAACCAATTTTTGGCCCGTGCACTATTCTCCAGGACTGGTGCGACCTGCTAATGGCGCGGCGAGGTCAGAGAATCGCCCCCTGATTTATCCTCCTTTATATTCTGCATGCAGGTTTTCCCCAAGTGGTCGATTAGTGATATGTGCAAGTCTTCTGTCTTCTAGGTGGGATGTTCTGCTTCCAGCTGCTGCTGTATGTTGCTGCTGCCTATCTTCTACTGAAGCATAATGTAAGATGTATCAGGCAATAATAATAAAAAACATGTTGTACTGCAGAAAGCTGCAGTATATTGGCTTAGCTCCTCAGACATCATCCATCGAGTTCTCCTTGTCAAAATGATGGCAGCACTATTGATGGATGGACAAAGAACAAAGAACAAAGAAAATTAGAGCACAGGAACAGGCCCTTCAACCCTCCAAGCCTGCACCGACCATGCTGCCCGACTGAACTAAAACCCCCTACCCTTCCGGGGACCATATCCTTCTATTCCCATCCTATTCATGTATTTGTCAAGATGCCCCTTAAAAGTCACTACTGTATCCGCTTCCACTACCTCCCCCGGCAACGAGTTCCAGGCGCTCACTACTCTCTGCGTAAAAAATCTGCCCAGTACATCTCCTTTAAACCTTGCCCCTCGCATCTTAAACCTGTGCCTCCTAGTAATTGACTCTTCCACCCTGGACAAAAGCTTCTAACTATTCACTCTGTCCATGCCTCTCATAATCTTGTAGACTTCTATCAGGTCGCCCCTCAACCTCCGTTGTTTCAGTGAGAACAAACCAAGTTTCTCCAACCTCTCCTCATAGCTAATGCCCTCCATACCAGGCAACATCCTGGTAAATCTTTTCTGTACCCTCTCCAAAGCCTCCATATCCTGCTGGTAGTGTGGCAACCAGAATTGAATACTATATTCCAATTGCGGCCTAACTAAGGTTCTATAAAGCTGCAACATGACTTGCCAATTTTTAAACTCAGTGCTCCGGCTGATGAAGGCAAGCATGCCGTATGCCTTCTTGACTACCTTCTCCACCTGCATTGCCACTTTCAGTGACCTGTGTACTTGTACACCCAGATCCCTTTGCCTATCGATACTCTTAAGGGTTCTGCCATTTACTGTATATTTCCTATCTGTTTTGGACCTTCCAAAATGCATTACCTCATATTTGTCCGGATTAAACTCCATCTGCCATCTCTCCATCCAAGTCTCCAACTGATCTATATCCAGCTATATCCTCTGATGGTCTTCATCGCTATCCACAAATCCACCAACCTTTGTGGCGTCCGCAAACTTACTAATCAAACCAGTTACATTTTCCTCCAAATTATTTCTATATTACAAACAGCAAAGGTCCCAGCACTGATCCCTGAGTAACGCCACTTGTCACAGCTCTCCATTCAGAAGCGCACCCTTCCACTTCTACCCTCTGTCTTCTTTGTCCACCTTGCCAGCTCACCTCTGATCCCATGGGACTTCACCTTCTGCACCAGTCTGCCATGAGGGACCTTGTCAAAGGCCTTACTGAACTCCATGTAGACAACATCCATTGCCCTACCCTCATCAATCATCTTCGTCACTTCCTCGAAAAACTCGATCAAGTTCGTGAGACACGACCTCCCGTTAACAAAACCATGTTGCCTCTCACTAATATGTCCACTTATTTCCAAGTGGGAATAAAGTCTGTCTCGAAGAATGCTCTCCAATAATTTCCCTACCACTGATGTAAAGCTCGCCGGCCTGTAATTATTCTGGCTACCCTTCTTAAACAAAGGAACAACATTGGCTATCCTCCAATCCTCTGGGACCTCCCCTGTAAGAGTTTTAACAACACCAGGTTAAAGTCCAACAGGTTTATTTGGTAGCAAATACCATAAGCTTTCGGAGAGCTGCTTCTTTGTCAGATGGTGTTGTTAAAACTCTTACTGTGTTCACCCCAGTCCAATGCTGGCATCTCCACATCATGACCTCCCCTGTAGCCAGTGAGGATACAAAGATTTCTCTCAAGGCCCCAGTAATTTCCTCCCTTGCCTCTCTCAGTATTCTGGGGTATATCCCATCAGGCCCTGGGGCATGTCTACCTTAATATTTCTCAAGAACCCCAATACCTCCTTTTTGATCTCAACATGGCTCAAACTATCTACACATCCTTTCCCAGACTCATCATCCAGCAAGTCCTTCTCTTTGGTGAATACTGACGCAAAGTACTCATCTAACACCTCACCCATTTCTTCTGGCTCCACACATAGATTCCCTCCCTTGTCCTTGAGTGGGCCAACCCTCTCCCTGACTACCCTCTTGCTCTTTACATATGTATAAAAAGCCTTGGGACTTTCCTTAATCCTGCTTGCCAATGCATTTTTGTGACCCCTTCTAGCCCTCCTTACTCCTTGCTTAAGTTTCTTTCTGCTTTCCTTGTATTCTACACTTGCTTCGTGTGTTCCCAGCCTCCCAGCTTCGACAAGTGCTTCCTTTTTCTCTTTGACTAGGCTCATAATATCTCTCGTTATCCAAGGTTCCCAAAACTTGCCAGACTTATCCTTCATCCTTACAGGAATGTGCCGGTCCTGAATCCCTATCAACTTACACTTGAAAGCTTCCCACATGCCAGATGTTGATTTGCCCTAAAACATCTGCCCCCAATCTACATTCCTCAGTTCTTGCCTAATATTGTTGTAATTAGCCTTCTCCCAATTTAGCACCTTAACTTGAGGACTACACTTATCTTTATCCATCAGTATCTTAAAGCTTTCTGAATTGTGGTCACTGTTCCCGAACTGCTCCCCTACTGAAACATCAACCACCTGGCTGGGCTCATTCCCCAATACCAGATACAGTATGGCCCCTTCCCTAGTTGGACTATCTACATACTGTTTCAAGAAGCCCTCCTGGATGCTCCTTACAAACTCTGCCCATCCATGCCCCTTGCACTAAGTGAGTCCTAATCAATATAGGGAAAATTAAAATCTCCCACCACAACTACCCTGTTATTTTTACACCTTGCCAAAATCTGCCTACATATCTGTTCCTCTATCTCCCGCTGGCAGTTGGGTGGCCTATAATAAACCCCCAACATTGTGACGACACCTTTCCTATTCCTGAGCTCTACCCATATTGCCTCGCTGTATGAGCCCTCCGAGGTGTCCTCCCGGAGTACAGCTGTGATATTCTCCTTAACCAGTAGTGCAACACCCCCACCCCTTTTACATCCCCCTCTATCCCCGCTATATCTATATCCTGGAATGTTAAGCTGCCAATCCTGTCCTTCCCTTAACCAAGTCTCTGTAATTGCAACAACATCGTAGTTCCTAGTACTAATCCAAGCTCTTAGTTCATCTGCCTTACCTGTTACACTTCTCGCAATGAAACAAATGCACTTTAGTCCACCAGACCCTCTTTGATTAGCAATCCCCCCCTGCCTGCTGTTTCTCTGGGTCTTACTGGCCCTACTCTCTGGTTCCCCTTCAGCTAATTCACCTTTGCTTTGGTTCCCACCCCCCTGCCAAACTAGTCTAAATCCTCCCGTGTGACACTAGCAAACCTCCCGGCCAGAATATTTATGCCCTTCCAGTATAGATGCAACCCGTCCTTCATGTACAGGTCCCAGCTGTCCCAGAAGAGACTCCAATGGTCCAGATATCTGAAACCCTCCCTCCTACACCAGCTGTTTAGCCACGTGTTGCACTATCTTTCTATTCCTAGCCTCCCTAGCACGTGGCACAGGGAGTAATCCTGAGATTACAAGCCTAGAGGTCCTGCTTTTTAGCTTTCTACCTAACTCCCTAAACTGCTGCTGCAGGACCTCATCACTCCTCCTACCTATGTCGTTAGTATCAATATGTACCACGACCTCTGGCTGTTCACCCTCTCCCTTCAGAATGCTTTCTGTTCGTTCAGAGACATCCTGGACCCTGGCACCAGGTAGGCAACATACCATCCTGGAGTCTCTTTCATGTCCACAGAAACGCCTATCTGCACCCCTAACTATAGGATCCCCTATAACTATTGCCCTCATGCTCTTTGTCTCTCCCTGCTTAACAACAGAGCCTGCCATGGTGCCACTGCTTTGGCTGCTGCTGCTGTTATCCCCTGATAGCCCATCTCCCCCAATAGTATCCAAAATGGTATACTTGCTAGAGAGGGGGATGACCACAGGGGATTCCTGCACTGACTGCCTGCCCCTTCTGGCGGTCACCCATCCATCTGCCTGCACCTTGGGTGTGACTACGTCTCTAAAATTCCTATCTATGATGCTTTCCGCCTCCAGGTATAATGAATGAGCTGAATTTAATTGCAGTATCAATGGCACTGACCACTGTTTGGTGCCCCAATGGGATTAAATCCCAAACAAGCACTTATCTGCCTGCCATTAGAGTTCCTGGGGCCTTCAAGACATCAATCCTGCCTCCAAGAACTGCCAACCAATCAGATGGCTGACAGCTCTTAAGACCCAGTAGCGCCCCCAAAAGCAGTGGTTACTTCTGGGACTGCAGTAGGCCTGAGACCAGGAACAGCTATGGCGGCCCAGAGGAGAGGTAAACAGAGCGGCTTGATTGGGCCATCTAAGGAGGTCCCCACGAGGAATGGGAGACAGGCTCGGTGTGGAGGGCAGCATGGTGTCTTCGCACAGGGCGACCCTTGCTGCCAGCTGGGCCATCCTTTGGGAATAGGGTGCCCAAACAAAAACATACCCAACTCACAGGCAGGCTCACCTGGGTATATTTGGCGGCCTTATCATGTGACATTGGAACCCCCCAATCCTCCCCCTCCCACTCCTTAATTAATTTAAGAGCCTTATTTCTCCAGGTGGGAAGGCCAACCTTGATCTTCCCTGGCTCTAATTTAGTTAAGGGAAGTCAGGAAGGTGATGACTTTACCACCCTACTCCAAACCCCCTTCACCTTCCCAGTCAGTTAAGCAATCCCCCTGCCTCCCAATCCTGTCCCAAGGGAGCATTAAACTTCACCCAACATGTTACAGCATCTTCCAGGATAGCTGACATTTACGTGTAATATTCTTTATCTATGGACACTGGCCAGATGCACATTCATTCCCTGTTCATAAAGGTAACACATTGTGGGTAGGCACCTTTGTGCTGCTCCATATTTTCAATAGGATAAGATAAGAATTGACAGCATTGGTCAAATACTGCATTCTTCATCTACTCAATGAAACTGCTGCTGGTTGGGTGATTTACAAACATCATTGGCAGTTAATTAAGTTGCCCAGTCACATAAAAGTTGAAATAGTTTAGCTCATATGTTCACAGCCAATGACAGCTATCACAGTTATGGAAGTGGCTACAGGATTGGGCACAGTATGGGAAGTGCAGCTTGGGTTCCCTGTCCCTGTACTTGCAAGTGATGGATTCTTAGTAAATGCCTAAGGTGAAAATCAATTAATCTGGGATGCCTCCTCTGATCCTCAGACTCCTTCAAATCTGTGAATACAAAAAGGTACCCAGAGGCATAGTACTCAATCAAACATCCCTGGAGAAATACGCAGAGCCAGAAGATGTAGTATGTCTTTAAGAAACTGTCAGTAAGTTCCTTTGTGGTAAAACAGCGAAAAAGCTGAACTTCAGAGCAGCATTAAAGTGGGTGAAAGAACATAGCCTGTTCTGGTAGCAAGTTGAAATAAATTAGGTCACTTGAAGAGCAAAGACACAACATGAAGCAACTGGTTTCCCCTGCAGAGTCCATTGATATGTGTTGAGCATCTGGAACATGTTTAGGCATTTCAGCTGCAAAAGGATTGCTTAGTCTTAACTTACATAACTTTTGGGGCCTTACTGAGTATGAGAAGCACCTCTGGCTGAGTTCTGATGTGTGTGGCTGAGGAGTGCCCATAAATGGATACAAATGTATAAATCATCTCTTAAAGGATCTGACTGCGGCTATGAGATCAGCCACCCCATTACCTAATGAGGACAAAGAGAACATTGTTTAAATATAAAAATGTGAATTATCAACCCTACAAACTGTAAGGAAAGAAATGGCATTTACATATAGTGCTTTCACAACCTCAAGATGTCCCCAGGTGCTTTCCTGCTGATTAAGTACTTTTGAAATGTAGTCACTGTTGTAATGTAGTTACCACATCAATTTCAAAGCTAAATGGATAGATTGGTAACTTTCTGCCCAGGTATTAAATGTTGATGTTATAGAGTTAATGGATTGGCTGTTTGTTATAAATTCAGCCCAATTTTAATTTCCATTCATACCTAATTCTTTTAGCCAATATAGTATGTAAGGCTAACAGTTCATAACTTTATGTTTAGATAATCTTTACTTTGAATGTCATGGTGCAATTTCTTGAGAACATACACGGGGGCTGAATTCAATAACCTCAGACAACAGATATGGGGAAAGGCATTGTGCTATTAACCATGCCTTTTCAATGTAATGTAGCATGGCAATAAAGGTAAAGTATGTAGTATTAGGATTTTTTTATTCATTCAAGAGATATGGGCTTTGCTGATTAGACGAGCATTCATTGCCCATCCTGAATTGCCTTTGAGAATACGGTGATGAGCTGCCATCTTGAATCACTGCAGACCATGTGGAGCAGTTATATTCACAAAGTTGGAAAGGGAGTTCTAGGATTTTGATACAGAGACAGTGATATTTCCAAGTCAGGAAGGTGAGTGGCTTGGAGGGAAACTTGCAGTTAGTGGTGTTCCCATGTATCTGCTGTTCTTCTAGATGGTAGTGGTTGTGGGTTTGGAAGGTGCTGTCTAAGGAGCCTGGGTGAGTTCTTGCAATACATCTTTAAATGGTACACACTGCTGCAAAAGGCTTAATGTGTGAGACTGTTTAAATAGCATCTCCCACAGTGCTGATGTAAGAGAACACACGACCAGGAGTCGAGAGCAAGAATGTTCATGGCTTCAACAGTGTAACATCTAATCATGGATAGGTGTACACGTTCAGTTGCATCAAATAAACTAGTTGTTGTTTAAGCATACCAATATCTCAGTAATCATTCCAAAGCTGGATTAACAAATGTACAACATGGTGGCAGCTGTGATGGACCCCGAAACACTGAAAATTCAACTTTAAATGAAGACTATATGTCAGACTTATAAAAGGGATGCCAAAGCTACAGAAATCTGAAAGACACAGTTGAAGATCTCCAAAACGGTTGCATAGTGGAGGCAGGGAGAGTCAGAAAATCAACCTTTTAAGTCATTCAGAGCTGTACCTTAGCACATGGTGTGCTGTTGAAAAAAATCCCAATTCAGCGATCATAGGCTTTGAGTCAGAGAACCAAACAAAGATCATGGAGCTAGTGAGCAAACCTTAAAAAAGGATTTTAAAAATTAATATTAACTGGGAAAGCCAGCTCCCTAGCAAGGATATGTTTCAGTAAATCCTGGTCTGAGTCCGACATTGGCATCATTGCACGTGGCAAGCGCAAGGCGGTATAAAAGAGAAAAAAGAGCAGCTGCAAATACTCATTGCTCCAGGCAAAGGGAGTTAAGAGATTATTGAAATAACTTAAAACCAGGTGAGTTATAACAGCTTTGCAGCGTACAAGAATAAGACCAGGTCTAGCTGAGACATTCCCAGGGAGAGATAGTGACCACAGTGGGTCTTGATGAGAGGTTGAACAGGCCGGAAAAGCTTGAAATACTGGAAGGAAAATATACAACTTTGAATAAACCAGCTAAAAGCTTAGAAAAGCTAGGGATCCTAATTTTGTGCTACTTGAGAGGTTGGAACACATGAAACTTAAAACTGGGAACTTTGGGAATGTGGTGAACCATAGATGGTTATCACTATGGGTACTTGTACATATGTTACTCTTGTTACTGTTGGGGTTAGGGTTGGGGTGTTCCACCTGTTGGTATTGTTCTGTGGTACACTCCGGTTGGCTCCGCCTACCTGTAGGAGTATAAAGGTCACTGTACTGTCTAGTGACCCTTTAGTCTGGGATTGCATTGTTAAGCAGTATGCTCCATTCTTGTTACTAATAAAAGCCTTTATTTCCCGGGTATGATCCAGCCTCCCGAGTGATTTAATCGCGCAACAGGGAAAAAAATATTCTTGGTTTCCTAAGTTGCTTTAGGATTGGACAGCAAGTCTGATCCTAAACAGGTCAACACATTATTTACTCCATAAGAACAGCAGCAGATGGTATTATTGCAGGACAGAGCATTAATGAGACCTCTGAAAAATTTGAAGGACACCTTAAAAGCCTTCAATACCTATTTCAACCCGAGGGGCAATACGATTCTGGAAGGGGCCAAATTTAACAAAAAGGGTCCTGAAACCAAGTGAACCAGTAAATGCTTTTATTAATGACCTTCACAAGCTTGCTGAAGGATGTAAGTATGGACACCTAAAAGCAGAATTAATACGATACTCTTTTAAAATTCATTCTTGGGACATGGGCATCGTTGGGTGGTCAACATCTATTGCCGTTCCCTAGTTACCTGAGGGCAGTTGAGAGTCAACCACATTGCTGTGGCTCTGGAGTCATATGAAGGCCAGACCAAGTAAGGATGGTAGATTTCCTTCCCTAAAGGACGTTAGTGAACCAGATGGGTTTTTCTGACAATCGACAATGGTTTCATGGTCATCCGTAGATTCTTAACTCTGGATATTTTTTAGTGAATTCGAATTCCACCACCTGCCATGGTGGGATTCAAATCTGGGTCTCCAGAAACGTTAGCTGAGTTTCTGGATTAATAGTCTAGCAATAATACCATTAGGCCATCACCTAATTGACTGTATTGTAGTCAGTGTTACCAATGGATCGCTTTCAGACTTACTTCAATCTAAGGGAGACCTCATCTTAGAAAAAGCAGCACAGCAGGTGAGACAAATAGGGCTCCATAAACTGAACAGGACAATATTGAGAGGTAAAGAAAAAAATCTTGATTCAGGAAACTTCCAGTGACCACACAGTTCCTTAAGCCCAGGAACTCAAAAGAAGCATTAGAAAAGGAGGTACAATTTGGAGGGAAGTACAAGACACCATAAAACTCTGCCAGCGCTTTGGTGCCAAAATGACCAACAGATGTGAACAGTGTCCTGTAAGCAATGCAGAAGTATTGGCCATTTTGGGAAGATCTACTGAAGTAAAATCTCTAATGTCACAGGTTTCAAAGAAAAGCCTTAATGGATAAGGCTATTACAGAAGTTGAAGAATTTCCACCAGAAGAGGAACAAAAACGTTTTCTGGGTGAAATCACTGACCCCAGTCATGCATTCTGGAACACCAACATATACGTCAATGGACATATCACTAATTTTAAACTATATACTTTAACAAGTGTAATGATTTTATCAGATAATGAACTGTGGTTACCAATGCTGCAACCAACAGAAACCCAACTATACTGTCCAGGAGAGATCAAACTAAAAATCAATGAAAGATTACAGGCAACACTCCAGCACAAGAGAAAGCAGATATTGGAAACATTGTATGTTCTACAGAATCAGGAATTTTCTCTTTTAAGTAGAAGAATCTGTATCGACCTCAATCTTATCATGAAAGTGGAAGATGCCAATCAGCAAAAATCCAAGGGGAGACTTCAGAAATGAATTCCTGAAACTATCCAGCTGCAATGGTTGGAGCACTAACCTTTTGGCCCCTTCCCCGAATAATAGACCTGAATCTGATCAGAGGTGTATGAACAGCAAAGACTTCACAAGTAACTACTCTCAGCAGAATCACCTGCTAAAACCAAGCATAGATCCACCTCCAGCCTTCATCTCTGCCAGTTCATCAGTCCCTGAACAAAATGTGATTCCCACTGGCTGTGTTCCCATCTTATTATAGCATGGGTATTATTTTATGGCAATCAATTGGGCTGTTAAGTATCCTAATCAGCATTCAAGCACCTTTTTCAAAATGCCAGGCAGGCTACTAATTTCAGAGTGGTGTGATGATGTCCTAACATTATCATGCTGGATTTAATGCTTCTACAGGACTATGACAATAATATTCAAGATGTGGAGATGCCGGCGTTGGACTGGGGTAAACACAGTAAGAAGTTTAACAACACCAGGTTAAAGTCCAACAGGTTTATTTGGTAGCAAATGGCATTTGCTACCAAATAAACCTGTTGGACTTTAACCTAATAACATTCAACCCAGGATCTTTGATTAAGACATATCAATCAATGTCATAGTCCCAGCCAGTCAGTGGAGATTGTAGCCAATCTTCAGGTTTGACATAGTCAGAGATGTTGAGAGAGCAGAGTCAAGCTAATGGAAATGGAAATGAAAAAACATACCCAGACAGAAAGAGAAAGAAGCCAGATAGGTCAATAGAAAGTATGTAAGAAGGAAAAATAAGTTGTTCTTTTCATTGCTTCTTGTCAAATGATTATATTTTTGTTAAATAATACTGATGTTAAGAATTTTTTTAACAGCTAAATTACTCTGGTAATATCGATCATATGTGTTTTGGTTAGTGCCTCCCACTCTCTAATGGGCTATTTGTATTCAGTTTCCAACAAGGGGCCTGATGCATAAACGATTAGTCATTCACTACCATCAATGTATTGTGTGAGTATAGCTCCAATTGCTTTTCCTGATACATCTGTTGTGACATGCATTTGTGCATGTGGGTTGAAATACGCAAAGCCTGATGGAGATGCTATCTCTGCCTTTAACATGTTAAATGCTGTTTCTTGTGCATTCATCCATTCCTGTATGCATTTTTGCACAGTAGCTTCTGAGGAGATCCCATCATCTCTGCACACTTATGACCAAACTTGTGATAAAGGTTCATTGAACAGAGGAACAATACTAACTCTTTTGCATTAGATGGGGTCAGAAGTGCATGAATGGTTTCGACATTGTAGTGTGTAGGCTTTATACAAGCTGCTATGAGCCCTAAAATGTCAATCTCAGATGCTACAAATGTTCATTTGTCCTTGTTGAGCATCAGATTGCGTTGTGCAAGCTGAGTGAGCACCACTGATAACTGCTGGTAATGTTCTGCTTTGTCCCTTCCATGGACAATGACATTGCCAAGCAATGCCAAGCAAACTTCTCCCTTAATGTCTGACATGACTGAAAAAATGATCATCTGAAATGAGCTAGCTTTTGAACTTAGTCCATAGTGCATTCTGCAGTACTGAAACACACCTTTATGAGCAACAAAAGTTGCAAGATATGGGATTTGCTCTGCTAGTGATATCTGAAGATAGTTTAATCACATATTGAGTTCAGGCAAGATTATGGAATCATAGAATCCCTACAATACAGAAGGAGGCCTTTGGCCCATCGAGTCTGTACCAACCACAATACTATTGGTGCCAATAGTTCTTGAATCATTGGATGTGAATGCTTGTCTGGAATGATTGCTTTGTTGACTGCCTTAATATAGTGCATAATCTATGTTCGCCATTTTTTCACTAGCCATTTGACTAGCTTCAATATCTACAACACTGATTTGATTCACCCAATGATACCGTCCAATTCAAGTCATTTCAGCTCCTGTAACAATTCAATGCAGGTGTCAAATAGTGACCATCTCAAATTTTGCAAAACTGAATTAAATGTTGATGCAAGGAGCATGAGAGTACTCATAATCTTCACAAATCCGGTAAATAAGGAAAGATGCTGTTGTGCATAGTTGGCGACATTGATCACATTAATGTGTGCTCTGGTTGGGTTTAAAGGCAAACTTATTGAATAGGTTTATTTCCATAAGGTTCTGCCTTTGGTTACAGTTATAATTCAGGTCAGAACTCAACAGTGTTTATGAAGTCTGCCTGGATTATAAATTTTGCATTTTGAATTTGGCTAGGGTGAGCATGAGATGCTTCACTTCAAGTATGATTCAACTGTCTCATTACAGAGCTTTTATCAAACAAAATTTATTTAATATACTTCTATATAGTTAACATGTATAGAAAGAAAATTAGCAATAACTTTTACCAATTGCAAACAAAAAAACCAATCATGATATTGTATAACCCATAACAAGTATACAAAATGTTCCAATCAAACAAACGTCCCGTTACAAAACCCTTGTCACAGATTTAGCACAGAAAATGTGAATGCTCACATGATGTTGGAACTCAGTCCTTTGGGTGGAGAATTGAAACTCTGATTTCCCAGTGTTGTAACTTTTAGCAGCCCTCTTGATATACACACAGACCAGCTTGAAGTCAGAACAGCTTCCCAAAACACCAGGGAGAGAGAGAAAGAGAGACTCTAGGTACTAACTAGCAACCCACTAACAGCAGAATATTCACTCCAGGAAGGCCAGGAGGCCTGCTTCTAGCTAGCCAGCAGAATCTATAATACCAGGGAGAGAGAAAAAAAAACTGCCTGCTGCTTGACAACCAGGGCAGCTTCTGATTCTAAAACCAAAACTGAAAGTAAGTCCTTGAATTCTTCTGGAGAGGAACCACCTGACTTTGACTTGTCAATCAATCTTCTCCCTCACAATGCAGGGTCGTAAAAGATCCATCACAGAAATAAGGCCAAGAGTAAAAATAAACAAAACCCCATTTAAGCCATTGAAGCCGCAATAAAAGAACTTCTAACCAGACAGCCAGTGCCACAATAAAACCAAAAGGCCTGCTTATAAACTACAGAGAACATGATTTTCTGAAAGGTACACTAGCGTCACATTACATAGACCATTAATCTATCTTGAGTTACATTTTCATAGCATATTTGAACTGTGATCATTTCAAAAATTGTAATAATTAGTCATTATAAGCCTGACGAGTGCCTGTTGCAGGAGTGAGAGAAATTGGCGTAAGATAATGATGGTAGAGTTTGTTCATCAGTATAGATCCTTGCAGGCTAACATCAATGAGGAGCGATACTGAGTTGACTGCAATCTCAACAGAGCATTCTTTAAACTAACCTGGTGCTTTACCATCCCTGATGATATGCACATGCTGTACCTCACTCTCAGGAAAAGAATCCTCCACATGTCGAACTAATGAAATCTTCATCATCGATGATCTTCACACCTTTGCAAAGTGATTCCACTTTAAGCTTGAGTTATTTTATCCCCTTGAGCTGGACATGGTGTTGGGAATCAATGGGTATCTCCACAATTTGGACATAATGTTGAAGAAATCTGATCACAACCACATGTTGATGAGACAACTGAGGTCTTTTTGTTCATAACCCTTGAACAGGAGCTAGTCAAGCAAGTTTTATTTCTACCCTGAGTCTGAGGGTACATTTGGGAATCATAGAATCCTACAGTGCAGAAAGAGGCCATTCAGCCCATCACGTCTGCACCAACCACAATCCCACCCAGGCCCTATCCACATATCCCTACATATTTGCCCACTAACCCCTCTAACCTATGCATCCCGGGACACTAAAGGGCAATTTAGAATGGCCAATCAACCTAGCCCGCACATCTTTGGACTGTGGGAGGAAACCAGAGCACCCGGAGGAAACCCACGCAGACACAGGGAGAATGTGCAAACTCCACACAGACAGCGACCCGAGCCGGGATTCGAACCCAGGTCCCTGGAGCTGTGAAGCAGCAGTGTTAACCACTGTGCTACCGTGCTGCCCCAATTCTATGTAACCTCTAGAAATCAAGCATGGCAAATACGATTTGGATTGCTGAGATCATGGCTTTTTCCAAGACTAATTCATCACCCTTCATACAGAATCATTCCCTCATTCATGGAATTGATGTTTTTCAATCAATTGGTCACAAATGAGTCCATAGTGGGAAATATGCATATTGAAATCAACTGCTGCAATTCCGTTACTTATTTTTTGCCAAAGATTCCAGGAAAATGGTGATCTCATAAAAATGTTTCTTGTTTGAACATCATACTTTTCTTTGGCCTGAAATATTTTTTGAGAGTATGTACCAGCTTATCAAACATGGACATGTTTTCTGGGAGCTGCTCCAATACTAGCTGGCCTAACAGCCCCAAGGCAGGTCACTGACACAGTCAGATAATCCATACCCATCATGACCAAGCAGATCTTGAACCCCAAATGCATTGGTCCCACTCTATGGGTGGAAGTTTCAGTAAAGAAAAGAATGGTTCTGGAGCCAGTAAATTTAAACTATTATCCATCATGTCACAAATCGGAGATTTTAATTTTCCCAACATTGACTGGGCCAGCCATACTATTAGAGGGTTGGATGGAGAGAAATTTATTGAGTGTATTCAGGAGGAATTTCTCATTCAGTATGTGGATGGCCCGACCAGAGAGGGGGCAAAACTTGACCTCCTCTTGGGAAATAAGGAAGGACAGGTGACAGAAGTGTTAGTGAGGGATCACTTTGGGACCAGTGACCATAATTCTATTAGTTTTAAGATAGCTATGGAGAATGATAGGTCTGTCCCAAAAGTTAATATTCTAAATTGGGGCAAGGCCAATTTTGATGGCATCAGGCAGGAACTTTCAAAAGTTAATTGGGGGAGTCTGTGGGAAGGAAAAGGGATGTCTGGTAAGTGGCATGCTTTCAAAAGTGTGTTAACCAGGGTTCAGGGTAAAGACAATGAGAACAGTTAACAGACACATATGATCAAAACACTGGATAATTGAACAATTGAATACTACAAGCCATTCAACTTCCTGGTCTCACCTCCCATCCTCTGTCCCTAATTTGGCCTTGGCCAAATTATTAATTTAGATGATTGAATTAAACTGAGCTTTCTTCCCACCACTTACAATTTATTACCTTAAGCGCCATACTTCCCTGAAAAGTGATATAGTTATTAAATGAGTACAACACTTCACATTTTCTATATGACTCAGTCATTAAAATAGTTACAGAAATGTCTCCCATTCAAAACATCAAGGAATTATGGCTCATAATAAAACCTAACATTTTGTTGTTTTACGGAGGCAATGCAGTATTGTTGGAAGTATTTTATTTTAAATGGGATATTGCCTCTTCTGGGTGTTCAAGCAGATTATGGCCGGAATGTTACCACCATTCACGCTGGTGAGATTTTCCTATCCTGCTGCAGTGAACGGAGATTTGGCTGGGTGCAAAATTCTCTGACCTCGCTGCAATGGGAATGTGGCGTGAACGGCCGGTAAGATCATGCCCAATATGCCACAGTGTGAAGAATAGCATATAAATGTCTCTGTGTCTTGGCCAATGTTATAATTTCAATTCCGTTAAAAACAGGTTAACTAGGGATTTATCTAAATGCTATTTGTGGAGTTGTGGAGATCTTGCTGTGAGCAAAATAAATCAATTATTTGTATTACAAATTTTGTAGGACCGACATATTAATTGATGGCTTTTCCAAAACACTGCTGCTGGACTTGCAGTGGGATGTGTGCTGCAAAAGCCACACATTTTTAGCTCCATTCTTTATCCCATGTGCCTCTTAAATGTATGAGTTTGCCTGTATTTCCCTATTTCTAACAATATGAAAGTGTAACCTGGAAGGGCTACAATGGGCCTGGTTGTTTCAGGGATCAGATGTTGCAATTTTCCTATGTGCCTACACGTCTTTCTCAAATTTCCCTGAAGTCGGAATTAATGACTATTTTAATGAAACTGTGTCAATGCAAAGCTAAAAAACACATTTGTTTGACAGAAAACATGTGATTGAACAATATAGCAATTCCAGACCTTTTTTTTGAACCTCTTCTGCAATGCTTCCTACACAACACACAAAACAAAAAAAGCACGTTGCAATTTTTCAGTTCCAGGCCAAGTTTTTTTAAGGTTGAATTTCTGTGATGATTTTCATGATTTGTTATGGATAAAAACCATGGAAACATGTCGTATATGACAATTAAGCTCTTTTACAGGCTCCACGCTGAGGTTAAGTTGGACAAGTAGGACACCCTGAATCCTCAAGAGCCAATCTTACCCCTCTGGCTGACTCAGATGCCTCATCAGTGGGGGACTTGTCATGATTCCCATTGACATGAGAGCATACCGACAAAAATGAACAATTTAATGTGCGGGGGACAATCAGGGGTGAAAAGCCTTATAAGTATATTTAAATATATGCAAATAGAAATCCTGACTTTTAAAGTCCATATTTCCATTACATCATTGGTGAGAGGTGGGGACAATCAATCATGAAAATCTCCCCTATGTAAAAGCCATTTCAGGAATCCTATCCTACTCTTCGCCCCCTCCACCATTCCCATGCCTCAAAAACAGCAGTGCAAAATCAAAAGTGGTTTTGATATGTTAATGAACCAAGAAGAACATCAATAAGAATTTTACATTAGGCAACAACAGTAGAACATAGAACATAGAACATTACAGCACAGAACAGGCCCTTCGGCCCACGATGTTGTGCCGACCTTCATCTGAAACCAAGATCAAGCTATCCCACTCCCTACCATCCTGGTGTGCTCCATGTGCCTATCCAATAACCGCTTAAATGTTCCTAAAGTGTCTGACTCCACTATCACTGCAGGCAGTCCATTCCACACCCCAACCACTCTCTGCGTGAAGAACCTACCTCTGATATCCTTCCTATATCTCCCACCATGAACCCTATAGTTATGCCCCCTTGTAATAGCTCCATCCACCCGAGGAAATAGTCTTTGAACGTTCACTCGATCTATCCCCTTCATCATTTCATAAACCTCTATTAAGTCTCCCCTCAATCTCCTCCGCTCCAGAGAGAACAGCCCCAGCTCCCTCAACCTTTCCTCATAAGACCGACACTCCAAACCAGGCAGCATCCTGGTAAATCTCCTCTGCACTCTTTCCAGCGCTTCCACATCCTTCTTATAGTGAGGTGACCAGAACTGCACGCAATATTCCAAATGCGGTCTCACCAAGGTCCTGTACAGTTGCAGCATAACCCCACGGCTCTTAAACTCCAACCCCCTGTTAATAAAAGCTAACACACTATATGCCTTCTTCACAGCTCTATCCACTTGAGTGGCAACCTTTAGAGATCTGTGGATATGGACCCCAAGATCTCTCTGTTCCTCCACAGTCTTCAGAACCCTACCTTTGACCCTGTAATCCACATTTAAATTAGTCCTACCAAAATGAATCACCTCACATTTATCAGGGTTAAACTCCATTTGCCATTTTTCAGCCCAGCTTTGCATCCTATCTATGTCTCTTTGCAGCCTACAACAGCCCTCCACCTCATCCACTACTCCACCAATCTTGGTGTCATCAGCAAATTTACTGATCCACCCTTCAGCCCCCTCCTCTAAGTCATTAATAAAAATCACAAAGAGCAGAGGACCAAGCACCGATCCCTGCGGCACTCCGCTAGCAACCTGCCTCCAGTCCGAAAATTTTCCATCCACCACCACCCTCTGTCTTCGATCAGATAGCCAGTTACCTATCCAATCGGCCAACTTTCCCTCTATCCCACACCTCCTTACTTTCATCATAAGCCGACCATGGGGGACCTTATCAAACGCCTTACTAAAATCCATGTATATGACATCAACCGCCCTACCTTCATCAACACACCTAGTTACCTCCTCAAAAAATTCTATCAAATTTGTGAGGCACGATTTGCCCTTCACAAATCCGTGCTGACTATCCCGGATTAATCCGCATCTTTCTAAATGGTCGTAAATCCCATCCCTAAGGACCTTTTCCATCAATTTACCAACCACCGAAGTCAGACTAACCGGTCTATAATTACCAGGGTCATTTCTATTCCCTTTCTTAAACAGAGGAACAACATTTGCCACTCTCCAGTCCTCTGGCACCATCCCCGTGGACAGCGAGGACCCAAAGATCAAAGCCAAAGGCTCTGCAATCTCATCCCTCGCCTCCCAAAGAATCCTAGGATACATTTCATCAGGCCCAGGGGACTTATCGACCTTCAGTTTATTCAAAACTGCCAAGACATCCTCCCTCCGAACATCTATTTCCTCCAGCCTATTAGCCTGTAACACCTTCTCTTCCTGAAAAACATGGCCCCTCTCCTTGGTGAACACTGAAGAAAAGTATTCATTCATCACCTCGCCTATCTCTACTGATTCCATACACAAGTTCCCACCACTGTCCTTTTGAAGGTGGTTGCTTTAATTCAAGGGGGACTATATAGGCTGGAATTCTCCATCCATTCACGTCAACAGGATCTTCTGGTCTCATTGATGGTGAACCCCGGCATGGGTTTCCCAGCGTGGTGGAATTATGGAATTAATGGGAAATCTCAAAGGGGAAGGTTAGCTCTGAGGATAGATTAAGCTAAGACCTTTTGGAACTGTTTTAAAGTATTGTTTACCATGTAAACAATGTGTTTAAGTGTAATTTTATTTTGTCCTTTTTAAAAATAAACACTTACTTTAATATCAGATCATCACAATTGGCTGGAGCCATGATTTTCTGATTTCAGAACCTCTCCTCATAATATACAAATTACAAAAACTATTTTGGCAGCTTTTTCAAATTTCCCTTTGGAATTTGGGAAGCTTGGCATTTACCATCAGCCGTGCCTTAACAATGGAAATTGAATCATCAAGCATCAATAAGACTCCCAGCAAACAGTGTAATAAGAATCGAGTTTGATTTATTGAGTCACAATATCATGGCTCTGTTAAAGCATTCTTTATTTCATTGAACTATGCAGAATGTCATCCACATCCACACAGTTACACCTGTGGATTTATGGAAATGAACACTTCACTTTTTAAACAAAATGGAGATTGGGCATTCTGTTTTGAAACAAGAATGTCAGGTGGTCTCCTTTCATGTTTTCCCATGTGCAAGGAATTGCATAAGGCTGGAAATTAGCCTACTTGTCTGGACAGCACATTGAAATGTAAATTAACTTTTGGAACAGTACATTGAGAAGCTATTAAAAATGCAACATCTTTCCTGTGGATTTAATGACTGCTATTGTTGAAATTCCTGCGGAAACTAGTTCACATTAATCCTGCAGTTATCTTGGCTGTAAAACGGAATGGGTGTGAGGAGAATCTTTTCTGTCACAAGGAGATGCAAATGACTGAAACACAAATCCTATTATGTCAATGCTGAAGTTGTCATTTGTGTGGAAAATGGGAAGACAGTTCACTTGATTGAATTCAGGTTATGATAAGGAACACTTATTAACTCACATTTGGTGAGCTGTCAGTCTGGGAGACGAGGGACTGGTTTTCCAGTTGCGCGTGCCCCTAAACCAGAAAATCCTGCCCGAGGTCAATGGACGTTTCCGAGGTCCGCCCCTCACCAAGGAGGTTCAGAGAGAAGAGATCCAGCCCAGGAAAGAAAGGACCTTGCCTGGAATCCACTAACAGAGAGACAAGTATTGCTAATTTTTTACTGACTGCTTCTCGGCCTTTTGGCTGAAATCAAGCCCAAGATCAGGTGCAATGCTTTTTCTTGTCAGCTTGGATCTTGCATTGGATCTTGCATGTCTCCCTTGTGGGTACTATGAATTGAATTCAATTTGAATTTGAATTAGTTTTTGGGGCAAGCAAGGAGATGGATTCAGGCCTTACCCTGTCCACTCTGCGTATTGATTTTGTAACATTTAAGAATGGAGTAAACCATTTTAAAAGATTTTTTACTTAGCCATTTGAAGAACCAAGAATTTTCACACAGGAACTCAATTGCATCTTCACTAATGCAAGCTGCTGCAAGTAGTAAAGATTACAAATTAATTGCCAGAAACCTCCAAATTCCATTTCTTCAGTGAACCAAAAGGGAATCAGTAGGCCTGCAAAGTTTCAACCTTGTATCTTAATAGGCTCAAATATAACATTGACTTTATGGACATTTAAAACCCTAAGTGCATGCTACCTGTGTATGAGCGTGTGTGTGAGTGGATGCTGTTGTGAATACATTCAGGTGTTAGGAATAGATATTTATTCTTCATATTTTTTAACTTATGAGAAAACCTCTCTGTGCATTCTTAAAAGTCACAGCAATCAAGGAGTTAAAACATTTATTCTTTAAAACATATCTATCTGCAATTAGTCAAGAGGGAGGAAAGCGGGGAACTCTTTTACCATCTCTCCATGTCTGTAACATTGGGCGGAATCATCACCTCCTGCCAGGGTTTGTGACATGATGTGGAGATGCCGGCAGAGATGTATTTCCAATATTGCCAATCCCTAGTTGCCCTTGAGGGCAGTTAAGAGTCAACCGCATTACTGAATCACTGGATGTCTCAAAGTGCTTGACAGCCGATGAAGTACATTTTGAAGAATAGTCACATTTGTAATGTCAAAAACATGGCAGCCAATTTTGCACTCAGACAGAGACGGACAATACGGTTGGGGAGGGGGGGTGTCTGAAGAATTGGTTTCCCAATGGCAGGAACTGACAATGGGAGCATGTAGTTTTGACCATCATCGCAGGATAATGATGGGTTGCCGTACCTATCAGACAGCGGCCTTGAAGCAGTTTTGCATTGTCAGGATTCAAATGAATATTTGACCAGAATTCCAGATTTTCTTTTATTGAAAACAGATTTCACCACCTGCTATGGTGAAATTCAAACCCAGGTTCCCAAACCATTACCCTGGCTCTCTGGATTACTAGTTCAGTAACAATACCACTACACCACTGCCTTCTCATCTTCGAGGTGCAAATCGTGAGTGAAGCCAGATGGTTAGAAGACCGTTCCCTTTCTTTTTTCTGTCTGATGTTTTCTTATTATGTTCGTAAGTGATTATTGAAAAAAGTCTGCATTTACATAGGGCCTTTCATGTTTTTTTTATTCATGGGACATGGACATCATTGGCTGGCCAGCGTTTATTGCCAATCACTAGTTGCCCTTGAGGGCAGTTAAGAGTCAACCACATTACTGAATCACTGGATGTCTCAAAGTGCTTGACAGCCGATGAAGTACATTTTGAAGAATAGTCACATTTGTAATGTCAAAAACATGGCAGCCAATTTTGCACTCAGCAAACTCCCACAAAAAGCAATGTGATGATGAATAGATAATCTGTTTCTTTTGTGATATTGGTTGAGGGATAAATATTGGCCAAGACACCACGGATTGCTCCCCTGTTCTTCTTCAAAATAGTGCCAAGCGATCAAGCCAAGTGCCAAGTGCCAAGCAAATGGGGTATTGGTTTAACGTTCCATCCAAAAGGTAACACCTCCGACTGTGCAGCATTCTTCATTACTGCAGCGTCAGCCACAACTTTTGCACTCAAGGTGTGGCGTGTGATTTAAACCCAGAACCTTGTGATTCAGTGCAGGAGTGCTATCAACTGACCTTCAGCTGATGATAATTGAGGAAAACATTTTAACAGCATTTAAAATAAATTAGACAGCTATTTGTAAGAATAGAAAAGAGTAAAGAGATTAGATCAAATTAGGGCGGCACAGTAATACAATGGTTAGCACCACTGCCTCACAGTGCCTCGGGTCACTGTCTGTGTGGAGGTTGCAAATTCTCCCTGTGTCTGCGTGAGTTTCTTCTGAGTGCTCCAATTTCCTCCTACACTCCAAGGATGTGTGTTTTAGGTTGATTGGCCATGCTAAATTGCCCCTTAGTGTCAGAGGATTAGCAGGGTAAATATGTGGGGTTATAGGGATAGGGCCTGGTTGGGATTGTTGTCAGTGCAGTCCTTCTTTAAAGTTTATTAGTGTCACAAGTAGGCTTACATTGCAGTGTTAGTGAGGTTACTGTGAAAATCTCCTAGTCGCCACACTCCGGCACCTGTTCGGGTACACTGAAGGAGAATTTACATGGCCAAAGCATCTAACCAGGACGTCTTTCGGACTGTGAGAAGAACCCACACAGATATGGGCAGAACGTGAAAACTCTGCACAGACATTGACCCAAGCCAGGAATCGAATCCGGGTCCCCACTCACCTGAAGAAGGGGCTTGGAGCTCCGAAAGCTTGTGTGGCTTTTGCTACCAAATAAACCTGTTGGACTTTAACCTAGTGTTGTTAAACTTCTTGCTGTGAGGCAGCAGTGCTAACTACTGTGCCACCATGCCACCCGAAATGGGCTGAACGGTCTCGTTCTGCACTGTAGGGATTCTATGATTTTATGAAATAGCCCCAATAGAGGAGCAATGTGGCCTACTTTCTGTTAACCAATCACTGATGGTGATTATGAAATAATCTCTAGTTAAAATAAATCACACTCCTGGAGATGGGAAAGTGAAAATGAATCTTGAATGTAGAAACATAGAAACAGAAAAGCTACAGCACAAAACAGGCCCTTCGGCCCACAAGTTGTGCCGAACACATCCCTACCTTCTAGACCTACCTATAACCCTCCATCCTATTAAGCTCCATGTACTCATCCAGGAGTCTCTTAAAAGACCCCATTGAGTTCGCCTCCACCACCACTGACGGCAGCCGATTCCACTCGCCCACCACCCTCTGTGTGAAAAACTTCCCTCTAACATTTCCCCTGTACCAACCCCCCTGCACCTTAAACCTGTGTCCTCTCGTAGCAGACATTTCCACCCTGGGAAAAAGCCTCTGAGAGTCCACCCGATCTATGTCTCTCAACATCTTATATACCTCTATTAGGTCTCCTCTCATCCTTCGTCTCTCCAAGGAGAAAAGACTGAGCTCCCTCAGCCTATCCTCATAAGGCATGCCACTCAATCCAGGCAACATCCTTGTAAATCTCCTCTGCACTCTTTCAATCTTTTCCACATCCTTTCTATAGTGAGGCGACCAGAACTGAGCACAGTACTCCAAGTGGGGTCTGATGAGGGTCTTATATAGCTGCATCATTATCCCCGGATTCCTAAACTCAATCCCTCGATTAATAAAGGCCAGCACACCATACGCCTTCTTAACCACCTCCTCCACCTGCGGGGCCGATTTTAGAGTCCTATGGATCCGGACCCCAAGGTCCTTCTGATCCTCTACCGTACTAAGAGTCTTTCCCTTTATATTGTACTCCTTCATCCCATTTGTCCTACCAAAATGGACCACGACGCATTTATCTGGGTTGAAGTCCATCTGCCACTTCTCCGCCCAGTCTTGCATCCTATCTATGTCCCTCTGTAACTTCTGACATCCCTCCAGACTATCCACAACCCCACCAACCTTCGTGTCGTCGGCAAACTTACCAACCCATCCCTCTGCTTCCTCATCCAGGTCATTTATGAAAATGACAAACAGCAAGGGTCCCAGAACAGATCCCTGGGGCAGACCACTGGTGACCGACCTCCATTTAGAAAAAGACCCATCTATACACACTCTCTGCCTCCTTTGGGCAAGCCAGTTCTGGATCCCGTGCCCTCTCACTTTTTCTAGAAGCCTTGCATGGGGGACCTTCTCGAACGCCTTGCTAAAATCCATATAAACCACATCTACCGCCTTCCCTTCGTCAATGTGTTTAGTCACATTTTCGAAGAACTCCACCAGGCTCGTAAGGCACGATCTGCCCTTGACAAAGCCATGCTGAGTATTCTTGAGCATACTAAACCTCTCTAAATGCTCATATATCCTGTCCCTCAGAATCTTCTCCATCAGTTTATCAACCACTGAGGTTAGACTGTAATTGGAGCATTTGGAACTGTCACAAATAGGGAAATTGGGAAATAATGGAAGGAAAATCTCAGGAAAGTAAATTCAGGCAGAATATGCAATGGGCAGCCAACCCACTACAGCCAATTTTGGAATCCTGCTGTAGTTGACTTTTACCCGTTGTCAATTTTAAGTTGCCCTCTCTCTTTCATTTTTCTTAGAATGTGCATAAAGAAAACAATTTATAGTTCCTAAAAATGAAAACTTGCATATCTTTATTCATAGCAAATTAGTAGAGACTTCTGTCTATCTAGTAATGGACTGCATCCAACACTTCAGTGAGAGAGAGTTGGCATGCTTCCAGTTCCTTAGTTGTGAATATGCATCCAATTCTCTAACAGTTTAGTGGTAGGCATACATAATCCTATTTTCCAGTAGTTAGGCAATAGGTATCTAGTTTCACTTGCACAGAGGTGTGTGACCAGGCATTCTAGCTGTTTGACAATCTGGGCAGACTCTGGTGAAGGTTTACAATTTATGCTGGGGGTCTAGTAGTGAGCACAGACGCATATATTCTAGTCCTCTAGCATTCAGACAGGAAAAGTTACTGATTCATGGCAGTCAAAGGAGACTTAAACAGCAGAAGTTTGAGCACTCTTCAGTTTTGAGATTAAAAAAAATATATTTGCAGGCCTTCAAGCCAAAACTTCAACCTGAAAAGCAAATGGGCCAGTGGTGACAGGTGTCGTTATTGAGGTTTAATGGAGAGAGAAAAAATGTTGGGAGATTTGTGTGGAAAATGTAACTTAAAACTGCAGAGGCAGCTGCCTTCCATTTATTTTATTTACTCCAACATTACCATGCCAGATTCCCCCATACCATCCTGAGTGACAGCCAACATAAAGTAGACTCTCAAGTTGGATTCCAGTCAAATTTTGAAGGTGAAACCTTCAACCTGAGACTCATTCAATTCCTATGAAGTTGGCCATCAAAAATTTGGAAGATGAAATAAGTGGATTGGAATGATATGTGGATTACGGGAATCTGGCCACCCGCTTTGGTGAGTCAGTGAATATGACAAGCAACCGTATTAAAGTAAATGGAAGGCAAATGTGCTTACGGACAGAATTTCAATACTCAGCCTGGAGTTTATTTTAAATTAATGAGTTCTGTATGGATTCTTACGCAGATGTTGTAAGAAAGCAACATGCTGAACCTCAGTAATCAGAATGTGATGTTCTGGGGAAACCCAACATTCTCTTAATACTGAGAATGTTCACTAAAGCGTATCGGCCTGGACTCTGTGGTTAGTGGTGAAATAGGAGCACTCTTCCATGACCTTGAAGAAAGATGTCCACAAATATCTAATAATCTCAGTGGCATAGTTTTCCCCTTTTTTTATTCGTGTCACAAGTAGGCTTACATTAACACTGCAATGGAGTTACTGTGAAAATTTCCTAGTCGCCACACTCCAGCACTTGTTCAGGTACACTAAGGGAAAATTTAGCATGGCCAATGCACCTAACCAGCACATCTTTCAGACTGTGGGAGGAAATTGGAGCATCCGGAGGAAACCCACGCAGGCACGGGGAGAACGTGTAGACTCTTCACAGACAGTGATCCAAGCCAGGAATCGAACCCGGGTCCCTGGTGCTGTGTGGCAACAGTGCTAACCACTGAGCCACCGTGCCGCCCCACAGTGCTTCCCTGAAGGCAGTTTAAATGTGGAGCCACGTCAAGGGAATATCTTGGATGTGCAGTGGTCAAAAAAAGGAGACAATCACATTGAAGTTTTCATAGAACATTTAATATTCTTTGTTTTTAATTCACACATCCATGGTTCATGAAGGCACATTTCAAAGCCTCAAGTCTCTGCCTTGACCCAAACAATTTTCATCACCCAGGTTTCTGAAACATGACCTATGGCCTTTAGACATTTGAAGGAAAGATCCAAACTTCCCAGAGTTCTTTGGAGCAGTCAGGTATCCTTTTGGAGAGGTATGCTTTTGGAGGTGTTCACATATCCCTTTCAGATTATTAACAGCAGGCATTAATGTGGTGGATGAGCTCTGCGGAACTGCTGAGCCATAATTTCATTTAAATCCCCTGCCCTTTAAATATTGAAAAGAGCAATCTGTTGTGAATTTCAGATGAAAAGAATCACTTCTTGCAATTTCAATAGATTTTGTTGACATAAACCTGAGGATTAGTGTTGTTTGACTGCTTCCACAACCGATCATTAATACAGTGGGCAGGGTGAGGGCGGGGCGGGGGGGGGGGGGGGGGGCGGCTGCAGGGGGTCACTGTGAGTTCACAGGTAGACTGACAGCTCTGAGCGGTTGTAAAGGGAGGGCTAGCTTTGATGTAGGACTATGAATACATAGGAACAGGAGTAGGCCACTCAGCCCATCAAGCCTGCTCTGCCATTCAATGTGTTCATGGCTGATCATCCACTTCAATGCTTTTCCCCCCACACTATCCATATAACCTGTTTTTTCATTGGTATTTAAAAATCTGTCAATCTCTATTTTAAATATACTCAATGGCTGACCTTCCATAGTCCCCCGGGGTAGAGAATTGCAGAGATTCACAACCCTCTGAACAAATAACTTTCTCTTCATCTCAGTCCTAAGTGGCTTCCCCCTTATTCAGCCAATGGAAACATCTTACCTGCGTCTCCCCTGTCTATCCCTTTAAATATTTTATGCACTCCAGTGAGACCACCTCCTATTCTTCAAAACTTCAATCCCAATAATTTCCCCAATACAACCTTCTTATTAATACAAATTCCTTTCAATTCCTTATCCTCCTTTGTCCCTTGGATCGCTAATTCAAGTGGTGTTTTAAAAATAGGAATTAAGTACTAGAAGCGAGCTAAATGGATGGACTTTGTAATATCAGCCAAATGCCAATTTCCTGTCACCATGCACCATTTACTGTGTACCGAGAAAGAGACCACTCCCACAGCTCACAGCTAGGTTGTGCAACACCTCAGGACCTACAACACTGGTCCGGGTGAAGTAACAAGTTTAAAAGTCCCCGCTGAAAGCTTCCTATTGGGAAGTCTCTGCCTGCTCAACAAGAGAGTTTGTACTCTATGAAGCCCATGAGTTGATTTATCAGCAATCCCCTATGGTCTTTCCAGCCATCATAACATCCCTCCCCACTTAGGTCTGAATTTCTCCCAGCACTCCAATTGTGAGGGATGTCCTTTACATCATTTAGAAATTGGTCAGAGATCCATCAAAGGTGCGGTGGGTAGGGCAGTGTAAACCAGACAGGGGATCTTCGCTTCCGGCAGGACCATCAAAGGGTCATCAAAGTGGGTTCCTCCTCAGATTCTATTTCAGCCTGGGGGCCTAATTCTTCAGCCTCCATCTCCAAGTCTATTACTTCACTATCAGAAGGGGCTAACGCTTTGAGCTGGGGGATGGCACTGGCCGCAGCCATCTCCATGACCAGTAGTAGAGTCTGCTCAGGCCTGGCTCTGAGATGGTCCAAGTACTTTCCCAAGGTTTTACCCTGAATTTTAACTTTATACAATATTGGTCCTGTTTTCTCCATAATGCTTCCAGGGACCCAATAGGTACCATCCCTGAAGTTTCTCGCACGAACCAGATCACGTGTTCAGAAAGTTCTTTCAACCCTTGCAGAATCATGATTTATTTTTTGGTTTTCTTGTTAGAACTCCACCGTTCCCGCCAAGTTTGAGAATAGCAAGATTAATCTGGTATGAAGTCGCTGCCCCAATAACATCTCCACTGGGCAACACCTATTGTTGTGTGTGGTCTGGTCCTGTAATCAAACAAAAACCATACAAATTTGGATTACACGAATGCCGCCATTGCTTCTCATGTTGTTTTTGAAGGTTTGCCCCAGCCGTTCTGCCAGTCCATTTGATGACAGGTGATGAGGTGCAATTCGGATGTGTCAGATACCATTGGAGAGCACAAAGATCTTGAAATTACTGCTAGTAAAAGCCATGCCATTATCGGAAACCAGGACTTCCAGTATCCCGAGTATACTGAAGCTTTGCCGTAATTTCTTGATCATAGCCCGGGAAGCAGTGGAGCCCATGTGGTGCATCTTCAACCAGTTGGAGTGTGCATCCACCATGATTAAAAACATGGAACCCATAAAGGGCCCTGCAAACTCCATGTGCACACACACCCAAGTCTGGCCAGGCCACTTCCATAGGTGTAGGGAGGCTGAGGGTGGGAGTTTTTGATTCTTGTGGCACAGGTCACATTGCTTTACCAAGTCTATGATGTCTGAGTCAAGACTGGGCCATCAGATGTAACTCCAGGCAGCATATTCATTTTTGATACTCCCGCATGGCCATTTTATAGTTCTGTTAATATTGGACATCGTCCTGGGGGCGGAACAATTACTCGGGACCCCAAGGAAATAAGAACATAAGAACTAGGAGCAGGAGTAGGCCATCTGATCCCTCAAGCCTGCTCCACCATTCAATAAGATCATGGCTGATCTTTTCGTGGACTCAGCTCCACTTACCCACCCGCTCATCATAACCCTTAATTCCTTTACTGTTCAAAAATGTAACTATCCTTGTCTTAAAAACATTCAATGAGTTAGCCTCAACTGTTTCACTGGACAGGGAATTCCGTAGATTCACAACGCTTTGTGTGAAGAAGTTCCTCCTCAACTCAGTCCTAAATCTGCTCCCCCTTATTTTGAGGCTATGCCCCCTAGTTCTAGTTTCACCCACCAGTAGAAACAACTTCCCTGCTTCTATCTTATCTATTCCCTTCATAATCTTATATGTTTCCATAAGGTCTCCCCTCATTCTTCTGAATTCCAATGAGTATAGCCCCAGTCTACTCAGTCTCTCTTCATAAGCCAACCCTCTCAACTCCGGAATCAACCGAGTGAATCTCCTCTGCACCCCCGCCAGTGCCAGTACATCCTTTCTCAAGTAAGGAGACCAAAGCTGTACACAGTACTCTAGGTGTGCACCTTATACAGCTGCAAAATAACCTCACTGTTTTTAACCTCCATCCCTCTAGCAATGAAGGACAAAATTCCATTTGCCTTCTTAATTACCTGCTGCACCTGCAAACCAACTCCTTGTGATTCTTGCACAAGGACACCCAGGTCCCTCTGCACAGCAGCATGCTGCAATTTTTTACCATTTAAATAATAGTCCATTTTGCTGTTATTCCTACCAAAATGGATGACCTCACATTTACCAACATTGTACTCCATCTGCCAGACCCTCACCCACTCAGTTAGACTATCTATATCCCTTTGCAGATTTTCAGCGTCCTCTGCACACTTTGCTCTGCCATTCATCTTAGTGTCATCTTGACACTTGACACATCATTTTGACACACTACACTTGGTCCCCAACTCCAAATCATTATGTAAATCGTAAACAATGATCCCATCCTCAACACTAAGTTTGTCTTTCTCACTGAGGTAGGGTTTCATTTCTTCGGAGGGTTGTCCTTGGAATCCCCTGTGCAGGATCATATGCCTTCTTTTGGATAAGGTTTGATCTTTTTGGGTCCAGGCTTTAATCTACCTTGCTGACACTGGCAAAATCGCCAAGAAATTTAAGGTCATCATGACCTCTTCCAATGCAGGTAAAGGAGTAATGCTTGTGGGCAACGGGAGGTGACTCAGTGTATCAGCATTAGTTATCCGGGTTCCAGGGTGGTGTTCTAGAAGGTATTCTTAGGTCACTGATAACAAGGCCCAGCACTGGATCTGAGTGGAAGCGATAAGAGGGATCACCCTGTCCACTTTGAAAAGGCCCAACAAGGGCTTATGGTCAGTAACAATAAAAAAGCATCTACCGTAGACATATTGATGGAAATGTTCACACCAACTATTCTTTCTCAATCTGAGAATACTGCTGTTCGGTTTCCGAAAGGGTCCTGGAGGCCTACATGAAGGGCTTTTCTGTACTGTCTTTCCAGCAATGTGACAGCACCATCCCAATCCAGTGTGGAGAAGCATCATAAGTCAATATAAGGTCTTTCTTAGGGTCAAAATGGGCCAATAGGTTCGTTGACAAGAGCTAACATTCAACCTTAGAAAAAGCCTGTGCTTATGGAGCTTGATGTGGAGATGCCGGCGTTGGACTGGAGTGAACACAGTAAGAAGTCTCACAACACCCCATCTGACGAAGGAGCAGCGCTCCGAAAGCTTATAGTATTTGCTACCAAATAAACCTGTTGGACTTTAACCTGGTGTTGTGAGACTTCTTACGGAGCTTCCCAGACCCTGGCATTTTTGCAGTCACGCATTCAAAGGGGTCAGCATGAAAGCCAGGTTTGTGATAAGTTTTCCATAATAAGTTATTCGTCCCAAGATGGATTTCAACTCCATGTTGTTTCTAGGGATTTGTGCTTCCTTGATGGCTTTTACCTTATCCTCTCCTGGATATAACCCCTTGCCATTGACTCGGTAGCCTAAATAGGTTACATCAGCTGCTCGAAAAATTCATTTCTTCCTCTTCAAGTGAACCCCTACTCTGCAAAATCTCTGCAACACTTCTTCTAAGTTGGCCAGGTATTCCTATTCTGAAGCGCCCATGACCAAGACATAATCCACATATACTGCCACATTGAATAGTCTTTGTAGGATGTTCTCCATAACTCTTTGGAAAATGACACACGCTGACGACATCCCAAACAGCATGTGGGGTAAACTCATAGAGTCTCTTATGCATGTTAATTGTCATATATTTCCAGAAGGACTTGTCCAGTTCAAGCTGAAGATGGGAGTGGCTCATGTCCAACTTGCAGAACATCTTGCTGCCTGTTAAAATAGCGTGCAAATCTCCAATCTGGGGCATGGGGGTACCTATTGAGTTTGGAGACTCGATTGACTGTTATTTTATAATCAGCACAGAGACCAACTGATTTGCCGGGCTTAAGATCAGGGACTACAGGGACAGCCCATTCTGAAAAGTGCACGGTCCTTATTATATCTCAACTTTATAGGCACCCTAGTTCAGTTTCCAGCTTTCCCAGCATGGAGATGGGACTGGCCTTGCTCTAAAGTACCTAGGTATAGCGCGTGGTCAACGTAAATCCTGGCCTTGGCTCCTTTTATTTTTCTCAGGCTGCATTGGAAAACTCCAGGGTATCTATTAATAACTTTGTACAGTCCCCCCAAATTAACCTGAAGATCACCAACCAGTTCAGCCAGATCTGCTGGAGTTAATCTTTCCCCATCAGGCTTAGTCCGGGTCCTCGTACAATAGTGAATGGGAGATGAGCTGATTGCTGCCTTTAAGTTACAGCGGCCTTTTATATGTAAAGGTTCCCCCATGTAGGTGGCCAGTCTGGGCTTTCTATCTTCCAACCTCAGGCGTTGAATGCCAGATTGGAGATGCTTATATATTTGTTCTCTGATAATGGAGAATGCAGCTCCCTTGTCCACCTCCATCTTCAAGGGACTTCCATTTACTAATAATTTTACCATTATTGGTGCAACTTTTGTTCTAATGATACAATTCAGTTGTAGTGTCCCTGTCTCTGGAAGATGGGATACCTGCATGCTGTGGGGAAATACCAGCCTTGGGTTTTTCACTAGGCAGCACATGTTTTGCCTGTCCCTGAAACTTCACCTCGTCTGACAATTGCACCTTTCTGGTGTACGTTCTCTTAGGGTTGTCACTGCCTTTCCTCTCCATTGTTCTGACATTGATCTGCTTCTTATTATCAACGCCCCAATTTTATGCAAGTTCTTCAGTATTTTCACCTTCTCATCATCTCCTTGCTTGAGACCCTCCTCCATCAAAAGAACCTTTACTTCAACTATGCCTTTGCTCCCTCCTAACCTTTGTTACATCTTTTTCCGTTGTGCTTGGTATCCATTGCTGCCCAGTTGCCTGTAAAGTGATCTCTGATGTCTCTCTTTACAGAGGAAATACTATATCCACATAAATAGTGGTGGATGTAAAGATGCTTTATCTTTTGGTTTCCTTTGTTTAGTCTTAAATTATTTCCTCCAATAACTACTACTATTTGCTACCCTCAGTCCTTTTTAATTCCCTCTTAGTTACGAAAATAAAATAATTAAAGTTTGCTGTATTTGTTAATGGTCAGTCATCTGTACGCATAAAACCACAAGTTTCATCAGCAGCAACATTTGACTCCCAACAGTGAAGTACTTTTGGTTGTTTTGTTAAGCTATGGCACATATACATGTAAATTGTCATACTTAACTGTAATGACATCCATGGGTTTGACTGACATGTCAAGAAACAAATGTTATAATAATATCCTCATAAAATGTATTTGACCCATGTTATCTATATTTATTTAAATTGCTTGAAATAACAATCTGATCCAAGACTACTTCCAACAATGCAAGCGAATAGCCATCCACGTGCAGTCACCAGGAGCTGTAACCATTCCAGCTAACTTGCAATAAATGATCACAAACATTTTGGAATGTCACCAAGATTAACACCATCACTCTACATTGCTGACCTACAGTAAGATAACACATTCTAAAACCATTTATACACCCAAATAAAAGCTAATCAATAAATGTCACCATAAATTCATATTATCATAACCAGCAAACACTTGCATCCCTTATTACATGCTTCTTAACAATCATTCATAACTCAAAGATATACCTACCTATGGTCTGTTGTGATGACTTTTGACCCAGAAGCAGCTCAATAAGGAATTTTGTAATCTCTTTAAAATGTCGTTGGAATTGTTTTTCAGAATGTTTGAAAAAAATTAAGAGTTTCCATTAAAGGATGAATTGTAATTTTCTTGGATAATAAGAAATATCAGTCCTTGTGCATTTGTGACCTTTGACCTGAAAACAGTACTGACAGGAAGGATGTTCAGGAAAAAAAAAGTTACGCAGCTGCCAGACACAAAGGAGAGCTACAAACAGATGAGCTGGGCCAGAAGGTGATCTGCACACAGAAGCAGACACAGAAAGAAAGCAAACAGAGACAGAAAGAAAAACAGGGAATTATTGAGAAGAAGCAAATTTCTCTCAGGACAGGGCAGTTTTTCCAAGACTAAGGACACTGCAAACAGTGTGTGTTCTATCTCTCTCCCTTATATTAGAAATGTAGCTAATTAGCTAGTGGCAAGGTGGTTGCAGGGGTGTTTGTGTTGGAACAGCGTTCTTAGTTGATAAGGTTCATACAATACCATGGTTGTTTTTTTCTCGTTTGTAATTGGTAAAAGTTATTACTAATTGTCTTATTATATGTTAACTGTATTCTTAAATAAACATTGTTTGGTAAAAGCTCCCTAGTGGGTCATTTGAATCATACCTAGAATGAAACATCTTGTGCTTACCCATGCCAAAGTTCAAAGCACAAAACTTATGGGCTAGGCTGACTTCATAAAGTACCTTGGAGTTTCTGACCTGGATTATAACATGCATTAAAATAAAAAAAATTGAGCAGTGTAAGAGGGAAGATAAGAGTTGGAGTAGGCCATTTCGCCCTTCAAGCCTGCTCCACAGGTCAATAAGATCAGGTTATAGTCTCATTTCCTCTCCCCCCACCCCCCACCCCCCCCCCCCCCCCCCCCCCCCCCCCGCCACTCCGCCCAGTAACATATGATTTAACTGTGAAGGTCAAGAGCTTGAATCTCATAGCAGGTTTCATAAGTTGCAGGAAACATTGGTCATGGAGCGGTACAGGAACCTTTGTAATCACACTTTTCATGTGAGCCTTCAAGCCATTATAGCACCATTCAGAACCAGCTCACTGCAGCCAGGTGCCGGTTTGGAATATGAAGTTCACAGGATGTATGCCAGTGAAGCCCAACTCTCATTATGGATCAGACTGCCTGCTGCAGGTGTCAAGCAACTGTCCCTGCCTTCTTGAAGTTAAAGTCCTCTTCGTATCAATGGGTGAAATATGCGGTGCTATTAGTGGACCAGAAAAGCTGCAAGGAGATGATGTAATGTGATGGATGTGATGAAGGAAATCTTTGTGGTGAAGGAACAGGCAAAGGATTTCAATATTGTGCATGTGATAATGAAGCGAGGAGCAGCATGCTAACAGCATGGGTGTGAATGCAGACAGGAAAAAGCCTGTATAATATCATGAGCATAAAAAGTGAACTAGACGTCTGTGTGATAGAGTAAATGTAAAGTGAAGCCTCAGTTCTCTCTGATAGATGTATAGAAGCAGGGACAGGATGTGTCTTTATGATTGAATGATGAAAATGGAGCCAGGATAAACTGTTGCAACAAAACAGATGGAATAAGGAGCAACCTTTAAAACAGACTCATAAATGCAGCCAGGAGAAGTCATTGTGATAGAAAGCGTGCACAAATAGAGCCAAAGAAGACTTGAAATGCAAACAGAGCCAGGAACTGAACTAATGGTCATTAAAGTAATGCAATGTGTTGGAATCCTGAAGCACTGCACCACACATCAGTAGGATGTGGTCTCATGCCATAAACCTCACATGCTGTGGTACACAAGAGTAGACCCGATGATTCCTGCCAATTTTTCTCCTTGTGAGGAACTGCCTGACATTTAGTCTTTGCTTCTTTATGACAGTACAGTTGCGATATTCTGATGAGGAAAATCACTTTTACGATCCTCTATCCTTTTGTGTGTCTGTGTCTGCCATTGCTATGCATCCTTACAGAGCATTGTGGATCGATGTGCTGGATACGCTGCACTAGGCTCATTAGGCTCTCAAATTCTATTCAAGTTAGGCAGCTGCCCAATAGTGAGGCTGGAGCACCCATCAGTATAGCCATCCAGTGGCTGTTTAGTAATGCAGAGTTTCAGTTGATGCAAAATAAATTTCCACCCTCTGTTGCCTTGTCACTCTCATTACGTTTGGCTTTGCTGAATGCTGCATTCGATGTCTTGACTGTCACAAAATTAAGTAACCTTGTCCTGCGGGGGCAGCTCATTTGCAAGAAGGCACATGCGCTACTGGAGTTAATAACAAAGCATGCATGGCACGTTATCAGCCTGCGTGTGTAATGCAGGTCAGCAGGCATATGTCGAATTTAGCATGTAGTTTTATTCTACAGGCCTGCAGAATAACTCTTTGTGTCTACATTAATAGAACAGCTAAATCTTCAGAGCTGATGTAGACTCCAAAGGATTGTACAGACAGGGAACATCACATTTTGTCGTGAGACGGATCTATTCATGTGTCAGTAGAATGGCTGACTTTCACAGCTGATTGAAATGCCAGGAGACTGGGCTAGGAAATGAAACAGACCTAAGTCTCACAGCCAACTGTTCAGTTCCCTGACTCCCCAATCTCCTGTGAATTCAATTATCTGTCAGACGCTGCTGTCCTACCAGTATACAAACGCAGGGGAAGCTCACAGCTAACTCTGCTGCTCCTCTTTTCTAAGAACTCAGGATTTGAATCGGAAAATAGAGCCTGAGTATCTGGCAGATTCCTGCATGATCAGTTCTACACTTCTGTCAGCATAGATTGAGTGAGAAGTTGTTCTGATTGGTTACAAAGGATTAAGAACTTATTGCTTCCTATTAAAAAGTTTTCACACTTCTATCAAAGGATCAATAAAGCAATTATATAACCATCCAACTAATCAACCTGGGCGACATGGTGGCACAATTGTTAGCACTGCTGCCTCACAGTACTAGGGACCCGGGTTCCAGCCTCTGGTGACTGTCTGTGTGGAGTTTGCACATTCTCCTGTGTCTGCATGGGTTTCCTCCGGGTGTTCCAGTTTCCTTCCACACTCCAAAGATGTGTGGGTTAGGTTGATTGGCCATGCTAAATTGCGATTAGCCGGGTAAATATGTGGGGTTACAGGGATAGAACCTGGGTGGGATTGTTGAATAGTCGCCTTCTGCACTGTACCAATTCTATAACTCTATTCTATGAAATTCCTGAAATTTCCTAGGCCATTAGCAGAGGGTTAAGGATATCTGCTGTGGCCAAGACCCCAGGCTTCTCAGGCCCATCCCTGGAGATGAGGATGGCAGAGCTAAAGTTAAGAAAATCAAGGAAATTCGGAAAGTAGAACAAGTAGTCTCAGGAACAGATGTTGGGGGGCAATAAGGAGGGAGGTGTTGCAGGCAATCCATGCCACATTACCAAACCTATGAATGGCAAAATTGATTTTCTGAATGATTAAATGATTTCATTGTTTAGTCACTTCTAAATCATAAGTAGGAGTGTATCCTTCTAAAATGAATGACCTCTGAATCCCTTTAGACAACCCATTCCTTCATCCCATTTCCTGATACCACCATAACAAGTTAATTGGCCAGGCATTTGTCCCAATATGCTCACCCAGTCAGATGTGAGACATTTCTCATCAAGATGCTGCCCCTCAGTGACATCAACCCCAAACCCAATATCAGCTTCTGCATATTGAGACCCACCTGTTTAAATCGCACCACCGCCTATGATTTGTCATGCTGCTTGTCTGAAATTCAGTATTGAATGAACAGAAATGTCCTCTAAATGCATATTGAAAGGACTGAAGTTTAGTCTTCATCCCTGCTACAAATTCTGTTCTCTAGCCACCGATTCCATTTACCTCACTGGACACTGTCTGAGGCTGAGCCAGGCTGTTCACAACCTCAGCATCCTATTTGACTCTGAGCTATCCTTTCCATTACCAAGACTGCCTTTCTTGATCCACAGAATATTGCCTGATTCTGCTCCTGAAGACTTCATCCACCCTTTAGTTTCTGATAGACTGGATTATTCAAAGTCTGTTCTGGCCAGCCTTCCATCTACCACCTGCCATAAATCTGAGCTTATCCAAAACTATAATGTCCATATCCTGATTCACACCAAGTCCCATTCAACTATCACCCCTATGTCCAATGACATATACTGGCTCCCAGGTCATTAAGATCAATGTTTCCTTTTGTTGACTAAGAAACATGGCATTGTTTAATTTACAAAACTTTCGTTCAAATTGAATTTTAAAAAAGCAGGAAACAGAGTTGCTATATATAGGAGCTTTACTGGAAAAATATTATGGAAGGGATATCCAGGGATGTATCTCGGGGCTCTTGCTCTATTTTTATCTACATTAATGGCTTTTTTGAAGAGATGTTAGACAAGGGACAGAATCTTATTGCCTTCATTTTTGGTAAGACCATGGAGCCATTTCCAGATCGAGAACTGGCAGTGGTGAATAAAACTTTTCTGATTGCTTTTTGTGGGTGGCAACTGATTAAGAACCTGCCTCCAGGATTGTCATCCAATTAGCAATGAGGATGAGGCATCAGAAATTCCAATGAGCAAACAGGATTTATGTTTTGTTATTATAATGATATAATATCTTGGGCTTATTTATTGTACAAGATACAAGGCACCACTCACTCAGAGGCGTTTGGATAAACACATTGTGGGTTCATTTATTAAAGCTAGGTGCATTAGGAATCGGTATAAAACTTGAAGGCATCAGAGTTGTGTATGTGCTCTGCTCAAATAGCTTTCTCATGGGCAGCTTGAAACACCACCTGTTTCAGGATATGGATCTCTGTTGTGGTGAAGTTCTATGAACGAATCACACGAGACTCAGGTACTGGTTACGATTGTTTATTCAAAATTCAGTATGCAAAGAGAGCGCTATCTCAGAGAGACCCCTGCAACAACACTCTCCTCTAATACAGCACTCTGGCAAGTCACATTTATACACTGTTAGGACACAGAATATTGTTTAAATTCCAATTGTGTCTACATATGGGATTATCTTAAACCTTTCATGCGGAGAAGGCACATGGTCGCCTCCTAGCAAGAAACTATTTGTCTTTCCTTATCATCCCAGAGGCTGCACTTAATCTGCTCTGACTCGATGTCTATCCTTCTAACAGTAAACAATCATGGTCTTGTTGGAGAGTTTTGCTATTATAGGTTCTTAGGCTGCGTAAAGTTTACCGGTTGTATAAGCATTTGACTGCATGTGCACTTACTCTAAGTCAGGGGTATTTGTTTTAACCCTGATGCACTATCAATCGAGCCGAGACTAGTTGTGAGCAAGACAAATAGGCTTTTATTGGCAAGAACTTGGAGCCATCCCGGTCGGTGATCTGGTCTGAACAGAGAACAAGGGGGGAGGAGCCACCGCCTTTATACCCAGACCAGGGGGAGGAGACTTGGGCGGAACCGACCGGGATGTGCCACATATATAGGTAACAGATAGCAGATAACAGTGGTTTACCACAAACCCCTTTTTACTAACTCTATCCATTTCCCCTAACAGTCTCTCTATTATGCAAATCAAGGCCCCATGATGTGTGCCATGCACGATGTGTCCTGGTATTCAACTGCTTAATGTAAAAGATGACTGCTGCTGGCTGCCCCAAATTGTCCCCAAGGTTTGTTTTATGTTCTATGTTCCTGTATTCAGTGACACCAGGAGGGGAAGGAGTACTCCTCTTTAGTCCACAAAAGTATGATGGGCGCTGCACCAGTCCAGGCTCATTTCCATTCACTTCCACGCCAACTAATTCCACCACATCCTTGTCTTGAGGAAACTGCAGGATTGGATTGAATTGGATATAAACAAAAAAAAAACGGTGGGTTTCCTGCAGCTTCAGAAACCTGACCAGCAACTTTTAAATTTCAAAAGCAGAATAATACAGCCTCTTTATCATTTGTGATAGCACCAGTTCCATTGGGCAGCTCATGTCATTCATGTACCTGACACCGAATCCTGAATCAACTACTGCACTTGGAACTCAATCATGACAGGAGACTCCCAGGACGACTGCAGAAATACTTTAGGAATGTCCTCAAAGCATTTCTGAAGAGGTCAAACATCCCTGCCGACTCATCTTGTTACCAACCAAAATGGAGGAGGTTCATTTGGGAAGGCACAGAACACGCTGAGAGACTTTGTTGGGAACATGCAGAGGCAAAGTTGAGGTGAAGGGCTGTTGTAGGCTGCAAAGAGACATAGATAGGATGCAAAGCTGATCTGAAAAATGGCAAATGGAGTTTAACCCTGATAAATGTGAGGTGATTCATTTTGGTAGGACTAATTTAAATGTGGATTACAGGGTCAAAGGTAGGGTTCTGAAGAATGTGGAGGAACAGAGAGATCTTGGGGTCCATATCCACAGATCTCTAAAGGTTGCCACTCAAGTGGATAGAGCTGTGAAGATGGCCTATAGTGTGTTAGCTTTTATTAACAGGGGATTGGAGTTTAAGAGCCGTGGGGTTATGCTGCAACTGTACAGGACCTTGGTGAGACCACATTTGGAATATTGTGTGCAGTTCTGGTCACCTCACTATAAGAAGGATGTGGAAGCGCTGGAAAGAGTGCAGAGGAGATTTACCAGGATGCTGCCTGGTTTGGAGGGTAGGTCTTATGAGGAAAGGTTGAGGGAGCTAGGGCTGTTCTCTCTGGAGCGGAGGAGGCTGAGGGGAGAATTAATAGAGGTTTATAAAATGATGAAGGGGATAGATAGAGTAAACGTTCAAAGACTATTTCCTCGGGTAGATGGAGCTATTACAAGGGGGCATAACTATAGGGTCCGTGGTGGGAGATATAGGAAGGATATCAGAGGTAGGTTCTTTACGCAGAGAGTGGTTGGGGTGTGGAATGGACTGCCTGTAGTGATAGCGGAGTCAGACACTTTAGGAACATTTAAGTGGTTATTGGATAGGCACATGGAGCACACCAGGATGATAGGGAGTGGGATAGCTTGATCTTGGTTACAGATAAAGCTCGGCACAACATCGTGGGCCGAAGGGCCTGTTCTGTGCTGTACTGTTCTATGTTCTATGGTCGGAGAAAATGCGCAAACTTCCAGACAACCCATCTGCACAACACTTCAAGCACCACCTGCCCCACATGTTGCAGTGTCTGCAGATTGCCCATTGGATTTATCAGCCATCAAACCAGAGTGGAAGTTGGTGGACCTTGACCCCACTGGATCCCAGGGCCTAAGAAGAAAATAAATTTCAGGCTGCAAATTGTCTCCTTGGATTAGGTTGGTCACCAACCCACCTTCCAGCCTCGGGTAAAACCAGACATTGTCAGGTTGGAGATGAGTTTTGTCAGGAAACAGATTTCTGAGAATACTACCCCCAACTTCCCACACTCATCCAACCCAAACTTGCCAGAATTCTTAACATATACTTCGGAAGTGATTTTATAAGTTCATGCCTGGCATGGCAACTTATTTGCTGAGATATACATGCTTGGAAATTATGATTTCTTAAGGCTATGAATACCTCTGTATGCTGCAAGTGCCAGATTGCACAATCAATGCTCTCCTCTCATTGACATTTGTCTTGCTGGAATCATATATTTCTGCCTTAGTTCTCAGTTGCCAGATGAATTCAAATGTGGTCATATTACAGTCATATTTCTCCAGACTGTTAAATTAGGAATGTCACTGTGATAACTCGTACGAACAAGTCTGGGTGAAGGCACATAATGGGACGGACAGAAGCGGTGAAAGACATCTGAATATGAATCAACTCATTTCCTACAATTTTGTTAGTGTTTGATTTTAGTCAGGATGAACACATGGCTTGTCAGAGCAACTAAATCATTAAGCAAGCTGCACAGCAAGTGTCTGAGAAACAGCGTAACATCTGAGTGCTCATTGAAAACAAGATGTGGACTGTAACATTCAGATCCTTTGTGCTCAGTTCTTGGTGCCAGGAGTGCCATTTTGGTGACGACATTGGCACACGCACAGGGAGCATCTGTAGGAAGAATCAGGTCCAAAAGGCAGCAACTTTAGCGTGTGTTGCTAATTAACACCAGAGCTGACACTTTGGAGTTCAACTCTCCAGTTAATGCTGTGACTTAACATCACATGGATAAAAATGCATTCAGCAGCAAGAAGGGTCCTCCACCAGCACCATTGGAAAGTATCACTAACTACTTTCAGGTTGCATATGGAATGATTTTTATTGGCTGTTGCTGCAATTGTAGAACTATTTGGTATTTTCTAGAGTTCTTTAGTGTTGCTAAAATCTACATGCTGAAGGACTTTCTCCTAATTTCAAGGATTCAGCACATCAGATGGTGCACATCATGATACTAATGTTATATTAATTCATTGTTGAATTGGATTCTTCACTGAAGATTCATGTGTGTTCCTATAAATGTGGAAATGTTGGGTTGCTTTTTGGAGGTGCATGTTTGTAATTTTTTGCTCTCTAAAAGAAACTTCCAAGTGAGTGAAAACTATGAGTGCCAAGCTCTGCGCAGCCCCCTGTGCCAAGTTAGCACAGGCGTTCTCTGTGCTCCTTAACCGCATGCTTTCTTGTAGGTCTGCCAATGCTGTAAAGCCCCTTTCTTAATTGGAACTATGCTCTGCTGAGGTTCTACTCTTACTCTGGGTATACAATGGTGCAGAACAACAATGTGGCTTACTCTAACTTCTCTTTATTGTATATTACAAATCGTTACATTTACTCACAGAACTGGCTATTGGCCTTCCCGCGTGCAAGAATCCGTCCCCAGGTGGTCAGTCTGCAGAACAAGTCCTCTTCATATCTTCAGTGGCTGACCAGGCCACCACTTCCTGATGATCGCCCTGACACTCTGAGGCTCCTGATGCTTATAGTGTGAAGTATGTCATTTAAGCCAATACTTCGTCAGATAGTGGAGGCTCATATCATTGTTCAAGTTCATAAAAGTTCAACCTTGATCCAAAAAACAACTTCAGCACTTTATAGTTCCTTGTCTGCAGGACCTACTTGAAGATAAACAGTCTCAGTTCTTATTTTATCTGGCCTAGAGTTTTTGCAGGTGAGCTATTTTGTCTCTTAAGCAAAGAGCAGAAAAACATATTTTTAATCTTTGCCCAATTAAGCAATCACATGCACACTTTTCCGTTTCTTCAGTCATCGTTTCACCACCCTTTGTCCATCGCTGCAAGCAGGACTACCAGGTACCCTTTACAAGTGTGAGCATCATATCTAAAGCAACATAATCTACAGACATTAGCAAAAATTAGATTAAAAGAAAACATGGGTTAAAAATGGGATTAAACAAAAACTTAAAAGAAAACAGGTTGACCTTAAGTCTTACAATGTAGCAAACATTTCATTATACAGTCTCACCAATTTCTGCTTTAGGCCACGAAATTGAAGATCTCATCTGAGGTCTCGGCAGAACCTGTCCTCCAAGAGAATGGAAAGTGTGCCAGTGAATGTAATGCAATGTATTTGGATGATGTGGCTGTCCTGCTTGAAAAGCTGGATCTTGTGTGTGTAAGCTGTAGGTGTCAGGTTTGCAGCAGTGCTAAGGTTTTGACTGTGAGGTGAGGCCACATATGTAATTTATGAGTTGTGGTCCATCTTCTGCACTCAGCCAGAGTAAGTGAGCCTCATTCAGTCTTTTCCTGGATCCCTCCCATCTCCACCTTCATCTCTCACCCAGCCACTTCGACCTTTGCCAACACCTCTAAGAAGTCCTCCCCACTCACCATGTTGTCCCCCCACTTGTCACCGTGCTCCTCACACTCCAACTCCCACTCAAGGTCCATGTCTGCCACACCTCCTTACCATTTTAAATGGCAACATTGCCAATTATACTCTCCCTATCTGTGTCTTTGCAGGACACCCTCAACCACAACAAGCATGAGCAAGCAAGCCCAGCTGAAATAATGCCGGAACTCAGAGCCCTCATGTGTTTCAAGGAGAGAATCCTCAAGCTGGCTGGGGAGGAGGTAGAGCGTGTCTGTACTGATGGTGAAGTGGGGGCAGCAGTTTTAAGTTGAATTATTAGTGTCACACATAGGCTTACATTAATACTACAATGATGTTACTGTGAAAATCCCCTAATCACCACACTCCGGTGCCTGTTCGGGTACAATGAGGGAGAATTTAGCATGGCCAATGTACGTAACCAGCACATCTTTCAGACTGTGGGAGGAAACCGGAGCATCCGGAGGAAACCCACGCAGACACGGGGAGAGCGTGCAGACTCCACACAGACAGTGACCCAAGCTGGGAATCGAACCCAGGTCCTTGGTGCTATGAGGCAGCAGTGCTAACCACTGTGCTACCGTGTCGCCCTACTGTGAGGTAGCAGACAAATGTGAGAATCCTCAAGACATGCTGTCATTTCTCAAGTGTCAAGTGAGTAATCAATGTTCCCTCCGTAACATCTGTAATGCACTAATACAATCTACCTTCTCTTGCAGGCAAAGCAGCCGAACAGGCCAGACCATCCTCATGTCCCCTGGACCCACAGGGCTTGAGTAGCTCCGAGCTAGACTTCTCAGACCCCACCGCTCAAGATACTCCGTGCAGGATAGTTATATGTGGTGTTCACTCACACAAACCTGAGCCCCCTGATGAGGAGCACGGCCACTTAACAGTGCATTTAGTGTTGGTGGCACACAGCAATCATGCAATTTGACAAGCAGCACGGACTTGGCATGGCATGGGTTAATACCACTTTGTGTTCCCCATTTGATTTTACAGGCTATCATATTTATTTCATTCAATGTTCATATACAAAGTCAAACATATTAGAATGACAGAATGATAACTGAACATAGTTGGCCACAGAGACTAATGCTGAGTCCCGTACACCATCAGTTGGCAACATTATATGAGAAATTCCACGATTTATCAAGGTAATGTTCAAGTAGATTTTCATTTGATACAAATTGTTTTAATAGTTCCTCCATGTCTAGGAGTTTCAGTGAGATTGACTGATATGTCTCTGAACTTCAAAGCCTTGATAAAGTAATGGCTCAGATTTTGCACTGGTAATGACAGCAAACATTACTTAACTGAAACTGACAGCAACTTCTGGAGTCTGCACATGCATAGAATAAAGGAGAAATCCAGAGCTGCTTTCACTGATTTATGCTTCTTCAGAAGGTGTTGAGGCACCCATATCTGCAGTTAATGGAAAATGAACTGAATTGATCAGAACTTTCACTCTAACACTGTTAATCTCAAAGGAAGGTACACCTTATTGAAAAAGATGTAATTGGGTTTTTATCACCATAGTAACTTTAGAATTACTGCTAAACATTGTCACTGGCCTGAGGAGCTAATTTTATATAGGTGGAATGCCAAATGTCTCCATAATGATTAATACTTTCTTCATATTTTAAAAATAATCTTTTTAAAGCTTGTTTATCTTTAATTTAACTTCTATCTTAATTTAATCATAATTATTTATTTTGCAGCCTGAAAATTTAAATGAAAGGATATTAAGGGGAAAAGATTATTCACGTGACACAGCTTCAAAGTGACGTTAGGCAGACTACACAGATTCCTTAGAGAATCACACAGTGCAATGGGTCACTCAGTTATATCAATGGAGAAACCAGCATGGGCCACTCAGGTAGTGAGCGGCCTATGTTGCTGTTAGCACAGTAAGAAGTCTCTCAACACCAGGTTAAAGTCCAACAGGTTTATTTGGTAGCACAAGCCACTAGCTTTCGGAGCGCTGCTCCTTCATCAGGTGAGTCAGCCACCAGGGAATTTCTTTAGCTTGCGCAGTGTCGCTTTGAAGTGGTTCTATGCAAGTGAATCATTTTCCCTTAAAGTGCTTATATCTTCTTGGCTTGTTATGTGCGAATACTTCCATAGGAGTGGCTTCTTACCTGCTTGCTGACATCACTACAGCAGTACACTGAGAGATACTCTTGACTTGGTGCCAAAATTAAACTTCCATTGGAAAAGGGAAAAATTCTGCAACTGGTCTTACTGAAATTTTGTTGGCAGCTTTCTTTGAGGTCAAAAGCATACATGTTTTCATGACGATTGATCGCAAAACCCAAGCCTATCTCAGCATAAAGTGATATTATCCTCGGAATGACCATGGATGAACAGGGGTATCCAGTGCATGCTGAGGTCCAGGTCTGAGGTGTTCAAGTCAGGCGACACTGACCTATACAAGAAATCCAGAAATGATCTACGGAAATCCATCAACGACGTCAAAAGACAGTACCAGCCCAAGCTAGAGTAGCAAGCTAGCCGCACAGACTCCCAATGACTATGGTAAGGTCTGCAAGACATAACAGGCTACAAGATGCAGACATGTATAATCGCCAGCACCGATGTACCCTTCCCCGATGAGCTTAATGCATTCTATGCTTGTTTTGAGCAAGAGGTCAGCAAGAGCACGCCTTCCACCCCGGAAGCCTCGGGTGAACCCATATCCGAGGTCACCATCGGAGACATCAGATCAACCTTCTTGAAAGTCAGCCCACGGAAAGTGACTGGTCCACAAGGGTACCCTGATGAACACTCAGATCTTGAGCAGACCAGCTGGCGGAGGTATTCGCTGACATCTTTAACCTCTCTTTACACCATTCTGAGGTCCCTACCTGTTTCAAGAAGACAACCATCATCCCTGTACCAAAGAAAAGCCAGGCAGCATGCCTTAATGACTATTGTGCGGTGGATCTGACAGCCAACATTATGAAATGCTTCGAAAGGTTATTCATGGCACGAATCAATTCCGACCTCCCAGATTGCCTGGATCCATGGTAGTTTTCCTATCACCGCAACAGGTCCACAGCAGATGCCATCTCCCTGGCCCTACACTCAACCCTGGAACACCTGGATAACAAAGACACCTATGTCAGACTCTGATTTATTGACTACAGCTCAGCCTTCAATACCACTATTCCTACAAAACTCATCTCCAAACTCCTTGGCCTGGGGCTCAGCTCCTCCCTCTGCAACTGGATCCTAGACTTCCTAACCCACAGGTTGCAATCAGTAAGGATAGGCAACAACACCTCCTCCATGATCATCCTCAACACCAGTGCTACACAAGGCAGTGTCCTCAGCCCCCTACTGTACTCCTTATACACCTATGTGTGGCCAACTCAATTTTCAAGTTTGCTGATGTCACCACCGTAGTGGGTCAGACCTCAAACAATGAAGAGACGGAGTACAGGAAAGAGATAAAGAATCTGGTGAACTGCTGCGAAGACAATAATCTCTCCCTCAATGTCAGCAAAACGAAGGAGATAGTCATAGCCTTCAGGAAGCATAGTGGAGGACATGACCCTGTCTACATCAACAGGAATGAAGTGGAAATGGTCGAGAGCTACAAGTTTCCAGGTGTCCAGATCACCAACAACCTGTCCTGGTCCCTCCATGTCAACACTACATTAAGAAAGCCCATCAATGCCTCTACTTTCTCAGGAGGCTAAGGAAATTTGGCATCTCCACTACGACTCTCACCAATTTTTACAGATGCACCAGAGAAGGCATTCTTTCTGGTTGGATCACAGTTTGGTATGGCTTCTACTCTGTCCAATACCGCAAGAAACTAAAAGGATCATGAACGAAGCCCAGTCCATCACACAAACCAGCCTCCCATCCTTTGAATCTGTCTACACTTCTCGCTGCCCTGGGAAAGCAGCATAATCATGGACTCCTTGCACCCAGGACATACTCTCTTCCACCTTCTTCTGTCAGGAAAAAGAAAAAAAGTCTAAGATCATGTACCAACCGACTCAAGAACAGCTTCTTCCCTTGTGCCATCAGACTTTTGAAAGGACCTACCTTATGTTAAGTTGATCTTTCTCTGCAGCCTAGCGATGACTGTAACATTACATTCTGCACCCTCTCCTTTCCTTCTCTATGTACAGTATGCTTTGTCTGTATAGCGCACAATAAACAATACTTTTCTAATACATGTGACAATAAATCAAATCAAATCACTTGCATTATCATTTCTAAAAGGCACCTAACCCCTTTAAGGCCAGTCAAGTTGTCTGATCTGTCTCATGTATGAAGAATGTTGAGGGTGGTGCCAACCGTCCCTGTCCCCAATGGTCGCCCCAAAACTATCTCAAGTAATTATTGCCTGGGTATAAATATTGCTCAGAGCTATAGGTTGATACTATATTGGAGAAGCTATTTTGTGCATAGCTACTGACAATATTAGTTTGCTTTCATCCACTCTATTTAATACTATGAAGGTATAGTCAGGATTTTTGCTGCTACTATTACTCAGTTCTATGCAACATGTTGCTTTTCAGTTGAGACATGGATTTTCCAATGGAAATACCTCTGATGTTATGGAAAGGTGGAGAATGTGGAGATGAAAGAGACCAGATTGCAAAATCTTAGAATGAGGTGCCCAATAAAGCTTCTCTGTACTCTATGCTGATAGTCACTCATTCTACAGACCAAGAAAGTCTTTCTTAGGTGGGATCTTCTGGCAATTCCCACCAGCAGCATGGTGGTAGAGGGGCGGCATGGATGGCAAAGTGGTTAGCGTTGCTGCCTCACAGCGCCAGGGACCCGGGTTCGATTCACGGCTTGGGTCACTGTCTGTGTGGAGTCTGCACATTCTCCCCGTGTCTGCGTGCGTTTCCTCTGGGTGCACCGGTTTCCTCCCACAGTCCAAAGATGTGTGGGTCAGGTGCATTGGCCATGCTAAATTCTCCCTCAGTGTACCCGAAAAGGTGCCAGAGTGTGGCGACTAGGGGATTTTCACAGTACCTTCACCGCATTGTGAATGTAAGCCTACTTGTGACTAATAAATAATTGAAATAAACAAACAGCAGGATCATCCAGTCCCATTGAAGTCGACCCCTGGAGCAGATTCCCGGCAGTGGGACGGGTGAGGTAGGCAAAGTGCCATAGACATCAATGGGACTAGAAGATTCTGCTGCTGACCAATGACTAGTCACCTCTGCCACTGAAAAACAATCCACGGGGGCGCGGCGGCCGGGGGGGGAGGGGGGGGAGGGGCGGGGGTGGTCATGCCCTTAGATGTTTTGAGTAGCCAATCGGTGCCTCAGTACCACAGAAGATTTTTAGTAAAGTGTGTCAACTGCTTGCTGAAGATTGGCACATCCAGCTAGAAAACAACATAAACTGTACTTGACTGAATAGCCGTGAAGTTTGACGTGGCTAAATCTTCAAAGTAAGAAGTTTAACAACACCAGGTTAAAGTCCAACAGGTTTATTTGGTAGCAAAAGCCACACAAGCTTTCGGAGCTCTAAGCCCCTTCTTCAGGTGAGTGGGAATTCTGTTCACAAACAGAGCTTATAAAGACACAGACTCAATTTACATGAATAATGGTTGGAATGCGAATACTTACAACTAATCAAGTCTTTAAGAAACAAAACAATGTGAATGGAGAGAGCATCAAGACAGGCTAAAAAGATGTGTATTGTCTCCAGACAAGACAGCCAGTGAAACTCTGCAGGTCCACGCAACTGTGGGAGTTACAAACAGTGTGACATGAACCCAATATCCCGGTTGAGGCCGTCCTCGTGTGTGCGGAACTTGGCTATCAGTTTCTGCTCAGCGACTCTGCGCTGTCGTGTGTCGCGAAGGCCGCCTTGGAGAACGCTTACCCGAATATCAGAGGCCGAATGCCCGTGACCGCTGAAGTGCTCCCCAACAGGAAGAGAACAGTCTTGCCTGGTGATTGTCGAGCGGTGTTCATTCATCCGTTGTCGCAGCGTCTGCATAGTTTCCCCAATGTACCATGCCTCGGGACATCCTTCTCCAAGGCGGCCTTCGTGACACACGACAGCGCAGAGTCGCTGAGCAGAAACTGATAGCCAAGTTCCGCACACACGAGGCCGGCCTCAACCGGGATATTGGGTTCATGTCACACTATTTGTAACTCCCACAGTTGCGGGGACCTGCAGAGTTTCACTGGCTGTCTTGTCTGGAGACAATACACATCTCTTTAGCCTGTCTTGATGCTCTCTCCATTCACATTGTTTTGTTTCTTAAAGACTTGATTAGTTGTAAGTATTCACATTCCAACCATTATTCATGTAAATTGCGTCTGTGTCTTTATAAGCTCTGTTTGTGAACAGAATTCCCACTCACCTGAAGAAGGGGCTTAGAGCTCCGAAAGCTTGTGTGGCTTTTGCTACCAAATAAACCTGTTGGACTTTAACCTGGTGTTGTTAAACTTCTTACTGTGTTTACCCCAGTCCAATGCCGGCATCTCCACATCATAAATCTTCAAAGGCAGCATCATAAGAACATAGGAGTTTGAGGGGACAGGAAGTTCTAGTTTTATTTTTAAAAGGGCACCCAATATTTTAAACCTAAGTTGCTAGTGGAATATGCTCAATCAGAGCACCCCCTCCCCCCACCCACTTAAACCCGCCGCCAGCATGACATCATGGGGCCTGCCCCTTCATTTTTTTTGTCTACCAGCTGACGGCAGAGAAAGCCGCTGGTGGGGCCGACAGCTTTAACACCATTTTTTCCACCCACTGCTCAACCCTGCCAAAAATGGGAAAATTCTGCTCCCTGTTAATGCAATCTGGCCATGCAAGATGGCTGCCATGCTCAGCTGCACATATGTATTGGTCTGCATTTGCACAGAAATCCAATGACAGCCTGGAACTCAGAGTGACAGAAGGGGAAGAATGAGGAGAGGCAATATAGTCTAACACTCACGGCAACCTACATCCCTCTACATCCCTCTTACATTACTGGGACAGTGAGACAGAGGGGGGAAGTTTCCCATCCCGCCCACCATGGGAATTAGTGGGCAGAGGGCAGACCATAGAAAGGTCCGTTGACCTCGGGTGGGATTTTCTGGTTTTGGGGCGAGTGCGGCTGAAAAATCCTGCCCTGAGTTTCTAAGCACTGACCAACGGGACTGCAGTAAATGTCACACTAGGAAAAGATTTTACTTTCCAGTCTGCAAATCCTTCCCTGAATTTCCAAAATCCTTCACTGTCAGTCTAGGATAGAATTCACAACACTTTCTCCCTCTGTTGCCAGGGACAGTGATAACTGCGAATGAGCCCTGCTGCACATTGCCCACTCGAAAGATGGCAGCCGCTAACATGGGGCTACCATCAGCATCTGACTGCATGTTCGGCATTAACACTAAAGCACAGCCGCACCTAAATGGAGATTCTGCTGTCATATTATTTTTTCCTTCACCTCCTAGCTCTTATTAGTCCCTTGAACATGTTGTACCACTTAAACTTTTGGAAACAAATGATTGCAGCAATTAAAACATACAGAAACATATTTACTTCCAGTAATTGCTTTCACTGCAGATATTGTATAACATTACTGAAATACAGATGTCGGGTTACAATACAGTAAACAGTTAAGCCTTTCCACTTATATATACAACTTTTGTGTGACCAAGTCACAATTAAATTTTGCTGTGATCAATATTGTTGCATGTCACAAGTTAAGCCTCAAGGGTTGAGAGCTTTCAGAAGTGATTTGGTATGAATGGATCAAATACAATTTTATACAGAACCTATAATCAAACATTTTTGTAGAGAGGAGGAATGGTTAATTTTGTACCCATCAAGGTGGTACACATCAATGTTAGGAAATGTCTTTTTAAACAACATTTGCACTTATTATCAGTATCAGGCATTCCCATAGTGTAGTGCATAATAAATACATAAATCTTTCTTTCCGTTTTCCCAACAACATACTTCAGTGCCAATCTCAAACAGTTTTCCCACTTCATATCCCAAACAGCTTTCTGAAGCCAAATCCATTGAGCTGAATTTTCCTGCAGGCATTGGGACAATTTCCTTGGGGCATTGAGGGGGAGCTCCGATAGGCCTCAAGCCTGCCACCAAGAGGCTGGCTTGAAAATCCTGCTGGGATCTGGACTCAGTAGGGGAGCTACTCCAATGTCAGGAAAAAACTGAAAATGTCTTCTAAGTGGGGCTTTAATTGACCTCATTGGCTATCTACCACCATGGTGTGGATTACAGTCTGAAAGATGTGCTGGTTAGGTGTATTGGCCATGCTAAATTCTCCCTCAGTGTACCTGAACAGGTGCTGGAGTGTGGCAACATTACAGTGTTAATGTAAGCCTACTTGTGACACTAATAAATAAACTTCAAACTTTATTTGTTCCTATGGAAGCCCAACCCACCACCTGGAGGTGAGATGTCGTTTGGGCATTATGCCGCACCCAACTGCCAGAATTTCCCATACCTCCACATCCAAAACCCTCTTTAAAGGGCTAGGAAGGTTCTGCCCATTCAATTTCATTACAATTTGTCCATTGTTTTCCATTAGTTGTGTCAATGGAAATCCATGTGTGTAACATTCCCCTAGAAACCAGTACACTCATGGCACATTTTGCATTGGAACGTATAAGCATCCAAAATATAATTTTAAATGTTTAATTTCCATATGCCCTATCAATCTTAAAGAGGAATTGCTGTACTTAATCCACAATCAAGGAAAATGTTACTGGAAACCTAAGCCCTCCCAACACAATTTTCTGCATTGTTCCCCATTCCACTACCCAGTTAACATTCTCCCCCTCAAGAGAGATGTGGATAATTAATCCAAGCTGTAAACTTCTCGACAGGATTAATTTCAACAGGCTAATGGGTGAGCCTGTCCAAGATGATGAGTGAAACATTCTCTCTCCCATTATTTTTCTTTTCTCCGGATTGCAAGAGAAATATGAACATGGAAAGACATTTGTTCCACATTAGTTCATCCATCCAGAAAGGCCTATTATTAACCAGATCATCCCAATGCTTGGCTTTAGTAATCCTGCTAATTTACTTTGGGGTTGCTGCCAGCTACGGAACATCCCATATGGGAATTGGCAACACCCACATGAATCTTGTGTAATGTAAAGAAGGCACAAGTATTGATCATTCTTTGGATGAAGAAGGACTTTCCAACATGCCTGCTAAATTTGCTCTTTGTCAATTTGAAACCTGTCCAAGATTAAATTATTTCATTGAAACCATAGATGAAGAATTAAAATTGCATGCTTTTTCTAATTAAAATATTGCTTCACAAAATTAGAAGATTCTAAACTTGAGACTTATCTGAGATTTGGAAACAACTAGATGAACAAGTCTGGCTGTCATTAAGTAGGATTTGAGCTTAACAGGGAATCCAATGATTAACAATAATCCTTCTAAGAATGTTTAATTATTTATTTTTAAACTTTTGAATGTCTTTGATTTGGCTTTATATGAAGTCCACCCATGGCCAGTTAAACACGGAAATTCAGAAGCTTCTGTCAATGTAAAGTCGATTATAACTCTAGCCCCAAATATAGACTACCTTAGATTGGGAGCACTCCCTCAACAATCACCCTCACTTCAGTTCAGCCAACAACCTCACACAGACAATTATTTTGGGTCTGAGAATGTGAAGCACATCTCCCCCAAAGAAAGCGACAATTAAGAGATATTACCTTATCCCAGATAGCCTGTTAAATAACGTGTCGGCCCAGTTATAACTACCCAGATATTATAAGGGTCCGGGTGTCGCTCTTCAAAAAACATATCTTCCCACTTTCAGAAAATACGAGAGAGGTGGGTTCTTATACCGCATGCAAAAGATGGGGCGGCACGGTAGCACAGTGGTTAGCACTGCTGCTTCACTGCTCCAGGGACCCGGGTTCGATTCCTGGCTTGGGTCACTGTCTGTGTAGAGTTTGCACGTTCTCTTTGTGTCTACGTGGGGGTGCTCCGGTTTTCTTCCACATTCTGAAAGAGGTGCTGGTTAGGTGTATTGACCCGAACAGGTGGCGACTAGGGGAATTTCATAGTAACTTCATTGCAGTGTTAATGTAAGCCTTACTTGTGACTAACAAATAAACTTTAAAAAAGGACTACAAGAGACGCTATGCTCCATCAATTTATTCAAGATAAAAAACATGGAAAAGATTTCATAAAATTGTGCCCTAAGTAAGTATAGCATAACCGCCGGGAGAGGGTGTAGACAGGGAGTGGTGTGCCTGAGATCTGGGTCCCCTTTGAGGAGTGGGCACTGGAGCTTGCGGGAGTGGAGGACATGGGGGCCATCAGCGACAGCATGGTCAGGCTGGAACATAGGAGTGAGCACCTGCCAATCCTCCATTTGTTCGAAATCTCAAATAAGTTGCATGCAGCCCAGGTTCCTCTTCCTCCCTTGCACTTAACCTTGTTGCAGGAAGGGACCCTGACGCGCCTGGGCCATCTCGCATCGTGGCCCCCACTGCTGCTCCCGCCCACCCTGCCCCTGAGAGCTCAGAAGGCTCCTTGGAGGAAGCGGATGAAGGGACCTCTGAGGCTGGCACCAACTTTGCATCAGCTTCTCCCTTGCAACTCACCATCCCAGGGACTCTCACATTGGTGGGTCAAGTTAGTGACGAGACATCTGGGTCACTCTCTGGTGGTGTGCAAGACACTCAATATACATCGGGTGGAGGAGGGGTGTCCGAGGCCTCAGGCATGCGGGGGTCTGCCGGAGGCGAAGACTCAGCTGGCCCCAGGCTACATGCTGGCCTCTGAGGTCACTTCTCCCTCAGCTGCTGAAGATGCAGCAACAGAGCCAGTGAATGCAGGAGGGGTTGACAGCAACATTGAAACTCTTGTGAGGCTGTTGGGAGTAGACTCAAAGCTTTCAGACGGACCAGCTATTGCCAGTCTTTTGTAGTTCCCAGGCCAACACTGCAAGGGTGGCATCCACGGTGGAGAACCTGGGGCAGGAAATCCTCACCATGAGTGGCAGGTTCCAAGTGATGGCCGAGTCACAGCAGGCCACGACGGAGCAATAGAGGGCCGCAGCCATGTCACAGTAGGCCACAGCTGAAGGCCTGAACAGGCTTCTCGAGATTCTGCGGCCCATGGCTGAGGGGCTCGAGAGCTTACAGGAGACCCAGTGGGACAGAGCTGAGACACAGTGGGCTATGGCTGCAGCCCTTGACAAAGTGGCCCATTCACAGAGGGCCAAGGCTGAGGGGCTGCAGAGCTTGCAGGAGACCCAGCGGGACAGTGCTGAGACACAGTGGGCTATGGCAGTAGCCTTTGAGAATGTGGCCCAGCCGCAGAGGGTCATGGCTGAAGGGCTGCAAAGCATGGCCCAGTCTCAGAGGGCACTTTCTGCTGCCATTAACAGGTGTCCCCCAACTCAGAGGGCCATCGCTGAGGGCTCGACCACCATGGCAAGAACGCAGGTTGTCCTCCAGGACTGGCAGGTGACACCAGATCTTCTGGAGCTCACTCCAGAAGCATTGCCATTCCTTGGAGCGATCCAGGGGCCCACAGGAATCCCGAGGGAATGGAATGGAAAGGCTCGAGCTCTTGCCGGGGCCTTCCACCCAGGAGACTGCAGCTATGGCTACACCTTCTGATACCCCCCTTCCTGACACCAGGGCATCTCAGGGACAGCGGGATGAAAGAGTGTCATAGATGTGTCGTTGACATCTGGAAGCCTGTCAGGGCTCTCAAGGTCCAGGCCCTCCAGAGGACGATCGCCAAGGGCACAGGACGCGGTAGGCAGCTGGCCGCCTCCACCTCCAATGTACATTCTGGGGAGACACCGAGATGTAGTGGTAGGCCACATTAGCTTAAGATGTTGTAATGGCACTAAGATGGCACGGGTGAAGGGCAACATGAGGAGATAGAATATTAAGCACTTTAAAATCTCACATTCACACGTTTTTATATTATCACTTATTTTGAAAGCACTTTTATTGGCATCAATAAATGTTATTTCACCCTACAACCATGATTAACTAGTTTCTAATTAGCCTCTGAGACGGTCGCCAGAGGGACCCTGCATGTTGATGTCAGAGGGGGAGGCCCCTCAACGCACTGTTACTGAGAAAATCAAGGCACTCAAACAATTCACTGGTTACAGTGGGCAGCATGCCTTAGCAGCGACTTATAGCATCTGCCATGGCATCCACAGAACGCACAAGAGATTCCCTCCACCCCACCCCACCTGCACTGGGGCCCTGCATGGGCGTTTAGTGCATTAAAAATACAACGTCACAGCTGATATCAATTTGAGAATACCCATTGATATTCATAGTAATAAAAACCATAGAAACCCTACAGTGCCATTCGGCCCATCGAGTCTGCACCGACAACAATCCCACCTGGGCCCTATCCCCGTAACCCCGCATATTTACGCCACTAGTCCCTCTAACTTACGCATCCCGGGACACTAAGGGGCAATTTAGCATGGCCAATGCACCTAACCCGCACATCTTTGGACTGTGGGAGGAAACCGGGGCACTCCGGAGGAAACCCACGCAAACATGGGAAGAATGTGTAAACTCCACACAGACACTGACCCAAGCCAGGAATCTATCGTAGGTCTCTGGAGCTGTGAGGCAGCAATGCTAACCACTGTGCCACTGTGCCACCCCAATGTTCCCTAGAATTTCTAAGTGAATCAGTTTTTGGGACAATTGGACAGAAAAGCGGTCTGCTTCCTGATATACAACTCTCCGATAACTGGAGAAATATTGGAAGAGTTCTCCCTGTACCCTTCTACATTATCCTGATGTTCTGAAAGGAAACTGGAATTGTTATACCCTTCTAAACCAGATTACACCATTCTTTAGCAGCAACGGGTATTATGTCTTTAATTAATTCCTGCTCTTAGAATCATAGAATGATAGAATCTACAGCACAGAGACAGGTCGTTCGGCCCAAACTGGTCCATGCCGACCAAAATGCCCATCTAAGCTAACCTCATTTGCCTGCATTTGGCCCATATCCCTCTAAACATTACCTATCCATGTATCTGTCCAAATACCTTTTAAATGTTGTCAATGTCCCTGCCTCAACCACTTCCTCCGGCAGCTCATTCCACATACGTACCACCCTCGGTGTAAAAAGTTGCTCCTCAATTTCCCAATAATTCTTTCCCCACTTAACTTAAATCTATGCCCTCTAGCTCTAGATGTGTCATTATTGTTCTCTATTTTTTAATTTTTAAAATGGTTTTATTATCCATTTTAAAGTAAAGTTTATTTAATAGTGTCACAATTAGGCTTATATTAACACTGCAATGAAGTTACTGTGAAAATCCCCTTGTCGCCACACTCTGGTGCCTGTTCGGATACACTGAGGGAAAATTTAGAAAGGCCAATGCACCTAACCTGCACATCTTTGGACTGTGGGAGGAAACCAGAGCACCCGGAGGAGACCCACACAGACACGGGGAGAATGTGCAAACTCCACATAGACAGTGACCTATGCCGGGAATTGAACTCGGGTCCCTGGCGCTGTGAGGCACCACGCCGCCTGTGAGCCAGATATATGATAATAATGCTTTAAAATATTTTTCCTGTTTACCTCCAATTTTTTCTATTTCCAAAGAAGCGATTTTAAACTTTTAAAAGAGGAATAGATTTTTAAAAGTCTGTTTTTCTCATTTGCTGAGATAAGTTTTCAGAATGTCTTCTGGATAGATAAGGAGAGACAATACCACCATAAAAGCTTTTAAAGTTCCTTTGAAAATGACTTTAAAGCTTTTTCTTATCTTTGCTTAGTGTGTGAAGAGAACTTGAAAGGCCCTAGTGTTACGTTATGTGTGGCACAGACAAGGTCTATTTTGAAAGCTTTTGAAACCAAATCTGTCAGCAAGTGCTGGCCATGTATATGGTTTAGGGCTTCTGGGTAGAAATAGCTATACTTGAAGATATGTCCACTCTCTCAATTCTAAAGTATAATAAGATAAATACATATGAATTCTACCTAAATATTCATGTATTCCCTTCACAAATGATCGTACTACGTTCCTCCATAGCGTGCAATCAATCTGAACTAAGTGAATTAACAAAAAAAAATCAACTTTAAAAAAAAATCATTGTTTAAATCCACCCGAAGAAGTTACCACTTGAGTACTGCTGAAAAAAAGAGAAATGCTATCGAAGCTTTTCATCTTGCACGCATCAGAACAGCTATGCAAGAAAAGCCAACAGTAAAGGGAACAACAGTTTATACTGCAGGAAAAGAGATTACTGATTGGTTCAGAAGTGGACGCTAATTGGTAGAAGCGTACCTATGGAGAATGCATCAGAACAATTTACTGTTAACTGCCAAGCTTTTGTTTCAAAATCAAACCAGGCAGATCTACACTGATTGGCACGATGTTAACATGGAGAATGAATCAGGGAATAATTGTTCCAAGCTTTCATTTATTTGGAAAAGATGTAATGTGTGGGCATGCAAAATACAGAGCTCTGTGTGTGAATATATGTGGCTACTTACATGCCCCGGGGGGAGATCCCCATGATAGGTTCACATCTGTGTGAACCAGTTGTAAACCAAGCCAACGTGACATCATGTTGGTGCTGTGTGAATATACAGCGAGGGAGTCAATATGCGGTGAGGGGCATGTTAATAAAATGGAAATGAATTTGAATGTTTTTAAATCAAGTTCACACCTATTGTGGATGTGAACCTGATTACATAGCCCGTGAGGGGCTGCGAAAATCGGAAGTTGTGATTTGCTGGTGAGATCCGCGACATTTGCGTTTTGGCACATCTTGAGCTCCCATCGGCAATATAACTGACGGTGAGAGTGGGCTCAAGATCCCACCCTACGTCTTGAGTTTTGCAAGAACAAGATGGTTGTCTGTGATCAGTAGTTTGCTTTTTGCAAACAGACCAGGGGTGTGGTGTTTGATATGACCTGCCACCAGTCATTGGGACATACGCCCTACATATCTGGCAGCTAAAATTCATATACCACCTTACTCATCTCCATGATAGGCAGGATGTCTTTTTGGCTTGACACAAGCATGCTGTTAGTGGAGAATGCCACTCATGTTGCTACTGCATAATAACAACATTCAACAGCTAGCTTCACCTGCTGTTCAAATTTTTGAGACCTTACCCTTTGGGCAGTCTGGGGAATTTTGCGCATTTTAGGGTCAAAGGTGACAGCCTTAAGCCCTTTCATGAGTTTGCGCAAAATACAACGAGTGATGATCTGATCAGGGTAGTCATTAACCCACAGGATGGCTTTGATGTGCCCCATTTCAGCAACAAGATGAGAAAATGGCTCAGGTCCTATTTAGGAGGTTGTTGGTCAGATGTAACTTCCAAGTCTATTAGTATAAGGTTTTTCATTATTTTTAAAGTGGTCTAGCAAGCCATTCAGTTCAAGGGCACATAAGCATGGGCCACTAATGTTGGCCTTGCTTATACTCCCATGAAATATTTTTTTAAAGTTTGTTTCTGAATATTTCACCTTCTCAATTTAATGTCTTGATCTTTATTTTTCTCCCCATAAAATTAAATAAAAATGAAAGATAAATCAGAGGACTTTACTTCCTGCTTCACTCTTTGGGAGAATACTACAATGTGATTGGTTGTTTATTTTGCATGATGACATCACTGCTGCTGGAACTGTACTGAGCCCCTTGACTTGACACCGAGGGTAGGTAAAATCCATTGGAATAAAGATCACTGAAATTTTATCAGTGATAAGTACCATCACTGCTAATTACAAAATCCCAGCCAATAAAATTATTTCCATTATCATTCAAGTCACATCCATAGAACCTTGCCTCTAACAACCTTTAGCCTCCTTAGAGAGATTCATGCAGTTTTTGTTTAACTTCAGAAGTACATCACTGTGATTGACGGGGCGGAAAATCACTTTCCCAGTCATAAAAAAAACGACACCCTTTTTCTCATTTTCTTTATACATTAAAGTGGTAGCATTCAAACTCTGAGAAACTCAATGTGTGATATGTGATCTGTGGAAAATATAGTATATTCAGCACACCGTGTGAAATTCTCCAGGTAGCCTCCCACTTTATATGTAGTGCGCAGATATTTACAGATAAAAGGCTTTTTGTGAAAGACTTTCTATTAATTAAAGTTTATGTGCAACTTCATTAACTTTCGATAGTGGTAATATTTTAAAACAGAGCACAGCACTAGAATATTTTCTAATTGCTTAATTTGGTTTCTAATTAATTTGCCTGACTATCTGCGTATTCTAATTAAGGTTAATTAGAAACAGTGTAAAATATTACGATCGTTTATATTTAACTATAATCTCTCATCTTTGAAGACCAAGCAATACAAATCAGTGCCTAAATTAAAACGGCAATTTACTTGAAGTAATTTTTAAAAATTTTATTAGTGACACAAATAGGCTTACATTAACACTGCAATGAAGTTACTGTGAAAATCCCCTTGTCTCCACACTCCAGCGCCAGTTTGGGTATACTGAGGGAGAATTCAGAGTGGCCAATGCACCTAACCAGCACATTATTCAGACTGTGGGAGGAAACCGGAGTACCCAGAGGAATCCCATGCAGACTTCGCATAGACAGTGCTCCAAGCCAGGAATCAAACCCGGGTCCCTGGCGATGAGGCAGCAGTGCTAACTACTGTGCTAACATGCTGCCCGTAGCAGTCAGTAGATTTTGTTAACCTTTGTGTCTCACCAAAAACTTGCACCTATTTTTCTGTTTCAGCTTCTGATTGACCCATTGTGCAGTTTCACCATTGCAGGTTTCTAACATTCACCCTTTTCTTTTTCTCTTCAGTAATTTATTGATGTCAATTTGAAGTATATTTCTCTACCACAGGACTTGCAGTGCCTCTGAGTTCAACTGTAAAGTTGTAGTCTTGTTTTATGGAGGTTTTAAACACATCATAAACAACTTTGACATTTACCATCATGACTTAATCCATGTGTAACGCATTTTACTATCATATAATACTGGAGGGAATATAACATCTTAAAGGAAACAAAATTTAATACGACCCATTTAATGGGAATAATCAAATCCTGTTGTCTTTTGATTCATTGCTGCATTTTTATCACCTGTAAACCTTCAGCTCTGCTAAAACAAATCAGTCCAGTGTATTTATCAAATTAATAATTCTCAGCCCCACACCCACTCTCAGCTCTTTATTCTCAGTCTCCTGTCGGTTCCAATGAAGTTTAATGTAAGTTCAAGAAACAGCACCATAGCTTTCGATTAGCACTTTACAGACTACCAGAATTAACTCTGAGTTCAACAATTTCTGATCATAAACTTAATGGGGAGAATTTTCCTGTCCCACTGCCACGGGAATCATAGCAGGCGGATAGTGGACCATGCTAAGGTCCATTAACCTTGGCAGGATTTTCCAATTTTGGGGCAAGTGCGGCTGGAAAATCCCACCCACTGTCCATATTTTAGGACAGCAACTGTATCTGTTAATTCAGCTTATCCCATTTACACTGCCTCCAGACCCATTTTTCTTTTTTTTGTCGTATCATCATCTCTTTTAGCCTTTCCCCATCATCCTTGTTTTGCAGTTTAATCTCTCCTGCCCCCCCCTCCCCCCCCCCCCCCCCCATCTCCTTTCCCTGGCTCTTACATAGCTAACTTTTTCCAGTTCTAATCAACTTGAAACCTTATCTCTGTTTCTTTCTCCACAGATGTTGCCAGACCGGCTGAACATTTCAAGCATTTTCTGTTTATATTTCAGATTTCCAGCATTCGTACATCCCAACATAAATGGCTTTACAAAAATTTAGTAGTTTGCAACATTCAGCCAGAACTTTGATCTTTTATGAAGAAGGAACTATTATTACTGCAAACTGCCAGCAGATAAAGAAGATTCCAATCATACCATCTCCTCTCAGTTATTATCTTTTCAATGACTTTTCTATGATTCTGTAGACCAAGTGTTGGTAAATGGGATTAGTATGGATTGGTATTTTATGGTCAGCATAGACGTGGTGAGTCAAAGGGCTTGTTTCTGTGCTATATAACTCTGTGGGTGGGATTTTACAGCCTTGCTTGAGCGACACCGGAAATTCCCACCCAAGGTCAATGGACATTTCCATTGTCTGCCCCTCACCTGCTCCAATTCCGTGGCAGGCGGGGCAGTAGAATTCCGGTGTATGGCTCTAAGGCCGAAATTCTCCAGCAGTTCATGTCCACTATTGCTGCAAGCGAGGATGGAGAATTTGGCGTTCAGCCAAATCTCTGTTCACTTCAGCAGGATCAGAGAATCCCACTAGCGTGAATGGCCAGAGAGTTCAGGCCTATGACTCTTTGACTCTCAGGCTTACCAAGTTTGCCAACATATCTCTGCAGATGCATAGAAATTTTAAAATACTTAGCCTAACCTTGTCCTCGTACTCCAGCAGATGACGGCAGATAGAGATCAAGTGCAGAAATTGTAGTTCTTGTTTCACCTCTTTAATCCAGGTATTACAGAAACCAATTGTGGTGTCCCTACCACTAACCCACCTGATTCCAGTGATCAAGCCCTGCATATTCCTAGTTTGTCTGGCTCACGTTCACATCAAACAATACATTTAACACCTAAAAATGAGTACCTATACTTTCAATTGCAAAATTTCCATTGTAGATAGCAGAGAAATCACAAGCAGAAACTGACAACCTAGACCAATCAATCAGACAGTGTTGGTGTTAATCCTCGACATAAACAGTAGTTCCAATGCGCTGTGTTCTATTATACCTTTATCCTGCTTCAACCAACTAATTAACCTATTCTTAAAAGTTGACATGATCTTTGTTTTAATCACAGGTTTTCATAGTTCATTCTCCAACATCACAGATCACTAAATATGTCATCCTAAATTTGAATCTGCATGTATACTTAAAGCAGATTAAATATAATTGGATAGGTATTTCTAGCTGGCTTAGCTGCATTAATCTAAATTAATTGAATACATTATGGATGGCACAATGGCAGAGTAGTTAGCACTGCTCCAAGGGATCCAGGTTTGATTCAGTCAGGGGTGTCTGTCTGTGTGGAGTTTGCATATTCTCCCCATATCTGTGTGGGTTTCCTCTGGGTGTTCCCGTTTCCTCCCACAATCCAAAGATGTGTAGGTTAGATGGATTAGCGGGGTAAATCTATGGGGTTATAGGGATAGAGCCTGGGTAAGATGCTCTGTTGGAGAGTCAGTGCAGACATAATGGGCCGAATGGCCTCCTTATGCACTGTAGGGATTCTATGACTATAATACAATAATGGATAAAATAAGCTTGTGGAAAAGCAAAAGATTTTCTGAAGATAGAATTACCAATTAACTTATTATAAATACAAAAGAAAAGCACCTGAAAAATATGAAAGTAAATTACTACAGATGCTGGAAATCTGAAATAAAAACAGGAAACATTGATAAAGGTCAACAAGCTTGGCAACATCTGTGAAGAGAGAAACAAAGTTAATGTTTTGAGTCCATATGTCTCTTCTTTGGGCCAATTCTGAAGGAAAGCTTTTGCAATGCCTGGAATCCAACTGAAGCGATCGGGAAGGGAAATTTAACAGATGTTTTCAACTGTTAAAAGTCGGAAGGAGCTGAATAACTGAATCAGGAGATGCAAATGTTGTAAACAGCACAGCTTAAATTGAATATTTTGGACTGTGGTGATCATGATCACTTATAATGAACAAACATTCATTTTGAGCCGATTCACTCAACCGAGGAAACCAATTATCTTTCCAACCTGAGTATGTTTCAATATGACTATTATCCTTAACATTACATTCACTGAACACAAATAATATTTGAAAAATTCAATTACTAATTAGTCACAGTAAAATATTCCTGTTTACGGAATTAATCTCTGAAACTACAACCGCAATATGTTTTAGAAAACTATCTTTTCACTTCCGGGCTCTGATATGAAACAATTTGTTAATTTTTGAATCCTGTATTAAATGATCTGTTTATCAATTCCAGAATTGGTCAAATTCACGTGACACCAAATTCCTGTTATATCAAAGTTGTCAACAAATCCTGCTAGCACAATAGCAAATGCTACTTGTGGAAATGATTCAGAAGATGCTGAATGCTGAGGTGAACTTGTTGAAATACTTACCTCAGCGCTCCATAATCTTCTCCCAGTTGTGTCATTGAATATTAGACCCCCTCTCAGCTCCTCACCACCCACCCATTCCCCATGCTCCATCCATGCCAACACATAACCATCCATACATTCCCATGGTCCCTCATACCCTCCATGCCAACCAATGCTGCTTTACTCACTGTCCCCATGGCTTTTCATACTATCCACACCAATCTTTGTCGACATTTATGCCAATGCCCATTATAGTCCCTGTGCAAATTAGTGCCAGCTGAAGCCAACACATATCCTAGGACCAACCAACTTCAGCTGCTTCATCAATGACCTTCCTTCCGTCAGTAGGTCAGGAGTAGGGGTGTTTGCAGATGACTGCACAATGTTCAGCACCATTCACAAGTCCTCAGATACTGAAGCAGTTCATGTCCAAATGCAGCAAGACCTGGACAATATCCAGGCTTGGGCTGACAAGTGACAAGTAACATTTGCACCACACGAGTGCCAGGCAATGACCAACTCCGACAAGAGAGAATCTAACGATCAGCCCTTGTCACTCAATGACATTACCATCGCTGAATCCCCCACTGTCCTTGGGATTATCATTGACCAAAAATTAAACTGAACTAGCCATATAAATACTGTGGTTACCAGAGCAGGTGCAGGGTTCTGGCAGCTTTTTTGATAAGGTGTGAAGTCTCCAGGACTCTTGAAACATCTGGGTTTCTATTTCATTATCCTTGCTTTTTATTGCTCATCTTCTACAAAAAAACAGAAACCTATTTTCAAGCCTGTCTTGTGTAAGAAGAAACATACTGCTTTTATTCTATCAAGTTTCTCTGGAAGATATTGTGAAACACTCTGAATGCAGTCCAAGCATTGAGCATACCAAAATGTCTGCTTGATGATCTTCCTGTCTCTGGAATGTACTTTATCATATAATCATTCCAGTGGGTTACTGAACAAATTTACAATGATAACGCTGTTCCATATGGTGTGTCAAATGGCTACTGACCAAAAACCTTTATTTATGTATGATTACATCAGAGGTCACATGGATATGGCAAGCCACAGTGTACAAAAGTATATATGCAAATATTCCCCTTTTCATAAAAAAGGAAAAAAATTACATGTACCATCATTTATACATTACTCCACATGCATAGCCCATAAATAAAATGATAACATGTGAACAAAAACCTGCTTGTTCTTGTTTTTTCTGTTTCAATCTCATCTCTCCCTACACAAACATTGCACACAATCTTTGACATGTTCAGGTCTCTTTATGTTACATGTGTGAGTTATTGTCTATTCACCTGGTGTCTGCTGGTTTCTAAGGTGATGTTGCCTCTCTGGGTCATGTTGCTGCTATGGTAATTCCTGCTGCTGATTTGTTGCATTTGTCAGGAATGGTTAACCTCTGGGACTGACGGTCATTCAGTTCCTTGTGCATTTGGCGAAATTAGATCTGCTTCATCAGCTGTCTGCTGTGACGGAGCAGCTTCTCGGATTGCAGGTAGCTGTCTGCAGTTGCAACAACAGATCTGGCCATTCACTTCCATTGTGTCTATTTGAGGTACACAGGTCCCTGCCAACTGTATTGATGTTTGTTGAGTGTGTTGAATGTTTGCATTCTGACCATCTCTCCAACTTTCAGCTCTGGGAAGATTTGACAACTTTATCAAGGTGAAATTTGGCTTTCTGTCATTTCACTTTAATCTTTCCACTTACTCCTGTTACTACTCCTGGCTTGAGTAGGCTTTTAGCTGCTGGATGTGACGTGACATTATTTACCGGACTGGGATATATTTTGTGCCTTCAGTAAGTCTGTTCCTCTGCTTTAAAATTGCCTTGTGCACATCTGTGTTGGATTTAGTAAATTTGTTGATGATCGCTTTGGCAATTTTCACCATTGCCTCAGCCTTTTTATTTGGCTTGAAGAGTCTGGTGATAATGCATAGTGCTGAAATTCCCAATAATTCTTGACGTCTCTGAATTCTTCACTCATGAATTGAAGGCCAATGTCACTCAACACAATGTCAGGAATATCTTGACGACTGAAGTGTGCTTTCAGGGATTCTACAATCTCACTGGTAGTCACTGATGTCAGCTAGTCTAACTCCCAGTAGTTTGAATGATAAGCAACTGTGGCGAGATAATCAGTTCCAGTAAGAATGAAGACGTCCAAGCTTCATCCATGATCTGTTTAGGATATCATGAATCATCAGCGGTTCCTTAGCTTGATGGTTGTTACAAGCACTGCACTGACTGATGTGATCCTTAATCTCTTTGCTCATGTTTGGCCAGCAGAGCACTTCTATTAAATAAAAACATAACATGCTGGCAAAACTCAGTAGATCTGGCAGCATTTGTGGAGTGAAACAAAGTTAACATTTTGAGTCTAATATTACTCATCATCATAACTGGAGAGAGGTAGAAATGTTTTGTACTGTTGGAAAAGGGTGGAGCAGCAGGTGGAGCAAATAAAAGGTCAGGGGTGGGTTGGAGGTCAGGACAGATTAAATGACAATAGTGTCTTGGAACACAAGACAAAGAGAGTGGTAATGATAGTATTAAAGCAAGTATTAAAAGAGGAATAAAGGTCAGCACTATACCAGAAGAGTAAATTGTGAAGAAAACAAAGTGTGCAATCTTACTGGCCATTCATGCCACGCTCCCGCTGCAGTGAAGTCAAAGAATTTGGTGGCAAGCCAAATCTCCATTCACTACAACGGGATGGGAAATTCCTGCTGGAGTGAACGATGTAACATTCCGGTCAAAGAATCTGAAAAGGAAATTAGGTAGGTTAAATGAGAAGTCTGCAAAGGGATTTAAATAGCAAATAGAATTTAATGTAGAAAAATGTGATCTTGTCCACTTTAGTAGGAAGAATACAAACGCAGTATAATATTTAAATGGCAAGAAACTGCCGAGCTCTGTGGTAGAGGGATCTAGGTGCCCCAGTATATGAATCACAAAAAGTTAGTCCACAGTGTCACATCCCTAAGTCATTAAAGAGAGCACAAACTGTTTAAATCAAACTTTTCTTTCTGCTTATTTAAAAATTAACTTTGCTGGACCAAAAACATGGCAGATACAGATTGCATGATTTTCAAGTTGGCGACAGTTCTGGAAACTTCCAACAGTAATTGTAGAACAAGGCTCAATGCTCATCCTTGTAGAATCTAATGCCTATCATTGTGTGGGTCCATTACAATCAATGAGAGCAGAATACAGTCTGTTTGCCCAGGCTGAACTTGGAGCATCATTAAGACTCGTTATATGTGCAGAAGCACTAATAATCGCCATCCATCTCCGAAGGTGAGCAATGAATTTTAACCAGAGGCATAGAAACTGATTGTGACTCTGATACCAACTCATCAATGGGTAACCCCACATGACCTAAGCTTCTTTGGCTTTTAGAAAGTTTTAATGTTTCATCCCTGGATTCCCATGTCAGCCTGCGGTTAAACATCCAGCCTGTCAACATCAAAACTGGACTTTAGGCTGACAAATAGCCTGCCTCAAGTCTAAGCCTCCTCAAGGCCTGGTTCTCTGGAAGAATTCTGCCATCACCTGTAGAGTGGACCAAGTCTCTAGTTACCAACCTCATCTTTCTGCTCCATCACCAACTTTGAAGGAATTTGGCAACTCTTGCTTACAGCTAGTTGAATTCGCCTGAGCTTTAACTCCTACGTGAAGGTACCCTCATTGGACTCTGACATTCACTTGAATTAACATCTATATGTTTGGAGTTTATTTTGTTTTAAGTTATTCCTGGTTGTAAGACTCTTTTCTTTTCTTTCTCTTTCTTGTGTGCTTTAATGTGTGTGTATGTGTAGTTGCAATGACCAACGCCGGGTTTGAATGTACGAATAAACAATTATTCTGATTTAACCCTAAAAAGAGTTTACTGTGAATCACTTTAATCTTGATCTCAGAAACAGAAGGTCTTAGGAAACATACCACAGCCTATTTCAAAAATTCAAACAACTCTTCTTGGAACAGATGGTGAGACAAATAAAGGAGTTCAGTTTGACCCCTCTCCCCTGTCTGGAACAGTAGGTAAAGCAGGTGATTAGGAAAGCAAACAGAATGTTGTTGTTTATTGCGAGGGGATTTGAATACAAAGGGTGGCATGGTGGCACAGTGGTTAGTACAACTGCCTCACAGCGCCAGAGACCCAGGTTCAATTCTGGTCTTGGATCACTGTCTGTGTGGAGTTTGCACATTCTCCCAGTGTCTGTGTGGGTTTCCTCCGGATGCTCTGTTTTCCTCCCACAGTCCAAAGGTGTGCAGGTTAGGTTGATTGGCCATGCTCAATAGCCCCTTCATGTCAGGGAGATTATCAGGGTAATATGTGGGGTTACGGGGATAGGGCCTGGGTGTGATTGTTTTTGTTGCAGGCTCGATGGCCTGAATGGCCCCTTTCTGCACTATGATTCTATGAAAAGTGAGGAAGTTTTGCTGGGTTGTTTGGGGTGTTGGTAAGACTGCATCTGGAGTATTATGGACAGTTTTGGTCATCTTATTTAAGAAAGGATATAATTTATGAATCTTCATACAAGAAAGTACAGGAAAGTCCAAAGCCATTATGAATCACCCATCTGTTGATGTTCCGCACAAAGTTGCAAATCAAAGTTTTAATTATTCTTCACTCCCCAAAAAGAACAATCCCAGTTTATCCAACCTAACAGTGTAGCTAAAATCCCTCATCCTTGGAGCCATTCTGGTAAATCTCCTCTGCACCCTCTGAAGGAGCCTTACATCACATGCTTATCTGCTATTATTTTATGATAGTCACGTACCAAATTACTGGTTCTGCACATTTACACAAATTTTAACTATAGCACAGCTAAGTTTTGTGCATCCAACAGCAATTTTACAGTGTTCCTATACTGATTAGAAACAGGGCTGAAATTGCCCCATTCATTTCACATAAACTCTCACAGCTTGTATTCCATCCATCTGGGAATTCAGATCTAAAGCATGAATTTTTTGGATGGTGGGGGTTCAAGCCCATCCACACCCACTCTGACAGACCAACTGCCATTTAACGCTCCAATCAGCACTGATTAGCAGCAGGTGAGACTTCCACCCTCACTTTGTTCCACAGGAGCAGGCTGAGGGTAAGGGAGTTGTTTGTGCATTTTATTTATTTATTTATTTTTCAGTTAAATTAGTGAAAAAAATCGGAGGTTTTTTTTCAAAAGAGGAAGTAGGCCCAGCAGAAGCCTGGGAAGGTTTTGGAGGGTTTAAAAGTAGGCCGCACCTTTGAGCGGACAGCGTCGTTAGCGGGCAGCAGAGTGAGCAGGGGGCAGAGTGAGAGCTGAAGGGCTTTGGCTCAAAACGGGCTTCGGCGAGAACAGGCAGAGGCGAGAGTAAGTTTTTTCTTTCCCAGAAAGTTTATTCTTGTTTTTCCCCAGACTAAAAAAAAATGCCAGGCAGGATATTGGAATGCTCCTCTTGCAGGATGTGGGAGATCAGGGAGACCTCCGGTATCCCTGACGACAGCACCTGCAAAAGATGCATTCAGCTGCAGCTGCTAGCAAAGCGTGTTAGGGAACTGGAGAAGGAGCTTGATGACCTCCATCTAATTCGGGAGAATGAGAAGTTTATAGACAGTAGCTTTAGGGAGATAGTTACACCTAAGCAGCAGAGCACAGGAAATTGGGTTACTGTAAGGAGAGGAAATGGCAGTGTGAAAGAACAGGCAGAGCAGGGTTCCCCTGTGGCCATACCCCTCCACAACAGGTATACTGAATTGGATACTGTTGTGGGAGATGCTTTACCTGGGACAAGCTGCAACAGCCGGAACTCTGATGCTGCGTCTGGTTCTACAGCGCAAAAGGGTGGGATGAAGAAGAGGAGAGCAGTAGTGATAGGGGACTCAATGGTCAGAGGTACAGACCGGAGGTTCTGTGGTCGGGACAGAGATTCCCGCATGGTTTGTGGCCTCCCAGGTGCCAAGGTCAGCGATGTCTCTGATCGCGTGCACAGCGTTCTAAAGTGGGAAGGTGATCAGCCAGATGTCGTGGTACACGTTGGTACCAATGACGTGGGAAGGAAGAGTGAGGAGATCCTAAAGAGTGAGTACAAAGAGCTTGGAAGGAAGTTAAAAAGCAGGACCCCAAGGGTAGTAATCTCAGGATTGCTACCTGAGCCACATGCCAGTGTGGGCAGGAGTAGGATGCTTGGGCGGATAAACACGTGGCTGAGGAACTGGTGCAGGGGGCAGGGTTTCCAATTCTTGGATCATTGGGACCTCTTTTGGGGCAGGTGGGACCTGTACAAGAGAGACGGGTTACACCTAAACTACAAGGGGACCAATATACCTGCAGGGAGATTTGCTAGTGTTATTGGGGAGCATTTAAACTAGATTTGCAGGGGGGTGGGAACCAGAGTGCCAGTGCAGATAGTGGAGCAGGGGTAAAAAGACAGGTTAGTTCAAGCAAAATCACAAATGGAAGGGTAGAGTGTGGTGGAAATAATTTTTTGAGGTGTGTCTATTTCAATGCCAGGAGTATTGTGGGGAAGGCAGATGAGCTGAAGGCGTGGATAGACACATGGAAATATGACATTATAGCCATTAGTGAAACTTGGCTACAGGAGGGGCAGGACTGGCAGCTCAATGTTCCAGGGTTCCAATGTTTCAGGCGGGATAGAGGCAGAGGGATAACAGGTGGGGGGGGGTGGCATTGTTGGTCAGGGAAAATGTTACAGCGGTACTCAGGCAGGATAGATTAGGGAGCTTGTCTACAGAGGCCCTATGGGTGGAGCTGAGAAACAGGAAAGGTATGACCACATTAATGGGCTTGTATTATAGACCACCCAATAGTCAGCGAGAATTGGAGGAGCAAATCAGCAGAGAGATAACTGACAACTGCAAGAAACACAAAGTTGTGATAGTAGGGGATTTTAATTTTCCACATATAGATTGGGACTCGCATACTGTTAAAGGTTTAGACGGGGTAGAGTTTGTAAAATGTGTTCAGGAGAATTTTCTACATCAGTATATAGAGGTGCCAACTAGAGAGGATGTGATATTGGATCTCCTATTGGGAAATGAGTTAGGGCAGGTGATGGATGTGAGTGTGAGGGAACACTTTGGATCCAGTGATCATAATGCCATTAGTTTCAACCTGATCGTGGATAAGGATAGATCTGGTCCTCGGGTTGAAGTTCTGAACTGGAAAAAGGCCAAATTTGATGAAATGAGAAGGGATCTGGGAAGTGTGGATTGGCACAGGCTGTTCTCTGGTAAGGATGTAAATGGAAATTGGGAGGCCTTCAAAGGAGAAATTTTGAGAGTGCAGAGTTTGTATGTTCCTGTCAGGATTAAAGGCAAAGTAAATAGGAATAAGGAACCTTGGTTCTCGAGGGAGATTGTAACACTGATTAAGAGGAAGAGAGAGTTGTATGAAATGTACAGGCAGCAAGGAACAGATCAGATGCTCGAGGAGTATAAAAAGTGCAAGAAGCTACTTAAGAGGGAAATCAGGAGGGCTAAAAGAAGACATGAGGTTGCTTTGGCAGACAGAGTGAAGGAAAATCCAAAGAGCTTCTATAGGTATGTTAGGAGCAAAAGGATAGTGAGGGATAAAATTGGTCTTCTTGAAGACCAGAGTGGTAGACTGTGTATGGAACCAAAAGAGATGGGGGAGATACTAAATGGTTTTTTTGCATCCGTATTTACTGAGGAAACGGGCATGGAGTCTATGGAAATAGGGCAAACTGGTAGGGAGGTCATGGAACCTTTACAGATTAAAGGGGAGGAGGTGCTCGCTGTCTTGAGGCAAATCAGAGTGGATAAATCCCCAGGACCGGACAGGGTATTCCCACGGACCTTGAGGGAAGCTAGTGTTGAACTTGCAGGGGCCCTGGCAGACATATTTAAAATGTCAGTATTCACGGGGGAGGTGCCGGATGATTGGAGGGTGGCTCATGTTGTTCCGTTGTTTAAAAAAGGTTCCAAAAGAAATCCAGGAAATTATCGGCCAGTAAGTTTGACGTCGGTGGTGGGCAAGTTATTGGAAGGTGTGATAAGGGATAGGATCTACAAATATTTGGATAGACAGGGACTTATTAGGGAGAGTCAACATGGCTTTGTGCGTGGTAGGTCATGTTTGACCAATCTATTAGAGTTTTTCGAGGAGGTTACCAGGAAAGTGGATGAAGGGAAGGCGGTGGATGTTGTCTACCTGGATTTCAGCAAGGCCTTTGACAAGGTCCCTCATGGGAGGTTAGTTAGGAAGGTTCAGTCACTAGGTATACATGGGGAGGTAGTAAATTGGATAAGACACTGGCTCAATGGAAGAAGCCAGAGAGTGGTTGTGGAGGATTGCCTCTCTGAGTGGAGGCCTGTGACTAGTGGTGTGCCGCAGGGATCGGTGTTGGGTCCATTGTTGTTTGTCATCTATATCAATGATCTGGATGATAATGTGGTCAATTGGATCAGCAAGTTTGCTGATGATACAAAGATTGGAGGTGTAGTGGACAGTGAGGAAGGTTTTCAAAGCTTGCAGAGGGATTTGGACCAACTAGAAAAATGGGCTGAAAAATGGCAAATGGAATTTAACGCAGACAAATGTGAGATATTGCACTTTGGAAGGACAAATCAAAGTAGAACGTACAGGGTAAATGGTAGGAATCTGAAGAGTGCAGTTGAACAGAGGGATCTGGGAATACAGGTACAGAATTCCCTAACAGTGACGTCACAGGTGGATAGGGTCGTAAAGAGTGCCTTTGGTACATTGGCCTTCATAAATCGGAGTATCGAGTATAAAAGTTGGAGTGTTATGGTAAGGTTATATAAGGCATTGGTGAGGCCGAATTTGGAGTATTGTGTACAGTTTTGGTCACCTAGTTACAGGAAGGATGTAAATAAGATTGAAAGAGTGCAGAGAAGGTTCACAAGGATGTTGCCGGGACTTGAGAAGCTGAGTTACAGAGAGAGATTGAATAGGTTGGGACTTTATTCCCTGGAGCGTAGAAGATTGAGGGGAGATTTGATAGAGGTGTATAAGATTTTGATGGGTATAGATAGAGTGAATGCAAGCAGGCTTTTTCCGCTGAGGCTAGGGGAGAAAAAAACCAGAGGGCATGGGTTAAGGGTGAAAGGAGAAAAGTTTAAAGGGAATATTAGGGGGGGCTTCTTCACGCAGAGAGTGGTGGGAGTGTGGAATGAGCTGCCGGATAAAGTGGTAAATGCGGGGTCACTTTTAACATTTAAGAAAAACTTGGACGGGTTCAGGGATGAGAGGGGTGTGGAGGGATATGGTCCAAGTGCAGGTCAGTGGGACTAGGCATAAAATGGTTCGGCACAGACAAGAAGGGCCAAAAGGCCTGTTTCTGAGCTGTAATTTTCTATGGTTCTATGGTTCTATGGAAGGAAGTCCTGCTTTGAAGAGCTGCTGCCAATCAGATTGGCTGATATCTCTCCAAGTACAGCGTTGCCATGGCCAGAAGAGGCATGGCAGGACAAAGTGTCGGGACATGGAGGTCAGGTCAGTGGTAGGGGAAGGGAAGGATAGAGGACTCCAGTGGGGGATTATGAGGGGAGGCAATTGGATTAGTAGGGAACAGGCCAAGGGTGGAGGGAGGGTTGGAGGTGTCCGGCCCTTGCAGGGAGGGCACCCCCAGTCAGTAGAGATGCCCCCTCCCCCATCCCTCCCCACCCCCTCCAAACCCCCTGAGATCAATGATTGTAATGTTGTCTCTTTCTCACCCTGAGTTATCCGATGTCCACAGTAAGGAGTCTAACAACACCAGATTAAAGTCCAACAGGTTTATTTGATAGCAAACGCCACTAATTTTCGGAGCGCTGCTCCTTCGTCAGGTGAGTGGGAGATTCACCTGACGAAGGAGCAGCGCTCCGAAAGTTAGTGGCGTTTGCTACCAAATAAACCTGTTGGACTTTAACCTGGTGTTGTTAGACTCCTTACTGTGTTTACCCCAGTCCAGCGCCGGCATCTCCACATCATGATTATCCGATGTCCAACAGCCTAAAGATTGAGGCGGGGCAGGAAAAGGTCTATAAAGGGCTATTAAGTGGCCACTAAGGGGATCTAATTGGGTAAGGGCAAGTTTCCCATCTGAAGCCCTACCTGTCCCACTGTAAAATTGCATCCAGGTTGGAGCAGGCAGGATCCTGGAGGTAATTCCATCCATGCAATTTCACATTCTTTTATGAAAGACAATTAAACTAAATGAAATAAACTGAGGGACAAAATAAAAGGGTCTTCCCCTTAAAGGGAAATTGACTGAACCAAAAACAAATCACAAATCAAACTTAAAATATTAAACAAAAATGTAATTAAAGGGGTCAGTAAGGCACCCTCATCCCTGCGGCGCAAAATGTGCACGGAGGGCCTCAATGGTGCCCGTGGACACCACATGCCCCCTCTCCAGGGACATAGGGCCTCGAATATAGCCGTAGTAGAGGGACAGACAGTCAAGTCGGACGACAACTTCAATCACCCGCTGCCTGGACCTGTTTATGGCAAGTTTGGCCAGGCCCAGGAGCAGGTTCACGAGGAGGTCTTCCTCCTACCCCACCCCCCTCTGCATTGGGTGCCGATTAGATTAGGAGCATGGGCTGAAGTGCAAAGAAAACTGTAACAAAAGGTTTTTTAAGAAACTGAAAAGGAAGTGCAGTCTAAAACACCCGATATCAACATTGACTACACAAGACCGCAAAAAAGGGCAGGTTTCTTGGGAGTCTGTGAACTGATGCAACCTTTGCCTTTATGGGACTGTTGCATGCAACACCCTCCACCCAAAGTCCCTGATGTTAGGGGAAAGGACCCCTCTATAAAGGGACTTCCAAAAGGGACCTTTGCCACCGGATGGCAAGGGCAACAGGTGTGGGCAAGGAAGTGAAGGCTATGCAGCAGCAGCCCACACAGGAAACCCCTCTATGCTGTAGCAAAGAACATAAAGAACATTTCCGTCAGGTGGCTCAGGTTGTGGGGCCCCAGTCCCTGAAGGGAGGGAGGGGTGTGTTCGGGGGCTTAGGGCCTATGTGAAATTCCGTCTGAGCAGGGGTACGCTCAGGTAGTCAACCACGCACTTGCACTGCCTCAAGACCATGAGTGACGTCGGGTCAAACGTGACCATTTTGATGTTGTGAATGGCATCCATGCAATTTCACACTCCTGCCCCTGCCCCCACCCCCGCCGCCTCACCTCAAAACCCACTGCGTGGAGTGGGGTGGGGCATAGCTTTCAAAAGATAATTATTTAAAAATATGCTTTTTACACATACGCATTTATAATTCTATCATGATCTATGTTAGCCATACAATGAACTCTGAGTATATGGAGTTGAGGACTATTATTTTGGATTGGCTAGGTTGCCTGAAGCGGTTCTGAATAGGATCAGATTGAAGAGAATGAAGCAAGTGCCCTTTTGTTCTTTCACTTTAACATAGCTCCATTATCAGCTGGTGCTGAGTGACAACACAGATGATGTTGATCTTCCTCTTATTATACGATATTCTGTTTCCATGGGAAATCTCACCTAGCAACTAGGTTAAGAACTGATGACACTCTTCACATTTATGGCTCTATTTCAGTGAAAAGCAATGCTGAAACGTTAACCAATGGTCTCAGAAGTTTGATATTAATGTTCTCATCACTTTGCCAATAAGTCATTCGTTTTATGTTTTCTGTATTCCTTTTTATTCTATCAAAGTTGTAGAAAACATTATTGAATAATTGAATGGTTATAAGACAGAATAAGGACGAGTAATCCAGAGACCCAGGGTAATGTTCTGGGGACCCGGGTTCGAATCCCACCGTGGCAGATGGTGAAATTTGAATTCAATAAAAGTCTAGAATTAAAAGTCTACCAATGACCATGAGATCACTGTTGATTGTTGAAAAAACACATCTGGTTCACTAATGTCCTTTAGGGAAGGAATTCTGCCATTCTTACCCAATCTGGCCTACAAGTGACTCCAGACCCACAGCAGTGTGGTTGACTCTCAAATGCCCTCTGAAATGGAGGGCAGTTAGGGATAGGCAATAAAAAATGCTGGCCCAGCCAATGACGCCCACACCCAATGAATAAATTAAAGAAAATTCAGCCTGTGTTGCCTGTGCTGACTCTGAGAGAGTGACTTAGCTAGTCCCATTTCCCCGACCTTTCTGTGAAGCCCTTACAATTTTCTCTCCTGATAATGATCTAATTTAATTTTGAAACTTGCCACCACCACCTTCTAAGGCAGTGAATTCCAGATCCTAACCAGCCACGACATGATTTTTATTTTGCCTTATGTCACTTCTGTTCTTTTGTTAATCACTTTAAACCAGTGGTCCACTGTTTACTGACCATCTCCCCAATGGGTACAGTTCTCCCTATCTACTCTGTTCAGACCCCTCATGATTTTTGAACATTTCTATCAAATCTCCTCTCAACCTTCACTTCTGTAAGGAGAACAGTGTTTCTAATCTATCCATGTAACTGAACTCTCTCATCCTTGAAATATTCTTGTAAATCTTTTCTGCACCTTCTCCAATGTTTTCACATCCTTCCTAAAGTGTGCTACCCAGAATTGTACATAATACTCCAGTTCAGACTCAACCAATGTTTTATAAAAGTCTATCATAACCTCTTTGGTTTTTCATCCTTCGACTTTATGTATAAGGCTCATGATACCAGATGCCTTTTTAACTGTTTTCTCAACCTGCCCTGCTACCTTCACTCATTTGTGCACATATACCCCAGCTCCATCTGCTCCTGCGCCCCGGCAGAACCTTATCCTTTATTTTGTGTTGAGTTTTCTTGTTCTTCTTATGAAAATATATCACTTCACACTTCTCTGCATTAAATTTCATCTGCCACATGTCTGCCCATTCCACCACCCTGTCTATGTCCTCTTGACGTCTAAAGCAATCCTTCTCACAGTTCATGATGCTTACAAGTTTTCTGTCAGCTGCAAATTTTGGCATTGTGACCTATGCAAGTACTCCAGATGTGTTCTCACCAACGCCCAGTACAACTGTAGTAAAACTTCCCTTCTTAACCGCTCTAAACACTTTTGAAGACTCTAAGCCCTTTCACAATTTACACTCGTACCTATCTTTGTGTCATCAGCAAATTTAACAACCGTGCATTCAGTTCCTTCATCCAAGTTATTGATATAGATTCTAAATAGTTGAGTCCCCAGCATTGATCCCTGTGGCACTCCATTGGATACAACTTCCCAATCCAAAGGTGAGCCATGTATCCTGACTTTCAGCTTCCAGTTGGCTAGCAACTCCTCTACCCGTGTTAATATGTTACCCCTACAATAATTTTGTGTTGTAACCTTTGACATGGCACTTTATTAAATGCCTTTTGGAAATGCAAGTACACCACATCTACACGTTTGCCTTTACTAAGTTGTCTGTTACTCCCTCAAAGAACTCTAATAAATCAGTCAAACACAATTTCCCTTTCACAAAATCTTATTGATTCTACCTGATTCCCTTAAGATTTTAAAGTGCCCTGCTCTAACCTCATTACCAATAGATTTTAGAGTTTTCTCCTTGACAAATGTTAGGCTAACTGGCCTTTATTTTCCTGCATTCTGTCTACCTCCTTTTTTGAATAGAGGAGTTACATTCCCTATTTTCCAATCTGATACGACCTTTACAGAATCTAGTGACTTTTGGAAAAGTACAACAAATGCTTCTATTATCTCAGCAGCCACCCTAGGATGCAGGACCTGGGAATTTGTCAGCTTTTAGTTTTAATAGTTTTCTTAATACCTTTTCCCTGGTGATTATAATTACTTTAGGTTGCCCCTCCCTTTCACCTTTAGATATACAATTATTTCTAGGATCTTATTTGAGTCTGCTATAAAGAATCTTGCTTCAGACTCCGTGAAATAGGTTTTGTGGTCTGGAAGATATTAACAGCAAGTAACTGCCATAGAATCATAGAATCCCTACAGTGCAGAAGGAGGCTATTCAGCCTATTGAGCCTGCACCGACAATAATTCCACCTTTTCCCCCATAACCACAAGTATTTAACCCGCTAGTCCCCTTGACACTAAGGGGCAATTTGGCATGGCCAATCAACCTAACCTACACACCTCTGGATTGTGGCAGGAAACTGGAGCACCCAGAGGAAATCCACGCAAACACGTGGAGAACATGCAAACTCCACACAGACAGTCACCCAAGGCCGGAATTGAACCTGGGTCCTGGTGCTGTGAGGCAGCAGTGCTAACCACTGTGCCACCTTGCTGCCCCACTCTTTTTTAATTTATTAACAACTCATTACTATATACATGATGTGTAGATGCTGGTGTTGGACTAGGGTGGGCACAGTAAGAAGTCTCACAACACCAGGTTAAAGTCCAACAGTTTATTTGGTAGCACGAGCTTTCAGAACACTGCCCCTTTATCAGGTGATGATGTCCGTCATCATTCCAGGTGATCTCTTGATGAAGGGGCAGCGCTCCGAAAGCTCATGCTACCAAATAAACCTGTTGGACTTTAACTTGGTGTTGTGAGACTTCTTACTATATACAGTAGAGGGTACAGGTATGGAGCTGACTCTGTCCTATGTCGTTGCACATCTCTGCCCATTTCTAGACTGACCTTGGCTGTCGATCTTCTGGCTTCTTACATCACAGCATGGGTGGTATAGTACTTAGTCCCACATTAACTCTGTATGTATCAGATTCCCAAGTCTTTATTTCATGGATAGAGTTAATTTAATTTACTTCAAGTCTTACATTGTTTTAAGTCTTGTGCATTTACCTTATTGTTACAACATTAATGCTACTTCAACATTATTGCTATAACAATATTAGCATTAGCAACTTTCTCACTATCCCATCTACCCTCTTCAAGTCCTTAAAGTTAGAGATTCAGGTGGTTTGGAGGTTTTATACCCCTGCCACATCTTATTCGCTATTCTGTTGGGACAGTGGTAGGTTCTGGTGGTTCTGGTTCTTGGTGTTGGCTTGGAGGTTGGACTGGCATTTGGGTTTGGTTTTATCCATTTCTTCCATTGCTTGATGTTAACCCACGCCTGGTAGGTCTGGCTGGTTTGGCAGTGCATGGTTGCGACTCTTGACCATTTCTTGCAGGGTAGACAACAATGGTATTTGTCTAGTACCATTGGGAAGCTCTCTGAAGCTTAGGAAGGGCTTTCCTTTGGCAAGAAGATTGAGCACCTCTGCTTTTTGTTGTTGATAAGGCGAGACTGTTATGAGGTTCCAACATCCCTTGTGGTGGAAGTTGACTTGTGCGCACAGTGGTCGGTGTGTCTACCAACTGAACCATCATCAGAGAGGCTCCTCAGACTATTTATCCATCTCTGGTACCACTTCCACCAGAGGTGCAATGGCACTCCCATGGGCGGTAAGTTGGTCTGACCACTGGGGACTTTCCTGCACCTGGAATGATGATGGATAAATCTGCTCTGCAAAAGTAGAAGTGAGATCACAGATGAAATTAGAATCTGAATCCTTTCTAGTGTTTGATTAGTCAGGACCGTGCTGTTCTGTCTGGCTAACAACAGTGGCAGTCTTGACCTCTTCTGCCATCTGGAGGAGATCTTGAGCTACGCAGGCATCCCTGCATAGACTGTACAGCAGCTCAAAGATCTGTCCTCGCTGTACCTCCATGTTATTAATGAGGACATAATATTAAAACAAACAACATCAATTAAAATGAAGAAAAGTCATAAAATGTTGATCAATTAAGTTCAAATTTGAAGAAACTTTGTGCAAAATAGTCATGAACCATTAACCCCGATTTCAAATAGCAAACTCAATATACCCAGTAAGTAACCAAGTCCATTTTTCTAAATATTTCTGCTGTTCTTGGGTTTCTTAACTTTACTTTGAATCCTGGTCAGAAGGAAATTGTTAATCTGTAATTATTGCTAGTGAAATTTTCATGGCAGTATTAGTTTGATCTAAATCGAGCACAGACCCACATTTACCACTATAATTTCTCATAACAGGTTACGAAGTACAGCTATAAATCTGACATTTCGATGCTTTATTTATAGCATAAAACCACAGTTATGACCTGTTGCATGTAATTAAGAGAGCTATCACTTATACATTTAAATATTGTCATTTAGGTCTATTTTTAATACTCATTCAAATGACGGTTGTCAGTGCTATGGAATGCAGCATACTTTGGTGTTGTGTATCCACCATCAGTGTCAAGGACTTCTCAGTTAAACAGAGCCTAGCAGAGAATATATCTTCCCCTACTCTACTTCAACAATAGGGATCTTTAATATTCAGCATGGAGTTTTCTACTTCTTCAACTAATAATCCTTAAGACCTCTCTGAATGAGATGGATAATGTAGAAGCTGTCATTGACAGCACTATCAAATGGCACTAGCTCGAATAGGCTGCTTACTGATGCTCAGTTTGGATTCCACCAGGGCCACTTGGCTTCTGACCTCATTGCAAACTTGGTCCAAACACAGACAAGAGAGATAAATTCCAGAGATGAGGTGAAAATGAACATCAAAACAGAACTTGACCAGGTGTGGATCAGGGTATCCTGGTAACATTGCAATCAATGGGAATCAGGGGGAAATCTTTCCATTGGTTTGAGTCTTACCTAACACAAAATAAGCTGGTCTTTGTTGTTGTAGGCCAGCTATTTCGGTCCCAGGGCATTACTGAAGGAGGGCCTCAGAGTAGTTTGCTTAATCCAAGCATTTTCAACTGCTTCATCAGTGACCTTCCTTCCATCATAAAATTAGAAATGGGGATAGAAACATAGAAAAACTACAGCACAAAACAGGCCCTTCGGCCCCACAAGTTGTGCCGAACATATCCCTACCTTCTAGGCCAACCTATAACCCTCCATCCTATTAAGTCCCATGTACTCATCCAGGAGCCTCTTAAAAGTGAGTTTGCCTCCACCACCACTGACGGCAGCCGATTCCACTCGCCCACCACCCTGTGTGTGAAAAACTTCCCCCTGACATTTCCCCTGTACCTACCCCCCAGCACCTTAAACCTGTGTCCTCTCGTAGCAGCCATTTCCACCCTGGGAAAAAGCCTCTGAGTGTCCACCCGATCTATGCCTCTCAACATCCCATACACCTCTATTAGGTCTCATCTCATCCCACGTCTCTCCAAGGAGAAAAGACTGAGCTTCCTCAGCCTATCCTCATAAGACATGCTACTCAATCCAGGCAACATCCTTGCAAATCTCCTCTGCACCCCTTCAATCTTTTCCACATCCTTCCTGTAATGAGGCGACCAGAACCGAGCACAGTACTCCAAGTGGGGTCTGACGAGGGTCTTATATAGCTGCATCATTATCCCCGGACTCCTAAACTCAATCCCTCAATTGATAAAGGCCAGAACACCATACGCCTTCTTAACCACCTCCTCCACCTGCGGGGCCAATTTTAGATTTATGAACATTTAGAGAGGTTTAGTATGCTCAAGAATACTCAGCATGGCTTTGTCAAAGGCAGATCGTGCCTTACGAGCCTGGTGAAGTTCTTCGAAAATGTGACTAAAGACATTGATGAAGGGAAAGCGGTAGATGTGGTTTATATGGATTTTAGCAAGGCGTTCGATAAGGTCCCCCATGCAAGGCTTCTAGAAAAAGTGAGAGGGCATGGGATCCAAGGGGCTGCTGCCCTGTGGATCCAGAACTGGCTTGCCCAAAGGAGGCAGAGAGTGTGTATAGATGGGTCTTTTTCTAAATGGAGGTCGGTCACCAGTGGTGTGCCCCAGGGATCTGTTCTGGGACCTTGCTGTTTGTCATTTTCATAAATGACCTGGATGAGGAAGTGGAGGGATGGGTTGGTAAGTTTGCCGATGACACGAAGGTTGGTGGGGTTGTGGATAGTCTGGAGGGATGTCAGAAGTTACAGAGGGACATAGATAGGATGCAAGACTGGGCGGAGAAGTGGCAGATGGACTTCAACCCAGATAAATGCGCAGTGATCCATTTTGGCAGGTCAAATGGGATGAAGGAGTACAATATAAAGGGAAAGACTCTTAGTACTGTAGAGGATCAGAAGGACCTTGGGGTCCAGGTCCATAGGACTCTAAAATCGATGTTTGCTGATGAGTGTGTTGTGTTCAATACAATTTGTGACTCCTCAGATACTGCAGCAGTCCATGTCCATATGTAACAGGACACCATAAAATTATGCAACGCCCGTCTCTAACAAGAGAGGATCTATAGATCACCGTTGACATTCAAAGGTATTACCATTGCTGAATCCTCCTCTATCAACATCCTGGGGGTTACCATTGACCAGAAATTAAACTGAATTAGCCATTTAAATACTGTGGTTATCAGAACAGGTCAAAGGTTAGGAATTCTGCAGGGAGTAACTCACCCCCGCCAAAGCCTGTCCACCATCTACAAGGCACAAGTCAGGAGCATAATTGAATACTCTAGACATACCTGGATGAATGCAGCTCCAACAGTACTCAAGAAACACAACACCATCAAGGACAAAGCAGCCCGCTTGATTGCCAGTTGGATGCACTTAGGAGCATGAAGGTGGTGGAAAGCATCATAGATAGGAGCTTTAGAGACATGGTCACACCCAAGGTGCAGTCAGATAGGTGGGTGACCGCTAGAAGGGGCAGGTAGTCAGTGCAGGAATCCCCTGTGGTCATCTCCCTCTCTAACAAGTATACCATTCTGGATACTGTTGGGGGGGATGGCCTATCAGGGGATAACAGCAGCAGCCAAAGCAGTGGCACCACAGCTAGCTCTGTTGTTAAGCAGGGAGAGACAAAGAACACTAAAGCAATAGTTATAGGGGACTGTATAGTTAGGGGTGCAAATAGGTGCTTCGGTGGATGTGAAAGAGACTCCAGGATGGTATGTTGCCTCCCTGGTGCTAGGGTCCAGGATGTCTCTGAACGAGCAGAAAGCATTCTGAAGGAAGAGGGTGAACAACCAGAGGTCGTGTTTCATATTGGTACTAATGACATAGGTAGGAAGAGTGATGAGGTCCTGCAGCAGCAGTTTAGGGAGTTAGGTAGAAAGTTAAAAAGCAGGACCTCGAGGATTGTAACCTCAGGATTGCTCCGTATGGCACATTCCAGTGAGGCTAGAAATAGGAAGATGGTATAGCTCAACACGTGGCTAAACAGCTGGTGTAGGAGGGAGGGTTTCAGATATCTGGACCATTGGGATCTCTTCCGGGGCAGGTGGGACCTGTACAAGAAGGATGGGTTACATCTAAACTGGAAGGGCATAAATATTCTGGCCGGGAGGTTTGCTAGTGTCGCGCGGGAGGATTTAAATTATTTTGGCAGGGGGGTGAGAACCAAAGCAAAGATGAATTAAGAGAAGGGGAACTAGAGAGTAGGGCCAGTAAGACTCAGAGAAAGAGCAGAGAGGGTGTGGTTGCTAATTAGAGAGGGTCTGGTGGACTGAAGTGCATTTGTTTCAATGCAATAAGTGTAACAAATAAGGCAGATGAACTTAGAGCTTGGATTAGTACTTGGAACTATGATGTTGTTGCTATTACAGAGACTTGGTTAAGGGAAGGATAGGATTGGCAGCTTAATGTTCCAGGGTACAGATGTTTCAGGTGGGTTAGAGAGGGATGTAAAAGGATTGAGGGAGTTGCATTACTGGTTAAGGACAATATCACAGCTGTACTGCGGGAGGACCTCTTGGCAGGTTCATGCAGCGAGGCAATATGGGTAGAGCTTAGGAATAGGAAGGGGGTAGTCACAATGTTGGGGGTTTACTATAGGCCGCCCAACAGCCAGTGGGAGATAGAGGAACAGATATGTAGGCAGATTTTGGCAAGATCTAAAAATAACAGGGTTGTTGTGGTTGGAGATTTTAACTTCCCCTATATTGATTGGGACTCACTTAGTGGTAGGGGTATGAATGCGGCAGAGTTTGTAAGGAGCATCCAGGAGGGCTTCTTGAAACAGTATGTAGATAGTCCAACTAGGGAAGGGGCCATACTGGATCTGGTACTGGGGAATGAGCCCAGCCAGGTGGTCGATGTTTCAGTAAACGAGCAATTCAGGAACAGTGACCACAATTCAGTAAGCTTTAAGGTACTGATGGATAAAGATAAGTGTAGTCCTCAAGTGAAGGTGCTAAATTGGGAGAAGGCTAATTACAACAATATTAGGCAGGAACTGCCACTACCACTAAGTGAGTCCCAGTCAATATAGGGGAAGTTAAAATCTCCGGCACGGTAGCACAGTGGTTAGCACTGCTGCTTCACAGCTCCAGGGACCTGGGTTCGATTCCCGGCTTGGGTCACTGTCTGTGTGGAGTTTGCACATTCTCCTCGTGTCTGTGTGGGTTTCCTCCGGGTGCTCCGGTTTCCTCCCACAGTCCAAAGATGTGCGTGTTAGGTTGATTGGCCATGCTAAAATTGCCCCTTAGTGTCCTGGGATGCGTAGATTAGAGGGATTAGTGGGTAAAATATGTAGGGATATGGGGGTAGGGCCTGGGTGGGATTGTGGTCGGTGCAGACTCGATGGGCCGAATGGCCTCTTTCTGTACTGTAGGGTTTCTATGATTTCTATGAAGAATGTAGATTGGGGACAGATGTTTGAGGGCAAATCAACATCTGGCATGTGGGAGGCTTTCAAGTGTAAATTAATAGGAATTCAGGACTGGTACATTCCTGTAAGGGTGAAGGATAAGTATGGCAGGTTTTGGGAACCTTGGATAATGAGAGATAATGTGAGCTTAGTCAAAGAGAAAAAGGAAGTATTTGCCAAGGCTCGGAGGCTGAGAACACATGAGGCAAGTGTGGAATACAAGGAAAGTAGAAAGAAACTTATGCAAGGAGTAAAGAGGGCTAAAAGGGGTCACGAAAAGTCATTGGCCAGCAGGATTAAAGAAAATCCCAAGGCTTTTTAAACATATATAAAGAATAAGAGGGTAGCTAGGGAGAGGGTTGGCCCACTCAAGGACAGGGGAGGGAATCTATGCATGGAGCCAGAGGAAATGGGCGAGGTATTAAATGAGTATTTTGCGTCAGCATTCACCAAAGAGAAGGACTTGGTGGATGGTGAGTTTGGGGAAGTGAGTGTAGATAGTTTGAGTCATGTTGAGATTAAAAAAGAGGCATTGGGGGTCTTGAGAAACATTAAAGTAGACAAGTCCCCAGGCCTGATGGGATACCCCAGAATACTGAGAGAAGCAAGGGAGGAAATTGCTGGGGCCTTGAGAGAAATCTTTGTATCCTCACTGGTTACAGGGGAGGTCCCAGAGGATTGGAGAATAGCCAATGGTGTTCCTTTGTTGAAGAAGGGTAGCAAGGATAATCCAGGTGATTACAGGCCGGTGAGCCTTACGTCAGTGGTAGGAAAATTATTGGAGAGGATTCTTTGAGACAGGATTTATTCCCATTTGGAAATAAATGGATGTATTAGTGAGAGGCAACATGGTTTTGTGAAGGGGAGGTCGTATCTCACTAACTTGATCGAGTTTTTTGAGGAAGTGACGAAGATGATTGATGAGGGTAGGGCAGTGGATGTTGTCTACATGGACTTCAGTAAGGCCTTTGACAAGGTCCCTCATGGCAGACTGGTGCAGAAGGTGAAGTCACATGGGATCAAAGGCGAGCTGGCAAGATGGATACAGAACTGGCTCGGTCACAGAAGACAGAGGGTAGCAGTGGAAGGGTGCGTTTCTGAATGGAGGGCTGTGACAAGTGGTGTTCCTCAGGGATCCGTGCTGGGACCTTTGCTATTTGTAATATATATATAAATGATTTGGAGGAAAATGTAACTGGTTTGATTAGTAAGTTTGCGGATGACACAAAGGTCGATGGATTTGCGAATAGTGCCGAGGACCGTCAGAGGATACAGATCGGATATAGATCGGTTGGAGACTTGGGCGGAGAGATGGCAGGTGGAGTTTAATCCAGACAAATGTGAGGTAATGCATTTTAAAAGATAGGAAATATACAGTAAATAGCAGAACCGTTAAGACTATTGCTAAGCAGAGGGATTTGGGTGTACAAGTGCACAGGTCACTGAAAGTGGCAACACAGGTGGAGAAGGTAGTCAAGAAGGCATACGGCATGATTGCCTTCATCAGCCAGGGCATTGAGTTTAAAAATTGGCAAGTCATGTTGCAGCTTGATAGAACCTTAGTTAGGGTGCACTTGGAATATAGTGTTCAATTCTGGTCGCCACACTACCAGAAGGGTGTGGAGGCTTTGGAGAGGATACAGAAAAGATTTACCAAGATGTTGCCTGGTATGGAGGGCATTAGTTATGAGGAGAGGTTGGAGAAACTTGATTTGTTCTCGCTGGAACGACAGAGGTTGAGGGGCGACCTGATAGAAGTCTACAAGATTATGGGGGGCATGGACAGAGTAGATAGTCATAAGCTTTTCCCAGGGTGGAAGAGTCAATTACTAGGGGCATAAGTTTAAGGTGCGAGGGGCAAGTTTTAAAGGAGATGTACGAGGCAAGTGTTTTACACAGAGGGTGGTGGGTGCCTGGAACTCGCTGCCGGAAGAGGTAGTGGAAGCAGATACGGTAGTGACGTTCAAAGGGTGTCTGGACAAATACTTGAATAGGATGGGAATAGAGGGACATGGTCCCCGGAAGGGTATGGGGTTTTATTTCACTCGGGCAGTATGGTCAGTGCAGGCTTGGAGGGCCGAAGGGCCTGTTCTTGTGCTGTAATTTTCTTTGTTCTTTGTTCCCTTGTTCTTGCCATCCCTTCCACAAACATTCAGTCCTTCCACCACTGAACAGTAGTAGCCATGTATACCATCTACAAGATGCACTGCAGGAATTTACCAAGGTTCCTTAGGCAGCACCTTCTAAATCCACGTCCATTGCCATGTAGAAACACAAGAGCAGCAGGTCCCGCGGAATACCATCACATGGAGGCTCCCCTGCAAGTCACTCGCTAGCCTGTATTGGAAATAAATCACTGTTTCTTCACTGTCACTGGGTCAAAGTCTTGGAATGCCGTCCCAAAAAGCACTGTGGGGATACCAATCCCTCAGGGACTGCAGCGGTTCAAGAACGCAGCTCACCACTACCTCTGAACAGCAACTAGGACTAGGCAATAAATGCTGGCCTAGTTCACGACACCCACATCCCATAAAAATGAATTTTAAAAAAGAAAGAAACCTCAAGGATGAAAAAAAAACTTATCGCCTTTCAAACCTTATCCCTTTGGTATCTTAATGATCCCATTTCAGCATCCAGTAGACTTTTAAATATCTGAATTGCTTTTGTCTCAAAACCCCCATCAGGCAAATTATTCTAAACAATTATCACATTTTAAGTAAAGAGCTTCTGACTAATTGCTGTTATAACCAATTTGTGCTGAATAATTATTGTTCTGGGCCCATGTCCACTTGCAATAAGTGATGATTTTTCCGATTAATTTACATAGACCATTATAAGCAGGAGAGGAAACTATCCCGTCAGTCTGAAGAGGAGACACCTTTTAAATTGCACGACTTTACATTACCTTACAGTGAAAGCACTTCACATAAAATTAATTACATAATGTTGTTCCTTTCATTACAATCTGGGTTGAATTTAAATAGCAGAAACAAAAACGGCTGTGCTAACTCACTGTGCCACTCTGTGGGTGGGATTTTATGGCCTTGCTCAGGCGAGACTGGAAATTCCTGTTCGAAATCAACGGAGGTTTCCGTTGTCAGACTCTCACCCGCACCGATTCCATGGCGGGCGAGGTGGTAGAGTTACGTCCAGTATTTATTTTCTCTTTTACAACTGTTGTTATAAAAGTGCTGATCCAACCGATGTCAGTTCTGATTTTTGGGATAATTCTGTACTTGGGTTCCTATTAATCCGGAAACTCAGCTGATCTTCTGGGGACTTGGGTTCAAATCCCACCGTGGCAGATGGTAGAATTTGAATTCAATTTTAAAAACCTGGAATTAAGAATCTATTCATGACCTTGAAACCATTGTCAATTGTCGGAAAAACCCATCTGGTTCACTGATGTTCTTTAGGGGAGAAAATCTTCCCTTCTCACTTGGTCTGGCCTATATGTGACTCCAGAGCCACAGCAATGTGGTTGACTGGCAAGCCACTCAGTTTGAAGGGCAACTAGGAATGGACAATAAATGCTGGCCAGCCAGCGACTGCCATGTTCCACAAATGAATAAAAAGAAGTAACTTTGAAGGCAACTCGTGGCTTCAAGTAATAATTGATTTATTAGCAACAATCATACACACACACACACACACACACATAGAGTCAAGGATCTGACAACATACGCAACTCACTTCTCTTCCTTGGCTCCAACCGAGGTTCCTCCCCAATGCAGGCTGTGCGCCCTTGTTCCCGATTGGTTCAGCTTCCCACGCTGCCTCTCCATAGGGACTGGCTTTCACATGGCCTTCAAGGAACGCCCCCTTAAAGGGGCCACATTACCACACCATCCAAACAAGTCTTTCTCCTCATCTCAACAACTTTGATAACTAACGTGCAAAGAAAAATTAACACAATTTGTTTTATGTTTTTGTTTCTCCTGGATTTGTTCCCCACAGCATCCTGGAGATTATTCTTCAGTTACTAGAGAAGGACAGTCCTAGAAGGTTAGCGACCTTATTACCTGATCTGGCCTCCATGTGACTCCAGATCCACAATTAACTGGATCACTCTCAGCTGCCCCATGATCTGGCTGGGCAAGCCACTCAATTCACGAGCAATTGGGGATGGCAACTAATGCTGGCATTGCCGGTGACGCCCACATCCCATGAATGAATAATAAAAAAAACAACAGATGGCAAGGGATCAGATGCAGCAGAAAATAGAAAAGGAACAATGAATTATTCAAGCAGAAGAATTAAAGACATAGATATGACTTGTTTATTTGCTGCTCGCTACTTGTCAAGTGAACATTTCCTCCCCTTGTTCACTCATTTTAAGTTTAGATTATTGGAGAAAATACAGTTTCAACTAACTTTTATCCCAGATCTTATAAGCACCTCAGTCATGCTCATGAAAACCATCACAAGTCACATCAATTTTAAAGTGACCTTTGTATTGAACAGGGAAAATATATAAAGGCTCCATAAAAAATCTCTTGGCATACTTAAACAAAACCTAACATTACATGAAATGTGTGATATGGACCAGTAAAGTCATGGGTTCAAATTCCACTGTATCTTCAAATGGCTGGGCTAGCACCACAGACATTACAAATTGGTCTCAGTAGCCCAGGCTAGAGCTGGGATAAAAGCAACTAGAGTTCTCACATCTGACTATCATACAGTGAGGCTTCTCCCTAAAGGGACACATTAGGGGGAGAACAAGATCAAGCTAGTCTGTGATACCCTTTCTAAATTACCTAAATTACCTGAGCTCCCACATGAAGACTGGTCATCTGGCTCGAGGTTGCCAACTCTCAAGAACTGCCTCCCTCTTCAACAACACAGGGAAAAAAGTATTAATGCAAAACTTAATTACAAATAATAAAGAAAGAAACTAAATGGTATTTTACTCCTCTGCACAGTGCATCTGTGCCATCTACTGGTGAGAACAGGGACTTGCTTGAAACTGTGCTCCATGTAGCTGAATGCAATTGTTCTATTTGCTGGAGATTCAAAAGCTGAAACATTCGTTGCAGCCAAGATTAAAAGTCCAATTTCAGGTTCAAAAATCTAATTTTTTCAACTTGAATATCTGAAAAATCAGAGGGGCAATGTTAACCTTGCCCACATTGTGGAAACCAGATGGGTATGGAGTTCAAATCACCAGGGAACTTACCCACTGGCAACTCATTCTCAGCCTGTTGTCTTAGATTTTAAAGAACATTCCTCCTAGTCCAACAAAGGAAGTTTAGGCCTCTTCTTTTCACAGGTTCCTTCACCCCTGATTGCACAATCCTTCAAAACACTCACCTCCTGACAGACCAAAGTGACATGCTGCCAGCTGGCATGGGGCTGTGACCCACTAGACAACTGTCACCCAAAAAGAACAACATCGTGCATTTACATTTTCTGTATTTGGTAAAAATGTCAGCAAATCTCTCTATTCAAGTGCCTTTGGCATTAGTAGAATGCCTTACTGTTTTTTTAATTCAAATTCGCAGTAGGTAAGTGAGAATTCAGTTCAGGGAGTCAGGTCTGGCATGGCTCCAATCCAGCTGGTATCAATGCCCTGATCTTGGATATCTCCAGGACATCTTGTGGCATGGTTTATTCTGAAAGGCAGTATTTATCATACAAAGCTCATGGAAGCTCAGGTCATCTCTGTCTATTCTGATTTATCTTTCCCAGGTCATTGTGTCTGAGGCAGGAGAGCCATGCCTCATGGTCAACGCTTACTCTTGTATTGAAATGCCCCAGAAGATAAAGATGTTCTGACTAAGGGATGCTGCTGATAGCAGTGTGAAGCACCTCGTGGAACTGGTCTCCCATCTCTGTCATGGAGCATAGAACTGAAGTATAAGAACATTAGAGGCACTATTATGCTCCTTAGGCCTGAATCAGGCTGGAATGGAGGTAGGCAGCTGGGAAAAATGTTCAGACATCTTGCCTCTGTTCCTGTTGTCAAAATTTTTCCCGAGGGCTGGGTGGTGGGTTTGCGATCTTGCCCATCACCCCAACCAGGTCAGTCAAGTTTGTTGACAGCTTTTTAAAAGCTCATCTGCATTTTTGCATTTTTCCTGGGGCCCGCCAAGGTTTTGGAGCTTAACTGACGGCAAGCATGGGTCATGTTGGGAGCGAGTAATGGAGGCCAGAAAAGCCTCAAATAGTAAATGCAAATTCTGATTGTGGGCCAAAGGTCACAAGCCTTTGAAGTTAAAATTGCAGCAGTCCATCACAGGTCAAGGGGGGAATCTGGCAGTTTGGAGGGTCGTGATGCGCGATATAACACACGAGAGGCTGGATGTACTCGGGAAAGAAAGGCTTTTATTGCCAACAATAACAGAGCTACCATATACAGTATACGATCCCAGACTAAAGGGTCACCAGGCAGAGCAGTGACCTTTATACCTCTCCCAGGAGGCGGAGCTGACTGGGGTGTACCATAAGGACTATATTAACAGGTAGAACAGCCCAACTCTGACCCCAACAGTAACATATCTACAGACTCATAGTACTGGCCAGACCATGGCTCAGCACTACCTGGTGGGAACCAACAATGGTTCACCACAGGTCGTCACCCTCCTGGCATTGTGTGGGGATAGGCAGGGCTATTTGAGTCCATCTAAACACCGGGAAGGCTACAGTTGGAAATGGGTACTGCACCCCTCAGGAATCAAGACCATTGGAAATGAGGAGCAGCAGCTTGTACAAGAAGGACTGAGTGCTGGGCATCAGAAGTCTGCCATATGTGTCTGAATGAGTCCCTCACTTAATCTGACCTGCACCCATTCCTGCCCTTACTAACTGGACAGGATGCCCATTTCCATGTAAGATCTCCCTTCAACAAAAATCTATTTGTTATAGTCATAGCCACTGAGATAAGCTAACGCTGCACAGATCAGGTATCTCACTCATGCAGTATGGCTCATGAATTGATCTGAAATGATATTTTTATCTGAAAACATGGATAATGGACACTTTACTTTGTTAAACAAAATGAAGAGGTCAGGTGATCTTCCCTTTACTGTCAACATATACAAGGAACTACACAAGACCCTAGCAGCTGGCCTGCGTCCCTGGACAAGACATTAAAATACAAATGAATTTACAGGAGAAGTAATTAAAATGCAACAAACCTTTCCTGTGGATTAATGGCTTCCTTATCCAAATAATTACAGAAATTTGTTCACAATAGGCTTGCCAATTTCTTGGCTTCGAATGGAATTCCGGTACAAGACCTATTCCTTCACAATGGTATGTCAATGGGTGAAATTCAGAGCCCATTGTGTGTCAATGGTCAGGTCATCAGAGACCATTTGCGAGGACAGTAAAAAACAGGCACTAAGATCACTTGACAATTCTGATAATGGACATTTAAGATGACACATTTTGGGGGAGAAACGGAGAGAGAAAGAAATTTCCAGACCAACAAAGGAACAGAACATGACATAAAACCCATCAAAAGTCAATGAATGTGAGCTGACTTTTCATTTTTGTTCCAAGAGCCAAACCAGGTTTTCACTACATGGTTTCAGCTCCACCTTGACTGTATGAAGCCAGAGAGATCTTTAATCATGAGCAGTGAACTACTGAAAATTTGCCCCAATCAACTTCCAGACTCTATTTCTTCAGTGAACCAAAAGGGGCCTGTAATATTTCAAGATTCATTTTGAGGGAAGCAAGTGTGACAGTGAACGTTTTGAAATTTTAAGACCCAAGTGCATGCTACATCTTTTGTAAGCACCATCTCTGAGTACGTGAGAGTTGCGAATACATTTTTGGGTGTTGTAAGCTGGCTGAAATCTTAGATTTTATTTTGATAGGATTTAGTTTGCTTGCTGAGCTTCTTACAAATATGTATCCTGACTAAGAAAGTCAAGCTTTCAAGAGTTCAGTGGGGCTGAATAGAGTAGTGGTTTAGACAAGATTTAGATTATATTTAGTTCTGATTAGTTCTTACTGCAGTGGGCACGAACTGAGACAATGTAGTGAGTTATTAACTTGGCTGACCGACCAATTTAGTTATTACTTAAACAAAAGAGGGTTCACACAAATTAAATTTAAATTAATTAACTAACAGAGGTTAATGTTGGTCACACCAGTCCTATGCTCCACCTGCAACATGTAAGTAATCCAGGACAGTCCAACTGTCCCAGAGGACTACATTTGCAGGAAGTGCATACAAATGAGGCTCCTAATAGATCGCTAGATAGACTGGAGCATCAGGTGGATGCACCTAGGAGCATACATATGGCAGAGAGCATCATAGACAGAAGTTTCAGGGAGGTGACCGCACCCAAAGTTAAGGAAGATAGATGGGTGACAGTCACAAATGGTAGGCAGTCAGTGCAGAAGCCCCGTGGGGCTGTCCCCCTCCCTCTTTCAAACAGATACATCATTTTAGATGCTGTTGGGGAGGACAGCATATCAGAGGACGATGAAAGCAGTAGCCAGGACAGTGGGGGATCCCACTGTCACTCTGCATTGGGATCCGTTCGGGCAGGAAGAAGGCCAGTGATTGTGTGCAGTTCTGGTCACCTCACTATAGGAAGGATGTGGAAGCGCTGGAAAGAGTGCAGAGGAGATTTACCAGGATGCTGCCTGGTTTGGAGGGTAGGTCTTATGAGGAAAGGTTGCGGGAGCTAGGGCTGTTCTCTCTGGAGCGGAGGAGGCTGAGGGGAGACTTAATAGAGGTTTATAAAATGATGAAGGGGATAGATAGAGTGAACGTTCAAAGACTATTTCCTCGGGTGGATGGAGCTATTACAAGGGGGCATAACTATAGGGTTCGTGGTGGGAGATACAGGAAGGATATCAGAGGTAGGTTCTTTACGCAGAGAGTGGTTGGGGTGTGGAATGGACTGCCTGCAGTGATAGTGGAGTCAGACACTTTAGGAACATTTAAGCGGTTATTGGATAGGCACATGGAGCACACCAGGATGATAGGGAGTGGGATAGCTTGATCTTGGTTTCAGATAAAGCTCAGCACAACATCGTGGGCCGAAGGGCCTGTTCTGTGCTGTACTGTTCTATGATTGGGGCTGGAGGGGGGGGGGGGGGGGCGGGGTGGGGGGGAGGAGTGGTCTGCCGGAGGGGGGGGGAGGTGGGGTCTGCTGGGGCAGGGGCGACTGACTGCCTCCCGTGGGTGGGGGGGGGGGGGGCTGGAGATCGGGGTGTTCTGGGATTGGTGCTGGCCCAGGAATGGTCTTGCGGGCTGCGATCAGGCTGTGTGGGGGGGAATGGAGGGCAGCACTGTGGGGGTCCCGGGCTGGCCAGCAATCGAGCTGTCCAGCAAAATACAGACTGACAGTTCAGGGCCATTGCTTATGCATAGTATTCTGAAACTATCAGACTCTGGTGTGAATAGCCCCCCCACCCCCCAAGCTTTTAATGATATTCACGATTATGACCCCTGCAGTGCACAGAGTGTGGGAGATTCTAGTCTGAACTCCCACTGAAAAAACAGTTGTGATTTACATCAGTTTTCCCGCAAATCCAGCACTTAGAACTTTTTTGGGAGAATCGCCCCCAATGTTTCAAGTTGAATGTGACTCTTCTTCATATTACTTGGAAAATAAGAATCCAATAGGGCAGCAAAGCAAAGGAATCTAGGAGTACAAATAGACAGGTCATTAAAAGTAGTGAAAAGTTAACAATGCTATCAAAAAGCAAACTAAACACTACGGTAAAGAAATAGTGCAAAATTTGTACTGAACCTTTATTTAGATCACAGATCAAGTACTGAAAACAATTCTGCTCAATACATTATTAAAAAATGATAGAGTGCAAAAACATGTTCAGTATGAGACTGAGACCTGAAACATGGGGTGTCCCCATGAGGAAAGAATGAACAGGATGGATTTATTTTTTTTTAAAAGATAAGGCTGAGGGATAAACCAATTAAAGTCTTTGAAATTATGCAAAGCTCTGATGTTATGATGCTGTACTATTTTGATTTCATGTTTAAGGTGGGCTGCTTTAAGAGGCAGTGTTTTGTTACAAGAGTCAATTTGTTTGGGAAAACTTGCAGCTCAAATGCTGAGTGTGCAGAACAATAACCGATTTTAGCTAGGAACGTGTTACTTTGTAGTTATAATAGACCTTTTGTTTGCTTATGTTCACCTGGGACTTTAGACTAAGTATGCAGAGTTATGAGTTTTGATTGACAGGGACAATCATGTGGTAAATGGGAGGAGTTAAGCTTACAGGAAAGAACAATTTTATTTTCATCAAGTGAAGAGCAGTTGCTGACTGGTGCTTCTGGCAGAAAGCAATGTCTCCGTCTGTCTCTCTCTCTCCAGAGATTTTCCGAAAGCTCCAAGACTGTTGACCAAATCACAAGCAAGTATGCCTCTATTTTGCTAACTAATTTAAAGAGGAGTTTAGGTCGATAAGAGAAATGTTGCTTGATTGGAACTAAGTGATAGGTTAGCAGTTAAGAATTGTATCTGGTCACATTTAAGTATCGTTCAGTTGTTAAAAGTTAAGCTAATTCATTTGTTATGATTAAATTGTGTTGTTAAATAAAATTCGTCTTGATAAAAGCTCCCTGGTTTGTCAGTAGAATCACACCTGGAGTGAAACGTCCTATCCTCATTATTAATGCCAAAATAGAGAATTGTTGGGGTTTGCTCCGACTTCATAATAGACCTTGGAGTTTATGATCTGGTACCCTAACAATGTTTCCACTTTTGGGTACGAGCAAAATCAGAAGACGTCAATGTAAGATGGTCACTGGAAATCAAGGAGAAAATTCAGAAGGAACTACTTTATGTAGATGGTGCTAAGAATGTGGAACTTGCCAACACATGGAGTAATTTAAGTGAATAGCGTAGATGCATTTAAGGGGAGGTTAGATAAACATACGAAGGAGTAGGGAATAGAGGTTTAACCTGACAGAATTAGATGAACAAAGATAGGTTGAAGCTCGAGTGGAGCATAAATGCTGGTATAGATTGGTTGAGTTGAATGGCCTGTTTCTATACTTTATATTCTATGTAATCAACTTCTATCTGTTACAGTCTTTGCAAAATACATAGTTATGAAAGCATGACTCTTGATGAATATGATGAATTAGCATCCCATAAAATTTTCATTTATTCATTTCTAGCCCCCAAACACAATGATGTGATTAACAATGGCTTGGTTTGGAAAGGAAATCACATATGGCAGGTTTGTACTCATTCCCTTTTAGGACTTTGCCAATATATTACACAGTCATAATAAGCAGAATATTTTTCAAACATATGTTGTTGATATTTGTTACTTAGCAGGCCGTTTCCAAATTTTTAAATGAGCTTTTATTTCCTCTTCAATGAAGAAAAACATTAATCTAAGCCATTCTGCCATGTGATCAAAGTAATAGAAAAGGGCTTTTGTTTCTCAGCACAGTAATCCCTCATCTTAATATGTTCAGCATTGTGTATATGGTTCACATGCTGCACAAAATGGACTTTAAGATTAATAGGAAAGCAGAGAGTGGCTTTGATAAAATAGAAATGAAGCCATGTTCATGCTCAATAAGGTGATGTGGTTTCAATGTTCACCATCAAAATGTTTTGAACAAACTCTCAGTTCAATCTGTTTCTTTGAAATTAATAGAGATAGAATCATTGGCCAAAATCTGCCGTGGGTTTCCGGGCAGCGAGGGATGCATCAAACCCTGTTGACAATGGCAGTGTGGAATTCGCTTTCAGAAGTCGGATCAAAAACTGATAAGACACAGGTTTCTCCGCAAACCTTCTTTATTGCATCGGAGGAGAGATCGCTGGACCATGCGCATCAAGCATGGGTTCGTGAGTCTCTGTCTGGTTTACAAAACAGTTTCAGTTATACACGATGGAGATACATCCACATACTTCTGTTAGCCAATAAGGGCATAGCTGTATTGTTACATTTTGATTAGATTACTTTCAAGAACAAAAGGCGATAGTCACATAAGGACATGGCTATTAAAGTTTCTGATTAGAATACTTTCAAGAACAAAAGGCCAATCAATAAGGCCCTGCCCTCTGAAGCCAGAACTACAATTACCTATTAGCAGTTTCTTTAACGTGATCATTAGTTTCGCTGGACCTTATCACGCTCGCCTCAGGCCCTTTCCATAACCAGTTTATCCCTCAACTGATTCCTAGTTACGCATCCCAATTTTAACCCTTTCCTCTTCTCAATCGACCTAATACACATTCTCAGCAGAACCATAAGATCATGCCACCAGTGAGCAGTGCATCGCCTCCAGCCACCACAAAGAGAAATCCTACCCAAGGAATCAGTGTAGGAGCATTTCACCGTGTGTCTTCTCCCTGTAGCCTTGCGCATACTTCCTTTTCAAATAATAATCCAATTTCCTCTTGAAAGCCTTGATTGAACATGCCTCCATCACCCTCAGATACTGTGTTCCAGATTCTAACCACACACTGGGCGAAAAGGCTTTTCCTCCTGTCACCATTGCTTCTTTTGCCAATCGCCTTAAAATCTGTGCCCTCTGGTTCTCAATCTTTCCAATAGGAAAGTTTTCCCCCATTTTATCTGTTCAGACCCCTCATGATTTTGAGTACCTCGAATCTCACTCTTCACTTTGCCAAGGGAAACAATCCCAACTTCTCCATTATATGTACACAACTGAATTTCCTCATGGAACCATTTTTATGAATTTTTTCTGCACTCTCTGATGTCTTCACATCCTTCCTAAAGTGTGGTGCCCAAAACTGGATGCAATACTCTGAGGATGAACCAGTGTTTCCTAAAAGTTTAACATAACTATCTCGTTTTGTGCTCTATGCTCCTTTTAATAAAGCTTATGATGCTGTATGCTTTAACTACACTCAACTTGTCCTGCCACCTTGTTCTGTGAACACATACCCAGGCTTCCTCAGCTCCTGCGCCCCCATCTAGAATTGTACATTTTGTTTTATATTGTGTTTCTGCATCATTTCCACCAAAATGAAACATCTCACGTGTTGCTGCATTAAATTTCAGCTGCCATTTGTCTGTCCATTCCCTCAACCTATGCCCCTTTGAGATTCTACACTACCCTCCTCTCGGTTCACAGTGCTTTGTTTTCTATCGTCCAAAGTTTGAGTTAGCAGTTTTCTCTATAATGTCAGCAGACTGAAAGGGGAGAGCATTACTGCAGCCATTTAAAGCATATGCATTTAATGTTTCTTCATGGTTTATTGTACAAATCATCTTTATGGTGATAATCATGGAGGACTCCAATTGGCATATCGACTGGGAAAATCAGATGGGCGAAGGTAGCGTGGATGAGGAATTTGGAGAATATTTTCAGGATAATTCCCCAGAGCAGCATGTTCTGGCACCAATCATAGAGCAAGCTATATTGGATCTGGTGTTATGTAGCAAGATAGGATTAAATAATGAAATCATGGCAAAGGCACCCCTAGGTGGCAGCAATTGTAATATGATGGAATTTCACATTCAGTTCAAGGTTGGGATTTTACTGCCTCGCTCGTCCCGAAACCATAAAATCCCACCTGAGATCAACGGACATTTCCATGATTCACCCTTCGCACACTCCAATTCCCGTGGCAGTGGGACAGTAAAATTCAAATAAAAGTCTTAGGCTGGAACTTAAATAAGGGCAATTATGAGGGCATGAAAGCACAACTAGTAAAGTGAACTCAACCATCTCACAAACTACAAATCAGTTAATTGGCTCTTGATGAATTTGATTGAAATATAAATGACGACAAGAGAGAACTCTCCTGCTCCTCTTTGGAGAAATGGCATGGTACCATGTACGCCCATCTGAGCAGGCAGACAGGGCTTTGCTTAAAATCTCATTCCTAGATAACAGCTTTAACAATGTAGCACTCCCTCAATACTGCACTGAATTAGATGCTCAATTCTTGGGAGTGGACCACTTCATTCAGAAACACTTAGCTATGCTGGCAACATTCGATACATAAAGAAAAGTTAACACAAAAACAGAAGACTGGGATGTGGAGAAAATCAAGCAGACATGCAGAAAGAGCAAACAGGGAAAGCAAAGTGTTTGCACTTAATGTAATTTTGCTGTACAGTCATAATCTCGACCTCTAAGTATATGTTATTTTAATGTCAGGGTCGCCAAACTCGGACCTATGGTTCATATGCAGCCCAGAAGCCCTTACTTATCGTATGATCTACTGGTGCCATTTATCTGCTGGTGCCATTTACTGTGTTTATTTTTCACATTCCACAACTCTTCAACTGTGAATCCACAGTGACAAGTGATGCTCTCCAGGCTATACCCAGTATACTGTGGTAGAATCCAATTCTTCCATTGATAGGGGAGCTGGAGCAAGCAAACAGATGAAAAACAAAGCTGGTAGTCCTGATGGTATTCCAGCTGAGGTCTTCAAAGCTGGAGGATTTCCATTCACATCAAGACTTCAGGCACCCATCCTACATATTTGGGAAGAAAAAGAACGCCTGCACTTCAGGAAAGCAAAAATTGGAACCACCTTCAAGAGCTAAATCAGAGAAAATCCTGACATGCATTCTCTTGAATCACCTATGTCCTGTGATTGAGGAAATCCTCCCAGAGACGCACTATGGCTTTAGACCTCCCAGAGACAACTCCAACATGGTCTTTGGTGCTAGAAAAGCCCAAGAAAAAATGTCATAAACAATACTAGGGTGTCTTTACATTGGACTTATTGACCCAAGTATTAACTCAGTAAATTGCAAAGCTCTATGGAATGTGCTCCAAAGATTTAAATATCAAAAAAACTTAATCAGAATCCTGCAATTGCTTCACGAAGATGTGACAGCAAAAGTCTGAAGTGCGACATCTGAAATAGACAGCTTCCAAATCCAGACTGTGGTCAAACAAGACAATATAATAGCCCCGTACTACTTCGTCTATTTGATAGTGGCTATTCACCTCAAAAACCACCTCTGGTGTCAGTGTTAAATACCACATAGATCATAGGTCATAGAATCATAGAAACCCTACAGTGCAGAAGGAGGCCATTCGGCCCATCGAGTCTGCACCGACCACAATCCCACCCAGGCCCTACCCCCATATATTTACCCACTAATCCCTCTAACCTACGCATCTTAGGATTCTAAGGGGCAATTTTTAACCTGGCCAATCAACCTAACCCGCACATCTTTGGACTGTGGGAGGAAACAGGAGCACCGGAGGAAACCCACGCAGACACGAGGAGAATGTGCAAACTCGACACAGACAGTGACCCGAGCCGGGAATCGAACCCGGGACCCTGGAGCTGTGAAGCAGCAGTGCTAACCACTGCGCTACCGTGCCGCCCCGTATGGAAAACTCTCTAACCTCAATGATCTCCATGCCAAAATTAAATTGACCGGTAGACATACAAATTTGCGCATGGCTGCAGTGCCATTGCCCACTCCGTACAAGATTTGCAAGCCATTCTCGATCTGTTCAATTCTGCACACAAGGAACTCTGCCTGTGCTTGAACTTTGCCAAAACAAAACTTGTGTCAACCCACACCTGGTCAGCCAAATATTCCTCCACTCCCATAAACGTTGAAGGAGACACTCTGGAATATGTTGAGTGCTTCTCACACATTGACAGCCACACCTCTCAAATGGTCACCATTGATGAGGAGATCCAGCACCAGGTCAGATGTGCCAGCTCAGTCTTCTCCAAACTATGGCAGCCACTGTTTGACAACAAAGATCCCTAAGCCCACAAAGGTCCAAGTAGGGAGCAGCTTTTGTCACTGTATCAGCGACAGAAGAGTGTTAAAGAAATTCCATTAGTAATGCCTCCACCACACCCTCTGGATTCAGTGAGAATCATCAAAAAAAATGCTGGTATCCTTCTTGAAACCAGTTCCACAGCAATTAGGTAAACGTCCTGCAATAATCGACTTTGACGTACTGGACAGTGTCCTTGTGGGCGAAGTGTTTCCCCCACCAGGTTCTGTTTCCTCAAATCTCAAATGGCCAATGTCCCAGTGAGAACAAAAAAAAATGCTTCTTAGACACTCCGAAGCTCTCTTTGAAGCACAGCAGCATTGACACTAATGAGTGGGAGCAGCTTGCTACAAATAGCTCAAAATGGCGACAACTTGCCCATCGAGATGCATCGTGCTTTACATAAAGCAGAACTGTGGCAGAGAAGGAAAGTAAAGAAAGTAAATCCTGCGATTCAGATCCCACTACCTCGTGGGAGTCCACATCTGATGTGCCAAAGATCTGTGGATTGAGAATTGGCCTGTTCGGCCACATCACGACCACAGCAGAAACTCACGACCGAGTAGACATTACCATCTATTCAAGCAATATGTTAGCAGATTCTACACAGTGAGGTAGCTTCTAAATGCAATTGATGGATATACTGATCTTTTGGAATGTAATTATAAGTGTCTTCTGTTTACTTTGTGCTATAAATAAAACTCAAAAGCTATTTTCTTCAAAAAGTTTATTCTAAGAACAGGAGCAGCTGCTCAATGGTCATACATTTCTTAAATTATGTTATAAAATATTCAAAATGCATAGAAATTCACTGACGTTCTCCTGCGACAGATAATGGACCTGAAGTTCAACAGCTGCAAAGGAGATTTAAGCACTCAAAATCTTAATTGATAGAAGAGTTATGCTCACCCTAATACTAATTTTACACTTCATAATATACATTTTACTGATTTTTGTTTGATCCAAGTAAAAGCTAAAATTTCATTATCATGGAAAAGCTCCTCTGAAGACTCAGTTCGTTTTGCTCTGCATCACAGAACAAATTTGCAATTCATTGATTTTCTACGTATTTACATACGGTCCCAAGCACCATAATTAATCAAACTAATTAAAATATAACAGCAAAAAAAAAATCATCAAGCCCTCAGCGAATGGGCAAATGCACACTAATCTAGGTGATACAAATAGAATACTTAATCTTATGGTAGACATGTTATTTTGTGGAAATATTTAAGCACATTTCCATGATTCTGTAGATAAAAACAAATTACTGTGGATGAGTCATAGAATATCATAGAATCCCTACAGTGCAGAAGGAGGCCATTTGGCCCATTGAGCCTGCACTGACCACATTCCCACCCAGGCCCTATTCCCGTATCCCCACATATATATCCCGCTAATTCCCCTGACGTTAAGGGTCAATTTAGCACGGCCAATCAACCTAACCCGCACATCTTTGGACTGTCGAAGGAAACCGGAGCACTCGGAGGAAACCCACGCAGACATGGGGAGAATGTGCAGACTCTGCACAGACAGTGACCCAAGGTTGAAACTGAACCCGGGTCCCTGGCGCTGTGAGGCAGCAGTGCTAATCACTGTGCCACCGTGCCGCCCACAGCTAAATGCTGGAATCTGAAACAGAAAATGCTGGAAAATCTCAGGTCTGACAGCATCTTAGAGAGAACTGAGCTAATGTTTCAATCTGGATGACTCTTCATCAGAGCTGCTGGTGGGTGAAAAGTGAGGACAAAGGGGACCCTTATGCTGGTTCTGGGAGTAAGAGCAGTGGTGTGGGAAATGGATTTGACACGGTTGAGAGCCCGGTCAACCACAGTGGGTGGAAAACCATGAAGAAGGAAGACATGTCAGCAACGACGTTTTGGAAAGTGGCATCATCAGAACAGATACGTAGGAACTGAGAGAAAGGGATCGAATCCTTCCAGGATGTGGGATGTGAAGAGCTGTGGTCACCACTCTGATGAAGAGTCATCCAGACTTGAAACATTAGCTCTGTTCTCGCTTCTCAGACGCTGTCAGACCTGCTGAGACTTTCCAACATTTTCTGTTTTTGGTGCACGAGTCTGTAGTTTTATATCCTTTCTCTTCTAATGAGGAAAAGCATATGGCTTGCTCTCAGGCTGCCTCCTGATCCATTGATCATCAAGGAAAGACACTTAGCTCTTTCTTTTTCCCTGGTGGAATATCACTAGTTTCTGCTCTCTGCCTCCTCAGTCAACCGTTTGACAGGATGCTACTGGATACAAATCTAGGTAAGAACAACATTTTAATTCTATTGCATTATTGCAAATGCTTAATATATATTTAACATCATCCTGAGAAGTTAATGCAAGTACAATATTCCAACCAGGGTCATTATTATTGGGTTATTTTATATTCAAAATAATTTCCACATATCCAAACACAGACAGTTCAAAGCATTTACTTATTTGTTCACACAAGAATGAATTACTGCAATGCAAAAAAAAACCAGTTTAGTTGTATCCAGAACTTTGTGAGAAGTAATAAAATGCTTTGCAGTCATGTCAGTTAAAGGGGTCTTTTACTCATTGCAAATGAGGTGCTTCAAATGTTTCATAATTGACACACACAATAAAACGGGGTTTAAATGTGAGAAGCAGCAAATAAAGAATTTTAATACTCTCCATGAAAAGATCGGAGCTGCCTGTCCACCAATTCAAAAAAACTAACAGTTAAATGAAACACTTTGTATCAGCCTTGAGTAGAAGTGACGAGTGAAGCATTACGAATTTTTAGCGTCATACAAAATAATGACATTGAATCTGCAAACAGCCTCTATCTGGTACAAATATCACTCTAAACATGACAATTATTTAAGTATGAACAGGACCATTACTGTAAAATATCCAGACACAGCAGAATTATGGCAGTTAGGATTGGTGGGACTGGATAACTCCAATTGCAATCTTATTGCCATGCGAGATAAATTCATACTATAATAATTCCTCTAAAGCTATTGCAAAAAATTGTCAGATAATAAGGATTATTATATTTTAGGTTTGTTGCAACTAAGACAACAGTATTTAAGGTTAGACTGTTTGGCTTGTATTAATTAGTCAAGTTATGATTTCTGCAGAGTGCAAAGCAACAGATAGATTAAAGCAGAGAACATAGAAAGCTTTCAAACATAACCTGCAAACTATGTGCATACATTCACTTTGGTGAAAATAGCACAGTAATTTAAGCTGACGTCATTCTCTTTGATTGTCCAATGACATATATTACACTTTGGAATAGTCTCGAGGAAGATTATTTTCAATATGGAGCTTTTTTAAAAAATTACATTATGACATCCAAATCTTGCATGCTTCAAACTGCTTCAATTGGTATCAGCCTCAAATAAAAAAGGCTTGGAGTAAGTTCAAATCACTACGTTATAGCAGAGCATATGGGCAAATGGAAACCAGAAAAAACAGCAATGAAGTGTAAAACTTTGAGAATTATCCTGCAGTTCATTTTTGAAATTCATTAACTTTGGTTTTTTGTTTTAAAAACAGTTGCCAAGAAACTTCAAGCAAAATAGGAGATAAAACACACCAGGGGAATATTAGCATAAGTCTCATGCTCTAACTTTTAGAAAAAAATTAATCAGAGTCTTCGTCATCGAGGTATTCCTCCGCATTGCTTGGAGTTCTTGTGATACCTGAAAGGAAAAGGAGAGCTGCTTTAGATTCCAGGCTTGCAGGTACACAGCGAAAATGCTGCAATATACCTCAAAAACACTTGCAAATCATTCAATATTGAAAACTTTAATAATTAGGCTTTTCTAAAAATGCATCTCCTGTCCATCAGTTATTTCACAGATTGGTTCTCCCTCATGTCTCTCCAAGATCCATCTTGATTTCACACAGTAGCAGAATAAAACTACACGAGACCAAACCTTGTTTTGTGCTTTGAATTGCAAGTAAGTAATATAAATAAGAACAGAGTAAGCAATTAGTAGCTATTAACTTCACTGGCTCCTTTAATTTTTACAAAAACAGTGCTAAACAGAATAACCAATCTTCTTCTTAGAGATGTATTTTCCCGACAGAAGTTATCTGCTTTAATTCTATTTAGAATTTGCACATCATCTTTGAAAGCTCCAGATCAAAGCTGTAACTTTCAAAGTGCAAACCGATAAATACCTTGAAAGTGTGTGTTTGGTGCTTTAACAATTTAAATAACTAATTATTAAGTTGGAAAGTAACAGCTTATCAAACAAATCAAACAGCACGTTTGTATTCAAATTGGGCTGCTTGGCGCCTTCCTTAAAGTCTTGTTTTGCAGGCAAACTGACATGTTTATTATGACAAAATAAGACGGCACTTTCTTCGGTGACGAAAGCTGTTTCTTTTTAAATCCTTGTAGAGATTTAAATAAATTAATACCAAAACAAATCTTGCACATAATTGTTGATTTCTGTCAGCCAGTATGGAACATCGCACCAGAACTGGATCAGAGGGGCAACACCGAAGAAACGAGGAGAAAATAAGATTCTGACTAATATTTCTGACAGTTCCATGAAATGCAGAGATTGTACAAGAGGAAAGGAGGGTTGCAAATATGTTCATTTAAACAAAAAAAAGGTTACATGGAAACTTAGGGATTTCAGAAGAGTAGAAGTACACCATCAGTAATAGAAAAGAAATCCTAAAGCCATCTTTGGTGTCATCAGCATGTATCTAAAGAGTGGAGAGGATTCTATGAGGAGGTAAATGAGGTAGTAAACAGGGAGCTCCGGTGAATATAATTGGACTTTCCAGAGCATCAATAAACTTAAACATGCAAGTGTTCTAAAGTTTAAGGTTCATAGGATTAATTCATGGCAAATTAGCTACCGGAATTGAATACTGGCTTGTCAATAGAAGTTAAGAGTTAAATGAAAAAAAAAATCAAAGAAAACACAATTTTTTTTCCCACAAAAATCATTTTGTTTCGGAAATTCCAAAGATTATATTAAAACAAAAATAATAAAATTAAAGAAGAAAATCACAGCATCACCTTCCACCACAAGTTTAGGAATGTTTGTGGTCAAATTTTAGTTTAAAAAATTGCACAAAATATTTATTCAAAATGATTGCATTCAAAAACTTGCACTCCTTCACTAAAAGTGTTTTTTTATGTTTATTCATGTGATGTGGACATCGCTGGCTAGTTCAGCATTTATTACCCATCCCTGATTGCCCTCGAGTGCACTTAAGAGTCAACCATATTGCTGTAGGTCTGGAGTCACATGTAGGCCAGGCCAGATAAGGATGGCAGATTTCCTTCCCTAAAACGACATTCATGAACAAGGTGGGTTTTCACAACAATAGACAATGGTCATCATTCGACTTCTAATTCCAGGTTATTATGAAATTCAAATTTCACCATCTGTCATGTTGGGATTCAAATCCAGATTCCCACAGCATAACCTTGGGCGCTAGAATACAGGTCCAGTGAAAATACCCCTGTGCTACCGCCTTCAGTGAACATATATATAGTACCTTGAGTTGTTTACATTTTTGTATGCAATGAAACTCAGGAAGATGGACTGCAAAGAACGTGATGCACCAGATGTTCAAATTCTTGAACTGGTTTGTAAAGGTGCTGTGGAGATCTGAGATGCATGGTGAGGGGTTAAAGATGGTGTGAAGGAAATTATGAGGAAGGGAAGACTACAGAGTGCTACGACATATTGGACCACTGGTGCTCATAGCCATGGGTCACAAGGACATAAATAAAGCTGTAAGCGGTCACTGCAAGATGAAAGACTAGAACAGAGTAAAAGACTACTCTGGAATTCAGCCTCAGTATTGTATTTTGGACACAAGTATGGAACTGTACATTTTATTGTACTTGGAGTTATAATTCATTTTAATTTCATTCACTTCTAGCTGTTCAATACCGAGAGCTTTTTAAAAGTTCTTTATTTTGGTGCTGGAGTATAGCACATGCACAACAATCTATCAGGGAACAGCTAATTACTCTATAACAATTTACTGTGTTCAACCAGCTCACAATCAATTCACCAAGAGTAAAAGGACGGTGAAGGAGGGACCCCCAGTATATCAGGATGCAGCACATTTGTATGGTCAGAAAACATTTTTTGTAGCCGAAGATCTTTGTGCTCGAGCAACAACCAGTCATACTCTGCAGTGGAAAATATGAGGGTTTTCAGGATCATAATCTTGAGAATAAGGACACCCAAGACAGAGTGCTGAACAGTTCAGGAGAGAGAAAAAAGTGCAGAAACAGGTGTTATGATCCCTGTAGTGTCGAGGTCCTGAACCCGAATCTCAGGGTACAGCATGAAGCCAGACTAGACGCCAACAGTTTTTCTATTTTGACGTAAATGTTAGGATATGATACTTTGCTCCAGGAGTAATTCTACTGACAAATTAGGGATCTTTTATCTAATAGAGGCTTTTCTCGGTATATGTGTCATCACACAGTGAAGTATGGAAAAGGAGAAGATATTCAGGGGGAGACTGGAAACACGAGTTACTGCAGTTAACCAACCCAAAAGGGGCAATTTTCTAGACATAAACCCTGCCAGAATGGTAGGCCCATTCCCAGGCCAGGAACCAGAATGGTGGAGAAGCAAACTTTTCCTGGGCTCTTATACTAAACCACAGCATTATCATCCCATTTCTGGATTCCCCAACCAATTAGCGAGGGTGGACAGGATGGCATGCTGGTTTCATCAAAGGAAAGATGTTTAATTAAAGGGTCACAAGAGATCACCAGCTCTTGGATTTATAAGGCTGCAGCAACCACAGGAATGAAGGGAGACCCGGGAAGGCTGTTTCCCAGGTCTTTCACTCTTATTTGCTGGAGGTCCTACTGCCATGTTGGAGAGACTGCAGTGAGGAGAGCTCTCCCAAGGATGGAGGATTTGGACAGCCTCTCAAACCAAGCAGGCATAGATGTAAATTTCTAAGCAAGTCAGTCACGTACATGGTCCCTCCAGCCTGAAGACAAGGCACCAAGATGATCCAGGATCTGAGGGCATGCCAAGCACCATATTCTAACTTTCCCAGCATTCCCCTGCACTGCATTTCTCAGATTAAAACACCTTGTAGTTCTACACATTCCTCTCTCCAAGCACCTCATATCCCCATCCGAGCTGCCAACACTCGGGCAAACCATGCTATTACCCTCTCTCACCAAATCATCCTCCACAAAGTTATCCTTCTCTCCTCTTCACACGTGGCATTAAACATACTTGCACCTCTCTGCTTTTTCTTCTTGCAGATGAAAGCATCAACTAGTCAAGCTGAAGAAATGCAGGTAGAGAGTGGGAGAAGAGTAGTGAGCAGCAGCTTGCCAATGACAGGCACATGGGCAGTCAAAGAAGTTTTTTTCTAGGAGACTGCAAATGTCAGTGACAACCTGTCATGAAAGCCTGAGCCTCCTGAAGCACTGGGTGCTTTGACATGTCAGCAGAGCGGATCCTTTGCCTGTGGACCCCATGGGGGGGGTCCCTCCTTCCAGCGAGATTGAGGTGTTCATTCCCTCTTCCCTGAAGAGGGGATGTGACTGAGGAGAAAGCAGCTGCAGCTGGTGCTGCTGCTAGTGCTGTTAATGGTGATACAAAATGCAGCTGCAAAGTTCCGCCCTTAGCACAGAAGGCTGGCAACAGTGGAGTGGAGCTGAAGGTGAGCAAGATGCCTTCCAAGATGTTGACAATTACCAATCAAGCAGCCATAGCACCACCCAAGTGTTTTGGCTAGCAGCCTTTCAGCTGGCCATGGTTGATGCTCTTCGAATTTGGCAATTGAAGACTCAGCTTGTCAGTAAAACTGAAGATGTTCTTCCTGTTGTGCAGCAATCTGGCTACCCTGATGAGCTGCTGACAGCTTGGGAAATCCAAAATTCAGGGTTAAAACAATTCTTCATTTGCTTTCGAAATACCTTAGTTACTTTCCAGAGAGTCTGGTGGGAGAAGCATTGCCTTCAATCCTGTCCCAGTAAAACCCAGTAGAAGGTGGGATGTGCTGGGATCACCCAATGATACTTCTAGGGAACTTAAGTCCCCACACACACATGCAAATCTATCTCCCTTTGCCTGGGAAAATTCTCCAGTATCTATTGGGCAGGTATTGTGGAGGAAGAGCATGTCACCTTGGGTGATTGTCTGTGTGGTGCCTGCATGTTCTCCTCATGTCTGCATGGATTTCCTCCAACAGTCCAAAGATGTGCAGGGATTGACATGCTAAATTGCCCCTTAGTGTCCCAAGATGGGTAGGTTAGAGGGAATTGGCCATGGTAAATGCACAGGGTTACAGGGATAGGGCGGAGGTGAGGTGGGATACTCTTTTGGAGGGTTGATGCAGATTTGATGGGCCGAATGGCCTCTTTCTGCACTGTAGGGAGTCTATGGTTGTTACTACAAGATCCTGGGAAACGGCCAGCAACTTCTTGTGTCTGCATTTGTACAGTTAAGCACAGAAAACCAGAAGTTGCTGTCAGTGGTTCCCGGCAACACCATGGGGCGGCACGGTGGCAGAGTGGTTAACACTGCGGCCTCACAGCTCAAGAGACCCTGGTTCGATTCCCGGCTTGGGGTCATTATCTGTGCGGAGTCTGCATGTTCTCCCCGTGTCTGCGTGGGTTTCCTCCGAATGCTCTGGTTTCTTCCCACATTCTGAAAGACGTGCTGGTTAGGTGCATTGGCCATGATCATTCTCCCTCACTGTACCTGAACAGGTGCCAAAGTGTGACTAGGGGATTTTCATAGTAACTAGATTGCAGTGTTAATGTAAACCTACTTGTTTTAAAGTTTATTTATTAGTGTCACAAAAGGAATTCTTAAATCCTCACAGCAGCAATTCTAGAAATGACAAAACTGATGACAAATTCCCCTTTTATGCTGTAATTCTCTGTTAAAACATCAAAAGGAGTTGCACCATGTTAATGAGGCACAACCGTGTTTCAACGGTGTATCAAGTCATAACTGGAGAACCTTTCTGGCCATAGGAAATTAATTTTATAATTGTGTAATGTCAACTGATAACAATTGCATAGTTTTAAAATATATACTTTTTGATGTATTTGATATTTCAGCTTTTAATGTGTAGTCTCACTCCACATAAATTTCCGAAAACTCTAATTGAGGTGTACAAGATGATAAGGGGGATTGACAAAGTCGATGTGGAGATGATGTTTCTTCTTGTAGAGTAATCTAGAAATTATAGTTTTAGGATAAGGGGTAGCAGATTTAAAACAGAAAGGAGGAGAAATTACTTCTCTCAAAGGGTGGAATTCACTAACCAGAGTGTGGTGGATGTTGGGATGTGAGTAAATTTAAGGAAGAGGTGGACAGATTTTTAATTAGTAAAGGTTTGAAGGACTATGGTGAATGGACAGGTAAGTGGAGTTGAGGCTGAGATGAGATCAGCCATGACCATATGAAATGGCGGAGCAGGCTCGAGGGGCTGAATTGCCCACGCCTGCTCCTAGTTCTGATGATTTTTAAGGCTAGTTCTTCTACTGACTGGTTTGCACTCTGAGAATTCTTCAATGTGATTGACTGATTTAATTGCTTAATGACATCACTGTTCCTGGACATCTGGAGATCTGGAAATCCCCCCCTGACTTAGCACCAGATTCAAATTAATGTTATGGAAGATGAAATCCATACCACAGAAATGGCAACATCTTTGCAGGCAGCTTTTCTTTTAAGACATTTGTAGCGAATGTTGTCACTTGGTTGTTGACTGCGAAATCCTAGCCACTTATTTTACTCAGTTTATGTTTTGCAACAACTAATTTTGGATTGAAACAACATGTGAAAGGGTGAACAGGGAAACCAATTTCTCAAACTCAAATTAAATTTAATTTAATGACGCTCCCATCAATGTTTGTCTTAAATTAATCCACAAAGAAATTCTCCCAATCCTTGTTATATTACCATTTTTGCTCCAATATCTGGTTGCATCAAAGGAGGCATGTTAACCAGAGTAACCTCATTCTCATTACAATAAAAATATTTATAAGGCACCTTTAACATAGAAAATATTCTCAGTGGAGAATTTCATAAAATGGTGCAACAACAACTCTCTTCTACTGAACAGCAACAAAATGCAAGAACTAGTTGTAGACTTCAGGAAAAAGCCAGTTAATGATATTGTTCCTGTGAAGATTTATGATCTGGACACTGGAATAGATAGTTACTACCTACAAGTATCTAGGTGTCTAAGTGGAAAATCAATAGATTTGGAAGGTACAGGGTACAGTTGTGATGATCAAAGGCATACATGATTATGCTACCTCACAATTAAAATTCTTTCAAGCACATCCTACAGTTTTGAAACTCTTCTACAAAGCTACACTTTAAAGCGCTACACTTTTGTTGATGTCTCGCCTGGTACTGTTGTCTAAGGAAAGCAGTCTCTTTAAAGGATACGGAGATTACTGAATCAGGCAGGAAGGGTATTTGACGAGCAGATCTTTCTTGGTGAAATCTGCTCTTGAAGAATTTTGACAAAAGTGTGTGTCATAAACAAGGAAAATCACTCCGTCTCAGTATTACTGTTTCAGGAAAAAGGCTACAATCCCTAGTCACAGAGGTTTACAGCATGGAAACAGGCCCTTTGGCCCAACTTGTCCATGCCGCACTTTTTAAAAAAAAAACCCCTAAGCTAATCCCAATTGCCCGCATTAGGCTCATATCCCTCTATACCCATCGTATCCATGTAACTATCTAAATGCTTTTTAAAAGATAAAATTGTATACACCTCTTACTACTACCTCTGGCAGCTTGGTCCAGACACTCGCCACCCTCTGTGAAAACATTGCCCCTCTGGACACTTTTGTATCTCTCCCCTCTCGCCTTAAACTATTCCCCTCTAGTTTTAGGCTCCCCTACCTTTGGGAAAAGATATTGACTATCTACCTTGTCTATGCCCCTCATTATTTTACAGACCTCTAAGATCACCCCTCAGCCTCCTACGCTCCAGAGAAACAAGTCCCAGTCTATTCAGCCTCTCCTTATAACTCAATCCATCAAGTCCTGGTAGCATCCTAGTAAATCTTTTCTGCACTCTTTCTAGTTTAATAATATCCTTTCTATAATAAGGTGACCAGAATTGCACACAGTATTCCAAGTGTGGCCTTACCAATGTCTTGTACAACTTCAACAAGACATCCCAACTCCTGTATTCAATGTTCTGACCGATGAAACCAAGCATGCCGAATGCCTTCTTCACCACTCTGTCCACCTGTGACTCCACTTTCAAGGAGCTATGCACATGTACCCCTAGATCCCTTTGTTCTGTAACTCTCCCCAACGCCCTACCATTAACTGAGTAAGTCCTGCCCTGGTTCAATCTACCAAAATGCATTACCTCGCATTTGTCTAAATTAAACTCCATCTGCCATTCGTCAGCCCACTGGCCCAATTGATCAAGATCCCACGGCAATTGGAGATAACCTTCATCACTGTCCATCATGCCACCAATCTTGGCGTCATCTGCAAACTTACTAACCATGCCCCCTATATTCTCATCCAAATCATTAATATAAATGACAAATAACAGTGGGCCCAGCACTGATCCCTGAGGCACACCGCTGGTCACAAGCCTCCAGTTTGAAAAACAACTCTCCACAACCATCCTCTAGCTTCTGTCAAGAAGCCAATTTTGTATCCATTTAGTTACCTCACCCTGGATCCCGTGAGATTTAACTTAATGCAGCAACCTACCATGCAGTACCTTGTCCAAGGCTAGTTCCTGATCTAGTTTGTGTCTTTCTCGACAAGAACTTTTAACAGGACTTTGATGTATGGAAGAGGGTACACATTCTGGGTGGGACTCACTGATTATCTTAATGCACTGGAATTGTTTCTTAAAGCATAATTAATTAAAGTTAGATCTCTGAGGTAGGGTAGTTTTATTATTGTTCATTTATATGTATTTTTAAAACAAACAAATGAACAATGCTTCCCCAAAATGAATTTCCGTGAATAGTGAAATGTAATTGAATATGACACTTAGCCTCATAAGGAGATATTAGGCCAGATGACCAAGTGTGATGAAACAAGTAGTTTTAAAGTAGTCTCTTAAAGGGCAAAGCGAAATAGAGAGGCAAAGTATTAATTATTAAAGGCATCATGTGAAAAATGCATCCTAATTTTCCCACCCATTTTACGTTTGCAGGATATGTTTAACACATCTGCTAGAATAGGATGAGGAAATGAGAGCATCATAGCTTTCGCATGCTCAAGCAGTGCAGAGTTATTTAAAGACATATATCTGTGCATGCATGCAAAAACATTCCAATGAAAGGAAGCTATCCCCAAAGCAGATTTAGAGGCCAACAAAAAAAAAATGTATGTGCTTTGTAAACTATGTTTGCAAAATAGCTCTTTCATTTCCCTTAGGAATAAATAAGCAAATTATTCCATAGCCAACTTGGTCTTGCAAAACACAAAAATCAGGAAATGGATCATATGAAACCACAAAACTAATCAAGGTAAATCAACAAAAAGAAATAGTTTAGCATCTAGATCGAGAGAAACAATACAAACCTAAAATTAGCTAAACTGAAAAACATGACCCAAATGAAATCAACAAAACACTAATGAAATAACGAACTTCAAAAAGACTGCAGAGAGGAGTTAGATGGTCCACTGGGACGATTACAGATATTTTGAAAGGATGCATGAAATTCAGAGGAGGGAACTGGAAGTGAACATAGAAACAGTAAGAAATTACGGTAATAACAGTAAAATCGTCAGAGACGGAGTGAAAGCCATAAAGGACACCAATGGAAATGAAGCGGAAGACAAGAGGAGAATAATTCACACATTTAATGGATGTATTCTTGTGGCATTCCCGATGCAAAATTAAAACAACATTGCCTCCATTCATGGAAATAACCCACATAGATGTAATTACTGCCAAATCAAGTCAAGAGGTTCAAACATGATGCAAAAAGAACATATTCTTGGGTACAAACTGGACCCATCCTGTTTTAATAGAAGACATATGGGTTAAGAGATAACAATCATGCCGAGAGAGGTACTGAATGGGTCAGGGAAGTACCACTAAGTTGGAAAGAAGCAACATAGTACCTATATTCAAAAGAAATGACAGTCTAATTCAGGGAATCACAGATCCATCAAACAAGCATCTGGTAGAACAAATAAACTGATTCTCAGAAACAAAGCTGGGAACTACACAAATAGCAATAACCGAGGAAGGAACAGTCACATGGTTTTTGAAAGGCAGGACTGTCTGACCAGGTTCCTCAAGTGAATTATGGGAAACAATATCATGCAGTGTACTTGATTTGCAAATCGTTCTTTATAAAGCATTCAGAAAAGATTGTTTCTGCAAGTGAAAGCAACAGAGAAATAATAAAACTGGGTATGGAAGAGAGGTTTATTCTGACCTGATCTCTTGCAATTATCTTAAAACATCATAGATTCAGAAACATTTCTGTTTTTTAACAAATCTGTAGCATGATCTACAATTACTCTGTCCATACTACTCTATATTTAAACAATTATCTATTTAGTTAAAAGTTACCAAGTGTAAATAGTTATACCAAATCAGATAAATCTTAAACACTTTGTGCTCAATTTTAACTTAGGCTGTGGGGAGAAGGCAGAGTGTGGAGATAAAGAGATTTTTTTTTCAGGATGGCAGCCGGTGACTAGTGGTGTGCCTCAGGGGTCGGTGCCAGTACCACAATTTTTCACAATATACATTGATGATTTGGAAGAAGGAACCGAAAGCACTGTTGCTAAGTTTGCAGATGTTACATAGATATGTAGAGACAGATAGTATTGAGGAAGCAGGGGGGGCTGCAGAAGGATTTGGACAGGTTAGGAAAGTGGACAAAGAAGTGGCAGATGGAATACCATGTGGAAAAGTGTGAGGTTATGCACTTTAGACGGTGGAATGGAGGCGTAGACTATTTTCTAAATGGGGAAATGCTTAGGAAATCAGAAACACAAAGGGACTTGGGAGTCATTGTTCAAGGTTCTTTTAAGGTTAATGTGCAGGTTCAGTCAGCAGTTAGGAAGGCAAATGCAATGTAAGCATTCATGTCGAAAGGGCTAGAATACAAGAGCAGGGATGTACTTCTGAGGTTGTATGAGGCTCTGGTCATAACCCATTTGGAGTATTGTGAGCAGTTTTGGGCCCCGTATCTAAGGAAGGATGTGTTGGTCTTGGAAAGGGTCCAGAGGAGGTTCACAAGAATGATCCCTGGAATAAAGAGCTTGCCGAATGAGGAGCGGTTGAGGACTCTGGGTCTGTACTCGGAGGTTAGAAGGATGAGGGTGATCCTATTGAAACTTACAGGATACTGCGAGGCCTGGATAGAGTGGACGTGGAGAGGATATTTCCACTAGTAGGAAAAACTAGAACCAGAGGGCACAACCTCAGACTAAAGGGCCAATCCTTTAAAACAGAGATGAGGAGGAATTTCTTCAGCCAGAGTGGTGAATCCGTGGAACTCTGCTGCAGAAAGCTGTGGAGGCCAGGTCATTGAGTGTTTTTAAGACAGAGATAGATAGGTTCTTGATTAATAAGGGGATCAGGGGTTTTAGGGAAAAGGCAGGAGAATGGGGATGAGAAAGATATCAGCCATGATTGAATTGTGGAGCAGACTCGATGGGCCAAGTGGCCTAATTCTGCTCCTATGTCTTATGGGAGGAGCACAGTAAGAGTTTTAACAACACCAGGTTAAAGTCCAATAGGTTTATTTGGTAGCAAATACCATTTGCTACCAAATAAACCTGTTGGACTTTAACCTGGTGTTGTTAAAACTCTTACTGTGTTCACCCCAGTCCAACGCCGGCATCTCCACATTATGGGAGGAGAACAGCCAAAGCCGGCAGCACTCTTGGAAGTCATGAGGAGCAGGAGTCAGGTGCCACTGAGGACCCAAGGAAACTGTCCCCAGTGTAAGTGCTAGGACTGAATGGGGGTTGGCAAGCTGATGCAAGTCAGGCAAGGGGATGGAAAGGTTGAAGGATTCCTTTAGTCTCTGGGGTCTAAGGGCCCCTAGTAGGACCAGAGAGAACTGCTGTTCCACAAAGACGCTACATAAAAGTTACATTTTTAAACTTAACTTGCAGTCTTCTGGCAACACCACAATTCCCACCCTGGTTTAACCATTAGACTTGGTCACATGTGGGGCCCCTGAATGCTGAAGTTAAAATTTTGCTGCAGTGCTGATGACATAATCAGGTTGTAATTTTTAAATTTATATTAACTGGCTTCAAAATTGTTGAAGGTAAAACACTACCAGACAGGAGTGGTGAGGCCTCAGGCAGGTAAATGGCCTCACGCAGTTCTATCCCCTCCAACACACTTATTCACATTCGACAGATTAGAGGGTGATGGCACCAAAATAAAATCAAACCAGCTATTTTATGTAAAATCTAGCGTCTGTGTCATATCCTTACGCAGAACATTGTTAACACTAATGCAGGAGCATGACATATTTGTGGATATGAGTAAATCATGATTTTTACTGTGTTGAACCAATGCATTGGACCATTTATTTTACAAAATATGTATATTTTTTGGTCCAATTCAGTCATCCCTCCCCCTGCAAAGAAGGGGAGGATTGAGAACTTAATATTTCCAACAAGGTATCCCAGCAAGTTAGAGAATTTAGAGAAAAGGAAATCATAATACCATCGGGTTTAGAATTGTTCTGGAAAAGGAAAAGAAATGAGCAAATACAAATTTATGTGGGAGGGGGTTGGCTTCAGTAAGTTGGAGAGATCTGAACCAGGCAGACTGGTATTAATAACTGATAGGCAAAAAGTAACTGAACAATGGGAGACCTTCAAAAGGAGATAATTTAGGAACAAATTAGACATTTCCTTGAGGGGGAAAAGGAATAACATCCAAAGAGGACAAAAAGTTTGAGAACAGAATTGCAGCTAACAATAGTTAAGGGAAGTCAAAGCGAGGGTGGGGCCAATGAGGGACTAAAAAGGGGATATTCTTGTGGAGGCCGAGATATTAAGTGAGTCATTTCACTCGAGAAGAGGATGTTGCCAGTGAATCAGTAGAGAAGGTGGTAGTGATATTTGGTAAGAAAGAAACAGATGGAGGACATACTTAAAAATTGACAGTCCTCAAAGTAGAAAAGTAGGTCCTTACAGGATGCAGGTGAAGTTTCTACTGGAAGGGTGGAAAATTTCCCAACTGCCACAGTAGGATTTAAAACTCATGTTCTCAAATGGGAGGAACAGACAAGCTGGCAACCTGGGCAGATAGTTACCAGATTAAAGTAAAGGTAGAGAAATTGGAAGTAATACAAAACAGAAAATACTGGAAATTTTCAGCGGGTCTGGCAGCATATGTGTAGTAAGAAGCAGATTTATCATCAGATCTGCTGCTGAGCTCTCTCTGGTTTTATTTCCAGCATCTGTCGTATTTTGCTTTCGTGGAGTGATACATCTTGGCAGGAAGAGCAAGGCAAAGCAATACAAACCAAACTATACCATTTTGAAGTAGACATAACATAAAGACCCGGGGATATACATACATGTATCTTTGAAGGCAGCAAGATAAGTTGAGAAGGATGTTAAAAAGCTTTTGGAATCCTTGATTACATTAATCGCGGTACAGAGTACGAAAACCAGGAAATTAAGCTAAAATTTTATAAAACACTGGTTAAACTAAAACTGGAGTACTGAGTTCAATTTTGAGCACCACACTTAAGGCTTTAAAAAGGGTGAAGGCAGCATCTACTGGAACGGTACCAAGATTAAGGGACTTCAGTTCTGTGGAGAGAAGCTGGGATTGTTCTCCTCAGAGCAGAGAAGTGAAATGAAGATTTGAATGGTGTTCAAAATCATGAAGCGTTTTGATAGAGCAAATAAAGAGAAATGGTTTCCAAGGACAGTAGGATTGGTAACCAGAGGACACAGCGTTAAGATGCTAGGTGAAAGAACCGGAGACAAAATGATGAAACACATCTTCTTATACAGTCAAGTGTTGTGATCTTGAACGCACTGCCTGAAAGAGCAGCAGAGCAGACTGAATATTAACTTTCAAAAGGGAGTTGAATAAATATGCAACAGAAGAGAGCTTGGGCTGTGGGGAAAGAGGTTAGTTGCACAGGCATAATGAGCTGAAGGGCCTCCTCCTATGGAGTATCTTTCTATGATTTTAAAGAGAAAGGGTTCAAAAGCAGAGCATATATAGTACAATGTATAGCATCCCCACCTATCCCTTAGTTTCTTTAGAAAATGATAAATAATTTGCAAATAAAATCCTACATGAAATAATATTTTCTGTACACAAGGACATATTTTTCTTTTCATTTCCTTTTAAAAACAGCTACAAAATATTATCCGACGCAGATAGCATGGCAATGGCGCTCAAAGGAAAAATACATTTCCTTCATAATTGAAGCTGTCAATACAGGAAATCCTGATGCGGTACAGATGCCTCACAAGTATCCAGGTTACTTAGTGTCCCGAGCTGGTGCAAGCCAATGCATTAAAAAGAACTTACACCTTGGTTCTTCCTGCTTACCTTGTCCAGATTTCTTTTTAAGAAGAGAAGAACATTGTGGATTGGTGGCCATGTCTAACGGCACTTTCTTCTCATTGTTTTTCAGATCTATTCTGGCACCTACAGATAGAAGAGACAGTTACACATATATAAGAGTCAGGTCTTTTTCATTTGTATAGCTGGTGAAGCAGTTACAGTTTAACGTGGAGGTTAATAATCCACTCAACAGCATCGACTGACACAGGGAATGGTTGTGGTGTTAACTGGAATTGAACTCTTAGGGCAGAAATTCAGTGTGTGGAAGATGGTCTGACTTAAATATCCACTATCATAATTTGAGCTGTTCCTCATGTTCCACTTGTGGAGCAAGTGTCACATCTTCCTTGGCCGGTCCTCAAGTGGTCAGCAACAGTCAGTAACACCAGGACGTGTCATTACTAAAATCTCGTGACTGATATTTGGGGCAAAGTGGGTGCATGACCATAGTATTTAAATGCAACATTTCCTTGTATACAGATGACTATTTTTGCTTTTGACTTTTAAAGTAGGTAAATTCAATCTGGAGATTACATTTTGAGATTTGAAGCTTCAATGGCAAGCGCTTTAACAGACTTTCAAATGACAAGTTAAACTGGATGAACGGGAGGAGAAGGGAAATATAAAATGAGTAGTTTGAATTCATTTTACCATCGCGTTGCGCCTGTTTTCGGGCACGAAAACTTGGTAAAGTCGGGCTTGAGACGAGTAGCATGATTCACGCCCACCTCCGCACCAGTTCCCTCTTCATCACGGCCCAAAAATGGCCACGATCGGGACCTCGCCTGAAACGCGCCCGACAGCTCTCTGCTTGATGTCGGGCGGCGGCGGAGAGAGGTCCTCTGCCACTCTGCCTGAGATTGGTGGGGGCTAAGGGGAGGGGGGCCCACGATTGGTCTGGGTGGCGGGGCTGTGGGGAAAGGGGGAATAAGGGAGTCAGTAATGTTGTGGGGGTGGGGCAATGTCTGTGGAGGCCAGGGGGAGGCATTACCCTGCCTGGAAGGGATGTGGCAGGGGAGCAGCCTTCTATAATTTTTTTCTGTACATGCGCATTTGGAGGTACCGATTGGAGCTGCAGGGTTTCGGGCGCATTAAGCCCCGCCCACAGGCTTGTGCAGCGCAATTCGGAATTGCTGATATTTTTGTAGGCAGAGTACGTATGGGGGCGTCTCAGAACAGGTCGAAAAATTGGATCTGAAACACTCCCAGCTTCAAGTCCGCCCAGAACTTCAAATCAAAATGGTAAAATAGGACCTATAGGCTCTGAAGTTTCAGTAAACTGCACTTTAATCCATCACTGAAAGAGGTGCATTGCTACACCTCTGAGTCAAGCCAGATGATTGCAGAGTCTCATCATATTTACAAACTGAATTAAATATAGAAAATTTAAAAATATGGACCAACAAAATATTTTATTTGCTCTCCTCACCAACAATGGACAAGCTGAAGTATCAGAAAATTGAATTCTTGGAGATTAGTGTGAAGCAAGAAATGACCAATGTTTTTTGCAGCTTTTATGTACAAAAAAACTTCATACTTAAGACGGGAAGGACTAAGAAGAGGAGAAAGAGGATACATGTTTAGATGCAAATAACATTCCTTCACCATGAAATCCAAATTTAAATACATCCAAGAAAATGAGCTTGAATTCCACTTGGTTGAAAAACTGCAAAAAGGTCAGTCATGCACGCTAACACTATATTCTGCACTCTCTCCTTTCCTTCTCCCCTATGTACTCTATGAACAATATGTTTTGTCTGTATAGCGCACAAGAAACAATACTTTTACTGTACCCCAAGTGACAATAATAAATCAAATCATAGAAACTTGACCTAGACCGCAGGCTATTTTTCAACATTTAAATCTCCATGTCTTTAAATCTTGTGTCTATGCATAGCTCCTGCTTACAGCACCTTATTTCCGATTATCATGTATCATTACACTTTTACATTAACTTTTTCCACCATCAATACTTATATTGGCTTTTATAATGAAAATTACTTGAGCAAATTTAACATGCTGTAATTGCCCTCTCCACCTAGTGATGACGACACCAGTTTTGTGTATCGCAACACCTTAGTCTGTACTGTAAAGGAACTCTCTCCTACTCCAACCAACTTTCCTTCTCTGCTTCCCAAATAACTGCTTCAGTGTAAACAGAAAAATAAGGGCAAAATACATGACTTTAACCTGGAATATATGTATGCCTGTGTATTACCAACTGTGCTCTAACTCTGCTTCACCTGAAGACTACATTTGGTCTACCCTTTCACCAGGGCAATGCCACTGTCTTAATCTGAAGTTACCTGTTGAGACAGACCAGGTGGACAGATATCCTTGCCTGGTGGAGTTTTAAGATGTCAGTTTCAAAAGCTTAAGTAATAGAATCACAGAATTGTTACAACACAGAAGGAGGCCATTCGGCCCAGCGTGTCTGTACCGGCACTCAGTGCCATTCTCCTGCCTTCTCCTCCGTAACCCTGCATATCCTTCCTCAAATTATGAGCCCTGGTCCTGGATTCCCCCACCATCGGGAGCATTCTTTCTGAATCGACCCTGTTGAATCCTGTTGGAATTTTATAAGTTTCCAAGAGATTTCCCCCCTCACACTTCCAATGAATATAATCCTAACTGACTTAGTCGTTCCTCATATGACAGATCTGCTATCCCAGAAATCAGCATGGTAAACCTTCGCTGCACTCCCTCTATAGCCACAACATCCTTCCTCAGTTAAGGACACCAAAACTGTACAGAATACTCCACGGGTGGCCTCACCAACACCTTATACAATTGCAGTAAAACATTTCTATTTCTATACTCAAACCCTCTTGCTATGAAGGCCAACATACCATTTACCTTTTTTACTGCTTGTTGTACCTGCGAGCTTACTTCCAGCGACTGATGCACAAGGACACCAAGGTCTTAGTGAGTATTCAGCTCTCTCAATTTACAGGGTGCAATTGCTTCAGAGAATCGCCCTTAAAGAGACTATAACCATCTAAACGCATCTATTTAAATTGGAAAACCTCATTTTACAATGTTCCACTAATCAGAATAAAATCTTGCCATTTGGACAAGCACTATCCCCTTAGATTTGATAAATTATCTCAAGTTTGAAGATGAATTTACGAATGCTTTCCTTTAATACACAAGTGTCTTTCTCAGTCAACCTAATCAGGGTGGAAGTCACCTTCACAAATTCTAAGCCTATGTCCAAGACCTGTAGAATCATACAGTGCAGAAGAGGCCCTTTGGCCCATCAAATCTGCAATGACACGTGATCTCCCACCTAATCTCATTTACCAGCACTTGGCCCCATAGCCTTGAATATTATGACATGTCAAGTGCTTATCCAAGTACTTTTTAAAAAGGTAACTCACCTCAATCACCCTCCCAGGCATCACATTCCAGATGGTCAGCACCCTCTGGGTAAAACAGGTTTTCCTCACATCCCCCCCTAAACCTCCTGTCCCTTACCTTGAGCTTGTGCCCCCTCTGACTGATCCTTCAACAGGATCAGCAGGGAACAGCTGCTCCTTACTCAACTCATCAGTGCCCCTCATTATCTTGAGCACCTTGATCAGGTCACCCCTCCGTTTCCTCTGCTCCAAAGAAAACAACTCAAACCTATCCAACCCCTCTTCATAACTTAAATGTTCCATCCCAAGCACAATCCTGGTGAATCTCCTCTGCACCCCCTCCAGTGCAATCACATCCTTCCTATAATATGGCAACCAGAACTGCACACAGTACTCTAGCTGTGGCCTCACCAAAGTTCTATACAACTCCAACATGATTTCCCTGTTTTTGTGATCTATACCTTGATCGATAAAGGCAAGTGTCCCATATGCCTTTTTCACTACCCTACTAACATGTCCTTTTGTTTTCAGAAATCTATGGACAAACATGACAAGATCCCTTTGTCCTATAGAACTTTCTAGTGTTGTGCCGTTCATGGAATACTTCATTGTAAAATTACTCCTTCCAAAGTGTATCACCTCACACTTTTCAGGGTTAAATTCCATCTGCCACTTATCTGCCCATTTGACCATCCCATTTATATCTTCTTGTAGCCCAAGACACTCCGCCTCACTGTTAACCACCTGGTCAACATTGGTGTCATCCGCAATTTACTAATCCTACCTGCCACAGTCATCTATGTCATTTATATAAATAGCTAATCTACTGTCCATGATGTATCCTTCTCAATTTTCCTTTGCTTTGAAGTCATAGAGGGGACAACTGGGCAGGGTGATAACAGCTAGCTGATCAGTTATCATCCATTTCACCCCCATTGATGTTAGTCAGGTTCCTGCAAATCGGATTGCAAATATCCCTTAAAGCAGCAAGCTGAGCTAATCCCTTCTCATACTCTGCTGAACTCGCATTTTACTCATTACCTGGATCAAAAATCAATTAAGCTACTTCTGGAAATGGGACCAGAGAGCACAAAGGATAAAGATTGATTGCAATGAACAAATATTGCACAGGAAAGACTTTTTAATTATCACTATCATTTCACTCCTAAAAAATTATTTTTTTAAAGCAACATCTTAGGTTAATCTGTATGCTATGCTTTGAAGGAACCTGAGACACTCCATTCCTAAACTGTGTGGAAAGATCAGATGACAAGTAAACCAACATTCAGAGTTTCGATAAAGTTGCCCGAATTCATTCTGCTGATAAAGAAAAAAGAGTGGACAAAAGAAGTTAACTTGTGAAAGGAGGACATTGAGAGTAGGATTAAAGAACAAGAAAAATTAAAACATTTGTATTTGGAGATAATTTGAAGATTTACCTTTTAGAAGCAACAGCTCTAGAATATCTTCATAACCCTTCCATGCAGCAGCATGTACGACAGTGTCTCCCAGTTTATTCTGTGTAAATGCAAACCGAACCCCAAATTTACACTCGTGTACATATTTAAAGATCTCATGCTCATGTTGCAACAGTTTCTGCACAAAACATAATAATCTTTCAGCCTAGCGATATTACCAGCATGTTGGAAGCCACGATGCTGCTATTTGGAAAATTAGCTCTTCCCAAATAACAAAGTAGAACTACTCAATATCAGCAATTGCTTTTAGATAAGGTATTAAATTTTCAGTAACATTTCCATTATATTGTTATCACCCTCTCTTTTTTAAAATGGACTTTTCCCCGTTCCTTTTTTTAAAATTTTGATCGATATTGCAAAGAAAGGCATTGGGGATTAAACGCTGCGTACTTGTTTAAAGGTACAAACAATGTCACTGTCAAAACCTTGCTGAATATTTCTGACATCCAATTATAAATCTAAAACATGTCGAGTCTAATTGTCTTACCTGTTGATTTAATTCGATATTTGGCTGGGAGAGCAGAATTTTCACTATCCCTAGAATTTAAAAAGTCAAATTTAAAATCACAGTTAAACAAAAATACAGACAAAATTGTCTCTGGAACTTTCAACCTTAGCCCAAAAAGCTTAATATTGAACCACAGAACCAAGATTTGAATTTATGCACAAGAATGCTACGGAGTTCAGCTAAAACTGCAGCTACCAGCACAGATCACTAATAACCATTCCACTACTTGTCTATCTGATGCTGAGTAGCAAGATGTTCAGACTGAAATTCCAATTCTCTCTTTCCTGGTCCCAATTTCAGAACATCAGAAATAGGAACAAGAAAAGGATATTTGGCCCCTCAAGCCTACTCCCCATTCACGGCTGATCTTCTACCTCAAAGCCATTTTCCCACACAATCCCCAAATCCCTTGATGTCTTTACTCTCTAGAAATCTATCAACCCTGGTCTTGAACACACTCAAATGATTGAACCTCCACAACATCGGAGCTAAAGAATTTCAAAGAGGTACCACCCTCCAAATGAAGAAATTCCTCCTCGTCAGTCCTAAATAGCCAACCTCTTATTCTGAGACTGTGTTTCCTGTGACCCCAGCCAGAGACTGCATTAACATTGCCCAGCCCTGTAAGAATTTGTATTCAATTTGATCACTTTGCATTCCTAGAAGCCCCAGACAATATAGGCCCTCAATCTCTCCATTAGGGCAATCCTGCCATCCCAGGGATCAGTCTGGTGAACCACTGCGCACTTGCTCTCTGGTGATTATATAATTCCTTACAGAAGGAAACTAAAAATGTACGCAATACTCCAGGAGTGGTCTCACCAAGGCTCTGTACAATTGTAGCAAGACATTTTTGGTCCTGTACTCAAATCCAACTTACTATTTGGCTTCCTAATTGCTTGCTGCCCCTGCAAGTTAGCTTTCAGTGACTCATGAACAAGAACATCCAGGTCCCTTCAGACATCCACACTTCCCAATCTTTACCATTTAAGAAATACTCTGTTTGTCGTACCAAAATGAATAACTACATTATATTCCATCTGTCACATGCTTGCCCACATACTTGGCCTAAGTCCTCTGGAAGCCTCTTTTAATCTGTCTCAATTTATTGCTACCTAGTTTTGTGTTATCAGTTAACTTAGAAATATTACATCCAAACCATTGACATAGATTGTGAATAGCTGGAGCCCATGCACTGATCCTTGTTGCACCCTACTCGTCGCGGCCTGTCCTCCTGCGCATGACCTGTTTATTCCTACTCTGTTTTCTGTCTGTTAACCATCAATACACATCAGTATATTACCTTCAATCCTACGTGTCTTAATTTTGTTTACCAACCTCTTGTATGGGTCCTTATCTAAAGCTTTCTGAAAACCCAAACACATCACATCCATTAGTTCTTCCTCATTTATTCCGCTAGCTACATCCTCAAAAAACTGTAACAAGTTTATCAAACATGATTTCCCTTTCATAAATCCATGTTGACTCTGTCCAATCTTCGAAGTATTCAGTCAACACACCCTTTATGATAGATTCCAGCAGGGTTGACAATCAGGCTGGCTAGTCAATCACTCAAGATTACAGAAATCTGTCTGGCTCAGGTATAATACTATTAACCTGCTGCTAAAGTTAACCTAATTAATTACAGCCCATGGAGGAAATAATTAGCTCACTGGCATCTCAACTGTTAACCATTTCCAGCCCCCGCACGTTTTTATCAAATTGCAGTAACATACGATGCTCCTAAAACAATAACATTTTTTTTCACAAAGAATTTTAAAAACTAAATCAGCAAAATTCCTGAAAATAACAGGAAGATATTTATCTTTCATTCTATGCACATCATAATTAATGATGTTTCAATCCTAATCAGTTTGCCAATTTTTTCAAGCACATTTCCTTATATTTATATACAAATGTCAGCATTTAAAAATGTATACTTCTATTTAAAAATATAATGGGCCAGGCTATGCCATAATAGCAGTGAGGATAAAAGGGTATACAATTATAGCGAGGGAAGTGAGAAAGCAACTTTTGGCACTTAGACGTCTGCAGTTAAATGCAGAAATACAGAAGTTGCTGATCGAGATAGCTTGCTCCTTCACAAGGCGCACTGTTGCAGGCCTTGAAGGTATATTTAATAGGATAGTAATTAATGCAGTGTCTTGAACTTTCCCTTTAGTCCCCAAATAAACGTTGCTGCAAAGGTTAGGGCTTATGTATTTTAACAAGGTTTATTTTTAAACAAGTTGACTATAGTCCCAGTCTCGAGAAACCCGGCAGGTAAAATTTATTGAACGCAATAGTTAAGCAAATCTTTAAGAATTCTTTTGTAATTCCTGAGATCTATATACAGTAGAAATATAACTGTTTTAGGACAAAATAGATTTAGAAACCATGGCTACATTTGCTTGATATGTATTTCTTTAAAAATCCTTGTTTATTATTAATGTAGTCTTATCTTATTAACTTCACAGGATTCAGTCTGTCAACTGCACTAATCGATTTGAACAGGGCAGGTTAAGAAATCATTCCAAAACAGTAACTGGAATTTTGAGAGTTTTAAAGAAAGGAAAGCTACTTATTAAACACAAACCTAACTTCATTGAATGACTTGCTTCCAACTGCCACCAACTGAACAATCAGTGTAATTTTCTGCTGATTTAAAATGGATTTAAACCTGTGAATTAAACGTTTAATCTCTTGCGTACTACAGAACCATAGAATCTCGACAGTGCAGGAGGCTGCCACTTGGCCCATCGAGTCTGCACCAACTCTCCGAAAGAGCATCTTACCCAGGACAACCCACACGACACAATTAAATCAGTTTCTATATTTATTATATGTTTACTATGACACAATTAAATATGTTAGTACCAAGCTATATTTTAAGACTAAAATCCATAATTTTTGTAACAGCTACATGTCCCTAAATTTAATCTAAGAATCTTTCATCGAGTGTGTACTGATGGATGACAGCTCGTTTAATCCCACCAAAACACAGCATACTCACAGACTTATTCAACCAATGGTCTGCTATCAGAGGCAGCAGGTTAATCAATTTATTAAGGGGAGATGGTGGCATAGTGATAATGTCAATGGACTAGAGGTCAAGGGTTCAAATCTCACCATGGCATCTGGTGGAGTTGAAATTCAACGAATAAGTCTGAAATTAAAAGCTATTTTCAGTAATGACGACCATGAAACTAATCTGGCATCCTTATCCTCCGGTCTGGCTAACATGCGACTCCAGACCCACAAAAATGTAGCTGACTCTTAATAGCTCTCTGAAATAGCGAGCTCTCTGGGGGTGTGGGGGGGGGCACAGTACCGCAACATCACAAACCGAATAATAATTCAGGGGCGGCACGGTAGCTCGCACTGCTGCTTCACAGCGCCAGAGACCCGAGTTCGACTCCCGGCTTGGGTCACTGCCTGTGTGGAGTTTGCATGTTCTCCCCGTGTCTGCGTGGGTTTCCTCCTGCTGCTCCGGTTTCCTCCCACAGTCTGGTTAGGTACATTGACCCGAACAGGCGCTGGAGTGTGGCGACTAGGGGAATTTCACAGTAACTTCATTGCAGTGTTAATGCAAGCTTACTTGTGACTAATAAGTAAATAAATAAACTTTAAATAGGGGGCAAACAACCCAGACCATGGGCAACAAATGCTGGCCTTGTCAATGATGCCCACAGCCCATGAAAGAATAAATTATGTTGAAATGACATTTCTTAAACTACTTCATCCATATTTAATTATTGCAGAAAAGGCGACGGCCTAGTGGTATTATCGCGAGACTATTAACCCAGAAGCCCAGCTCATGTTCTGGGGACCCGGGTTTGAATTTCGCATGACAAATGGTGGAATTTGAATTAAATTTTTAAAATCTGGAATTAAAAGTCCAGTGATGAACATGAAACTATTGTCGATTGTCAGAAAAAGCCATCTGGCTCACTAATGTCCTTTAGGGAAGGAAATCTGACGTCCTTACCTGGTCTGGCCTATATGTGACTCCAGAGCCACAGCAATGTGGTTGACTCTCAACTGCCCTTTGAAATGGCCGAGCAAGCTACTCAGTTGTATCAATCGCTACAAAGTCTCAACAAAGAAATGAAACCGGACGGACAACCTGGCATGGACCGAGGCACTGGAAAAGACAATGGCAAAAAAACAAACAGCCCTGTCAACCCTACAAAGTCCTCCTTACTATCATCTGGGGGCTTGTGCCAAAATTGGGAGAGCTGTCTCATAGACTAGTCAAGCAACAACCTGACAATCATTCCCACGGAATCATACCTTACAGATAACATCCCAGACACCACCATTACCATCTCTGGATATGTCCTGTCCCACCGGCAGGACAGACTCAGCAGAGGTGGCGGCACAATGGTATACAGTTGGGAGGGAGTTGCCCTGGGAGTCCTTAACATTGACTCCGGACCCCATGAAGTCTCATGGCTTCAGGTTAAACACGGGCAAGGAAACCTCTTACGGGTTACCACATACTGTCCTCCTTTGGCTGATGAATCAGTATTCCTGCTTGCTTCCTCCAAGTGTTGAACAACACTTAGAGGAAGCACTGAGGGTGGCAAGGGTGCAAAATGAACTCTGGGTGGGGGATTTCATTGTGCGCCACCAAGAGTGACTCAGCAGCAGCACGACTGATCGAGCTGGTTGGGTCCTAAAGAATATAACTGCTAGACTGGATCTGCAGCAGGTGGTTAAGGAACCAAGAGGAAATAACATACTTGACCTCATCCTTATCAATCTGCCAGCTGCAGATGCATCTGCCCATGACAGTATCGCTAAGAGTGACTACCGCACAGTCCTTGCGGAGACAATGTCCCACCTTCACATCGAGAATAACCTCCATTGTGTTGTGTGGCACTATCACCCTGCTAAATGGGACAGACTTCCAACCAATCTAGCAACTCAAGACTGGGCATCCATGAGGCACTGTGGGCCAACAGCAGCAGAACTGTACTCCAACACAATTTGTAACCTCATGGCCTGGCATATCCCCCACTCAACAGTTACCATCAAGCCAGTGGATCCACCCTGGTTCAATGGAGAGTGCAGGAGGGCATGCCAGGAGCAGCACCAAGCATACCTAAAAATGAGGTGCCAACCTGGTGAAGCTATCAAACAGGATTACTTGTGTGCCAAACGGCATAAACAGCAAGTGATAGAGCCAAGCGATTCCACAACCAATGGATCAGATCTAAGCTCTGCAGTCCTGCCACGTCCAGTCATGAATGGTGGTGGACAATTAAACAACTCACTGGAGGAGGAGGCTTCACAAATATCCCCATCCTTAATGATGGAGGAGCTCAGCACATTAGTGCAAAAGATAAGGCTGAAGTATTCGCAACAATCTTCGGCCAGAAGGGTCGAATGGATGATGCCAGGCTCCAGCCAGTTCAATTCACTCCATGTGATATCAAGAAACGGTTGGAGGCACTAGATACTGCAAAGGCTATGGGCCCTGATAACATTCTGGCACTAGTACTGAAGACTTGTGCTCCAGAACTTGCTGTGCCCCGAGTATAACGTTAACAAATGCGAGGTTATTCACTTTGGAAGAAATAATAGCAAATTGGATTATCTAAATGGAACGAAATTACAACATGCTGCTGTGCAGAGGGACCTGGGGGTCCTTGTGCATGAGACGCAAAAACCCAGTCTGCAGGTGCAACAGGTGATCAAGAAGGCAACTGGGATGTTGGCCTATATCGCAAGGGGGATAGAATATAAAAGCAGAGATGTCTTGCTGCATCTGTACAGGGCATTGGTGAGGCCGCAGCTGGAATACCGCGTGCAGTATTGGTCCCCTTATTTGCGGAAGGATATATTGGCCTCGGAGGGAGTGCAGAGACGGTTCACCAGGTTGATACCAGAGATGAGGGGTGTTGATTATGAGGAGAGACTGAGCAGATTGGGTTTGTATTCGTTGGAATTTAGAAGGCTGAGGGGGGATCTTATAGAGACCTATAAGATAATGAAGGGGCTGGATAGAGTAGAGGTGGAGAGATTCTTTCCACTTAGAAAGGAAACTAGAACTAGAGGGCACAGCCTCAAAATAAAGGGGGGTCAATTTAGGACAGAGTTGAGGAGGAACTTCTTCGCTCAGAGGGTGGTGAATCTCTGGAATTCTCTGCCCACTGAAGTGGTGGAGGCTACCTCGTTGAATATGTTTAAATCACGGATAGATGGATTCCTGATCGGTAAGGGAATTAGGGGTTATAGGGATCAGGCGGGTAAGTGGAACTGATCCACTTCAGATCAGCCATGATCTTATTGAATGGCGGGGCAGGCTCGAGGGGCTAGATGGCCTACTCCTGCTCCTATTTCTTATGTTATGAGCCAAGCTCTTCCAGTACAGTACACAGGCATCTACCCGACAATGTAGAAAATTGCCCAGGTATGTCCTGTACACAAAAAGCAGGACAAATCCAACCCGGCCAATTACTGCCCAATCAATCTACACTCAATCAGTAAAGTGATGGAAGGGGTCAACAACAGTGCTATCAGGCAGCACCTGCTCAGCAATAACCTGCTCAGTGACGCCCAGTTTGGGTTTCACCAGGCTCACTCAGCTCCTGACATCATTACAGCCTTGGTTCAAACATGGACAAAAGAGCCGAATTCCAGAGGTGAGGTGAGAGTGACAGCCCTTGATATCAAGGCTGCATTCGACCAAGTATGGCATGAAGGAACCCTAGGAACACTGGAACCAAGGAGTATCGGGGGAAAACTCTCTGCTGGTTGGAGTCATATCTGATACATAGGAAGATGGTTGCGGTTGTGGATGGTCAGGCATCTCAGCTTCAAGACATCTCTGCAGGAGTCCCTCAGGGTAGTGTCCTAGGCCCAACCATCTTCAGCTGCTTTATCAATGACCTTCCCTCCGTCATAATGGTTTGAAGTGAGGATATTCAACGATGATTGCAGAATGTTCAGCACCATTCGTGATTCCTCAGATACTGAAGCAGTCCATGTTCAAATGCAACAAAATCTGGACAATATCCAGGCTTGGGCTAATAAGTGGCAAGTAACATTCGCACCACACAAATGCCCCCGGGCAATGACCATCACCACTGGAGTTACCATCACTGAATCCTCCACTGCCAACATCCTTAGGGTTACCATTGACCAGAAACTCAACTGAACTCACCACATAAACACAGTGGCTACAAGAGCAGGTCAGAGGCTAGGAATACTGTGGCGAGTAACTCAGCTTCTGACTCCCCAAAGCCTATCCACCATTTACAAGGCACAAGTCAGGAGTGTGATGGAATATTCCCCACTTGCCTGGATGGATGCAGCTCCAACAACACAAGAAGCACAACACCATCCAGGACAAAGCAGCCCGCTTGATTGGCACCACATCTAAAAACATCCATTTCCTCCAGCACCGATGCTCAGTAGCAGCAGTGCTCTATTTACAAGATGCACTGCAGCAATTCACCAAAGATCCTTAGATAGCACCTTCCAAACCCACAACCACTTCCATCTAGAAGAACAAGGGCAGAAAATACATTGGAACACTACCACCTGCAAGTTCCTCTCCAAGCCACTCACTGTCCTGACTTGGAAATATATCACCTTTCCTTCGCAGTCACTGGGTCAGAATCCTGGAATTCCCTCCCTAACGGCATTGTGGGCTAACCCACAGAACATGGACTGCAGCGATTCAAGACGGCAGCTCACCACCACCTTCTCAAGGGCAACTGAAGATGGACAATAAATGCTGGCCAGCCAGCGACACCCATGTCCTAAATATGAATTTAAATTTTTTTTAAAAATTAAAACAAAATTTGGTCGATCTACTTTTGCAATTTCAAGGACGAATGGAAGGAAGGTTGAAATAGCACTCTCTCATATCTTTCAAGATGTCCCAAATGAATTACTACTGAAATGTCTCACTTATTTAAGATGAGCGCGACAACCATTTTGCGAACTGCATAAACCCACAAATCATGGAATAATGTTATTGGTGAGATTGGTTGAAAGAGAGTTTCTTTCCCCCCCATTATTAGCAGTTTCACATTTCGTTTGTATAATACCTTTTATTAATCAACTCAAACATATGTAAAATTATAGCCCACAATGTGCAATGTCTTGAAGGCAGGCCGGGAAACAAACTGATCTAAACATTTGCGTTTTTTGCTTAGTAACAAAAATAATTTTCCAACATGCAAAAACAACTTAACAGTTTCTAGAATTGAGCTCTTTGTAGGCAGCAAGAGAGCCTTACCCATGTGTCCTCCATGGCATGCCCAATAGAGAGCTGTGTTTCCAGCTTTGTCAAGAGCGTTCACTGCAACTCTGTTGTCTAAACATTCTTTCAGCCAGCTCTCATTCCCTGAAAAATTGAAGTGTCAGCATGAACAAAGTCGTCTTTTGGGAGACTCACCAGTCTCAACAGTAGATACAGAATGCAATAAATCAGCCAGCAGTTTGAGAGAATGTGTATTTTACATCCTCTCAGTTACAGAAAAAATGCTAAATCACGGAATAGCCATTAATGGGACTTCAAATTTCCTAATATAGGAATAGACAGTTTAAAAGACGGAGAGCAGGAGACGTTTTCAAGTTTCTTCAGGAGTAGTATCTAGATATTACGTTTCTGGCCCAACAAGAACGTTGCTGAATCATTAGTGTCATAGAATCCCTACAGTGCAGGAGGCGGCCATTTGGCCCATCGAGCCTGCACCGACAACAATCCCACCCAGGCCCTATCCCCATAACCCCACATATTCACCCTGCTAATCTACCCTGACACTAAGGGGCAATTTAGCATTGCCAATCAACTTGACTCGCACATCTTTCGAGTATGGAGGAAACTGGAGCACCCGGAGGAAACCCACACAGACACAGGGAGAATGTGCAAACTCCACACAGACAGTGACCCAAGGCTGGAATTAAACCTCGGTCCTTGGCATTGTAAAGCAGCAGTGCTGATCACTGTGCCATCCACAGCACAAGAGAGGGTACGAGAGAGAGAGAGAAAGACACACACATGGCACTTGGGGGGGGGGGGGAGGAGGAGCACAAGGGGGCACGCGAGGGGGAGGGGGGGGGGGAGAGAGAGAGAGAGAGCATGAGAGAAGGCGCACGTTTCCAACAATCTGTTTTAGCACATCACTGTCTTTTTCACTTCTTCCTCTCTCCTGCTTGACCGAGGTTTCGTTTAAATACCTTACTGGTTGTATAGTCCAGAGGATCTTGAATAGCTAATTTCTGTTGCAGTTATTGTTTCAGAACGGGTAACTGAATTTTGATGTCCTATCTCAAACATCTGCAAAGTCTTAGTGTGGTCTGAATCGTCAGAAGATGGGAACTTTGACACTCCGTGGGAGGAGTTGATAACCTCTTTTCATTCTGACTTTGTGGAATGTGAATTTCTACTTTGTAGCAGCCCACCCTATCAGAACTGTTTCTTTAAATATAAGGTTCCAGTTTAAAATCCAACCAGTGAAAATATCAGAAATCATGTCTTCAAAAAGCACATCCTCAGGAAGTAATAATAGAACAGACCATTGTCTTCAATTTCTCCTTGGGTACACGGGGTGAAGCTGGGAGACTGAATAATTGATCATGTTTAAACCTTTATTCAAGAAAAGATGTAAAAATAACCCGAAAACTATAGGCCAGTCAGCTTAGCCATGGTGGTGGGAAAGCTTTTCGGAACGATACTCCGGGACAAAATTAACATTCACTTGGGAAAGTGTGAATTGATCAAAGAAAGCCAGCACAGATTTGTTAAAGGCAAATTATGTTTAACTAATTTAATTGAGCTTTTTGATGAGCTAACAGAGGGGGTAATTGAAGGTAATGCAATTGATGTGGTGTATGGAGTCAGAATGCACAGGAGGCTGCCATTCGGCCCATCGTGCTCTTATCAGCTATCTGTAGAGCAATCAAATCAACACTATTCCACCGCCCCATCCCTGTAGCTCTATAAGATTAATTCCCTCAAGTGCCCATCCAATTTCCTTTTGAAATCATTGTCTGTTTCTATCAACCTTATTGGCAAAGAGTTCCAGGTGATTATCTCCCGCCACGTAAAATATCTGTCCCATCTAGTCCTTATAACATTGGCAATCGGAAACACTTTTCTTTGTTTACCTGATCTAAACAGGTTATAATCTCATACACTTCTGATCTAATCACTCCTCAATCACCTTTGATCCCTAGCTTTTCCAAATTAATCATGTAGATGAAGTCTCTCATCTCCGAGATCATTCTGATAAATCTCTGCACCCTCTCAAGGATCCACACATGCTTCCTAAAGCGTGGTGGGAAATGGACACACAATTGTGGCATAGCCAGAGCTTCATAAAAGGTTCAGTATGGCAATGGGTACCCACATGGGCCCCAGTTATGCCTATCTTTTTGTAGGCTATGTGGAATACTCATTGTTCCAGTCCTACTCAGGCCAGCTCCCACAACTCTTCGTTACATCGATGACTGTATCAGTGCTCTCGTCTGGACCTGGAAAAATTAATCAATTTTGCTCCTAATTTTACCCCTCTCTCATCTTCGAGATGGTTCAGCTCTGATACTTCACTTCCCTCCCTTGACCTCTGTGACTTCATTTCTGGTGATAGACTGACCACCAATATTCATGACAAAGCCACCGACTCCCAGTGCTACCTCGACGACAGCTCCTCACACTCTGCTCCCTGTCAGGGCTCCATCCCATTCACCGATATCTCGGCCTCTGTCGCATCTGTACTGATGATGTCACCTTCAAAATTGATGCTTCTGATATGTCTGCTTTTTTCCTTAACCGAGCCCCCCCCCCCCCCAAATCTATCTGTGGTTAACAGGGCACTCAACTGGGATTGACCCATCTCCCACACATCGACCCTCACCCCTTCCCTACAGTACCACAATAGGATCCCCCTTGTCCTCATTTCTCATCCCACGAGTCTCTGCATTCAAAGGATCATCCTCCGCCATTTCTGCCAGCTCTAGCACCACCAAACACATCTTCCCCTTCCACAGGTACTGGTCCCTCCGTGACACCCTAGTCCATTCCTCCATCACACCCAACTCCCCATCCCCTTCCCATGGCACCTTCCCTTGTAACTGCAGAAGGTGCAACCCCTGTCACTTTACCCCCTCCCTCCTCATCATGCAAGGCCCCAAATACTCTATTCAGGTTAAGCAGTGTTTCACTTGTTCTTCCTTCAAATTGGTTTATTGTATTTGCTACTCCCAATGCAGCCTCCTCTACATAAAGGGAGACTAAATGCAGATTGAGTGTCCACTTTGTTCAGTCCGCAAGCATGATCCTAACCTTCCCGTTACTTGCTATTTTAATCCAGCACCTTGCTCCCATGTCCATCCTTGGCCTGCTGCATTGATCCAATGAAACCCGTTGTAAGCTGGAGGAGCAGCATCTCATCTTCTGTTTGGGCATGTTGTAGCCCTTAGGATTCAACATTGAGTTTAGCAACTTTACATTTTGACCCTTCCTTTTTTAATATTCCATACATGTATGGCCTCAATGCAAAACACCTCTCACTTTAGGCCATCTGTCTTTTGTTCTTAAAGTTGCTACTTTTTGTTGTAGTTTCTACATTCTCCCTCCTTTCAGTTCTGACTAAGTCTGTGCACTTGAAACGCTAACTCTGTTTCTCTCCAGATCCTGGCAGACCTGAAGCGTTTTTCAAGAGCCCTCCGTTCTTGCTCCAGTATAACTTCCCTGCTTTGGTACTCAATACCTCTTATGGAGTCCAAGATACCATGTGCTTTCCTAACTACTTTCTGAATATATTCTGCCACTTTTAAATGTCTATGTGCATATACACCCCAGGTCCCACTGTCCCTGTATATGGTTCCAAACAGAGCCATTTAATCTATATTGCCTCTCTGCGTGTTTTGCCAAAATGAAGAATGGGGAAAGATGGTGACACTGTGGTAATGTCACAGGATGAGTAATTCAGAGGCTCAGGCTAATGCTCTGGGGACAGCTGAATTAAGGGCTTTGTACGCGAGTGCCTGTAGCATTCACAATAATACAGATGAGTTGTCAGCTCAAACAGAAATTCCTGTGCACGGGCTGATAGCTATTTCAGGGACGTGGCTGCAAGGAAACAAATGCTGGGACCTGAAAGGAATTTTCTTCCATTTTCTCCAGTAGATTGTACCTGTCTTGCCTGCCCGTCAGGTGTCTATGACTTGAATCAAAGGTTTCAATCTGACAATAATCCAGTCAGAACCACATGATTGATTCGTTCAACTGAAGGTGAACAACTTGCAGTATTTAAAGGGAATTGCAAGGTTTTTTCCCCCAAAAATCTAACTAATATTTTTTGAATCATGCATCTTTGAAATGTTGAATGGGAAGACCGTTCACTTTTTATCTTTATACAGTGAGTTATGATGATCTGGAATGCACTGGCTTAAAGGATGGTGGAATCAGATACAATAGTAGCTTTCAAAAGGAATTGGACAAAAGCTTGAAGGGGTGAGAAAGGGAAAAAAGGAGAGTGGGACATATTGGATTGCTGTTTCAAAGAGCTGACAGAGGCAGAAATGGCCGAATGGCCTCCTTCTGTATACAAGTTCTACAATTAGCTCTATTAGGCATTAGAGCAACCAAACGTTGGCTATATTACTTGCCTTGTATCAATAAGGACCTTTGGAGGCCTGGGCACGGGAATCGAAGCAGGCGGGACAGAGCCATACAAAGGTCCTTGGGCGGGATTTTCCGGCCTTGGGAAGAGTGCAGCCGGAAAATTCCACCCATCGTCTTTCTCCCCGTCTATAAAATAACATGGATCACTGGGCATGTGCTTTACTATGGAATGTGATATACTGTGGAGTAAATAATTCTTCCTCAAACAGTCCAATCCATGACGTCTTTTAATATAATGTAACATTCCAAGGCACTTCATGGGAGCATTATAAAACAAACTGAGCTGGATAAGGAGACAGTAGGTAAAATGACCAAAAACTTGGTGAATGAGATAGATCTTGGCAAAAAATCGCAGCATGCTGCTATGCAGAGGGACCTGGATGTCCTTGTGCATGAATCACAGTCGTTTGCAGGTGCAGCAGGTAATTAAGGCGGCAAATGGAATTTTGTCCTTCATTGCTAGAGGGATGGAGTTTAAAAACAGGGAGGTTATGTTGCAGCTGTATAAGGTGCTGGTGGGGCCACACCTGAAGTACAGTGTACAGTTTTGGCCTTGCTTGAGAAAGGATATACTGGCACTGGAGGGGGTGCACAGGAGATTCACTAGGTTGATTCCAGAGTTGAGGGGGTTAGCTTATGAGGAAAGACTAAGTAGACTGGGACTATACTCATTGGAATTTAGAAGAATGAGGGGGGATCTTATAGAAACATATAAAATTATGAAGGGAATAGATAAGATAGAAGCCGGAGATTGTTTCCACTGGCGGGTGAAACTGGAACTAGGGAACATAGCCTCAAAATAAGGGGGAGCAGATTTAGGACTGACTTGAGAAACCTCTTCACCCAAAGGATTGTGAATCTGTGGAGTTCCCTGCCAAGTGAAGCAGTTGAGACTACCTCGTTGAATGGTTTAAAGAAAAAATAGATAGATTTTTGAACAGTAAAGGAATTAAGGGTTATGGTGAGCGGGCAGGTAAGTGGAGCTGAGTCCACAAAAAGATTAACCATGATCTTATTGAATGGTGGAGCAGGCTGGAGGGGCCAAATGGCCTACTCCTGCTCCTAGTTCTTACGTCTTAATGATGTCTTAAGGTGGAATGAGAGGTAGAGAAGCAAAGGGGTGTAGGTAGGGTATTCCAGAACTTAGGCTGCAGACGGCCACGAATGGTGGAGTGATTAAAATTGGGGTGCACTGGAGGCCAGAATTAGATATCTTGGATGGTTGTGCAGCTGGAGGAGCTTGCAAAAATAGGGAGTAGAGGGGCCATGGAGGAATCTGAAAACATGGATGAGAACTTTTAAAAAACTCAAAATCTTACTTAGAAACCAATGTGGCCGGCGAGCACAGGGGTGATGGGGAAAAGAACTTGCTGTGAGTTAAGACACAGGCACCAGAGTTTTGCATGGCCTCAAGCCTAAGGAGGGGAGAGACACAAACATATATATGCACACACACATGCGCACACGCATGCGCACACGCATGCAAACACTTTGGCATATGTTCTACCATATCTACCTAAAGGAGGAAACCCTAATAAAAATCAACACGAAGACAAAAGGTAATGATGGAAGCAAATTACTGCATTTGCTGAAAATCTGAAATCAAAACAAAAGTACTGGAAATACTCAGCTGGTCTGGCAGCATTTGAGAGAGATAAATAGAGTTAACTTCTTGAATCAAATACTGCTCTTCTTCGGAAATGATGATGTGGAGATGCCGGCGTTGGACTTGGGTAAACACAGTAAGGAGTCTAACAACACCATGTTAAAGTCCAACAGGTTTATTTGGTAGCAAACGCCACTAGCTTTCGGAGCGCTGCTCCTTCGTCAGGTGAGTGGGAGTTCTGTTCACAAACAGGGCATATAAAGACACAAACTCAATTTACAAAATAATGAATAATGATTGGAATGCGAGTCTTTACAGCTAATCAAGTCTTAAAGGTACAGACAATGTGAGTGGAGGGGGCATTAGCACAGGTTAAAGAGATGTGTATTGGTGTACAGGACATAATTTCAAAATTTGCAGATGACACAATATTTAGAAGTACTCTATAAAGTGTGAGGAGGATAGGGATAGACTCAAGTGGACAGACAGACTGGTGGAATGAGCAGGAATGTCACAGATGAAACTTAATGCAGGAAATTGTGAAGTGATACATTTTAGAAGGAAGAATGAAAAGATGCAACATAAAATAAAGGATACAATTCTAAAGTGGTTGCAGGAGCAGAGTGATCTGGGGCCCTATCTGCACAGATCATCAATGGCAGCAGGGCAGCTTGAAAAAGTGAATGAAAAGACAAATGGGATCCTGGGATTTATTAATGAGGCCCAGAACAAAAGTTAAGTGGTTATGAAGAACCTTTATAATTAAATAAAACACGGTTTGGTCTCAACTGGAGTAGTCTGTCCAATTCTGGAACTACACTTCAGGAAAGATGTAAAGGCTTTACAGAAGATGGAGAAAAGATGTATGAACATTGTCCCAGGAATAAGGAACTTCAGTTGGGTAGATAGATTGGACAAATTGGGTGGATAGATTGGACAAATTGGGTTAGGAGTTGCTTTCCTTAGAGAAGATGAAAAAGAGATTTGATGGAGATGCTCAAAATCATGAGAGGTACTGTGTATCTCTGTATTGTGTACAGTTCTGGTCACCCTATTATAGAAAGGATATTATTAAACTAGAAAGAGCGCAGAAAAGATTTACTAGGATTTGATGGTTTAAATTAGGGTTTAAAGGTAGGGGAGTCTAAAACTAGAGGGCATATGTTTAAGGTGAGAGGGGAGATACAAAAAGGTCCAGAGAGGCAATTTTTTCACACTGAGGGTGGTGTGTGTCGGGAACAAGCTGCCAGAGGTAGTAGTAGAGGCAGGTACAATTCTGTCTTTTAAAAAGCATTTAGGCAGTTACATGGGTAAGATGGGTATAGAGGGATATGGGCCAATTGCGACTAGCTTAGGGGTTTTAAAAAAAAAAGGCGGCATGGACAAGTTGGGGCGAAGGGCCCGTTTCCATGCTGTAAACCTCTATGAAGTCTAAACAGTGTGATGAGAGAGAAACTGTCCCCATTGGTGGAAACGTTGAGGTCACATACTTAAGGTAATTGACAAAAACAAACCCAAAGGTGGTCTGAGGAAATTTGATTTTACACAGTCAATGATTAGGATCTGGAATGTAATGAGAGAGGTAGTGGAAGTAGCTTCAATTAAGACTTTTCAGAGGGAATTGAATAAATACTGGGGTGAAAATATTTGGGGCGACTACTACAGAGGAATGAGACAAGTTATATTGTTCTTCCCGAGAGCCAGCATAGACACAATGGGCTAAATGGCCTTCTTCTGTGCTGTAACAATGCTATAACTCTGTGCTTTATCTTCTCAACATTACTATCCATGAGTTTATACCAAACTGATACTGCCAGCTGCAATGGTAGTTCCAGCAGTCAGTATCATCCTCATATTATCTGGTTCCAAACTGGAATCACCACAAATCAGAGCACCCCAAATCTATTCCAGGTAAGTTAAAAACTATGTGCCTGAAGCATTTATTAAAGCAGTTGCAGCTTTGCAATGCAGTTACATTCCATGCAATGTCAAATCCTAAAGAAAGACGACCGACCTTGCACTTATGTGGTACTTTACACACCCTCAGGATATCCTAAAGAGAATCAGAGCCAGTTAATGACTTTTGAAGTGTAATCATTGTTGTACTGTAGGGGAATGTGGGAATCAATTTTCACAGTTTATTACTATAGGACCATGCTAAGCAGATAACCTATTTTGAGTTCAAGGATAAATGTTGGCTGGACACAGTGAGACTCTGAAGCTCTTCTTTGATGACAACAGCCATGGGATTTTTTTTTACATCCACCTGATAAAACAGAGGATGCCTTGGTTTAATAGTCTAATCTGAAAAATGGCACCTCCAACAGTGCAGCATACCCTCAGTACTGCACTGAAATATCTATAATAAAGGCAAAATACTGTGAATGTTGGAATCTGAAACAAGAACAGAAAATGCTGGAAAATCTCAGCAGATCTGACAGCATCGGTGGAGAGGGAATACGTTTCAAGTCTGAATGACCCTTCCTCAGAGCTGAAACGTCTACACTGGCTATGGTTCAAGTCTTTGGTGTGGTGTCTGAATTCACACTATTTCAAGAGTCTCAATTTTCTTGCCTAGAAATAATTGTAGTCAATTGTTTCAGTGACGTGACAATTGCATTTATAAACACTTAGAGAAAAATCTTTAAGGTATTGCACTTCAAAAAATTCTCAAGGATTCAGGTTGCACCTGGTAGAAATATCAGCTTGCACTTATCATTTATTTCAATCAATATTACCTACCACGTTTGGCAGCTTCATGCAATGGGTTGTCGATTGACTCTACATGCTCAGCCACTGTGGAGAGAAATTAGAAATTAATTTTCATGTGAAAAAAACTACATTTTTTGTACCAATTTTCAAAAGACAAAGTTTCAAATATTGGTCATTAAATCCTCAAAGGGGGTGAGAATTGGAAAGCATCCTGCATGTTAAACTGAAAGAACATTTCAGCCTCGGTTACGTTTTCACTTTAAAAATAATCTCCAATAATGTTCAACATTCTTTCCCTTTAAGTACAGTAAAATCCTGCCATTTGTAACTTCCTCTTTTGCAAATTCGCTTATCTACACAAAAGCCTTTGCATATCAGTTCACTCATTGCGGGTGCAAATATTAATTTATCAGCAGTTTTAAAAATAATAGAAAAACTGCCTAAATAAAGTTAAGAAAGGAATGCATTCATGACACATTTCCTGCAATAGAAATTGAGCACTGTATGTGTGTGCTGGTGTTTGCATGTGGACATTCCTTGTTGCTGTGTTTTAATTCCTGATTCAGTCCGTCACCATTCTCAAGTAAAGTACTAAGTGTGACGAGTTTTACATTTTCCTTGTTTTAGTAAACATTTCTCTAGGAGATTTCTCTTTAAATTTATAAACATAGTTTATACTGCCTTTGACCTTTTATACATGTCAAATTCAGGATGGCTGGAATTGGCTCTCACTGTAAAGTATGCTCGACGTTAGCGATTTCACTGTTTGCGAGGTTTTAAGGGAATGTAACCCCTATAAACAGCGGGACCTTACTCTATATATTTTAAGCAGTTTCCCAGGAAACAAAATATGAATGTACATACGAATTAGGAGCAGAATTAGGCCATTAGATCCCTCGAATCTGCTCCGCCATTTAATAAGATCATGGCTGATGTGTTTGCGTTTTAATAGCAGCACAGCCATGGCGGCAGACGATCTGGGAATATGATTTTGAAAGAATTTCCCAATGGTAAAGAAAATCTGAAAACTACAGTAAACATACACATCAAGAGTACGAATAGAAAAGTTTAACAATTAATATCCAGACAATGGGTTGGATTTTCCACACGCCTATGCAGTGTTTTTCATGGTGGTGGATTTTCAGGCCCCGTCGCTGTCAATGGAGTTTAACGCTGTATGCATCCCTGCCACTGGTTCGCCATCAGGGGGACAGGAAGATCCCTCTAGCGGGAATGGCCAGAAAATTTCAGCCAATGTTTTAACTGGAATTAATAATCCCACTTTATTCAAAAAAACAAAATTCAAATTGCTGCTCTTCTCCAAGAAAAAAGGATTTTGGGTCCCGTTTATGACTGTGGCCTTGTTGGTTAATTTGGAAATCTATAGGAGAGGGAGACATGGATGAGCAGGTCAGCCCCACTCCTTGTGAAATTAGATGCAATACAAATGAGATTTTCTGAAAGAGGCTCAGTACATTTGGACCTAGATTCTAGTACTCAGCTACTGAAGATAGATGAAATATTAATAAGCAAGCTAGGGTTAAGTAAAGTTGAGCCTATTTCAAACAATTCATTCAGAAATAAAACAGTTGTTAGCTAACCATCAAAAAGGATTGAAAAATAACACAGTCCCCTACACTTACCATAGTTACTTGGAATTAATCCTGTTCGGCCTCTGCAAGTTCCTTTCCACCAATTGGGATCACTCTTAAAATAAGAATAATACATTTATATAGCATAATAAATCTAGAATTAAATCATAGAAAGATATAGAATTGATCAAGAAATATAATTGATCAAGAACTTACAATATCTGAAATGTAAAGTACATCTCCTTCATCAAAGTATAATTCATCTGGCTAAAAAAAACAAAGGTAAATTTAATTAAGCAAAGTTATCACATTCACTCGTCAATACAATGCAAAACCAAATAATTACACCACCAGTGTTGAATTCTACACATTGTGATCATGTAATTAACAATTTCATAGAAATATATAGAAGTCGTAACAGAAAACAGACCATTTAGCCTATTCTATTTGCAAATAATCATAATTAACCACCCTACTGGAAACAACCATACAATCTGCTGAAGAGACATTAGATTACACAATCGTAATTTGTATGCAGTCGGCTAAGGATTAGTCATCAAGTATATTCAACTGGTTCATTGGTCTGTTAAGAGAAAATGTACAATTTACTGATGTGCTGATTATTGATATCAGTGTGGACAAGTGAAAAAATATATTGGATGGAAAACACCAAATTCTGACTGATTTTAGAGCAACAGCAAGTTCATCGAGTGTTCACACAGACAATTAATGCAGTAAAGTCTGTTTTTAATTCTACCAATTCAACACCAAATATTTAACAGCTCAATCAGGCTCTTTAGCAGTAAGACGATTTGTCAGGAATTGAGAGTACATCGCCCCAAAAAATAGCAAAATGCATAACACAAATGCATATTTACTGCTACAACAAGAACATCTACTAAAATTTTCACTTATAAAGCACTGTCAACATACAAGAAAGCCCAAAACATTCATCACATTTCAGTATTTCAAAATATTGCACTATAAAAGAAAGTGAATTTGCACAAGAGAAAGGCCACCAGCATTGAAGACTACATTAAAGCCAAACAAGCCTATTAGAGGATGTCACAACTCAGACTATTTCATCTTGCCACAGGTGGCCTATTTTCACATCCACTGTGATCACGACAATTTCATTGATGTGGGCATGGCCCATATCGCGAATATAGTCCTGGGGGGTACACAATTTGCACAACAGGTCTGCTGTCGGCCTACGACGATGTCAGAGACATTTCCCCTCTGCTTTCAAGGGCAAGAATTAACAGAGACGAGATGAGACAGGCTGATTTTAAACAAGAGAGATTGCAAGGTGAGTCCCAGAGCTGGAAGCTAAATTTTTGCATTGAATTGTTGTTCAGTAGCAATAAGAAAACTGCTGCCAAAACATGTCAGTCAGGTCACGAAAGAGAGAACATGCGGTTTATTATTTTTCCTATCAAAAAGGAGACAAGTGAGATTGAGCTAAGTAAATGTAATTCATTGTTCCACTGTACATTAAATTGCTACCTGTGAAGTAAGTACTTTAAATAATCATCCCACTTTATCGTCAAAAAGATTGATGAAATTCATGTGGTGGCATATGTAAAAGACACAACATTCATTTTGCGTCACAAGGCATAACTGTTGCCTATCTGGGTTTCGCTATCATATCCTGAACATAAACTGCCGGATGACTGGCACCACCGTACACAAGAGAATAAGCAAGGTAGAACTGAAATCTGTAAGAGCAATTCAAAACATGGAAATAAAATAATCCCGATAGGAAGGAAGAAACTTGAAGAGGCGACTGAAGGTTTGGGAACAAAGTTGAAGATTTTGAAAGGTGATGACATTTTACATTTAGGGAAGCAGCACAAGATGGTTGAAAACTCTGATACCAATGGTGGGACAAATGGAGGGCATGCACACGAGTCAGAGGACCATGCACATGGAGAATGGGAGGGACGTAAATGTCCAGAGGAGACTGCAGAGGTGGAGCGGGAGGGTGGGGGGAGTGAAGGTCTTGGAGCAATTAGACTGAAATATTTAACATTTAAATGGTTGTTGCAAAGGAGTCAATGTGGATTACTAATCAATATCCATGATAAATGATTCCAACATTGTGCAAGAAATCACATCGGCACAAAATTATGAACAAACTGGTTTCTGTGGAGGACAGGAAAAGTAGCAAGGTGAGCATTACAGATAATTAAATCCTAAGGTGTCAAAGGTCATACAGTGGTTAAGGAGGTATTGTGATATTGTCGCATTGAGAGATATTGCAGAGTTGGAAATAGGTGGTCTTGGTAATACAAAGCTCAGCCTCAGCTCAGTTCAAACAAGACACTCAGGTGACAAATAATTTATTCAGACCGAATGCATTTCAAGATAGGGAAACACAAGAACTAGAAGCAGGAGTAGGCAGTCCAGCCCCTCAAGCCTGCTCCATCATTCAATATCATGGCTGATCTTAGAATCATTAAATCCCTACAGTGCAGAAGGACATCATTTGGCCCATCCAGTCTGCACCTAGCTCTGACAGGGTATCTTACTCAAGTCCTCCCTATCCCCGTAACCCCAGACATTTACCATGGCTAATCCATTTAAACCACACATCCTGGGAAACTAAGGAGCAATTTAACATGGCCAATCAACCTAATTTTGGACAGGTACATAGATGGGAAAGGTTGAGGGGGATATGGGCCAAACGCAGGCAAATGGGACTAGTTCAGCTTAGGAAATCCAGTCAGCATGCACAAGTTGGGCTGAAGGGCCTGTTTTCAAGCTGTGCATCTCCATGACTCTATAACCTTATGTCTTTGGGCTGTGGGAAGACACCAGAGCACCCAGAAGAAACCCACACAGAATTGAACCTGGGTTTAGCACTTCCTTCATACTGGTTGTATGTGCTAATTTTCTCTCAGCTGCATAGTAAATATGTTGGCCCTCAATCTCATCCAATTGCATTTCTCAGATAAAAACAAACAGAAAGGAGACAGCTATCTACAAATTGTCAAAAATCTAGTTTTCTTGCAAAAATTACTTCCAAACTACGTTACAACCAAGATTATTTTTGAACTGCACTCATTTATGTAGCTAGCCCACTCACTGAAGTTCTCCAAATAGCAACACATGATCAGTTAATCTGCTTTTGTGGTGCTGACTGAAGGAAGAATTTTAACACTGTACAACAGAAGAATCCTCTGCTTTTCAGGTAGTTCTATGGCATCCGCCCGATCAAGCAGATGGGACCTCAGTTCAATATCTTCTGAAACACTGCATTTTTCTTATTTATAGAGTTAACTTCATATTCAGTTCCATGCTGTAAACTTGACCCCCCCCCCCCCCCCCCCACAGCTGTAGTTTGTCTTTCATGTGGATTTTTTTAAAAGGAGGATTTAAAAAACAAACAACAAAATATTAATTCAAAGTAACGGAAAATAAACTTCAGTCTTGTGGAAACTTGCGAGTGCCCCAATAATTTCTTCATGATGATAGCCAATGGTCTCAATAGTGCCATTGTTCTTTTAACATTGGACTTGCATATAAATGAAACAAACCTGTCTTTATTCTTCACCGTTGTCAATTGACCTGCTGTGTATTTCCAGCATTCTAATTTTGTTGCAGATCTCCACCATGTGTAGTTCCCCCTCCCCTTGCCTCTATCATTGATCTATATTGCAAAGAGCTGAAGGCATTATTCTCACATTTATTGTCCCCAACAGCATTGTGGGTATACCTGCGCCAACTGAATAAGAATTTATCTCTATAAATAAGAAAAATGCGATGTTTCAGAACTTTTTTTCTTCTATTTCCTTCAGAGTCCTACGATATATGCTATTTATTAATTATCGTGATCACAGACCTCAAAATCAATGTCATACAATCAGATTTCAAATCCACTGGAGGCTAGTGCACCCCATACACCATCACTAACTTACCGTACCCATCAGGGAGCTTACTATTGAAAATAAGTAGTGCCATTGTTCTTTTAACATTGACTTGCATGTAAATGAAACAAAACTATCTTTATTCTTCACAGCTGTCAATTGACCTGCTGTGTATTTCCAGCATTCTAATTTTATTGCAGATCTCCACCACGTGTAGTTCCCAGCCCCCCCCCCCCCCCCCCTCCCCACCCCTTGCCTCTATCATTGATCTATATTGCAAAGAGCTAAAGACATTATTCTCTCATAACTAATGAGGGAAAAACAGTTGGCATGAGTATCAAAAAGGGAATTTATCCCCCTCTCCCATCCCGTTTTGATCAACAGGAGGAGGAGGTATTCTGTCTTTTTAATTCCCCTGTACCAAATAAATGGAGTAAGAAGTTTAACAACACCAGGTTAAAGTCCAACAGGTTTATTTGGTAGCAAAAGCCACACAAGCTTTCGGAGCTCCAAGCCCCTTCTTCAGGTGAGTGGGAATTCTGTTCACAAACAGAGCATATAAAGACACAAACTCAATTTACATGAATAGTGGTTGGAATGCGAATACTTACAACTAATCAAGTCTTTAAGAAACAAAACAACGTGAGTGGAGAGAGCATCAAGACAGGCTAAAAAGATGTGTATTGTCTCCAGACAAGACAGCCAGTGAAACTCTGCAGGTCCAGGCAACTGTGGGGGTTACAAATAGTGTGACATGAATCCAATATCCCAGTTGAGGCCGTCCTCGTGTGTGCGGAACTTGGCTATCAGATATCTTATTCATGTAAATTCATGTAAATTCATGAATATCTTATTCATGTAAATTGAGTCTGTGTCCCCATATGCTGGGGTGGACACGGTGGGAGGTTTAACAACACCAGGTTGGGGTTCAGCAGGTTTGTTTGGTGGCGGGGGCCACGCGGGCTTTCGGAGCTCCGGGCCCCTGCTTCGGGTGGGTGGGAATTCTGTTCACAAACAGAGCATATGGGGACACAGACTCAATTTACATGAATAAGATATTCATGAATTTACATGAATTTACATGAATAAGATATCTGATAGCCAAGTTCCGCACACACGAGGACGGCCTCAACCGGGATATTGGATTCATGTCACACTATTTGTAACCCCCACAGTTGCCTGGACCTGCAGAGTTTCACTGGCTGTCTTGTCTGGAGACAATACACATCTTTTTAGCCTGTCTTGATGCTCTCTCCACTCACGTTGTTTTGTTTCTTAAAGACTTGATTAGTTGTAAGTATTCGCATTCCAACCACTATTCATGTAAATTGAGTTTGTGTCTTTATATGCTCTGTTTGTGAACAGAATTCCCACTCACCTGAAGAAGGGGCTTGGAGCTCCGAAAGCTTGTGTGGCTTTTGCTACCAAATAAACCTGTTGGACTTTAACCTGGTGTTGTTAAACTTCTTACTGTGTTTACCCCAGTCCAACGCCGGCATCTCCACATCATGACTACCAAATAAATGGAGCAGAATTCAAAATTAAGTACAATTGAGATAAATATAGTAACACTTCAGTTAAGTAATGGAGATTAGTCTACTCTTACTTAAAAGCTGCCTAATTCAAATGACATGAAAATTGCTATTTTAATTATGTTGCCATTTAAACCAAGCAAAAGTTGAATTGCTATTGATTTTCAAAAGAATGTTGAGCAATGTGGCTGAAGCAGGAAATGCATCACCTCAGCTAAGACTTTAAAATGTGCTGCCACCATTGTTGTGTGAGGAGGTTGCTGAAAGCCAGAGGTTCCTGTTGCAGCAAGCATTTCCTGTACCAGACACATCTGATGCAATGGCAAATCCAAAATTAATTTTGAACTTCTCTTGCAGTTGGTGTGGGAGACAGAATGTTTGTGAAATGCTACTGGAGATGTAAAAAGAGGCTGTGAAAGGCAGCCAGGTTAAATAAACCAACAACAGGAGAGAATTAAACAGTAGTTTAATGCTCCGTATCGGAGCAGTATATTTTCTGTTTACAGTGCTTGCTATTCTGGCTGAGGAAATTTGCATAACATGGTTTGACTGAAGAGGAATTTAAAACTTAAGGTGATTGAAGTGCTTTGTTTTTCCAAACAAAAATCAACACAAAAGTCCAGGCAAAGAGAGAGTATTCTACCACACTCCTGACTTGTGCCTTGTAGATTGTGAACAGGCTTCAATTCAGTTTCCGATCCTAGGAATGAGTCAAGTGCACCTAGTTTTAATTGCTTCTAGTAATGCATTTGTATCCTATTTCAAATAAGGACACCAAAACTGTACACAGTCCTCTGGATGCAGTCTCACCAATGCCCTGTGCAGCTGCAGTAAGCCCTCCCTATTTTTATATTCCATTCCCCTTGCAATAAATGGCAACATTCAATTTGCTTTTCTCGTCAATTGCTGTATCTGTGTACTAACCAACCTTTTGCGATACAGACACCAGGATAGTCAGATCCCTCTGTACCACTGTGTTCTACAATTTCTCTCCATTTTATTATTAGTGTCACAAGTAGGCTTACATTAACATTGCAATGAAGTTACTGTGAAAATCCCCTAGTCGCCACACTCTGGCACCTGTCCGGGTACACTGTGGGAGAATTAAGCATGGCCAATGCACCTAACCAGCACATCTTTTGGACTGTGGGAGGAAACCGGAGCACGTCGGAGGAAACCCATGCAGACACAGGGAGAATGTGCAAACGCCACGCAGACAGTGACTCAAGCCGGGAATCGAACCCAGGTCCCTTGTGCTGTGAGGGAGCAATGCTGTCCCTTACTTGCTTTTCTGTGTTACTACTATAGCCCTTTGCAGACTCTCTAACTTCTCTTCACAACTAACTAGCCGCCTGTCTTAGTGTCATCAGCAAACCTAGCTATCTTACATTCAGTACCCCCCCCCCCCCTCCAACTCCCGCACCACTCACTTAACCTATTTATACTTCTTCCAGTGAAATGTTTTGGGGTTTTCAAACTGAGTTAAGCATTAATCTGGAACTCCTGGACGCTGGGAACTAAAATTATTTTCTGGGAAATTTATATCCATGATCCGTTGATTACCACAAATCCACCACGACTCCAATAAGTTTACATGCTTCTTCAGTTCACCATGTCCAGTATTTCCCATGGAACCACCCATTGGCAACATCTTTAACACTTCCGAGCAAGGAGAGAGGCCCAACTGGAGCCTCATTTCTGTCAGTAAATTCAGTTAAGATTGAGGAAGAACTTCCAGAGAACATTTTCATGGTGGAAAATAGTATTGGGAAAGGAAAAGAACAGAAGTAAACCTTTAGGAACTACAAAGCATTTCAGGTTGGTTCCAGAAGTGAATGTCTACTTTGGAGACCAAGCCAAGTAACAAAACTAGGGTCTTGCATTGTCATTAACAGTAGAAAAGGGGCAAATTGCTTAAAGTACAAGTTGCCGATGGAAAACAAATAGTGTTTAATTAATAGCGTTCGTCTTTGGTCATTGATGCACATGCTTTTCACAAATAATTGGAAGTTTGAATTTCACTTTAAACTGTTACCGGTCTTTATGGAAATAACAACAAAATAATTTGACAGAGTTGAAGGGAGTGAAAAGCTAGATGATTTTTAGGTTTGCGCTATTGATAGCAACCTATTTTTAGCGCGTGGATACACACCACACTTTGTATGGGGAAAAAAATGTGAACTCAAGGAAGTCACATGATGAGGGAACCATTTTTGTCGTCAGCTTTGAAAACCAGCAAGAAATTGTTTGCGGACAGAGTATTCCATTGCAAGCTATGAAACTAGTGGCAAGTCATCAAAGCAACCAATGTAATGAATACCTTGAACATGGGAGATCCTAACAGCGAGAAAGATTCCATAATCTGTTCCAGTTAAAGTTAACCTGAGAACCAACCTCCTACAAGAAACACAACAGCCTGAGAATATTTCACTTCGTAAAACCTTCACTTCAACTAAAGCATCAACTTCGTCTATAAAACTACAGGCCTGCCATGAAAGAAACCGAGATAGAAACATGGAAACTAGAAGGTGTAGGCCATTCGGCCCTTCAAGCCTGCTCCACCATTCATTTTAATCATCGAATTCAATATCCTAATTCCCCCCTGCCCCCATATGCCTTGATCCCTTTAGCCCCCTAGAGCTATATCTAATTTCTTCTTGAAATCAGACAACATTTTGGCCTCAATTACATTCTGTAGATACTTTTGAGCTGTAACAGTATACCACCCTCGTCCACATCCAACGTGTGTGTGGGAGATGAGGGAGTGAAATGTCGCATCAAATTCAGGGTGTATGATAATAAATAACTTTTTGAAACTCTCAGAAAGCTTGCTGCTGGAATTATTTAACTGGGGGTAGGAACCCACTCTGATGGTAGGAAAACACACACCTTTTACATAACATACTGAATACAAACAGTAACTGGAAGCATGGAAACTCTGTCCGTGAGATTATAATGATGCCTTGTAGCTAAGGAAATAATAGAAGCTAAATATTTCAAAGAAAGTGTGCATTGTTAGCTGGTTAAGAATGTGATTTCACATATTTCACCACATTTAAAGAATTTCACAAGGAACACTTTCATTTATATAGCGAAAGGTCACATCCTCTAGATGTCCTAAGTGCTTTGCATCCAGTGAATCGCATTTTGAGGTGTAGCAACTATTTAGGGAAATAATAAACATCATACATTTAGGTTTATATGTTTTTCCTTCTACCCCATCCTCGAAACTCTTGTGCTTCTGACTGCACTGAATACCCTCCATGAAATCAGCAAAATAAGATGTATAAAGCTCAATTAGAAGAGCATATATGGATCCTTATTGCAATTACTGCATTGCTTGGTGTCATGTTTTGCTACTAAGAGCACACAAGACTGTATACCTTAAAACAATAACACTTAAATTTCAAATTAGCTTGGATCTGAGCTCAGCCACACACAGGTCAACAAACATATGCAGCAGAAATAGTACTTACTGTTCTGGGTTCAAATGCAAACAGGGCTCTGTAAACTCTCACCTGACCTGAAAAATAAAGATAAACAGTGAACTCTAATTACTGATCATTTATTTTCTAAAATTATATTTTATGCAAATAATATTGTCAGCTTAAAAAGCTGGTCCTACCCAAAGACCCATTTTTGCATGAACTATAAAAAAAAACTTGGAATTTCTAAGGCTTTACACCATCAACAACAAAACAAAACTTTCAATTAATAACCACAGAGATTTTCTTGATCTTGATGAACATATGTTTTCACACACTGGGATTACACAGGAGGGTTTTGCCAAAGGTATCAGAGGCACACACCTCAAATCTGATCCTAGCTACACCAACAACCATGAATGGGGCAAAGAAAACTACATAGGCAAGGAAAGTATGTAAAGCAGCGATCCTAAATGGTAGGTCACAACCCCAGATAGGGTGCAGAGAGTGTGTTTGGAATTGCAAGCAGACCCTCCTCAACAGCACTGTTGAGAGGGGACTCTGGCGCTCTGGACATTCTGGCTGCTTGCCAGCAAACATCAAGGTGGGCGGGAGGTAAAAATGGTGAGCCTAAAGGTCTCTTTAACTTCAGAAAATGCTTTTATCAGCGATTGCTGAGTAGGCCTTGGATGTTTGTGCACTGACTTGTAGCAGGCAGAGGCAAGCAAGTATAACTCACTGACTTAGAGAGAGAAAACCTGGCAGCTGAGCAAGAAAGGAGAGTGGTGGCTTCAAACTTTACTGTGCTTCTGCTCCCGTAATGGAGACCGTTTACCCCAGAGCTTCAGAAGCACCAGCAACTAGACTAAAAGAGGACATATTGTACTGGGGGGTGGTGGTGGAAGATGAGCTGATTACAGTGCCTGTCAGGGGAGAAGCCAGAGGGACTGATTGCTGTGTGTTTCTGAGGGTAGAGAAGTTGGTATGTGTAAGTGGGAAGAGATGCATGTTTGTGTGTGCGCACGTCAGTGGGAAAAGATGAGTGTGTGTGTACATCGGTGGGAAGAAAGGCATGTGAGAGAGAAGATTCAGAATCTTCCATCAGTGGGAGTTATGAAGTGCTTAGCTGAAACCTGCACGAGTTTATAATCTATAATATGAACTTTTAATAATTATATACTGTATGTTACTCTGCTACTTTTTAATGGCACGGTGGCACAGTGGTTAGCACTGCCGCCTCAACGTCAGGGACCCAGGTTTGATTCTCGGCTTGGGCCACTGTCTATGCGGAGTCTGCACGGGTTTCCTCCTCAGTCTGAAAGACGTGCTGGTTAGGTGCATTGGCCATGCTAAATTCTCCCTCAGTGTACCCGAATAGGCGCCAGACTGTGGCGTCTAGGGGATTTTCACAGTAACTTCATTGAAGTGTTAATGTAAGCCTACGAGTGACAATAATAAATAAACCCTTAGCTGGCTTCCAGGGTCATGTTGATTTTTAGGTATAATCACATTGGAAATAGTGAAGCGCTGGTGAAGCATTGCTTTATGACAGCATTTTGCTCAGACTTCATGAATTGAGAAACCAAACACTTTTGCCAATTATCTTTTTTTAAAAATTCATTTACGGGGTCTCACTGGCTAGACCAACATTTATTACCCATTCCTAGTTACCCTGGAGAAGGTGGTGGGCTGCCTTCTTGAACCGCTGCAGTTCTTGAAGTGTAGGTACACCCACAGTGCTGTTAAGGGAGGGAATTCCAGGATTTTGACTCGTGTCAATGAATCAAATTGGCTGAAGACTATGGTGCTGGGGACATCTGGAGGAGGCAGAGTTGGATCATCCATTCGGCACTTCTGGCTGAAGATTGTTGCAAATGCTTCAGCCTTATCTTTTGCACTGATGTGCTGGGCTCCTCCATCATTGAGGATGGGGATATTTGTGGAGCCTCCTCCTCCAGTGAGTTGTTTAATTGTCCACCACCATTCACAACTGGATGTGGCAGGACTGCATAGCTTAGATCTGATCCGTTTGTTGTGGGATCGCTTAGCTATTACTTGCTGCTTGGCACACAAGTAGCTTCACCAGATTGACACCTCATTTTTAGATGTGCCTGGTGTTGCTCATGGTATGCCCTCCTGGACTCCACATAGAACCAGGGTTGATCCCCTGGCTTGGTGGCAATGAGACAAGGGGATAGATCATAAACAAACCAATTTCAAAGTTTGAAAATCTGAACAGCTAATGTATATTCATGGTAACATTCAACACCTCATTGGATGTGAAGAATCACCTCACTTAGACAGTCATTAACATCTGTAGGCAACTAGGTGAAATACAGATGTCAAGAGGCTAAGAATCAAAATGGCACAATCCTAAACACATCAGGAGCAAGATAGACAGACACTGGTATCACTGATCAAACATCCAACCATATTTGACAAGTTCTTTCACTTTGAAATAATTTGTCCATTAAGGACAAGGATAGGATGGATAGGAAGAAACAAAAGCATTTCAACCACATTTAAGGGCAGAATGCTGTTCATATCTCTTTAACCACTACCACAGGAGAACTCCATGCCCTTACACACAGATACCAGAGAAAGAACTAGACACTGATAGACACTTAGCCACTGGCCAACAAACTGTGCGCCACACAATGGCAGAGAAGTGCTTTAGTCCAGCAAATCTAAGAATTGAGGTAGACCAGGGATCAGTGCCATTTATCCATGGAGAAGCCACACTGAAAAAGACCTCGCTTCGTGGATTCTTTTAGTTTTTGGTGGGGTTGTTGATCTAGTGAAATTCTACACCTGTGGTCTAATAGTTAATTTGATTTCAGAACATTAATTGTCAAATTATGGGACTGAGTGTGACGAGTCTTTGATCCATTTGATAGAAGGCATCCAAGAGGGTTCGGCCCTGTGGTTGCAACCAGGTCATTTCTTACTGTACTATAGGTTCAAGGGGTATGATGATAAGATACTTTAAAGCATATTAAGTAAAAATAATAGAGTATATGTAACTATTTCAATAACTATACAGGAAATTTGAATGAATATATAAAGAGCCATAGTAAGTTCAGGGCTACGGTAGTGTGTTTGGCATGCACAACGTAGATCTGTCTGCACATGGGTACCATGCAAGGTCAATGCGCATGTAGGTGGTACACAAAGGTTGCATTCCTCAAACAGCAAGCTGCACAACTCGAGGGGCAACTGGATACATTTCAGAGCATCTAGCAAGAATTTGTTTTGGAGAGGGCATTCTAGCATGTGGTCACCCCACAAGGTGCAACCCACTATATATTTAATTGCATGGTACTTGCTCAGAGAATTGCTTTGATATATTTCAGTTTCTTCAAGTGATTATGCACAGGGTGGGAGCAACATGGGTCAAATGGCTGAGGCAATTTGTATGGTACAATGATTAAGTCAACAGAGTCAATTGCTCCTTCTGATCAACATATGCATTGCAATTCAGAAGCAGCGTATAGGAATTACAGGTGGAGAGGTTCAACCAGGCCCTAGACTGCTAGGTGTTTAAGAGTTTGAGGCAATCAACACTTGTTTGGACTGGGATATGGCCCAGATGTGCTTGAGTCATATTTGTTGCATGAAAAACGGAACAGCAGAATGCATCATAATGATGGGTGCACTCGCTTTGCAAGGTGAGTCCTGTGTCAGGAAAAGTAAAGTAGTTTTAAGGGATTTATATTTATATTGTTAAATATTAGAAGGCATAGTTTTAAGTTGGTTTAATTTTGTGTTTCTGCATAAGGAAGGTGGACACAGGTGTTTGTGTGATGGTTGGCTCAGTTCAAACTGTGCTTCTACTGTGCTTAGGAGGGGGTTACGGCGTGAAAATTAAACAAGCTTGCAGAAGCATAAAGTGACTACTTAGCAACCAGGGGCATCTTTAAGGTAGGAAGGCTTTGCGGTCGTAGTTTTAGCTGAAGTCATTTGCAGTCTGAAACAAGGTAGTGAGAGAAGACAGCTCTCGGTTCTGCTAGAAAGGAATAGCACTCTTTGCATGAAGAAAATTCATACCATGGAGTAATGATTAAGAAAACAAGTGCAGAGATCTAAAGAGCCAATCAGCACCAAGGCAAATAGAGAAATGAAGAGAAGTTTCCAAGAAGTCTGGCGTTAATGGAACAGAGGAAACTGGCAAACAGAAGATTACTGTTCAGATATGATATTGAGAAAAGATATTAGCATAGATGATGTGGAATCTGCTTGGGTCAAGCTAAGAAACAACAAGGGGCAAAAAACATTGGTGGAGATGGTATACGGACCACACTGCAGTGATAATGTTGGGAAAAGTATTAGACAGGAAATCAGAGATGCATGTGTTAAAGAAACGTGTGAGATAATGGACAACTTTAATCTGCATATAGATTGGGAGAGTCAAATTAGGCACAGTACAATAGAGAAGGAATTTCTGGAGTGCAACCAATTTTCTGGAGCAATATATTGAGGAACCAACAAGGGAGCAGGCCATCTTGGACTGGGTATTGTGGAATGAGAAAGGATCAGTTGGCAATCTAGTTGTGAGAGAACCCTTGGGGATGAGTAACCACAATATAGTAGAATTCTTTGCCAAGGTTGATAGTGATATAGTTGATTCTGAGACCAGGGTCCTGAATCTCAATAAAGGTAATTATGATGGTATGAGGCATGAATTTGCCATGATGGACTGGGAAATATTATTGAGAGGAAAGACAGTAAACAGGCAGTGGCAGGAATTTAAATAATGAATAGGTGAACTCCAGAAATTGTTTATTCCTGTTTAGCACAAGAGTGATAAGGGAATTGTGGTTAAACCACGGCTTACAAGGGAAATTAGAGATAGTATCAGATTCAAGAAGCATACAAATTGGCAAGAAAAAGCAACAGGCCTGAGGATTGGGAGCATTTCAAAATTCAGCAAAAGAAGTCCAATGAATCGATTAAGAAGGGAAAAATAGAGTATGAAAGTAAGCTAGTGGGGAACATAAAAACTGACTGTAAAAGTTTCCATAGGTATGTAAAGAGAAAAAGATCGACAAAAATGAATGTAGGCCCCTTAGTCAGAAACAAGAGAATTCATAACGGGGAATAAAGAAATGGCCAAGGAATTAAATTTGCTTCAGTCTTTACAATGGAACACCTGAAAAATGTACCAGAAGGATTGAAAGAAACATGTTTTAGTGAGGAACTGAAGGAAATCAGCATTAGTAGAGAAGTGGTTTTGGGGAAATTGATGGGATTAAAGGTGGATAAATCTCCAGGTCCTGATAATCTTCATTCCAGAGTACTTGAGGAAGTGTCTCTGTAAATTGTAGATTCATTCCTGGTTATTTTCCAAAATTCTTTGGACTCTGGAATAGTTCCTATATATTAGAGTGTAGCTAATATAACCCATTTTTCAAAAAGGGAGGTAGAGAGAAAACAGGGAATGATAGACCAGCGAACCTAATGTTGGTACTGGGGAAGTTGCTAGAGACTTTTATCAAGGATTTCATAACTCGGCATTTGGAAGGCAGTGATATAACCAGATAAAGTCAGCATGGATTTATAAATGAGAAATCATGCTTGACGAATCTTTTGGAATTCTTTGAGGATGTAACAAGTAGAGTTCACCGAGGAGAACCAGCGGACATGGTTTATTTAGACTTTCAGAAGGCTTTCAACAAGGTCTAACATAACAGACTACAATGCAAAGTTAAAGCACATGGGATTGCAGGTAATGTCTTGAGATAGATAGAAAGCTGGTTAGCAAATAGGAAGCCAAGAATTGACATTAAATAGGTCTTTTTCTGATTGGCAGTCAGTGACTAGTGGGGTTCCGCAGGACCCCAACTGTTCACATTATATATTAATGAATAGGATGAGGGAACTGGGTGTACTATCTCCAAATTTGCAGATGATACAAAGTTGGGTGGAGGTTGAGCTGTGAGGAGGATGCAGAGATGCTTCAGTGTGATTTGGACAGGCTGAGTGTGCAGGCATATGCATGGCAGATGCAATATAATGTGGATAAATGTGAGGTTATTCACTTAATAATAGGAAATCAGATCATTACTTGAATGGGTGTAAATTGAGAGAGGTGAATACTCAATGAGATCTTGGAGTTTTCATGCACCAGTCGCTGAAAGTAAACACGCAGGTACAGCAGGCATTCATAGCGAGAGGATCTGGGTATAGGGATGTTTTGCTGCAGTTGTATAGGTTGTTGGTGAGGCCACACCTAGAGTATTGTGTGCAGTTTCGGTGTCCTTATCTGAGGAAGGATGTCCTTGCTATAGAGGGAGTACAGCGAAGGTTTACCAGGCTGATTCCTGGGATGGCAGGTCTGTCATATGAGTAGAGACTAAGTCAGTTAGGATTATATTCACTGGAGTTTTAGAAGAATGAGAGGGGATCTCAACGAAACTTATAAAATTCTGACAGAGTTAGAAAGGGTAGATTCAGAAAGAATGTTCCCAATGGTGAGGGAGTCCAGAACTAGAGGTCATAGTTTGAGGATAAGGGGTAAACCTTTTAGAACTGTGGTGAGGAGAAATTTCTTCACCCAGAGGGTGTTGAATGTGTGGAATTCACGACCACAGAATGTAGTTGAGGCCAAAACGTTGTCCGATTTAAAAAAAGATAGATATAGCTCTTGGGGCTAAAGGTGGGTGGGGGAGGGGGGTTGAAAAATCAGGATATTGACGTTGATCAGCCATGATCAAAATGAATGGCAGAGCAGGCTCGAATCCTGCTTCTAGTTTCTATGTTTCTAGTAAAGTAACAGAGTTGAAAAAGCATTGGATCTGAGAGAGTCCTGAAGGCCCATTATGCTAAGATGTGCGAGAAAGTTTGACAGTTTCAGAGACATTTGAAATAATCGTGGAAATCGGTGGCTGGACCTCAGAGTTTATGTAAAAGCTTTAAGACAAAGGAAACCTGAAGACGGAAGTGTAAAACCTGGAAGCAAAACCTTGATGGAAGCAGCGAAGGGAAAGCATTATTTAAAAGATGATTTGAAAGTGTGTCATTTTGAAAGCGGAGTTTGAAATCACTCGTGTGGAAGCCGGAGTTCAGTGAGACAAGGTGGCTCACAGTACAAGAATCATCGGGGGGATTTTGAAGAGAAATTCACTCAGGTTCAGAGGAGAGTGTGTCTGACAGCAGCCAGCCTGTGTGCCTAAAGGGACTGTGTGTTACTGAGGCCATTATAGCCTAAAATATACTTGGTAACCCATGTTAACATTAAAATCTGTGTATATTTATGAAGTTTGGGGGGGGGGGAAAGAGTAAAAGAGCATCATAATATAATCAAAGTTTGAAATAACAAAACCTGTTGTATTTAATATTATGCAAGAAAATAGTGATCATGGTGTGGCGTGACTACATTAGTGTATCTAACCAAGAAGGGAGGCGATGTCAAAGACTTTCAGCTTCAGCCCTTAGTTTTTTAACCAGGACCCAAGTGCGATTTGATTTTGTGACCAAAGAAATGGTCAGACAGACAGACACTCCTCCTTCCTCCATTATAAATTATTTAAAAGCATTGTCTAGCGTGCCAGCACGTTGGGTGGGTTTGTTTATTTGGTTATTCAAAAGCAGCACAATGGGCAGGATTTTCCAGCCCCTCCCACCAGCAGATTCTTCCAGTCGCGCTGAAGTCAACAGAGATTTGAATGGATCGCTACAGCGGGACCGGTCATTATCTTCTGATTCCCAGTTATATTCAGTGACATTAATCCAATGCTTCACAATGTGCACTTCCACATTCTCCATGATTATAACACTTCCAATGTCAAACAGGGGGTTGCCAACACTCAATGAAGGGGCTGGTTCATGAACTGAAGCCACTTGGGGAAAGTATCAGAGGTATATAAAGATCAATTTATATTGCACCTTTCCTAACTTTGGGACATCCCAAAGCACTTCAGTCAATGTATGGAAGTAATTGTTATAACATTGGTACTCATACAATTAGCTTCAACAGAACAAAGGAACATTCGCACTAATTTTATCTTGGAACTTTCTCCATTACAAATGAATGATTACTCACATTCTACATATCAAAAATCTGTGGTATAAAAAGCCAAATATTAAAAGTTGATTGGGTATTTTACTTCCGGTAAGAAGTCTCACAACATCAGGTTAAAGTCCAACAGGTTTATTTGGTAGCAAATACCATAAGCTTTCGGAGCACTGCTCCTTCGTCAGATGGAGTGGAAATGTGCTCTCAAACAGTGCAAACAGACAAAATCAAGTTGCAGAATACTGATTAGAATGCGAATCCTACAGCCAGCCAGGTCTTAAAGGTACAGACAATGTGGGTGGAGGGAACATTAAACACAGGTTAAAGAAATGTGTATTGTCTCCAGACAGAACAGCTAGTGAGATTCTACAAGCCCAGGAGGCAAGCTGTGGGGGTTACTGATAATGTGACATAAATCCAACATCCCGGTTTAGGCCATCCTCATGTGTGCGGAACTTGGCTATCAGTTTCTGCTCAGCGACTCTGCGCTGTCGTGAGTCGTGAAGGCCGCCTTGGAGAACGCTTACCTGAAGATCCAAGGCTGAATGCCCGTGACTGCTGAAGTGCTCCCCCACAGGAAGAGAACAGTCTTGCCTGGTGATTGTCGAGTGGTGTTCATTCATCCATTGTCGTAGTGTCTGCATGGTTTCCCCAATGTACCATGCCTCGGGACATCCTTTCCTGCAGCGTATCAGGTAGACAATGTTGGCCGAGTTGCAAGAGTAGGTACCGTGTACCTGGTAGATGGTGTTCTCACGTGAGATGATGGCATCCGTGTCGATGATCCGGCACGTCTTGCAGAGGTTGCTGTGGCAGGGTTGTGTGGTGTCGTGGTCACTGTTCTCCTGAAGGCTGGGTAGTTTGCTGCGGACAATGGTCTGTTTGAGGTTGCGTGGTTGTATGAAGGCAAGAAGTTGGGGTGTGGGGATGGCCTTGGCGAGATGTTCGTCTTCATCAATGACATGTTGAAGGCTCCGGAGGAGATGCCGTAGCTTCTCCGCTGCGGGGAAGTACTGGACGACGGAGGGTACTCTGTCCACCGTGTCCCGTGTTTGTCTTCTGAGGAGGTCGGTGCGGTTTATTTTACTTCCAACAGCAGAAATAACACAAGGCAGCTGACATATTTATTCCTTCAGACTGTTGTAATTTTGATACACTATATTTTATATCTATCCGAGGATGAAGTGGCTCGAGAATAATTTGTCCCACTGACTATTTGAGAGAGTAAGTAGTAAGAAAACAAAGTTAACATTTCAGTGATTTCATGTCTTTTTTCACTTGCTTACGTGAAGTCCCTTCACATGAGCAATGCCCCAAAGCACTTTATAAATGTGTGTAATAAAAATGGACAGAAGATTAAGACAAGATAATCAGAAAATACAAAGAAACAGAAAAAAGATTTCAGTGAAATCAAAGCAGCTGGATGTTTTACCGTCAGTCAGCCATCAGTAAAGGTTATTGCACAGAAAGTCAGAAGCTAATAATGAGTGGAGCATTTGGGAGGGCATACAGAGCTCAAGAGGTTTGCAGAGTTACGGTACAGCAAGATCACAGAAGGATTTCTAGATGAGGACCAATATTTTGAATTAAATTGGTTGCACATCTATAAGTTAGTGAAGGTAACTGAGGAGTGTTTGAGGTCCATCTCAGAATCCATTCAGACTGATTCAATTAAGCCACTCACTTTGAAATCCCCTTAAAATCCATTGGAGTCAGCATTTGTGTATGCTGACTTGCATCTGCAAAGTTCCCTCATTGTAAGGGAACCACCAAGAGGAAGTCACTTGCAAAATGGTCTCAAATCTGAAGAGTTCCAAGTCATTGTTGTAACAGATAAAATCATCCCATTCACGACGTGTGTTCGTTTCATCAACAAGAAGGAAAATGGGGGCCACAAAACCTGGTCACCATAGCAATTTCACATCCAACTAAACTATAATATTCCCCACAACAGTTAAGAATCTTTGTTAGCACTATGGGCTCCTCAGATTGAAATACAAACCTATTTTTAATGCACCAGCTGCTGACCACCCATTGCTAATACAGAATCAATAAAATCATAGAATCCCTACAGTGCAGAAGGAGGCCATTTGGCTTAGAGTCTGTACCGACCACAATCCCACCCAGGCCTTATTCCCGTAACCCCACAAATTTACCCTGCCAATCCCCGACACTAGGGTCAATTTAGCATGGCCAATCAACCTAACCCACACATCTTTGGACTGTGGGAGGAAACCGGAGCACCGGAGGAAACCCACGCAGACACGAGGAGAAAGCGCAAACTCCACATAGATAGTGACCCGAAGCCGGAATTGAACTTGGGTCCCTGGCGCTGTGAGACAGCAGTGCTAACCACTGTGCCACCCCAGGTGCATGCAGATAAATAGATAAATAGTTGCAGATAACTAGTTTTATTTTAAATCTATTGCCCCATCAAACACGACCTTAATATCAGCTTATGTACAATATTGATACAAGTGAGGTATGAGTTTCAGGTCAGTAGCAAAAGCTAATTAGCAGTCATAGTTCTGTTTCATCTTTTAAAAATTCTAAAGAGAGAACCTGCCAACTGTGGTTAGCTAAAGTAGAGAAAGCTTCAAATTTGAGGAAAGTGCATACAACTGTGCAGAGGTGTGGCAGTTTAGATGATTGTTTAGAATATAAACTACAGAGAACAACTAAAAGATTTATCAAGAGAAAAGCATGAGTACGGGAGGAAGCTAACTAGAAATGTAAAAACGGACAACCAGAGTTTCTACAGGTATCTAAAAAGTAAAGTGAGTGTTGGCTCTCTGGAGAGTGAGAATGGGGAGTTAATAGTAGACAATGTAGAAATGGCAGATGAAATGAACAAATATTTTGCTTGTCTTCACTATATAGAGGGTACACAAAACATTTCAGCAATGGACGTAAACCAGGAGGTGGGAGAGAGAAACTTGGGGAAATTATTATGGAAGCGGTACTGAGCAAACTGATGGAGCTGCAGCCTGACAAATTGCTGAGTCCTGATGGACTTCATCCTAGGGTCTTAAAAGAGTTGTCTAATGAAGTGGTAAATGTGTTGGTGTTAATTTTCCAAAATTCACTAGGTTCTGGGAAGGTTCCATCAGACTGGAAAGTAGAAAACATAACTGCTCTGTTCAAGAAGGGAGGGAGGCAGAAAACAGGAAACTATAGGCCAGTTTGCTTGATATCTGTCATGGAGAAGGTGTTAAAATTGACCATTAAAGAGGTTTTGGTGGGCACTTAAAAAATACTGACGGTTTTCGGGAAGAGTCATCATGGCTTTGCATGAGGGAAAATCATGTTTAACCAATTTGAAGGAATAACATGTGCTATGGGTAAAGGGGAGCCTGTAGACGCATTGTACTTTGCAAAAAATGAAAGCTCATGGTGTAAGGGTAACATAGTAGCATGGATTGAAGATGGGCAGAAAACAAATAACATGCATAAATGGGTCTTTGTCTGATTAGCACGAGTGGAGTCCAGCCACAGAGGTCAGTGCTGGGGCCTCAGCCTTTTACAATTTACATTAATGATTTAGATAAGAGCAAACGCATTGTACCTAGATTTACAGGTGATACAAAGATAGATGGGAAAATATGTTGTGAAGGCACAAAGAGGTTGCAGGCAGATATGGATGAGTTGAGTGAGTTGGCAAAAACCTGGCAGATGGAGTATAATGTGGGAAAATGTGAAGTTGTTCACTTTGGCAGAAAGAATAAAAAACGTAGAGTATTACTTAAAATGGAGAACAACTGCAGAATTCTGAACTGCAGAGGGATCCAGGTGTCCTAGTGTACGAATCACAAAACACTAGTATGCAGGTACAGCACATAATCAAGGCGGCTAATGGAATGCTATCCTTTATTACGAGAGGAATTGAACTTAAAAGTAAGAATGCAATGCTTCAGTTATAGACATCTCGAATACTGTGAGCAGTTTTGGCTTGCTTATTTACGGAAGGTTGCTGATGCATTGGAGGCGGTTCAGAGGAGGACTAATGGATTGATAGCCGGAATGAGCGGGTCATCTTATGAGGATAGGTTGGACAGACTGGGCTTATTTCCACTGGAGTTTAGAAGAGTGAGGAGTGACATGATTGAATATCAGAGATCCTGAATAGTCTTGACAAGGTGGACATGGAAAGGATGTTTCCTCTTGTGGGTGAGTTCGGAACCAAGGGAACACTGTTTTAAAATTAGGGGTCACCCTTATAAGACAAAGACGAGGAGAATTGTTTTCTATTAGAAGGTTGTGCAACGTTGGAACTCTCTGCCTCAGAAGGCGGTGGACGCAGGGTCATTGAATATTTTTAAGGCAGAGGTAGATAGATTCTTATTTGACAAGGGAATCAAAGGTTATCGGGGTGCTCCTATTTTGTAGGTTTCTATGTTCATCATCATGCCATTATAACAGAAGTCAATTTCATTTATCTGCCACTTATTTTTATTAACCCATTAAAAAAAGAATCACAATTTAGCACACCACATGAACCTTTCCAGTGGCTCATTGCTCTGTAATGTAATTTTTCATGTTGATAAAATACTTCCCAAATGTTTTTTTTTCCATCAGCACATACCCAGGGCAATAAAGTCAGTGCAACACAATGTAGTCACCATATGCATACAGAAAAAAATACAACTCAGGCTGATGTCTACAGTGTTCACTCATCATAATCTACACAGAAAGTTCTCCAAAGCTCCACATATGAATTGGAAAGGGTTGCTTTGAATTAACATTTTTGCTTAATGGATTGCAACAAAAAAGTTGCTTAAAGATCCTCAGGAATTTCAGTTTCACGCCTTATGCTGTTGGAAACATCACTCCCATAGTAGGTAAAAATAAGATGAAAATTCTTCCTGGGCTACATAATCTTTACTAACAGTTTCATGATCTTCAAAAGGATAACAATATTCTTCTTAGTGGATGTCCCAAATATTCACAAGGAGGAAACAAAAACTTTCCAAGGTGGATTAAACCTTCTAAACCTTAAACATTATTAACTGGTAACAGCTTATGGTTTAGGAGAATTATGGCTTGGAATATAATTTTGCCACACATCCCATAGCTGGGTGCAGTGGTTGAAAGCTCTCAATATACTCCTGTGTGGACTGCATTTCATACATACTGCCAGGAAGTCAGAGGGAGTAAACAAAACACACTAGTTACACTAAAACTATTGATTAAGAAAGAGGCCTGTGCATGCCTGAGTATCCTGGTTAGCCCCCTCCCCAATCTAGCAAGTCAGAGAATGCCCAGATACATTAGCCGCTAGCTGATTCAGTTTAGCAGATGAGCTCGATTGATCGAACAAGTCAGCGTTTTCTTAAAAGTGAGATTTTTCCCTCTCGGGTAAGTGTCAGCCTGGCTCAGTTTGTGCCCTTCAATCTGAAGCATGTTGAATAAGGCAACACTAAGAGCACATACCACTACCATATCACTGGGGGAAAATAAACATTGGAAAAATTATTCCCTTTGACAGTTAAACATTTGACCATTATCCTGTTTGTAATGTCTGACTTCTAGAAATAAAATTTAATGAAAATACAAGGAACTCTTACAGTTATTACAAATGAATTGTGGATTTCTGTGCCTGGCACCAAGGTTCAATTGCTGGCTTGGGTCAGTGTCTGTGAGGAGTTTGCATATTCTCCGTGTGCTCGGAGTTTCCTCCCACAGTCCGAAAGACATGCTGGTTAGGTGCATTGGCCATGCTAAATTCTCCCTCAGTGTACCCGAACAAACGCTGGAGCGTGGCGACTAGGGAATTTTCACAGTAACTTCACTACAGTGTTAAAGTAAAACTACTTGTGACTACTTTAAAACTGTTGACTTGTTCACATTTCAACAGCAACACCAACAGCAGAAAACATTTGAACAATCTAATCTAAAGACTCATTAGGGAAAATTCACAGATCGTGGAATACTGTAGAGATATTTGATCATGACTGATGAGTTCTCAAATGCTGCATGTGGAAAGAGAGACAGATTTGAATGAACCAGGCCTTTCATCTCAAGTGGCTTCTTCCTTTCTAGAAAAGCAGTCTTTGGAAGTTCCCATAACAACATCCAGTTCTAGCAATTCAATTCAGGAGATATGGAAAAAAAACTTCCTGATGCCAATCCTAATTTTACCCATGGACCTACACAGAATTAGATACCAAAAAATGACGCATGGAATACTCATTTAGGACAGTTAAAGATAGTGTTTATTTTCTATATGAGCAATAGTCTCAATACCATCTGCATTCCTTTATCTCAGCACTACCTAATATACTTAAAATACAACACAATCGCTGCTTCAATTACTAACTGATGTGTTCCACAACTTGATTACTCACCCCCCTCGATCAGATTTTTCGAGGAAATGACAAAGATGATAGATGAGGGAAAGGCAGTGGATGTTGCATAAATGGACTTCAGTAAAGCCTTTGACAAGGTACCTCATGGTAGACTGGTGAAGTCACATGGGATCAGTGTCAGCAAGATGGATACAGAACTGGTTTGGCCATAGAAGGCATAGGGTAGCAGTAGGGGGGTGCTTTTCTGAATGGAAGGCTAAGACTAGCGGTGTTCCACAGAGGTCAGTTTGGGGACCTTTGTTGTTCATAGTATATATGATTGAGGAAAATGTAGTTAGTCTGATTAGTAAGTTCACAGACGACGCAAAAATTAGTGGAGTTGCGGATAGTGAAGAGGGTTGTCAGAGGATACAGCAAGACATAGACCGGTTGGAGACTTGGGCGGAGAAATGGCAGATGGAGTTGAATCTGGACAAGTGTGAGATAATGCATTTTGGAAGGTCCAATGCATGTAGGAATTATACAGTAAATGGTAGAACCCTTAAGAATATTGACAGGCAGAGAGATCTGTGCGCAAGTGTCCACCAATCACAAAGTGGCAACGCAGGTGGATAAGGTAGTCAAGAAAACATAGGACATGCTTGCCTTCATCAGTCGGGGCATTGAGTATAAAAATTGGCAGGTCATGCTGCAGCTGTACAGAACCTTAGTTAGGCCTCATTTAGAATATTGTGTACAATTCTGGTTGCCCCACACCCAGAAGGATGTGAATGCTTTGGAGGGGGTACAGAAGAGGTTTACCAGGATGTTGCCTGGTCTGGTGGGTATTAGCTATGAGGAGAGGTTGGATAAACTCAGTTTGTTCTCACTGGAACGACGGAGGTTGAGGGGTGACCTGATAGAGATTTACAAGATTATGAGTGGCATGGACAGAGTGGATAGTCAGATGCTCTTTCCTCGGGTTTAAGGTGCGTGGGGAAAAGTTTAGGAGATGTGCGAGGCAAGTTTTTTTTTTTACACAGAGGGTGGTGAATGTCTGGAACACACTGCCTAGGGAGGTGGTGGGAGCAGGTACGATAGCGGCATTTAAGGGCAACTAGACGAATACATGAATAGGACAGGAATGGAAGGATAGACTCTAAATGCATACAGTTTTAGTTTAGGCAGGTATCATGATCGGCGCAGGCTTGGAGGGCCGAAGGGCCTGTTCCTGTGCTGTATTTTCTTTGTTCTCTGTGTAAACAGATTTCTCATGCACTCTGTTGTAGGAATAAATGTGTTGATTAGCAATGTCCCCTTTTTCTAGAACTTTCATTCACTGCAAACACTTTTCCATCTAAACTGTCCCTTTCCTTCAAAATTTCATGCCTTTCGTAATGAAAAACAAACTTAAGCTTTTCTTTGTATTTCCTCATACCAAGCAGCATCTTCGTAAATCTGTGCTATCTCTCCAACTTCAACACACTTTCTCCAATGTGCAGCCCAAAACTACACACACTACTCCAACTTGTGTCTCCTCTTGATCTGATGCTTTAGCACAATGTATTATCTCAAAAGCAATTCCTGCAGCTCATAACTATATTAAATACAATCTTAAGGTCACTTAACCCACGAGGAATAAATAGCCATTCCAACGTTACCCATATGACAAGAACCAATACTAGAAGTTATCCAGGTATTTCGCATCGTTCTTTTCTTTAAAACCACCCATGAATCTTGTTGCTCTCCACTGCACAACTTCCAGGGACTCAATGACCCTCACGTAGGTGGCCCAAGTGTACAGGATGTTTCAGACAGGCTCTGATCAGGTGAGTCTACAGCTTCAGAACGACCAATGGGATTGGATTTAATTAATTTTGCCTAGAATGCAATTTATTTTGTTTATTACCACTTTATAAAAACTCTCAGGTCTACATTCATTCCCATTAACGGATATTGCATCTATAATCTCATGAGCATCATTAATGCCCATCAACTGAAACAACTGCTTAGGCTGGAACTGTAACAATAAATCACGTACTGGATGTGTCCACACTTGGATTCCAGCCTTTCTGCAAGACAGACCAACATGTATAATGAAACAAAGGCGAGTGAATAACAGAAACGATACAATGTTAAAGGTGCTATATAAATGTTAAGGGACTGCACAGGAGTGATATCAAACAGAATGTGGCACAGAACCACATAAAGCTTAGTCAGAGAGGAAGGAGCTTGTTGAAGAGGAAAAGGAGGTAGCGAGGTGGAGAATTTAGGGAGGGAATTCCAGCATTTAGGGCCTTGGCAGCTGAAGGCACAGGCACCAAAAGTGAAACAATTAAAATTGGGGATGCACAAACAACCAGAATTGGAGGGACACAGATATCTCAGCGGGTTTTAAGGCTGGAGATTACGGAGATGGGGGTGGGTAGGGGCAAGGGCAAAGTCACAAAGGGATTTGAAAACAATGGTGAGAATGTAAAATAAAGGCTTTGCTTCACTGGAAGCCGGCAGTCAGACCAGACGAGTGAGCAGGGCTTGGTGCGAGTTCGACAGAGTTTTGGAATGACCTCTCAAGTTTATGGAGGCTAGAATGTGGGAGGCTGATCAAGGGCCCATTAGTAGAGTCAGGTCAGGAGCTAACAAAAAATATGGATGAGGGTTTCAGCAGCAGATGCGTTGAAGCAGTGGCATAAGGGCCAATGTTATGTACAGGGTGGAAATAGGTGATCTTAGTGACGATGAGAAGATGTAGTTTGCCAAGTCCATCAACAGTCTGCCTCAACATCAAACAGTTTCTGGGAGAGGGATAAAGTTGGTGGCTAAGGAACAGAGCTGGTGGTCTTTGATTTGATTTATTGGCACCTGTATTAGCATACAGTGAAAAGTATTGTTTCTTGTGCGCTATTCAAAGCATACCATACATAGAGAAGGAAAGGAGATGGTGCAGAATGTAGTGTTACAGTCATAGCTAGAGTGTTGAGAAGGATCAACTTAATGAGGTAGGTCCATTCAAAAGTCTGATGGCAGCAGGGAAGAAGCCGTTCTTGATTCGGTTGGTACTTGTCCTCAGACTTTTGTATATTTTTCCTGACGGAAAAAGGTGGAAGGGATATGTCCGGGGTACATGGGGTTCTTGATTATTCTGGCTGCTTTTCTGAGGCAGCGGGAAGTGTAGACAGAATCAATGGCTGGTTTGTATGCTGGACTGGGCTTCGTTCACAACCCTGTGTAGTTTCTTGCAGTCTTAGACAGAGCGGGAGTCATACCAAGCTGTGATACAGCCAGAATGAATGCTTTCTGTGGTGCATCTGCAAAAGTTGGAGAGAGTCGTAGCAGACAAGCCAAATTTCCTTAGCCCCCCGAGAAAGTAGAGGCTTTCTTAACTATAGCGTCGGCAATGAAGGATCCCAGGACAGGTTGGTGGTGATCTGGACACCGAGAAACTCTTGACAATTTCCACTTCATCCCCACTGATGTAAACAGGGGCATGTCCTCCACTACATTTCCTGAAGTTGATGACTTATCTCCTTTGTTTTGTTGACAGAGATTATTGCTGTCGCACCAGTTCACCAGATTCACTATCTCATTCCTGTATTCTGTCTCATCATTGTTTGAGATCTGACCCACTACAGTGGTGTCATCAGCAAACTTGAAAATTGAATTGGAGGGGAATTTGGCCTCACGCTCATGGGTGTATAAGGAATTTAGTAAGGGGCTGAGGACACAGCCTTGTGGGGCACCAATGTTGAGGATGCTCGCAGAGGGGGTGTTGTTGCCTATCCTTACTAATTGTGTGCGGTCTATGGGTTAGGAAGTCTAGGATCCAGTCGCAGAAGAGGAATCAAGCCCCAGGCCACAGAGTTTGGAGATGAGTGTTGTAGGAATAATGGTGTTGAAGGCTGAGCTGCAGTCAATAAATAGGAGTCTGACATAGGTGTCTTTGTTATCCAGGTGTTAACAGGGTTGAGTGCAGGGCCAGGGAGATGGCATCTGCTATGGACCTGCTGCGGCAATAGACGAACTGTAGTGGATCCAGGCAATCTAGGAGGCTGGAATTGATTTGTGCCATGACTAACCTTTCAAAGCACTTCATAATGATCGGTACAAAAACTAATTTTTTTTATTAATGCAAGGACTGTGGGCTACATGCACTAAACCAGCATTCATTTCCCATTCCTAATTACCCTCGAGAAGGTGGTGGTGAGGCACCTTCTTGAACCGCTGCAATCCTGGAGATGTAGGTACACCCACAGTGCTGTTAGGAAAGAGTTCCAGGATTTTGACCCAGTAACAGTGAAGACAATATATTTCCAAGTTAGTACAGTGTATGGTTTGGAGAGGAACTTGCAGGTGGTGTTTCCATGTGTCTGCTACGCTTGTCCTTCGAGATGGTGCTGCTTATTGGTTTGGAAGGCGCTACCTAAGGAACCTTGGTGAGTTCCTGCAATGCATCTTGTAGATGGCACACACTGCTGCTACTGTGCAGCAGTGGTGGAGGGAGTGAATGATTGTGGAAGGGTTGCTAATCAAGCTGTCCACTTGGTCCTGAATGGTTGTCAAGCTTCTTGAGTGCTGTTGGAGCTGCACTCATTCAAGCAAGTGGAAAGTATTCCATCACACTCATGGCTAGTGCCTTATAGTTGGTGGATAGGCTTTGGGGAAGTCAAGAGATGAGTTACTCTGCAGGATTCTCAGCCACTGACCTGCTCTTGTAGCCACAGTATTTATATGGTTTGTCCAGTTCACTTTCTGGTCAATAGTCTCCCCAAGATGTTGGTAACGGGGTATACAGCAATGGTAATGCTATTGAATGTCAAGAGGTGTGGGTTAGATTCTCTCTTGTTGGAGATGGTCATTGCCTGGCAATTTGTGTGGTGTGCATGTTACTTGTCAGCCCAAGCCTGGATATTGTCCAGGTCTAGCTGCATTTTGCCATGGATTGTTTCAATATCTGAAGCATCGCAAATGGTGCTGAACATTGATTATTGCACAATGAATATCCCCACTTCTGACTTTATGATGAAAGGGAGGTCATTGATGAAACAGGTGAAGATGGTTAGATCTAGGACACTTCCCCCAGAAGTTTACTGCAGTGATGTCCTGGAGCTGAAATGATTGACATCTAATCACCACAGCCATTTTCCTTTGTGCTCGGTATGATTCAAACCAGCAGCAGGTTTTATTTAAGCTTATTTATCAGTGTCACATTATCACTGCAATGAAGTTACTGTGAAAATCCCCTGGTCACCACACTCTGGTGCCTGTTCGGGTACACTGAGGGAGAATTTAGCATGGCCAATACACCTAACCAGCACGTCTTTCAGACTGAGGGGGGAAACCGGAGCACCCGGAGGAAACCCACGCAGACACAGGGAGAACGTGCAAACTCCACACAGACAGTGACCCAAGCCAGGAATCGAACCCAGGTCTCTGGAGCTGTGAGGCAGCCATGCTAACCACTGTGCTACCGTGGGTTTTCCCCGATTCCCATTAATTCCAGGTTTGCTAGGGTCCCTTGATACCATACTCGGTCAAATGCTGCCTTTATGTCAAGCGCAGTCACTCTCACCTCAACTCTGGAGTGAGCGTCAGTGAGAAGATTATTACTGAGCAAGTGCCCCTTGCTAGCTTTGCTTCTCTCACCGTTTAGTCGGAAGAAATTTTTGCTCATGCAGGACTAGATGTCAGACAATCGAGAGACAATGGACTGGTCGAGGGGAGTGGTGGTGTGGTAGATCTGGGTTTCGTCAGTGTACATGGAAAATGATGCGGTGTTTTCAGATGATGTTTCAGAGCGGTCAAGGAGCTCTTCACACTTGAAGGTGAAAAGAAATCTGGGGTCGATCTTTGCATTCCCTAATGATTTTGGAACATCGAGCAGTTTTGACAGATGACAGCAGGATCAGATAGTGCTTTGTGTGGTCCGGCCAGATCTAATGATAATGACTAAATTTAGTTGTGCGCCATATTCCTTCAAGTCAACTTCCCTCAGATTTAAGAGAGTGGAGGTAAGGGTTGTACCAGGGACAATCAGGGTGAGCAAGAGTAAAGGTTTTAATGGGACCTCAGACATCTGATGTGGAAATAAAGTAGGACAAAACAAGGCACTAAATGAACATCCTATCCGCCCTCTTAAACACACACTCCTTTCATCACTTTTGAAGGCTGCTAATCAGTTTGTATCCACCAGGTACTCGACAGTGCATTCCAGATCTTATCCACGCACTGACTACCCTGGCTGCACTATGTACCATCGACAAGATGTACCACAGCTCCTTCCAAAACTGTGACCTCAAGCACCTCGAAGGGCAAGTGCATTGGGCTTTGGGAACATAATTCCCTGCAAGCTCCCTCCACACGCCAACCTGACTCGGAAGTATATCAATGTTCCTTCACTTTTGTTAAATTAAAATCACTCATGACCTAACAGGACAAAGTGCAGCGGTTCAAGATGGCAGATCATCACCACCTTCTCAAGGACTATTAAAAATATACAAGTAAATGTTGGCCTTCCCAGTGACAGACATCTCATGAACAAGTAAATAATAAAATGGTAATTTGATAAAGGTGTTTAAAATTGTGAAGGTTTAAGATGAAGTAAATAAAGGGAAGCTATTTTCAATGGCTGAAGGAGCAAGACAAAAGGGCACAGATTTAAGGTAATTGGCAAAAGTAGAGAAGATGAGAGGAAAAACTATTACCCAAAGAGTGGTTAGCATTTGGAGTTTTTAAAGTTCTTCTTTAACGAGGTATGGATGTTGCTGGCTAGGCCAGCATTTATAGTCCATCCCAAGTTACTTCTTTTAAGGGGGAAGATGTCATTCCCTTTAGCCAGATTTCTGTCAAGGATATTGACAGCTTCCAGTTCGCAGGCCCTAACCGCCTCCGATTCACCATGGATCTATAATCTCTCTACACCTCCATCCCACACCCCAGGATGGCCTGAGCACTCTTTGCTTCATTCGTGAACAATTCCCATCCATCACCACTCTCCTCCGCCTGGCTGAACTTGTTCTATCTCTAAACAACTTCTCCTTTAACTCATCCCACTTTCTCCAAATCAAAAGGAATAGCAATGGGTACCCGCATGGGTTCTAGCTATGCTTGTCTTTTTATAGGGTATGTGGAACATTCCTTGTTCCAGGCCTACCCAGGTCCCCCTCCACAACTCCTTTACTGGTACATCGATGACTATTTTGGTGCCGCTTCATGCTCTCGTCCAGACCTTGAAAAATTAATCAACTTCGATTTCAGTTTCCACCCCTCCATCACCTTCACCTGGTCCATCTCAGACACTTCCCTTCCTTGACCTTTCTGTCTCCATTTCCGGCAATAGACTATCTAGCAATATCCATTACAAGCCCACTGACTCCCACAGCTATCTGGACGACAGCTCTTCGCACCCTACATCTTGTAAGGACTCCATCCCTTTCACTCAGCTCCTTCGCTTCTGTCGCATTTGTTCCGATGATGCCACTTTCCAAATTGGTGCTTCTAATATGTACTCCTTTTTCCTCAACCATGAATTCCCATCTACAGTTGTCAACAGGGCCCTCAACAGCGTGCAGTCCATCTCCCGCACCACGACTCTTGCCCCCTCCGCTCCCTCCCAGAACAAGGATAGAGTCCCCATGGTTCTCACACTTCACCCCACCAGCCTCTGCATACAAAGCATAATCCTCCGCCATTTTCGCCAACTCCAGCGTGATGCCATCACCAAACACATCTTCCCTTCACTCTCTGTCAGCATTCCACAGAGACCGTTCCCTCTGGGATAACCTAGTCCACTCCTCCACTATACCCAACACCTCTCCTGTCACTCATGGCACCTTCCCATGCAATCGCAGAAGGTGCAGCACCTGTCCCTTTACCTCTTCCATGTTCAACATCCAAGGTCCAAAACACTCATTCCAGGTTAAGCAGCGTTTCACTTGCACCTCTTTCAATTTGGTCTATTGCATTCACTGCTCCCAATGAGGTCTCCTCTATATCGGAGAGACCAAACGTAGACTGGGTGCTCGCTTTGCGCGCAATCAGGACCCTGAGCTTCCGGTTGCTTGCCATTTTAAGACACGATCCTGCTCCCATGCCCACATATCTGTCCTTGGCTTGCTTCAATATTCCAGTGAAGCTCAACGTAAACTGGAGGAACAGCATCTCATCTTCCGGCTAGGCACTTTACAGCCTTCCGGTCTCAACATCGAATTCAACAACTTCAGATGATTTGCTCTATCTCACCTCGACCCGGTTGTTTTCATTTTATTTAATTTTTTTTTTACTGTTCTCTACCTTTTATTTCTTCATCTTTCTTCATTTTTCTTCCCCTCCCCCCCCCCACTCTTTTCCCCCTACTTTATCCCCCCTTTCTTTACCTTTTCTCCCCCTTTCTAAATTTTACCTCTCTCCCACCCATTCCCTTCCCCTCCCCTCCCCCCACATCTTCATCTGTCACAGCCTATCCTCTGATTTTAGCTTCTCTGCCATTTGGCCATTCACACCCTTTATTCTCTCTATAGACTGCCATTAGCAACCTTTCCCCTGGTTTCTGTGGCAGTGACTCATCTTTCATTCCCTCACCCTGCAGTATAAATATATCCACTTTCTGTGCCTTTTAGCTTTGACAAAGGGTCATCTGGACTCAAAACGTCAGCTTTTCTCTCCTTACAGATGCTGCCAGACCAACTGAGATTTTCCAGCATTTTCTCTACCTGTCAAGGACATGATGTCAATGCAACCATGCACAACAAGCTCATGGATGGCAAAGATGTTGTTCACAAGAGAACGGTTATTCTAGAGGGAGCTGCAAAGAGACATGGTGATAGTTAATCTGGTGGCAGAGTCCACAGGGTCAGGACTAATGGGAGCAAGTTGGATATGAACATAGCTCCCAGCGAGTACAGGAAGTTCAGCCACAAAATAGGATGGGGCAGTGAGAATGGCACAGAGGTTAGTGCTGCTGCTTCACAGCTCCAGGCAGCCGGGTCACTGTCTGTGCGGAGTCTGAACGTTCTCCCTGTGTCTGCGTGGGTTTCCTCCGGATGCTCCGGTTTCCTCCCACAGCCTGAAAGACGTGCTGCTTAGGTGCATTGGCCATGTTAAATTCTCCCTCAGTGTACCCAAACAGGCGCCGGAGTGTGGCGACTAGGGGATTTTCACAGTAACTTCATTGCACTGTTGATGTTAGCCTACTTGTGACACTAATAAATAAACTTTAAAAAAAAACTTAGGTTGCTGTTAATCAGGAGGTTGCAACGAGTGAATGAAATACATAAATAGAATATCAGACTAAGTTTAGTTTATTTTATATCACTAACTCATCAAATAAAAAGAGTAATAGAGGTACACAGTCAACTCCTGGACATGGGTGATTCCATACAGACTCAATCTCCCTGTTCCAGACAGAGATTTAGAAAGTGGGAGAGAAATGCTGATCTGACTCTTCCCTGCTATCTGAAAATTAGTATAATTGAGCTCCTAAAGCTTGTGTGGAAGCTCACTGCAGCTAATTTGCACGTTTTTCTAAGTCCCGGGTAAAAACCATTCTTAGATTAAGTACACACACCACACGTTATGTTCAACCACTCTCCATTGTTTCAAGACTAATGTGAAATGCTAGCGTGCACATTTTTTAGAGCTGCTTCATTTAGTATTCCGCCTGATTGTTATAATCAACATTTTACATAGTTCTGTGCCTCCCTAACATAACCGACACCAAAATCCCTTTTAAACCAAATATATAAAAATCCAGTGTGCTTCACTGCCTTATGTTGTTCAGACAGGTTGCACGATACTTCAACATACATCCTAGTTCTCTTTTCTGGAAGTTCATCACACCCATGTAGTGCTTGTCTTTCATTTTTATTTCTATTATGTACAGTACTTTGCTTTGGTCCCTTTTGAGTTTCAGATTTGCCACTATCAAACAAGGTGAAAATTATGTAGAACACTCAACTCAAAATCTTCTCTGAATCCACGGTCCCCTTTGGCTTTGTTTCTTTATTTGCAACCTTGGTGTTATATTTGACCCCCAAGATGAGTTTCTGACACATTAACACCATCACTAAGACAATCACCTATTTCCATCTCTACAACATTGACAGCTGGTTCAGCCCTGTTTCAGCTCATGTTCATGCCCTCATTACCTCTAGACTTGGATATTCCAATGCATTTTTTGACTGGTCACCCATTCCACAAAATCTACCTTTGATTAAGCTTTTGGTCAATGAGCTCATATTTCATTATGCTTTTCAGCGTCGTATTTTGTTTTATAATTTTCCCATGAAGCAGCTTGGGGTATTTTATTGCATTATACATGTTTTATAAATACAAGCTGTTGTTTTGGTTGTCATTTAGGAAGTTTACTGTTTTCCACATGTTATTGTTTTCAAATCACAATGCACATTTGTAACAAGAACGATTTCAACCCTCTCCATCAAGGTGCCTGTGCTATTAATTACTGATCTAACATGAAAAATTAGCACACAATGGGAACAACTACCATCTACATCACCCCATCATTTGAGCAATATCTTTGAAAAATTATACAAAAGCCAATTAATAAAAACCTGTGCAACATTTTCTTAGCTCCAATTACTAACAAAAGAAAGATTGCTTTAAATCAATAGCTTTAGCTAAAATCTCTCCTCAGAAAAAAAAATACATTTTGATGTTTTCTCCCCTGGAAGAGATATATTATATTTTGCCCACCCCCCCCAAAAAAACCAAACAATATTCACTTGCAGCTAAATGGAGGGAAGCTAAGAAATGTTCCGTCTCAAACTGAGGCAATATGTAGCTGAGAATAGAGAAAATGCTGGAAAATCTCAGCAGGTCTGGCAGCACCTGTAAGGAGAGAAAAGAGCTGACATTTCGAGTCCAGACGATCCTTTGTCAAAGCTTTCATTTTCTTTTTTGGTTTCAGATTCCAGCATCCGCAGTAATTTGCTTTTATGTAGCTGAGAATGTTTTGCTACTGTGGTACTTGTGGATAAAGTTACTAAAGTTTCTGTGACAAATGCCCTACTTTTGCAACGGGATCAGGATATTGAATTTCATCATCAGCCGTGACCATAATGAATGGTGGAACAGACTCGACCGGCCAAGTGCTGCTATTGTCTATGTTTCTGTGCAATTTCCAGCTGACTGCCTTAGTGATACATATCTTAAATATTTATATTTCAGCTGTGGTTTGATGACTGTTCTGAGCTAGACATTGAGCATGTCATTTCAGTTATTCCAACCAGCTAAATAGACAGAACTCTTGCTCTCAAACTATAGAGGTCGCATCGGGGGAGCAATGTTGAGGTGGTAGTTATGACTGGCAGTAAAATCATGCTGATCAATAATACACTTGTGAAGTGAGGAAGGCCCATTTTGATGGAAAACTATGATTAATGTATTATTTTTGTTGCTACCATAAAGTTAAATCTACTAAAATGGTTTTATGCTCATGAAGATATTTTGCACCAAATAAACCAGATTGTGAGTTTAAAAATGGCAATGGTTCAGTCGAGTGCTCATCATGATTGTGATGAGTTTACACTGACTGCAATATACACAACCCGAGGTCGTGTGTCTCAGGGCCACGCCTGTGTTCAGCTGGATGCAGAAAATCTCTGCTCCTAATCAGAGAGGAGGGGGATCTCCAGAGACACGGACCCTAATAGAGTAGCTAGCACGGGTCTCAAATTACCATTTGTAGCATTTATAAAGATTCAACAACAGGCTTTAGGTGGTGGGATTTCGTTTTGCTGGAGATATAACTATTGCACGTTTGGACCGAGGTAAAGATCAGAATGCGGTCTGTACGTCACATCGAGCAGAGAAACACTTCTCGGTTCTTGCACCAAATGCTCTACAATTACACGAGTAAATCACAATGTTTTTAGTTTAATTATTGCGTTCAAGTAATAGTTGAAGAAAACCCTACAATTATGGTTGCTCGTGGTAATCCACAAGTGTTAGCAGCGCATGCAGAAAGAATGACAAGCTGACATTTGGGGCGGGGCGGATAAAAACTTGCTGCAGATCTCAGAGGATAGTTTTTCTTGTGTTGACACCAGCTCACAAGTTGACACCCAGAAATAAGTGAGCCCAGTGCAAAGCAGAAGCAGTTTAATATGTGACAGGCCGGGAGGTGGGAGTTTGTCAATCACGGGGGCAGCTGCCTCCTCAACCCCACCCAATGGAACTCAAGCTGCTTTAACACCAAGAGGAGAGGAACCAACTCTTGTGAAATTTAGCCCGACTTGTACTTCTTTTGCTGGAGAAACAGGTTTTAAAATGTATCTGGCCGGGACAGGATGATATTCAAATCTAAGAGCAGTGTATAGTGTTTAAAGGTGTGGAGTGGATTGGGTAGAGGCTCTGGACTCCCAAGTTCCAATGACAGCCTGTCAGGAGAAGCTCCGAACTCCTCAGGACAGACTTTCCAGGAACAAGATCAGAAGTCATTGACTCCATAGAAACATGTAGGGAAAAGGCACCTTACCGGGTTTGGCTGGTTTAGGCGGCGGTTTCGACATTGCTGCTGCAATTAATTTTGTATTTCTTTTTAAGTTGTAAAATTTGCTGCTGCCACAGAATATCCCAGGCGTTTGCACCGGATTGAGGAAGTCCTGGCCCAGGGCGTGCGGGGTGGAACCAGGAAGTACGGCGCAGGACGCCCCGCCCCTCAGTGTGAGCGTGATGACATCAGGGAAAACGGCCCGCCCCCTCACGGTAAACGCGATAACATCAGTGTAAATGCCCCGCCCCTCAGGGTGAGCGCGATTACATCAGGGAAAACGGCCCGCCCCCTCACGGTAAACGCGATAACATCAGTGCAAATGCCCCGCCCCTCATGTCGAGCGTGATGACGTAATGGGGAACGCCCCGTCGGGCTGGACGCGATGATGTCAAGAAGAAAGGCCCGCCCCCTCCATGTTGCTGAAGGCCCAGCTGGGAACCAGGTAATGAAGGCTGGCTTCTGGTGGAAATGATGTGGAGATGCTGGCGTTGGACTGGGGTGAACACAGTAAGAGTTTTAACAACACCAGGTTAAAGTCCAACAGGTTTATTTGGTAGCAAATACCATTAGCTTTCGGAGCACTGCTCCTAAGAACATAAGAAATAGGAGCAGGAGTAGGCCATCTAGCCCCTCGAGCCTGCCCCGCCATTCAATAAGATCATGGCTGATCTGAAGTGGATCAGTTCCACTTACCCGTCTGATCCCTATAACCCCTAATTCCCTTACCGATCAGGAATCTATCTATCCGTGATTTAAACATATTCAACGAGGTTGCCTCCACCACTTCAGTGGGCAGAGAATTCCAGAGATTCACCACCCTCTGAGAGAAGAAGTTCCTCCTCAACTCTGTCCTAAACTGACCCCCCTTTATTTTGAGGCTGTGCCCTCTAGTTCTAATTTCCTTTCTAAGTGGAAAGAATCTCTCCATCTCTACCCTATCCAGCCCCTTCATTATCTTATAGGTCTCTATAAGATCCCCCCTCAGCCTTCTAAATTCCAACGAATACAAACCCAATCTGCTCAGTCTCTCCTCATAATCAACACCCCTCATCTCTGGTATCAACCTGGTGAACCTTCTCTGCACTCCCTCCGAGGCCAATATATCCTTCCGCAAATAAGGGGACCAATATGGCACACAGTATTCCAGCTGTGGCCTCACCAATGCCCTGTACAGATGCAGCAAGACATCTCTGCTTTTATATTCTATCCCCCTTGCGATATAGGCCAACATCCCATTTGCCTTCCTTCGTCAGATGGAGTGGAAATGTGCTCTCAAACAGGGCACAGAGACACAGAAATCAAGTTACAGAATACTGATTAGAATGTGAATCCCTACAACCATTCAGCCTCTAATCTTCAGGTAAGCGTTCTCCAAGGCGGCCTTCACGACACACGACAGCGCAGAGTCACTGAGCAGAGACTGATAGCCAAGTTCCGCACACATGAGGACGACCTAAACCGGGATGTTGGATTTATGTCACATTATCAGTAACCCCCACAGCTTGCCTCCTGGACTTGCAGGCTGTCCTGTCTGGAGACAATACACATCTCTTTAACCTTTGCTTCATGCTCCCTCCACCCACATTGTCTGTATCTTTAAGATCTGGCTGGCTGTAGGGATTCGCATTCTAATCAGTATTCTGTAACTTGATTTCTGTGTCTCTGTGCCCTGTTTGAGAGCACATTTCCACTCCATCTGACGAAGGCGCAGCGCTCCGAAAGCTAATGGTGTTTGCTACCAAATAAACCTGTTGGACTTTAACCTGGTGTTGTTAAAATTCTTACTGTGTTCTGGTGGAAAGCCAACAGCCTGAATCATGGGTAATTTCCTGACTCTGAGTACTTCCAGTATTTTGTTTTTTTTAATAAAGGTTGGGATTGAAGGGTGGGCAGGACGGCTACTGTTTAGCTGCGGAGCTGCAGTGCTTCCTTCCCCAATTGCTGGCAAAGGTAAGTTTATTAATAACTGGAGATAGAGGATATTCCTTTTATTTGATTTATTATTGTCACATGTACTGAGATACAGTGAAAAGTATTGTTTTACGTACAAATATCATACATAGCTGCCCCCACTCTCACTCTTTCCCTTCTCCTGCCATATCTGCCCCCTCTGAGTTATCCCAGGCTCTTTCTCCAGCTTTCAGCTTTGTTGCTGCCGTGTCCAAGGATGAGGACAGGAAGCCCAGAGTGGGGAGGAAAATGCACTCTGCGCAGTCTATGCAGTTTATTGAATTAAAATATTACAAAATCACAGTTGAATCTGGGAGGAATGTTCAGGACACTGGACAGTGAGACGGGAGGAGGTCAGAGGACAGATGTTGCATCCCCTGCACAGGCAATGCTGTGGGGAAAGGAGGGGATGATTCAGAAAGGAATCAGGGAATCTGAAGCAAGATCCCCTTGTTCCCCGTATTGGGAGTGAGAGTTAGACCATAAGACCATAAGACATAGGAGCGGAAGTAAGGCCATTTGGCCCATCGAGTCCACTCCACCATTCAATCATGGTTGATTTCAACTCCATTAACCCGCTCTCTCCCCATAGCCCTTAATTCCTCGAGATATCAAGATTGTATCAATTTCTGTCTTGAAGACGCTCAACGTCTCGGCCTCCACAGCCCTCTGTGGCAATGATTTCCACAGACCTACCACTCTCTGGCTGAAGAAATTTCTCTTCATCTCTGTTCTAAAGTGACTCCCTTTTATTCTAAGGCTGTGCCCCCGCGTCCTAGTCTCCCCTGCTAATGGAAACAACTTCCCTACGTCCATCCTATCTAAGCCGTTCATTATCTTGTAAGTTTCTATCAGATCTCCCCTCAACCTCCTAAACTCCAATGAATATAATCCCACGATCCTCAGACGTTCATCGTATGTCAGGCCTACCATTCCTGGGATCATCCGTGTGAATCTCCGCTGGACCGGTCCAGTGCCAGTATGTCCTTCCTGAGGTGTGGGGCCCAAAATTGCTCACAGTACTCCAAATGGGGCCTAACCAGTGCTTTATAAAGCCTCAGAAGTACATCCCTGCTTTTGTATTCCAAGCCTCTTGAGATAAATGACAACATTACATTTGCTTTCTTAATTACGGACTCAACCTGCAAGTTTACCTTTAGAGAATCCTGGACTAGGACTCCCAAGTCCCTTTGCACTTTAGCATTATGAATTTTGTCACCGTTTAGAAAATAGTCCATGCCTCTATTTTTTCCAAAGTGCAAGACCTCGCACTTGCCCACGTTGAATTTCATCAGCCACTTCTTGGACCACTCTCCTAAACTGTCTAAATCTTTCTGCAGCCTCCCCACCTCCTCAATACTACCTGCCCCTCCACCTATCTTTGTATCATCGGCAAACTTGGCCAGAATGCCCCCAGTCCCGTCATCTAGATCGTTAATATATAAAGAGAACAGCTGTGGCCCCAACACTGAACCCTGCGGGACTTGTCACCGGTTGCCATTCTGAGAAAGAACCTTTTATCCCAACTTTCTGCCTTCTGTCTGACAGCCAATTGTCAATCCATGTTAGTACCTTGCCTCGAATACCATGGGCCCTTATTTTACTCAGCAGTCTCCCGTGAGGCACCTTGTCAAAGGCCTTTTGGAAGTCAAGATAGATAACATCCATTGGCTCTCCTTGGTCTAACCTATTTGTTATCTCTTCAAAGAACTCTAACAGGTTTGTCAGGCACGACCTCCCCTTACTAAATCCATGCTGACTTGTCTTAATCCGACCCTGCACTTCCAAGAATTTAGAAATCTCATCCTTAACGATGGATTCTAGAATTTTGCCAACAACTGAGGTTAGGCTAATTGGCCTATAATTTTCCATCTTTTTTCTTGTTCCCTTCTTGAACAGTGGGGTTACAACAGCGATTTTCCAATCCTCTGGGACTTTCCCTGACTCCAGTGACTTTTGAAAGATCATAACTAACGCCTCCACTATTTCTTCAGCTATCTCCTTTAGAACTCTAGGATGTAGCCCATCTGGGCCCGGAGATTTATCAATTTTCAGACCTTTTAGTTTCTCTAGCACTTTCTCCTTTGTGATGGCAACCATATTCAACTCTGCCCCCTGACTTTCCTGAATTGTTGGGATATTACTCATGTCTTCTACTGTGAAGACTGACGCAAAGTACTTATTAAGTTCCTCAGCTATTTCCTTGTCTCCCATCACTAGATTACCAGCGTCATTTTGGAGCGGCCCAATGTCTACTTTTGCCTCCCGTTTGTTTTTAATGTATTTAAAGAAACTTTTACTATCATTCCTAATGTTACTGGCTAGCCTACCTTCATATTTGATCCTCTCCTTCCTTATTTCTCTCTTTGTTATCCTCTGTTTGTTTTTATAGCCTTCCCAATCTTCTGACTTCCCACTACTCTTTGCCACATTATAGGCTCTCTCTTTTGCCTTGATGCATTCCCTGACTTCCTTTGTCAGCCATGGCTGCCTAATCCCCCCTCTGATAACCTTTCTTTTGTTTGGGATGAACCTCTGCACTGTGTCCTCAATTACTCCCAGAAACTCCTGCCATTGCTGTTCTACTGTCTTTCCCACTAGGCTCTGCTTCCAGTCGATTTTTGTCAGTTCCTCCCTCATGCGCCTGTAATTACCTTTATTTAACTGTAGAACCTTCACATCTGATTCTGCCTTCCTTCTTTCAAATTGCAGACTGAATTCTACCATATTATGATCACTGCTTCCTAAGTGTTCCCTTACTTTAAGATCTTTTATCACGTCTGGCTCATTACATAACACTGAGTCCAGAATAGCCTGTTCCCTCGTGGGCTCCATCACAAGCTGTTCCAAAAAGCCATCCTGTAAACATTCAATGAATTCCCTTTCTTTGGGTCCACTGGCAACATTATTTACCCAGTCCACCTGCATATTGAAATCCCCCATGATCACTGTGACCTTGCCTTTCTGACATGCCCTTTATATTTCGTGGTGCATTTTGTGCCCCTGTCCACTGTCAGGAGGCCTGTACATAACTCCCATTATGGTTTTTTTGCCTTTGTGGTTCCTCAACTCTACCCACACAGACTCCACATCGTCTGACCCTATGTCGTTTAGTGCTATTGATTTAATTTCATTTCTAATTAACAAGGCAACCCCGCCCCCTCTACCCACCTCTCTGTCTTTTCGATAGGTTGTGAATCCCTGGATGTTTAACTGCCAGTCCTGAACCCCCTGCAACCACGTCTCTGTGATGCCTACCACATCATACCTGCCAGTCACAATCTGGGCCACAAGCTCATCTACCTTGTTCCGGACACTGCGGGCATTTAAATATAGCACCTTTAATTCCCTATTGACCGTCCCTTTTTGTTTTCGTAGTGTGGTGGACCTTGGTTTACTGAGCCTTTCCAGACACTGTGTCATATTTTGTGAGATGGGGACTATCGTAACCTCTCCTGAGCGCTGTCTTTTCGTGATTTTTTGTAATCCTAAGCAGCTACGCTTCCCACTGATTCCTTCACCTCTTGGTTCCCTGACTTTCCCTTCCCCCCCCAATCTCTAGTTTAAAGTCCTATTGACCACCCTATTTACTCTCTTCGCCAGAACACTGATCCCAGCTCGGTCCAGGTGGAGACCATCCCAACGGTATAGGTCCCCCCTGCCCCAAAACTGATGCCAGTGTCCCATGAAAAAGAACCCCTCTTTCCCACACCACTCTTTCAGCCACGTGTTAACTTCCCTTATTCTTGCCTCCCTATGCCAATTTGCACGTGGCTCGGGCAGTAATCCGGAGATTATGACCCTTGAGGACCTGTTTTTTAATTTGAATCCTAGCTCTTTATAATCTCTAAACAGGTCCTCTTTCCTAGACTTGCCTATGTTGTTGGTACCAACATGGACCACAACAACTGGATCCTCCCCCTCCCTCTCCAGTATCCTTTCAAGCCGGTCAGAGATGTCCCGCACCCTAGCACCGGGCAGGCAACATACCATGCGGGACACTCTATCCTGCTCACAAAGGATACTATCTATCCCCCTGATAATAGAATCCCCTACAACTACAACTTGCCTATTTACTTCCTCCCCTTGAATGGCCTGCTGAACCATGGTGCCTTGGTCAGCTGACTCATCCTTCCTGCAGCCCTGTTTGCCATCCACACAGGGAGCAAGTGCCTCGTACCTGTTGGACAGGGTCAAGGGCTGAGGCTCCTGAGTTCCTGACTGCTGGTTCCCTTTACCTGCCTGACTTGCAGTCACACCCTGCTGTCCCTGGCCACTGGCAGGATTTAAACTATTTACTCTGACAGGTGTGACTGCCTCCTGAAACACAGTGTCCAGGTAAGTCTCCCCCTCCCGGATGTGCCTCAGTGTTTGAAGCTCAGACTCCAGCTCATCAACTCTGAGCCGGAGTTTTTCAAGCAGCCAACACTTACTGCAGATGTGGTCGCTGTAGCTCGCAATGGGATCTGCCAGCTCCCACATCAAGCAGCTCAAGCACATCACCTGACCAGCCATCTCTAATTAATTAATTAGTTTAATTTAAGTTTACGAGTTTAGCTGTGTTTTTTTTAAAATTTGGGGCAGATTTGCTATCAACCAATCAGATCACAGCTTCCCTCTGACATCACTTTTGAAGAAAGAAAAAGTCGAAAACAGGAAGTTACCGTTAGGTTTTTATACTCACCCAGAGACTGCTCCTCCTCCTCTGAACAGCTCCCGAAACTAGGCCTCGATCCCCGGGTTAACGTGAGTTTTTATTCTCACCCAGAGACTGCTCCTCCTCCTCCGAACAGCTCCCGAAACTAGAGTTCCCATGTTCCCTGCAGTGTAGTATTGGAGGTGGGAGTTTCTGTGTTCCCCACAGTGGTATTGGGGGTGAGAGGTCCATGCTCCCCAGTGTGGTATTGGGAGTGGCAATTCCAATGTTCCCAGCTGTATGGTATTGGGGGTGATCAGTCCCATGTTTCCCCGCAATGTGATATTTGGAGTGGGAGTTGCATGTTACCTGACTCCGCTAACCCCAGGGATTTTAAAGCAGGTTTATAGTTTATAGATCATGTTGTGGGAAAAATCCACCAGTAGTCAGACTTCGAGATTCAGAAAATACGATTTATTAAACGGAGCTCCGTGGAGAAAAGGCACTATGTTCATAGAACACCTTTTCTCAATTGTATACCGGGAGCGGTTCAATTTTATACCCTTTACACAATGGGTAGACCGGTGATTCGAAGATTATCACATTGTTTAAGTGAGTACAAGTATTTAACATTTCATGAATGGGTACATTTCCCCATGTTTACAAGAATACAAACAGGTATAGACATTTAACATTTTATGAATGGGTCTATCAATGGCTAGTTTCGTCTTGTGCGGGTGCTAATCGGTTCCCTCGCATTCATATTTCCCGCCTTCCTCTAACATTAATCTAAGCTCTTTGTTTAGGGGTTTCCTTATCTTAAAGATGTTTCGACCCTTGGCTTTGGCTTCCTGAGGTGTTTGTTTGCTATGAGTCACTGTCTGTACTTTGTAAGTGGTTTGTCTGTCAGGATTCTGGCTTGACGTTATTTCTGAACAGCGGGAGCCTGTGGCTGTTTTTCTGGCTTCTTTCCCAGTTAACCCTGTGTGTGCCAGGCAGCCATTTCAGAGTGTGCTTTCTTGTGCTGCCATTTTAAAGTGTGCCCCCCCTTGTATTTTCCCCTTACAGTCCCTCCTGTTGGTTGGATTATAGCTTGGACAATCCTCAGACCACCAATCATACATTCACATATACAGGTTCTCTTTCTTCTCTCCTTCTTTGCTTCTTTTGATGTCTTTATTTCTTCCAGTATCTTCATTTCTTCTGACGTCTTCGGGGATCTTCATTAGGGGTTCTTCTTCGATGTACACACTGGCTCCTGGCACAATTCTTGTCAACATTATTTTAAAACAGGCTTTAAGGCATCCCACAGTCAGACAACAGACAAGTATAATGACAATGAGTATAATCAACCCATGTAACAGGTACGATTCCCAGGATTCTCCCACCAGCCATGCCAGCCAACTACCTCCTCTTGTGGGTCCCTGTCTAAAGTTATCGAGTTGCGTCCTGATGTCATTGATGACTTGTGTAATATTGTAAGACTCATCTGTGACAAGGATTATGCATTTGTCGCCTATGATGGCACATACTCCCCCTTGTTGTGCTAACTGGTAGTCCACTGCGTATCGTGTCTGCTGCGCATACAATCTTAACTCAGCCATTTCTTGGTTGACAGCCTCCAATGCTTTTGAAGTGCTGTTTCCCAGGATTGTTAGCCCACAAACAATATGGTTTCTTTTCTTAGCTCCAATTACCCCGGCTGACCCTCCTAGAGATAAAGTTCCGAGGAACCCATACCCCAGTGAGGATCCCAATGTACTCGGGGTTTCCCAGTTAGCGCAGAATTCCCTGCTAATAGCCCGGGTCACTATTCTCCTCCGAATGTACCCCTTCTGAGGGCATGGAACAGTCAGTGGCCCGATTGTTCCTACCGCAAAACGGTTTGGGAGGTTTGGAGTTTCTGTCATGTAGGTACCATTGAAGAGGAATACATACCCCTTCTTAGCCCGGTAGCATTTAGTGTCCCGATTGTGAGTTTGCTCATACTGCCAATTGTTCAGTTCACTTAGCTTCCCGTTTGATCCCACCACCTGGTAAGTATCAAAGGGGTATGTCCATTTGGCTGAGCTTACGTGAGTCCCATTACATTGCCCGCAAATAAGCTGTCTTCCCGCGGTTATATTTAAACATTTTCGTTCGTCACAAATACAAATAATCCGTCCCTTGTTGATCCGACAATGTTGACGGACACACTGTGTCTGTACACAAGAATCATTCTTAGGGACTAAGGCATAGGCACATCCCCACCCCTGCCCCGTGAAACAAAGCGGATAGCTTGCAGTGTCTGGGCAAGCTTTTCCTCCCTCCTGTTGGGACCCCTCGCATGTAGGATTTGTGGGGTTTACAAGTCCCACACATCTCCCCTGTAAACCTCTTTTATATTTGCCAATTTGTCCCTTACAGGGTGTCTCTGATGTATCTACAGTATATAAGTCATGAGGGGTCCACCCAGGGGTGGCTACAAATAGGGCTTCTACAGATTGTGTTAATGGGTAACATACAGCTCGATTCCCATGTAAATGTATGTGGGCTTTGTAAAACAAGTTGTCTTCTAGCCCAGTCAGATTTACGGTTACCACAACACAAAATAATACAATTACATACGCGATTACATACATTTTCGCAACAGTTGTAACTTAATATTACACTTTTAATCTTTTACAGTTTATCTCGTTTATTAACCCGCGCACGCCGGCACTTGCTTGCAGTCTTTTGCCTGTGTTGAGGAAAGCAGTTCTGTTAGTTCATTGATTTAGCTACTTATCTCCCTTGTATAATTTCAGCTGCGTCCAGTGCTTCCAGACACCTTTCCCTCTTATGTCTATGCAGGCACAGGTATCCCCACTAATTATAATTTCATATGGCCCATTCCACTTTGGTGCAAACCCTGGTTTGTCGGGTAGTGTTTTCACTAGGACGCGACTTCCCACTGTTGGGACGTCAGGGAGCATTTCCAGCTCCCTCTCTGCGTCTTTTATTTCCTGATTGTCTTTTACCAATTTGCGCATCCCTTTTAGCTGGGTGCTCAGGTCCAGAACGTATCTCTTGATTTTATCTTTTAGTGGACCGACATCGGTCCCACCTGTTATGATGCTTTCTGGTAACTGCATCGCCCGTCCTGTCATTAGTTCATAAGGGGTTAATCCGGTGGTCCGGTTCGTGGTCGCCCTTAATTTCATTAGTATGGTGGGCAATACCTCTGTCCACCTTCTTCCTGATGTCTGCATGGCCTTAGCAAGTGCATTTTTTAGTGTTCTGTTCATACGTTCTACCATTCCAGAGCTCTGCGGGTGGTAGGGGATGTGAAATTTTTGTTTTATCCCCATTAATTGGCACACTGTTTTTATTACCTTTCCAGTGAAGTGCGTTCCCTGGTCCGAATCAATTTGTAGGGGTACCCCCCATCTTGGGATTACCTCTTCTGCCAATATTCTGGCCACTGTGGTAGCAGTGCAGTTTGAAGTTGGGAATGCTTCCACCCACCGGGTGAACTGGTCTATGATGACCAGACAGTAAGTTTTGCCATGGGACTGTGGCAGTGGTCCTGTAAAATCCAGTTGTAGATGTTCCCAGGGTCCCTTGGGTCTCGGCTGGTGTCCCATTTTAATTTTTATGGGTCTGCCAGGGTTGTGTTGCGCGCACGTCACGCATCGGTGACAGTGTCGGGCAATATCCTTTCCCATTCCCTTCCACCACCACTCCTTTCCGATATTAGTGATCATGGCCTCTCTACCCACATGTGAGAGTCCATGATGTAATCCCAATAGGGTGTTTTGTATGCACTCTGGTGCTATTACCTTATCTTCTCGTCTCCAAATGTTATCTGTCCCCTTGACTGCTCCCTGCGCTTCCCACTTCTCCTTTTCTTCCTTTGGGGTATCCTCATGTAAACCCTGAATGTCTACTTCGGCTTCTGTTGGTTCTATTGTTGCTATGGGTAATTCATCAATCGTTTCCTGCTCTAGGGCTATCTGTGCTGCCCTATCTGCGGTTTGGTTTCCTTTGAAATTTAGCCAGTCTGGGCTATCTCTTCCGGGTTCCTTCTGGTGCGCTTTAATTTTTATTACTGTGGCTTCTCTAGGTCTCTCGCTAGCTCTCAATAATGCCTCAATTCTCTGCTGGTGCTTGATAGGGGTTCCCCCTGTCGTTATGAACCCCCTCCTTCCCCAAGCTGTCATATAATCATGTATGACTCCGAAGGCATAGCGGCTGTCTGAATAAATGTTTACCGCCTTACCCTCGGATAACTCAAGTGCCTGGGTGAGCGCCACCAGTTCTGCCACTTGTGCAGACAAGCTTCCGTCAATTCTTCCTGACCTCACTGTTTCTAGCTTACTATTTACGACTGCCCATCCTGTTCGGGGTGATCCTTCCACATATTTACGTGACCCATCCACAAAGAGGGTCTCTTCCGCTGTTACCAGGGGCATGTCCTTTATCCTTCCTTCTCCTTCTCCTGCATCCACATCCCCACAATTGTGGGGTTCTCCTCCATCTAAGATTCCTTCTGCTGGGTTATTTCCCGTATCCCTTATTATTGTTACGGACTTACTGGGAGGTAGGAGGACAGCTTCCCATTTAGCCCTTCTCATGTTGGAGACTGACTTTAGTTTTCCTGTGTTTAACATTTCCACCAAGGTGTGTTTGGTGTGGAGGATTATGTTCCCTGTCATGATTACTGGCTCGCTAACCTTTACAGCCCATGCGGCGCAATCCAAGGCGGCTATGCACCTTGGCAGTCCAGTGACTACCGGCCCCTCTGCGGTGGAATAATACCCTATGGGTCTCCTTCTGTCGCCATGGTCCTGTGTCACTATTGCGGAATAGAACCCTTCCTCATTATTACAATAAATGTGGAAGTCTTTGTTAAGATCGGGTAAGCCTAGTCCGGGGGCTGATATTAGTTCTGTTTTTAATTTAGTGTAAGCTTCTTCTTGCTCGGGTCCCCACTCTACGGGGTCTAAAGCTGGCTTCCCCCCTTTGACGAGTCTTTGTATGGGTTCTGCGAGTTTTGTGAACCCTGGGATGAAACTCCGACTGTAGTTGAATAGTCCTAGCACCTTTCTAACCCCTCTTATATTAACCGGCCGCGGCATCTGTTGTATTGCCTCTTTCCTGTCCGCCGGCATTTCTTTAAGTCCTTGGGATATAAGGTGCCCTAGGTATAGGACCTGTGACTTCCCGATCTGCGCCTTTTTGGGGCTGATTTCTAACCCTGCGGCTTTTAATTCACTCAGTACTAGGTATAGGGCTTCTTGATGTCCTGACTTGGACTCTGAAGCTATTAGGATGTCGTCTACATATTGTAAGGTCGTGTTACCCTCTGGCAGTTCCACCCTATTTAGGATGTCACTCATCACTCGATGGAATATAGCGGGGCTGTTGTGGAATCCCTGTGGTAAACGGGTCCAGGTATACTGCTTGTCCCCTACTGTAAATGCAAATTTGTCTTGGGATTCAGGATCCAAGGGTAAGGACCAGAATCCATTGGCTATGTCCAGTACTGTAAATATTTTATGCTCCTGTGACAGTCCATTCAGGATTGTCGAAGGGCTTGCTACAATGGGGTGCAGTTTGGACGTGACTTTATTAAGTCCAGTGTAATCTATCATGAGCCTATAGCTCCCGTCAGGTTTACTCACTGGCCATGTTGGGGAGTTAGTGGTGCTCGTGGCTTCTCTCAGGATCCCCTTTTTCACTAACCCTTTCACAATCTCTACTACAGCTTTCTCTGCTTCTGGTTTAATTGGGTACTGCCTGTGTGGCTTATGCTCTGGTCCTGGTACCTTTATTGGGTCCGTTTTGGTTAACCCGGTATCTAACTTCGTCTCAGCCCATACTCCGGGAACGGAAGCACAAATGGCTCCGAACCCTCCTGTCTCTAACTCCCATTTTCTGGTGGTGACTGTGGCCACCTTAATGGTCTCGAGGTGGCTTGTGAGTTTCCCTATTTTAATTTTTCGACCGTCCTGTCTTGGCCAAATCAATTCTCCCTTCCCACAATCTATCAAGATCTCATATTCTTTCATTAAATCATTCCCCATTATGGTTCCCTCGTTATTTCTGCACACATAGAACTTCATTGGGATATATAGATTGTTTATTTCTACTAACGTGGTCTCGCTAAGGTAGGCGGGAGTTTTGTTCCCTCCTATCCCGGTCAGATAAATCACTTTATTCGTAGTGGGTAAGGGTAGGTCGGTAACGGATATGGATGCCCCTGTGTCCACTAGCATCTCGCATTGTCTGCCCCCTACCAGTGCTGACACATAAATCCTTCCCTCCTTTTTACCCTTGTGGACGGGGGCTGCAGACCGTCAATCTTGCTGACCCTGGGTGTCCTTTTGTTCCTGGGGTTCAGCTGGGGACGTGGATTGGGCTGGGGGTCTCCCATGCTTATGCCAACATACGGCTTCCGTATGTCCGTGTCTTTTACAGTGGCTGCAATGCTTACCACTGTTCCTAGTTTTGCTCTTTCTCCGTGGAGTCCCGCAATCCCTCGCAAAGTGCCCCTGTCGTCCACAATTGTGGCAGATCAATCTGGGTTTTGTTTCACTCTCGTTACTGTAGGCTGCTACCCTTTCTAACCTTGCTCTTGCCTGTGGTTTCTCTTCCGCTGGGACGCCGCCAGCCCACTCCACCAGCTCATCGTAATTTTGGGACATGATCACTCCCATTTTTAGGATGATCTGGTGGGCACTAGAGAGTCCATCCTTAAAAGCTTGGATGAATGCTCGATCTCCTCGCCCTGGGTCCACTTGTCCTGAGCACTCTTGGTATATTCGGAACAATCGTTCCCCGTACTCAGAGGCTCCTTCCCCTTTAAGCTGCTTTGTGGTGGTGATTCTGCTCCAGTTAGTGGGGGCATTCCCTAAGACCCTCTGAATTTCTTCCTTAAACCGTAAGAAGGGTGGTTGTTGGGTATCTATTTCTGCTGTTAGGGGGATTACATGTGTCCACCGTCCCCCACTATAATCCTGCGCTATAGGGGAAGCGGGTCCACCTACTACCTGTCTCCATTTATCCGCTGGACAGGCTGCCCTGACCAGTTGGTGTATGTCTCTTAGGTGTAATTGATGTCCTACCCAGATTGTGTCTAATTCCTCCCAAAATGTGGTGTTCGCGCTTCTGGTTTGTAATTTGCCCAGGGAAGCCATTATCTGCTGTCTTTCCCCTGGGGTAAAGGGTTTATAATTTGCCTTGGGTCGCGCTGCGGTCCCCCCTCTAGTTATGGGCGCTAAGTTATGTTCCAGCTGTTCCCACTCTCCTGAGGGTGCCGTTGGCCCTTGCTGGGTAGACTCATAAGAGGGCAGAGGATCAGTTTCTCCTCCCTCTTACCTTTCTAAAATCTGATTTCGTTTTTCCAATTCCCTCACTTGGGATTCTAGTTCTTTAATTCTTTCTTTGTCCTCTTTCCATTTCCTTGTAGATGCAATTGTTTGCTCAATTAGACCTGCTAACTGATGTGTTCACATTATTCCTATTTTCTTTGTTCTATCTCTTTTCACTTTATCTATCCATTTTCTCTGCTGCTCTAAGGTTTGAGAAGTATCCCAGCCATCCTTTTGCATTCTCTTTATTAACTCCTTCCTGTCTGTCATGTAGATTTCAGTCAGGGAACCTGCAGATCCCCTTTTAACTTCACTATCTGCCATTTCGCAGATTTCACTAACCCCGGCCACGATTATTCTTTAGTAAAGTGTGCTAACTACCGTAGGGACTTCACTACCCCCGGCCACTATTACTACTCTTAGCAAAGTGTGTTAACTACCGTAGGGACTTCACTACCCCCGGCCACTATTGCTATTCTCACACCGTGTTTTACTGCCGTTAAAGGGTTTTAAGTTATACTCACGGCTTCCACGATTACCACTTCGGCAATGTGCTTCTCCACCGGATTTCGGTTTAGGTCAGAGTTGATCAAACTCCTGTTCCGCCCCGCTTTTCACCACATTGACAGTACAGTTTCCAACTTTTCAATAACTTTCATGCAATCAGCTGGCACCTCTGCGTCTGTTCGCCACTACAGAGGGTGATGTTAAACCGACTTCTGCCCTTTTGTGCTTCACAATCCTTTAGTGCCCTTGGTGTCTCTCACTCACTTCAATTCCTGACCTTCACGTGGCAGATTTCTGCTCTTAATAGCCAGTCTAAGGCAGAGGTTTTGAGACAGGCACTACCTTGTCCTTTTGTTGATCAGCACAAATCACAGTAATTCTTATTCCTATCAGCAGTTAGTACTTATCACTATAACAAATATTATCACAAATAAACAGTACAAATGTTTCCCCCTTATGAACCGTATTTTCTGATCCAGTCTGACTGTCACAGATTCCACGATCTCTACCCCGGTTGCGACCGTGGCCAATCGATCTCACCAGTAATAGGATCCTGCCGACTACGCCAATTGTTGTGGGAAAAATCCACCAGTAGTCAGACTTCGAGATTCAGAAAATACGATTTATTAAACGGAGCTCCGTGGAGAAAAGGCACTATGTTCATAGAACACCTTTTCTCAATTGTATACCGGGAGCGGTTCAATTTTATACCCTTTACACAATGGGTAGACCGGTGATTCGAAGATTATCACATTGTTTAAGTGAGTACAAGTATTTAACATTTCATGAATGGGTACATTTCCCCATGTTTACAAGAATACAAACAGGTACAGACATTTAACATTTTATGAATGGGTCTATCAATGGCTAGTTTCATCTTGTGCGGGTGCTAATCGGTTCCCTCGCATTCATATTTCCTGCCTTCCTCTAACATTAATCTAAGCTCTTTGTTTAGGGGTTTCCTTATCTTAAAGATGTTTCAACCCTTGGCTTTGGCTTCCTGAGGTGTTTGTTTGCTATGAGTCACTATCTGTACTTTGTAAGTGGTTTGTCTGTCAGGATTCTGGCTTGACGTTATTTCTGAACAGCGGGAGCCTGTGGCTGTTTTTCTGGCTTCTTTCCCAGTTAACCCTGTGTGTGCCAGGCAGCCATTTCAGAGTGTGCTTTCTTGTGCTGCCATTTTAAAGTGTGCCCCCCCTTGTATTTTCCCCTTACAGATCAGTATACCAATTTTTTTGTGTTTAATACTTTTAAGATCTGCTTGGAGCTGAAGTAGCAAAAGCATCAGGGAGAGAAGTCGAAACACCACAAGTGATATTAGCACGAGAGAAGAGGCTGGTGAGTAACTGCAAAGTTATTTTACTCTTCAGTTTCTTTCTAAATTAATTAGCAGCCTGATACATTCAGCTATGGCAGGGCACTTCAGGTCCATGGAACACAAGTGTGGCTCCATGCGGAAATCAAGGACATTTCCCTAGTCCAAGGCAACCATATGTGAAGGAAGTGTCATTGTCTGGAGGAACTTGAGCAGCAGCAAGGGCCACTTTGGTGCATTCGTGAGCATGCAAGTTTTGTAGAGAATTCCTTTCTGGAGTTGTTCACCCTGCTACTTAAAAGTATGTGAGTAAAGAGGGAATGGGGGAGGATCAGGCAGTTAGTACAGGAGTTCCCTTAGTGCATTGGCTCACTGACAGGTATTCAATTCTGTCGAAGTAGTGGTTTCCTGTGGTGGCGGGGTGGGTACAGACAAAGCAAAGTCCAAGGCACCACAGGTGGCACAGCTGTATATGAGGGTAGGAGGAAGATTGGGAAAGCAGAAACAGCCACACACGTGATTCCAAGATGGAATGTTGACTAATATTAATAGAATAATAATAATAATAACCCGCTTTGACAAAGTCCACAGTCCAAAGATGTGCGGGTTAGGTTGATTGGCCAGGTTAAAAAAAAATTGCCCCTTGGAGTCCTGGGATGCGTAGGTTAGAGGGATTAGCGGATAACATATGTGGGGGTAGGGCCTGGGTGGGATTGTGGTCGGTGCAGACTCGATGGGCCGAATGGCTTCCTTCTGCACTGTAGGGTTTCTATGATTTCTATGAAAGGGTCATCTGGACTCGAAACGTCAGCTCTTTTCTCTCCTTACAGATGCTGCCAGACCTGCTGAGATTTTCCAGTGTTTTCTCTTATGGAATGTTGACTCCTGGATACAGAATCAAGAATGTCACCAAGTAGTTGCAGAGCATTCAGAGCGGGGAGGGTGAATGACAGTCATGATCATATTGATATTGATGGCATAGGTAGAAAGAGGAATGAAAGTCCTGCAACCTGAGCTTGGGGACCTAGAATAGTTAATAAGTACGTATGAACTTCCAAAAGGCATTTGATCAAGTGCCACCTCATAGACTAGCTGGAAACGTTGAAGCCTGTAGAACAAAAGGGACAGTAGCAATATTGACACAAGACGGGTGAAGTGACAGGAAACAGAAAGCAGTGGTGATCCGTTGTTTTTCAAACTGGAGGAAGGCATAGAGTATGTTTATTCATTGTAGATACTGGAACCACGTCTTGACATATACTAGGATCGCGTCTTTTTCTGATATATAGAACTGTACTATATCTGTCACTGATATACAAAATAGAATGCCAGAGGAAATCATTTTCAGGAACCTTTTTAGGAGAGTTTAAATACAGGAATGCAACAGCAATTTTTAAAATTTCTATTCCTGCAATCATTGTGAATTTCCTTGAGTGAAAACTCCAGTGTCATGCCAGTTAGTGTTTTATTATCTTTTAAATTAATTTACAGCGTGTGGGTGTTGCTGACTAAGGCAGCATTTATTGCCATCTCTGATTGCCCCTGAGACAGTGGTGGTGATTCTTGAGCCACTGCAGTCCATGTAGAGTTGGTACACCCACAGTGCTGTTCGGGAGGAAGTTCCAGGATTTTGACCCAGCGACAGTGAAGGAATGGTGATATATTTCTAACTCAGGATGGTGAGTTATGTGGGTATTTTTTGTTGTGGCCTCATAAACCTCTCATCCCTTCAGTCTCGTTTGAATGTAGATCCAAGCCTTGGAGTTTTTGCACCACCCACCCCCTAAAGCAATACTTGACATAACCATTATCCTTGCATACTGTTTATAATAAAAATCACTAAAAATTAAAGGAATGAGATGGTGAAATTTGAGACATGTAACTAGTATTACCAAACAGGATATATTCTCATGTTAGTAGTGGACACAACTGAGATATTGGATATGATTTTATGCACCCCTGCCAGAGGGTATGAGTGCTGTGGAGATGCCGGCGTTGGACTGGGGTAAACACAGTAAGAAGTCTAACAACACCAGGTTAAAGTCCAACAGGTTTATTTGGTAATAAAAATTTCTTTTTGTGGCTTTTGCTACCAAATAAACCTGTTGGACTTTAACCTGGTGTTGTTAGACTTCTTACTGTCTTAGAGGGTATGAGGGCATGGACATGTAATATACGCAGTTGACCTTCCCACTGCCTATCTCCCCTCCGTTCTGTCTCATATTTTACAGGGAAAAGTGGATGCATTGGGTTGCCTGCCTGCCCTTACGCCTATTAAGGCACTTAACTGGCAAATTAATGGCCACTGTAATTCGAGAGACTAAGGGTGGAAACTACGGAGACTCTGGCCACGATCTTTACATTCCTTCTTGGAAATGAGGGTAAGGGAAAAGGACTGGAGGAGTGCAAATGTTACACCTCTGTTTAAAAATGGGAAGAGAGATAAACTCCAGCAACCACAGGCATGGTGGGAGAAGTTTTTACAAACAAAAATCCAAGACAAGATTAATTTGGAAAAGTATAGGCCAGTTAAATGAAACAGCATGGATTTGTTAAAGGAAAATACATTTAATTGAGTTCTTTAATGAAGTAATGGGGAGAGCTGATGTGGGACATTATCTATAGACTTTCAAAAGGCACTTATTAGATATACGAGCAAAATTAAAGAAGGGTTTTGAATACCACTGATCTGGATACTCTTGGGTAAAGAAATTAATTAGTGAGAATGGAACAGACAGCTTCAGGCTTGACAAAGTATCATAGATTATACAGAAATACAAGAGCATGAATATCTTTGTTTTTCAGCAACTGCAGGACTTGTTCATCATCATTTCCTGAATTCAGGAGCAAGGTTTATTAGAGGCCCACTTGAAAGCTGAAAATGGAAAGATTTATTGTCGGAATTGGAGGGTAAGTATCAGTAAATTTAAATCGCTGTAGATGGTGAGAGTATGTGTTGTTGAGTTAACTTTCCCTCTATGAAACTAATCTTACAGCAACTTTTAATATTTTACTATTTGGAATTATTACTTAAGTATCGCACAAAAATACGTCCAACAGGTCCATGGTAGCGTTTATGCACCACATGAGCCTCCTCCGTCATCATATCCTTCTATTCTTTTCTCCTTGTGTGCTTTCCCTTGAATGCATCTATGCTTTTAACCTCAACTGCTGTGGTAGCTAATTCCACATTTTACTCAGTTGCTGGGTAAAGAATTTTCTCCTAAAGTCTCCAGTGACTATCTTATATTTATGGCCTCTGGTTCTGGTCTCACCAACAAGTGGAAACATCAGATGGAATTTAATACCCTCCCACAAGATAGATTTGGAGGGAAAGGAGCATTTGATTGGACTAGATGGTGCATCCAGAATCGGGCAGGGCAATCGTCATGAGGAAGGCCAAAAAAGCAAACCCTGCTGTATGTGCTTGTGGACCCTTGGGGACGAGGCATTATCGAGAACCTCTTGGCTGGCAGCCTTCCTGCCCCAGGCCTTTGATCTCAATGAAGGTAATTAAATGATGGATCTTCCCCAAAGAAGCTACCATGAGGCCCTTGCTGGCTGTCCAGCTGGCAGGCAAGAACCTGTTGCCTGGATTAAATTCCATCCATCCTCTCTGCATCTCTCCTATCAAAACCTTTCATAATGTTAAATCCTCAACAAGTCACCTCTTAATCTTCCTTTTCTGGTTAAAAGAGAGGTATCAGCTTAGTAAATCATCCTTGGAGCTTCTCTAGTTCTATATCCTTTTATAATATCGTGGTCACAATGCACAATTTTTATAATATAGTTCACAATGCACAAGTGTGGTCTAACCAAGTATCTATGCTAGTTTAACATAAGTGATCTCCAGTTTTATCACTTTAAAAATGAAACCCAACAATTTGTTTGCTTTTTTAATGGCTTTATTAATCTGCATTGTTACTTTTAGCCATTTGTGTATCTGTACTCCCAGATCCTCCTGTTCCTCTACCCGTTGAGACACTTCATTTCCAAGGAGTACATGATCTTCTCATTCTTCTTACCTCTTACTTACCTATATTGAAAGTTGTTTGTTCATTACGCAGCTGCTCTGCAGGTTTGTTACTGTCTTCCTGCATTTTATTACAGTCCTCCCCTGTATTAACCACATCTCCAAATTTTTATGTCATCTACAAATCTTGAAATTGCACTTGCGATTCCAGAGTACAAATCAATTAGTAGATGGTGAATAACAGTGGTTCTTTGTGGAACATCACTTCCCATATTTTGCTAATCTGAATAACTGTCTTTAATTCCTACTCTCTGTTTTCTGAAGGAGTGCTGAACTCTGAGATGTCGCGTATTTCGGGTGAGATGTTAAACTGAGGCCTCATCTGCTCTCTCAGCTGGATGTAAAAGAACCCATAGCACTTCTATGAAGAAGAGCAGGAGGATTATCCTCAGTTCCCCTGGCAAAGATTTATTTCTTAATCGATAGATTATTTGGTCATTATCGTGTTTCTGATGAAGGGGCAGTGAGTGTGTGTGGAGGGGTGGGAGGGCTGTGTGTGTGGTGTGTTGTGTGTATGTGGGGAGAGGGAGGGTGCAGAGTGAATATGTTGGGGGTGTGAGGCGGGACTGTGTGCACACATGCGTGTAAGACACATCTGCAAGACGTAACAGACTATAAGATAAAGGCAGGTAAAATCGCCGGCTCCAATGCATCCCTCCCTGATGAGCTCAAAGCATTCTATGCCCATTTTGAGCAAGACGTCAGCGAGAGCATGCCCTCCATCCTGGAAGCCTCGGGCGAACCTGTATCCGAGGTCACCATTGCTGACATTAGAGCAGCCTTCTCAAAAGTCAACCCATGGAAAGCGACTGGCCCGGATGGGGTACCTGGACGAGCACTCGGGTCCTGCGTGGACCAGCTGGCGGGGGTACTTACAGACATCTTCAACCTCTTTCTACACCAATCTGAGGTCACTATCTGCTTCAAGATGACTATCATCCCGGTACCAAAGAAAAGCCAGGCAGCGTGCCTTAATGACTATCATCTGGTGCCTCTGACATCCAACATTATGAAATGCTTCAAAAGGTTAGTCATGGCACAAATCACTTCCTGCCTCTCAGGCTGCCTGGATCCACTACAGTTCGTCTACCGCCACAACAGGTCCACAGCAGGTGCCATCTCCCTGGTCCTACACTCGACCCTGGAACACCTAGATAACAAAAACACCCATGTCAGACTCCTATTTATGACTACAGCTCAGCTTTTAACACCGTTATTCCTATGAGACTCATTTCCAAACTTCGTGGCCTGGGGCTCGGCTCCTCCTCTGCAACTGTATCCTAGACTTCCTAACCCACAGACCACAATCAGTAAGGATAGGCAACAACACCTCCTCCATGATCATCCTCAACACCGGTGCTCCGCAAGGCTTTGTCCTCGGCTCCTTACTATGCTCCTTCTACAAATGTGACTGTACGGCCAAATTCCCCTCCAACTCGATTTTCAAGTTTGCTGATGGGTCGGATCTCAAACAATGACGAGACAGAGTACAGGAAAGAGATAGAGAATCTGGTGAACTGGTGCGACAACAATAATCTCTCCCTCAATGTCAACAAAACGAAGGAGATAGTCATCAACTTCAGGAGGCATAGTGGAGGGCATGCCCCTGTCTACATCAAGGGGGACGAAGTAGAAGCTTTTAGGTATCCAGATCACCAACAACCTGTCCTGGTCTCCCCATGCTGACTCTATAGTTAAGATAGCCCACCAATGCCTCTATTTTCTCAGGAGGCTAAGGAAATTTGGTATCTCTGCTACAACTCTCACCAACATTTGCAGATGCACCACAGAAAGCATTCTTTCCGGTTGAATAACTGCTTGGTATGGCTCCTGCTCTGTCCAAGACCACAAGAAACTACAAAGGGTCGTGAACGAAGCCCAGTCGATCACTCATACCAGCCTCCCATTCATTGACACTGTTTACACTTCCTGCTGTCTCGGAAAAGCAGCCAGGACAATCAAGGACCCCATGCACCCTGAACATACTCTCTTCCACCTTCTTCCGTTGGGGAAAAAGATACAAAAGTCTGAGATCACGTACCAACCGACTCAAAACCAGCTTCTTCCCTGCTGCCATCAGACTTTTGAATGGACCTATCTTGCATTAAGTTGATCTTTCTCTACACCCTAGCTATGACTGTAACACTACATTCTGCACTCTCTCCTTTCCTTCCCTATATACGGTATGCTTTGTATAGCGTGCAAGAAACAACACTTTTCATTGTACGCTAATGCATGTGACGTATCAAATCCTCCCTTCCTGCCTTCTGTAGGCCAGGTAGGACTTCCTGAAAAATAGTAGCTAAAATGTTGCAACAGCTGGATGTTGTGCCTTATTAACTTCCCTCAGATTTGCAGATATTACACTATCAAATCAAATCAATTTCAAGATGAAATAACCTCCTTTTGCAATAGCTTGTTACAATTTTGTGGGTATTGGATGATATCACTCAATTTCAACAAGTAGAATTTATATATGAAGTGTTATAGCTGATGTTCCATGTAGATTGTCCAAATTGTTCCAGAAAGTATAGTTCAGCAGCTTTCAGATTCTTGGCTGGAAGCGCTGGCATGTGAGCTAGTATACACTATGGTGTTATGAATGCCATTGACTGTCAACATACAGGTCTTGCAGTCAGTGACATTCTAAATATAAAGATGACATTCTCCCAAGCCCCAGAGAAAGTAGTGTTAACTCTGGCAAAGAGATTTAATATTGGATGGTACATTGGTGTCAATGTGATGTCTATAATATGCATTGGAAATTTTAAACAAGACATTTCTAGAGTACTTTGGTGCAAAAGAGAATTTGCCCATATATAAGCACCAGGGCTGAGGTCCAAATCATTTAGGCAGGAGATGTGAAACCCAGCTCCAGTAGAAGACAGCTTCAGATCACTTCAATTTTGCATCAGCCACAGTGATTACAACTATCAGCATAGAAATAAATAGCAGAAATGAAGCAGTTTAACTTGTAAACTTTTTAAGGCTTAAGCCAGAAATTAAAAATTCTAAGCTATTGGTATTGTTTGATATGAGGGTGTTTCTTTTGCTGCTTTGGCTTCATGGTTCAGGCTTGATGAATCCGAGAAAATAAAATGTGAAGTATTTGGGATCTTAAATAAAAGCATGGCACATGCTATTGGATTAACAATCCAGAATTCTGGACTAATGAGACATGAGTTTAGATTCCAACATAGACAATTGAGAATTTAGTAAAGATGACCGTGTAACTACTGGTATGTTGTAAAAACTCAACTGATTCACTAATGTGTTTTAGGGAAGGAAATCTGCTGTCCTTACCTGATCTGGCCTATAGGTGACACCAGATCCACAGCTATGTGGTTGAGTCTTGACTGCCCTCCGAAATGGCCCAACAAGCCACTCGAGTTAAGAAAAAATAGGGATGGACAATAAATGCCAGCCTTGTCTGTGACATTGAATTCGATGTATGACTGTAGGTTGAACAAAATATGAACATTTTATAATGTAAATGACAAATTACAAAGTTATGGGGAAGAAAGAGCAACTATTGAGATCAAGTTTGACTTTTGGACATCAGCAGAGCGCCTGGTTGATTCATACCTGTAATTTTGAGGCCACAGTCTTATTTTCGTGGCACTGGAGAACTGTGGGTTGCCATATGAGAATTCCAGTGAGCTTTATGGATAATAACCGGCCAAGTAAGTACAGGATGGGAGAGGGTTGGAGCAGGAACCATGATCTCGGTGAAAGGGGGCTTCTGGAATAGAAGCACCCTAGATTAGTTTTGTGAAACCAGGAGGTACACTTCTGTGACAATGTTTAGCTAGTTTGGTGGAATATAGTACTCTAGAAGGTTGGTACTGTCTGCTTGGTCTGAGCCTATTACAATACATCATTTTATTTTATGTAAATGAATATAACATTAATGATGTCTCTTTTTAATTCAGTGTCACAAATGGTGGAAAATCGACACTTGCATGCAAACTTAAGAAAGCTCTTCCAAACAGTGTTTTACTGTGTCAAGATACATTTTTCAAGGTAGGACACAAAGCACTAGATTTTTAAAAAAACAATTTGTCTAATATTACTTTAAATGCATTAACTGTGTTATGTTGTGTACTCAGGATGAGAAGAGGCGATTAGGTCAATATGCATTTGCCCTAATCTTGAATAGACTTTCTTCCATATCCATATTCTTTGCTTCACTCCAGAAGTGAAAGAGGCAAAGAAACAGAGACCCACATCCAACTAAATATCCTCACTGAACCTGTATCACAATCAACCAAGCCCCAAACACAATGGTTGTTGTCCAAGGTCATTCCTCCCTCTTTGTACTTCTGCCACCTGTTCCAAAAGTATTTCAAAAGGCTTTTTAAAAGATTGAAGGGAGTAATTCTATAACAATATTTATTTATAAAACACCCCAAGGCACCACACAAAAGCAGAATCGGACAAAACCCAATTATGAACTCCTATTTCACAAGGCGATTATCCTCTGAGAAAAATGAACTTCCAACTTACTCCCTACTTTCTCAGTTTAACTGGACAGTCCCTAATTTTACCCAGTCCCAGAACCTCAACAAATCTATCCACTTATATTTTATTAATGCACTGAATAATTTTAAATATCTAAATTAGGTCTAAGCCTTTCCACTGAATCCAAAATGCAAGATATGAAGTTTATCTCGTTGGCTATTGACTGAAATTACAAATCACCTCAGCTATTTCCTTCGATACCTTTAGGATAAATTAAATCTGTCCTTTTGTGATTGTTCTATTTTGAGCTCCCTTAATAATCCCACATGGTTTCCCTTGATATATTTAAATTATCTGCACTGTGAGGATTCTATAATTCTATGAAGTTTTAGTTTCCTCAGCCAGACAACAGCAGATTCAATCCGACCACAATTAATAACAGATACAAAGGTCTGAAAATTCATGGGTTCCACTGCCCTCTTCAGACCTCTCTGCCTGCCCCTGACTAGGCAAATGGTTCTGGGTGGAGCCAGAAGCATGGATGCTCTGTGTTGGTAGTTACGGCTTTATTTGAAACCCAGTATAGTTTTGAATGCAAGTTGTGCTGTCCCACTGATCCTGCAAACTCTAGTGGAGCCAAAACCAGAGGACACCAGCAGATGCAATGCCAGCTTAACCAGTTAGATCATGTCCTGTGGATTATTGGGGTCACTGTATGTCTTCAAATCTCATGCTGTTGGTATCCATAAACGAGCCATCCTGCATGCATCCTTAATATTCTGTAAAATCTTAACCAAAAAACCCTTAACTTGACTAAGTTCAACAATGGTCCATTCCAAATTCACTTTAGTCTGTTTTTAATACCTTTTGCTCTCTGAAAGACCGTTTTTGGGAGCAAGTTGCCTAATTAAGTCTTAATGCACCATTGTGGCTTCCACTCATCTCTAACTCTTAATAAGCTTCAAACTTTCACAACTTTGTTTTGATGCAATAATTGTCCTTCAGCTCCTTTTACTATTAACCTGCTCTCTTCATTTCTGTAAACGGAACTTTTGAAAGCATGACATTAGCACATCACTATCCCTAAACTTCCCATAGCTCTAAGCTTCAAACCTTATTGCAGGTAGCAAAAGTTGAGATTAATGTCTTCAAAAATGAATGAGGAACTGCATTTTTGGAATAAATTTACCACAAATTAAGTTATGTTTATTTTTATCCAGCCTGTCAATGAGGTAGAGATCGGAGAAGATGGGTTTCAGCAGTATGATGGTAAGATTTGTCATATCTCTGGGAAAGGTTTTTTGATAGAACAATCATAACGCAGTTTTCACAGACTGTTAATCCAAAAGAAAAGAGTTTTTGTTAGGCTGGATGTGACCTTTTCGAAACAGGTTTTGGATCTGCATGATTCAAACTTAAAGAAGCTACAGAAACAAATAACAAATGTTGACATATACTGTATTAGATGGTGGAGCATGCAATAGGAATTGTCTTAACATTGGAAAATGTTGTTTCTTTACCAGGGCGGGTTCAATTCCAGCCTTGGGTGACTGTCTGTGTGGAGTTTACACATTCTTCCATGTCTGCATGGTCTTCCTCCAGGTGCTCCAGTTTCCCCTCTCAGTCCAATATGCTAAGTTGCCCCTTAGTGTCCCAAGATGTGTAGATTAGATGGATTAGCCATAGTAAATGTGTGGGGTTACGGGGATAGGGCGGGGGAGGGAACCTAGGTAAGGCACTCTATCAGAGTCACTGCAGACATGATGGGCTATATGGTCTCTTCTGCACTGTCGTGATACTATGGTACTGCTTTAATCTGTAATATAATCATCAGAAAAATGCTTTCAGTATCTCATCTTCTTCAGCCTCTCCATTCCCTTTTGATTCCCCTACGTCCTCTCATGGAACTGAAATGTTCCACCAGGGTGTGGCACTCTTCATTACTCTAAATAAAAATTGATTTTTGACTCAAATTTGTGCACCAAATTAAACGATAATAGTGTTGGAACTCAAACCAGTGAGCTTCCACGGGGAAATGAATAGAACTCTGCTGACTACTAAAAGGAAAAAAAATGCATTTACATGTGTGTACAGGCCACAATAATATTTGTTTTTTGTTACACTTTTAAGAGCATTAGTTTCACATCTGCCAGTAATTATCTCATTAATAACTTTTAGTTATCACAGCTCTGGACATGGAAGCCATGATGAATGCAGTCAAAGCCTGGATGGAGAACATGACTGTTGTGCACATTGGGCAAGAAGCTCCAGTTTTATCAGAGAACAAAGGCCCCAACATCCTAATAGTAGAAGGTTTCCTTCTTTACAATTATAAGTATGTTTGCTTATATTTATATGTTTGCTTATATTTATATGTTTGCTTATATTTATATGTTTGCTTATATTTATATGTTTGCTTATATTTATATGTTTGCTTATATTTATATGTTTGCTTATATTTATATGTTTGCTTATACTTATATGTTTGCTTATACTTATATGTTTGCTTATACTTATTTGTTTTATACTTATATAAAAAAAGTTAATGTCATATGCTTATTAATTTGTTATATTTATATTAAATTATTGTGCAGAAACCAAAGATTAACTAGGTTGTAAAGAAATTATTAGACTGGTCAATGTCAGGGTAACAACTCTGCATGGAACATGGGAGCACCAATTGTTTGTGCTACAACAGTGTGTAGTGCAAGTTTAGTTTGCTTCACCTTTACCAACTGCTGAGGCACAGAAATAAATAAATGCATCAGTTCCCATTCAAATTAACTCGGAACAAAATGCTTGAAGAAGTTTTTACCAGTCCTAACAGGAATTTTGTGAAACCTGTATCCACTCTCAGATTTGAGTGCATTGATACATATGACTGAATTTATAATGCTTTATGCAGTGCTTTACACACATATATATTTTTAGGCCCTTAAATGATGTTTTTAATCAACGCTACTACCTCTCAATTCCATATGAAGAATGTAAGAGAAGAAGATGGTAAGGACTGATTAAAAATATTTTAAATACATTGTTGTCATCAAATGACCTAAAACTGAGCAGAAACTCTTTATTTTAGTTTAAGAGTCTATGACCCCCCTGATCCACCTGGAAACTTTGATGGACATGTGTGGCCAATGTACCTCAAAAACAGAAAAGAAATGGAAGAGAAAGTAGCTGACATAAGTAACCATTTTCACTTTAATTTATATTTGTAATTGTTTTCTGAACCTAATCTTGACTGTCCAGTGAATAGCAGTTTAATAATGCCAGAATGTTATCAATTTAAATTTCTAAATACTGTTGCTGCTGTTTTTTGAGGATATAACTTGTAGCTTAGATAAAGAAGAACCAGTGGATGTGGTGTATTTTGATTTTCAGAAGGCTTTCAATAAGGTCACATGCATGTTAGTAAGTAAAATTAGATCACATGGGATTGGAGTAATATACTGGCATGATTGAAAATTGGTGAATGGACAGAAAATAGTGTGTAGGAATAAACAGATCATTTTCAGGTTGACAGGCTGTGACTATTGGGGTATCGGAGGGATCAGTGTATCTCAGCTATTCACAATCTGTATCAATGATTTGGATGTGGGGACCAATTGTAACATTTCCAGAATTACTGATAGGAGGAGTGTGAGTTGTGAGAAAGATGCAAAGAGGCTTCATGGTGATTTGGACAGGTTAAGCAAATGGGCAGATGGAATGGAATGTGAATAAGTGAAAAGGTATCCACTTTGGTAGAAAACAACAAAAAGGCAGAGTATTTCTTAAATGCTAAGCGGTTGGGAAGTAATAATGTCCAAAGGTATCTCAATGTCCTTGTTCTTGAATCACTAAAAGCTGACATGCAGTGCAGCAAGCAATTAGAAAGGCAAATGGTACGTTTACCTTCATCACAAGGGGATTTGAGTCCATAAGTGAAAATGTTTTGATGCAATTGTATAGCGCCTTGATGAAACAACACCTGGAGTATTGTCTGCAGTTTTGGTCTCCTTATCGAAGGAAGGATGTATTTGCCAAAGAGGAAATGCAACAATGTTCATCAGACTAATCCCTGAGATGGCAGAATGAGAGATGATCGCATTGAAACTTACAAAATTCTTACAGGACGTGGCAGGGCAAATATGGATAGCATGTTTCCCTTGGTCGGTCTAGAATCAGGAGACAAGTCTCACAATAAGGTGCAGGCCATTTAAGACTGAGATGAAGAAGAATTTCTTCACTCAGAGGGTGGCAAATCTTTGAATTCTCTGTCCCAGAGGTCTGTGGAAGCTCAGTCGATGGATTTCTGGAAAAGATTGACATCAAAGGATAGTGGATTAAGTGGTGTAAGGTAGATTATCAGCCATGATGCCTGAATGGTGTAACACGCACGCTGGGCTGAATGATCTACTGTTCCTATTTCCTATGATTCTAACCAAAACTTTGTAAATAATAAAAACATCAAATGAATTTTCAGAAATTGATACATATATTTGCATGTTTAAAAACTAGTGTAAGAAATAAGAGTAAAAAAGAGTGAATTTAGACCATCAAAATTCTAACCACCGCTGTAAATGATGATTAGAATCTAGGATCTCATTCTCATGAAGGAGACTGGAAGCAGGAGTCAGGAAAGTTCCTGACTCTGCATTCATCTCAGTTAAGGAATGCCTTCCCACTATGTTTTTGTTTTAGTGCAGTGGAGCAGGATGGAGTCAGGCCCTGTCACCTCCGGAGGCAGCCCTGAGGCTGCAATGGAGGCAGATGGATGGCAAGGCCAGCAGGCTAGTAGACCTACTCCTGTTTTTTGGGATATCAGCCCAATTGTTATTATGACTGCCTAGCCCTTACCCTCATCCCCGACCAAGCCACCCCCATATTCTCTCTGTGTCCCTTTATATCTCCCTTCCCCCTCATATCCATGTTCCTTCATTTCTCCCTTTCTGGCCATCATGTCACCTGATATTCTCGAAGTGTGCCCCCATGGTCCCCATGCCCATCATATCCTCCATTCACCGCATCAGCATATCTCCTCTATCTCTTACATGCCACCCATACACCCTCCAGATCCACTCCCATTATTCAGTATAAGTCATTCATACATCGACAAGTCTCAGCTCCTCCCTCTGTGACTGGATCCTGAACTTCCTAGCTCACAGACCACAATCAGTAAGGATAGGCAACAGCACCTCCCCCATGATCATCAACACCGGTGCCCCACAAGGCTGTGTCCTCGGGTCCCTTATACACCCATGACTGTGCGGCCAAATTCCCCTCCAACTCGATTTTCAAGTTTGCTGCTGACACCACTGTAGTGGGTCGGATCTCAAGCAATGACAAGACAGAGTACAGAAATGAGATAGAGAATCTGTTGAGCTGGTGTGATGACAATCTCTCCCTCAATGTCAGCAAAAGGAAGGAAATAGTCATCGACTTCAGGAAGCATAGTGGAGGACATGCCCCTGTCTACATCAATGGGAACAAAGTAGAAATGGTCGAGAGCTTCAAATTTTTAGGTGTCCAGATCAGCAACAACCTGTCCTGGTCCCCCCCCCCCCATGCCGACACTATAGTTAAGAAAGCCCACCAATGCCTCTACTTTCTCAGAAGACTAAGAAAATTTGGCATATCAGCTACAAATTTCACCAACTTTTACAGATGCAGCATAGAAAGCATTCGTTCTGGTTGTATCACCGCTTGGTATGGCTCCTGCTCTGCCCAAGACCGCAAGAAACTGCAAAAGGTCGTGAATGTAGCCCAATCCATCACGCAAATTGGCCTCCCATCCATTGACTCTGTCTACACTTTCCGCTATCTCAGAAGAACAGCCAGCAAAATTAAGGACCCCACGCACCCCGGTCATACTCTCTTCCACCTTCTTCCGTCGGGAAAAAGATACAAAAGTCTGAGGTCACATACCAGCCGACTCAAGAACAGCTTCTTCCCTACTGCTGTCAGACTTTTGAATGGACCTACATCGCACTAAGTTGATCTTTCTCTCCACCCTAGCTATGACTGTAACACATTCTGCACTCCTTTCCTTCTCTATGAAGGGTAGGCTTTGTCTGTATAGCACACATGAAACAATACTTTTCACTGTATACTAATGCATGTGACAATAATAAATAAATCAAACTGATGACAGAAGCAAAGTCTTTAAAAAAAGGTCAGTTTCAACTTTTTACTTAAAATTCATCACAGCCATTCATAGTATTAAGGCCAGAAGCTTTTTTTCCACTTCACATCTTTTAATCTTCTGTGAATAAATATGAAACCACATCTGAAAAAAACACATGTCTGCTTCTGTGGATACAATTACCAGGTGACCTATTATGAATGCTTGGCCAAGCTTCAAGAATCCCTAATGCACTCAGTTCAGCAGGCAATGTTTATGGAGCCTTCAGAGGAGCACAAGCTTTGTTTGACTGATATTTCTAATAGGTTGTAATTCTTTTTCTTTGTGACTTTTTCATTTATTTGTAAAAGATTAGCAAGTGTGAAGTGGAGAGAAGCTGATGGCATTGAAGTTATGAATGGCTGTGATTGACTGACAGCTTATGAAAAAGTAAGAGGGCAATATATTAGAATGGGAATGTTGAATTTTTTTTAGTTGATGACTGGAGACTAGGGCTACTCATGGTTCACAACTCCCTGAGAGCCCATGAACCACATCTACACAAAAGATGCCCGACTACACCAAAATTTGTTGGGGCTGATGGGGGGGGTTCAGTGGTTTGAACTGCCCATTCCCACAATGGAGTCAACAAGAGCGGGAGGTCTGCATGCGAGCTGGCTACTTGCATCCTTCGCCTACATCAGCGAATCCCACATGCAGACCTCCCACCCACCATCTTTTAGTTCCACCCATGTTAACCAACTTGGTGAAAATCCAGGCCTATAAAATCTTTGGATTACGCGTGAACAACTAATGTCTATTATCTTTTTAATTAATCATAAAATATTAATTGTAATGTTTATAATACCCGGCTAATGAGTTCAGGTTTTGATATTTAACATTTTCATTTACAGTATTTGTACATTTCTTACTGTGGTCTGAGTTAATGCTGACAATAAAGATCTCAATGTTTGACTTCAGAAAATTACACAGAGCATCAATTGATCCAGTGTATCTTTTGCTTCAGTTCACTTGGATGGAACAAACCCTCCAGATGAGTTGTTTGCACAAGTGTATGAAGATATTTTAAGAGAAATTCAGAAAGTCCAAGGTCAGACTTTTCTTTTCTTGTGGTTCATGCTTTTGTTTTGATAGAGACAATATAAACTAAATGGTTTAATCTTAACATGGATACACTAACATCTAGACCCGGGGGTTTGCTAATGGAAGCTTTTGGTGCAGGGTAAATTGAGAAGCCTGTTAGAAAAACAGATCCGATCCTTGGCTTTGTGAAGAGAGTACAATAACAAGGAAGTTATACTGAACCTTTATTACATCACTGGATAGGCACCTGCTGAAGTATTGGGTCCAGTTCTGGAAATCACACTTTAGGAAGGATATCATTGCCTTGGAGTGGGCACAGAGGAGACTTACTGAAATAATTTCAGGGACGTGAGACTTCAGTTACCCAGAGAGACTAGAGAAGCTGGTTTTTCTCTTCAGAGTACAGAAGGGTAAAGGGAAATTTAATAGAAGCAGTCAAAATGGTGAAACATTTTGATGGTGTAATTGAGAAATAGCTGAAAAATCAGTAACCAGAAGACATGGATTTAAGGTAATTGGCAAAGAGCAGAGCCAAGATGAAGAGGATTCTTTTTAAACAATGTGTTATTATGATCTGGAATGCACTGTCTGAAAGGGCGGTGGAATAACTCAATAATGATTATTGATAACTTTCAAAAGGAAATTGGAGAAATGCTTGAAGGGGAAAATTTGCAGAACTCCAGGGAGACAGCAGGGGAATTTAATAGCTCTTTCAAACTGATGGCATAGACAGAATGGTCTGAATTGTTCTGTGAATTAAGGGGGTAGAGAACCTTCATCTTTCTTTTAGAAAGTGACCTTCTCTTCCACACAAGTGGAATGAGGAATGATTTAACTAATATGTCTGCACCACACTTATGGCTTTTAAAACAATTGTTGTGGTGCACGTTAGTTCCGGAATGGGTGTCTGACCAACATTCTGCCAAATATTAATAAGCCTTTACTTCTGCTGACCATAAGGTTACACCCATTTAATCAGCTTGCTTATATCAGTATGCCATACCACATAGTGGCCAGTTACTGTTTTATGAGTGTACAATCAGCTTCCTTCATAATAATTGGTTCTGATGGTTGTCTCTTACAGATAGTTGCTGACTAAATGACACCTCTGAAACAGGATATTGGAAAGTTGAAGATTCTAGTGAATAAATGACTTGCAGCACTGAGCTACCTGTGACTGAAGGAGATTTGGTGAAAATCCAGAGACTCCATTGAAATGTGCATGAACGAAACTTTAGAATAATCCAAACATTAAGAATTTTACATTTGAACAATTCCTGTCCTCAAAATTTTACATCCTGTTAACATGTGCATGATGCTTCAGTTTATTTCTTTATGTCAACATTAATCATGGGAATTCTGTATTTCTTAATTTTCTTCATCTCTTAGCCAATTGCCTTTAGTGGCCACATGTTTGAAAGTGCTTTCCTCTGCTTCAGCCCATGACTGGGATTTTCTGACCACACCAGTGGTGGGCATTGTCACTCACTGGGCTGGAAAATCCCAGGCTATGTGTAGAAATTACACACAAGGTCACCTGTTTTGTGTTTTTAATGCCTCACACAATTAAAATTTAGAAAACTGACGCTGATTTTCTCCAAGTTTTTATAGTCAGATTTCAGTCACTCAAATCATCAGGACCTGAACGTCTACATATTGTTCCAGCGGGTTCGCTGGAACAATATGTAGACAGCCCGACTAGAGAGGGGGCTATACTGGACCTGGTACTGGGGAATGAGCCCGGTCAGGTCTTCAAAGTCTTGGTAGGGGAACATGTGGCAAATAGTGACCACAATTCTGTTAGCTTTAGGATAGTGATGGAAAAGGATGAGTGGTGTCCCAAGGGTAAGGTGTTGGATTGGGGGAAGGCTAACTTTACTGGGATCAGGCAGAAATTGGCAGCTCTTGATTGGGAGAGGCTGTTTGAGGGTAAATCCACATCTGGTATGTGGCAGTCTTTTAAGGAACGGTTGTTAGGGCTACAGGACAAGCATGTGCCTGTAAAAAAGAAGGATAGGAAGGGTAGGATTAGAGAACCGTGGATAACCAGGGAAATTGAGGGACTGGTCAAAAAGAAAAGAGAGGCGTATGTTAGGTCCAAGCAGCTAAAAACGGAGGGAGCTCTGGAGGAGTACAAAGAAAGTAGGAAAGTACTCAAACGGGGAATTAGAAGAGCAAAAAGGGGTCACGAAATGTTCTTGGCAGACAGGATTAAGGAGAATCCCAAGGCATTTTATTCATACGTTAGGAACAAAAGGGTTGTTAGGGAAAAAATCGGACCTCTCAGGGACAAAAGTGGGGACTTATGCTTGGAGCCCAAAGAAGTAGGGGAGATCCTAAATGAATACTTTGCGTCGGTATTCACAAAGGAGAGGGATGTGTTGACTGGGAGTGTCTCTGAGGGGAGTGTTGAACCGTTGGAGAAAATCTCCATTACAAAGGAGGAAGTGTTAGGTTTGTTAGAGAATATAAAGACTGACAAATCCCCAGGGCCTGATGGAATCTATCCAAGGCTGCTCAGGGAGACGAGAGGTGAAATCGTTGGGCCTCTGACGCAAATCTTTGTCTCGTCACTGGACGCAGGTGAGGTCCCAGAGGATTGGAGGATAGCCAATGTGGTCCCGTTATTTAAGAAGGGTAGGAAGGATAACCCGGGTAATTATAGGCCGGTGAGCTTGACGTCCGTGGTGGGGAAGTTGTTGGAGAAGATTCTTAGAGATAGGATGTATGCGCATTTAGAAAGGAATAAACTCATTAACGATAGTCAGCATGGTTTTGTGAGAGGGAGGTCATGCCTCACTAACCTGGTGGTGTTTTTTGAAGAAGTGACCAGAATGGTTGACGAAGGAAGGGCCGTGGATGTTGTCTATATGGACTTTAGTAAAGCGTTTGACAAAGTCCCTCATGGTAGGCTAGTGAAAAAGGTTGGATCTCATGGGATAAAGGGGGAGGTGGCTAGATGGGTGGAGAACTGGCTTGGTCATAGAAGACAGAGGGTGGTAGTGGAAGGGTCTTTTTCCGGCTGGAGGCCTGTGACTAGTGGTGTACCGCAGGGCTCTGTATTGGGACCTCTGCTGTTTGTGATTTATATAAATGATCTGGAAGAAGGAGTAACTGGGGTGATCAGTAAGTTTGCGGACGACACAAAACTGGCAGGACTTGCAGATAGTGAGGAACATTGTCAGAGGCTACAGAAGGATATAGATAGGCTGGAAATTTGGGCAAGGAAATGGCAGATGGAGTTCAATCCTGATAAATGCGAAGTGATGCATTTTGGTGGGAATAATGTAGGGAGGAGCTACACGATAAATGAAAGAACCATAAAGGGTGTAGAGACGCAGAGGGACCTGGGTGTGCAAGTCCACAGATCTTTGAAGGTGACGTCACAGGTGGAGAAGGTGGTGAAGAAGGCATATGGCATGCTTGCCTTTATAGGACGGGGCATAGAGTATAAAAGTTGGGGTCTGATGTTGCAGATGTTAGAACGTTGGTTCGGCCGCATTTGGAATACTGCGTCCAGTTCTGGTCGCCACACTACCAGAAGGATGTGGAGGCTTTGGAGAGAGTACAGAGGAGGTTTACCAGGATGTTGCCTGGTATGGAGGGGCTTGGTTATGAGGAGAGTTTGGGGAAACTGGGGTTGTTCTCCTTGGAAAGACGGAGGATGAGGGGAGACTTAATAGAGGTGTATAAAATTATGAAAGGCATAGATAGGGTGAACGGTGGGAAGCTTTTCCCCGGTTCGGTGGTGACGTTCACGAGGGGTCATCGGTTCAAGGTGAAGGGGGGGAGGTTTAACACAGATATCAGAAGGACATATTTTACACAGAGGGTCGTGGGGACCTGGAATGCGCTGCCGGGCAAGGTGGTGGAGGCGGACACACTGGGAACGTTTAAGACTTATCTAGACAGCTATATGAACGGAGTGGGAATGGAGGGATACAAAAGAGTGGTCTAGTTTGGACCAGGGAGCGGCGCGGGCTAATTGTTCTTTGTTTCTCGTTTCAAGGCTTCATTCTATGATCATCTTGCTGGTGCCAGTACCGAGCGAGACTGCGGATAGTTGGGAACCTGTCTCGGGGGCAGGGAATTCAGATGGTGTTCGTAAAGCAGAAGTGGAAATGAATAGGGTTGGGAAGCATTTTCTGATCAGGGCCAGTGTGATCTTCTGGACTCGTTTCGATCGCCTCAGGGGGTCGGAGAGGAATTTCCCAGATTTTTTTTCCCCATATTGGCCCTGGGGTTTTCACTCTGGGTTTTCGCCTCTCCCTGGAGATCACATGGTCTGGAATGGGGGGGTGGGGGTGAGTTAATAGGTTGTGATGAACAAAGCATCGTAGCTGTGAGGGACAGCTCGGTGGATAGGATATTAGGATGTAGATAGGCTGGAAAATTGGGCGGGGATCCTGGATTCAGGATTCAATCCTGGACCGGGGAGCGGCGCGGGCTTGGAGGGCCGAAGGGCCTGTTCCTGTGCTTCTTTGTTCTTTGTTCTTTGTCATCGACTTTTGAACATGGAATCAAAAAGCACCGTTCACAAAGGGGAGAAGGTGTTTTCATGTTCTGTGTGTGGACGAAGTTTCAGTCGATCATCAAACCAGTCAAAACACAAGTGTTGTCCCACTGGGGAGAAACCGTGGAAATGTGGAGACTGTGAGAAGGGATTTGATTACCCATATTCATCACCACAGTCACACTGGGGAGAGACCATTCACCTGCTCCATCTGTGGGAAGGACTTCACAAACTCATCCCACCTCCTGTCACACCACCGAATCCACAGTGAGGAGAGACCTTTCCAATGTTCTGACTGTGAGAAAAACTATAAAAGGAAAAATGATCTGTTGAACCATAAACGCACTCACACCAGGGAGAGACTGTTCCCCTGCTCTGTGTGTGGGAAGGGATTTACCCGTTCATTCAACCTACTGACACACCAACTTGTTCATACTGATAAGAGACTGTTTAAATGTCCTGAGTGTGAGAAGTACTATTCAGAATTTCCAAGCACCACCCTCAAATTTCTTGCCTCCCCAGTGATACTCCATGGCCTATCTCCATCAAAACCTTATTGTTTTCCAGACCTACCTCTCTTTTTTAAAAAAAACCTATTTCCTTCATTCATGCACCTATAATGCTATGGGTTCTGATACTTTTCTTCTTAATTGTAGTGGCACAGCTTTACTGCAACCATAAACAAATTACTGCATCCGTTGAATAAATGTGGTGTCACGTGTCCAGCTATTTACAACTTTCATCATCATCATCTCCGCTGTAAGTCTCTTTTTGCTAACTACAGTTTCTTTGCCCATGCACAGCCCGAGTATTGATTTCCCAGCCGTGCGTCCCATCCTTCTCATACCCTACGTTCAAATTTGATAACCATCTTTCATATTCTTATTTTCCATATTATTCAATTTGTTTTTCTCCTGTCTTTCCAATCCCCAGTCAGTATAATTTTTCATGCCAAAGGGCCCGTGCTCTTGGGCTATCCCAATCCCACTTTAATTTCCTTCCCCACCCCGCTCCCCCACCACCTCCGTTAGATATCACCACAGAGTTACGACAACCTGCCTCTTGCTCCCATCTCAGTCCTGCTTTTAGATTCTTTTCTCAGATTGCATTTGGCCTACACCACTGCATTTTCTCATACCACTCTGAAATATTCTTAGTTTTTCTTCTGTCCTTATGTAGTACCTCCAATGTAACATTTTATTCCAATATGGCTCATTTTGTCCCATTCTAGAAACCCTCAACTCAATCCTTATCCTTGTCTAATTTTATTTTCTTACACCATGTTGTGCACCTCTTCAACATCCCAGCCCCACTCTTCAGTTCTTTAATGTGCCCATCCCTAACCCACTCCAGATGTAATATTTCAGTCATATGATCACTGGGCTTTATCCCAACCAACCATCTAAGCATCAACTGGACCCCAATATGCTCCAGACCAATTTTTCTAATTTCAAGTTCACAAAATAGGCCCATAAAACTCAGAGCTAGATTTCAATAAGTCAAATTCAGAGTCTTCAAGATATATTATTTTGTTTAGCACAAATTTCCTATTTCAGCTTTACAAATTGTACTTTGTTCATTACACGACTGTTGCTATGAAACAGATAACATTTGACACAACATGAAAAATGCTAGTCCACACTAAAAAGTGGATTTAGCATGGAGTAACATCTGATTGTAACGTGAAAGTTTTTATATTAGCCAATGAAATTTAATATGGCTACATTCTGATTATTATTCAACAAACATATTGTCAGTTTATTTGTACCTTAGATTATTTTGTTAAATGAATTATTATTTTAACTGTGCTAGCTATAAACTACAATAACTGCAATGAGAAAAAATAAATAATGAACTTGCTTTTATATCTCGCCACCTCATATCCTCAGTTTGTCCTCAGTTTGTCATCTATGCTTTATAGCCAATTCATTGTTTTTTAAATTGTATTTACTGTTGTTGCATAGGCATATACGACAGCTAGTTTACAAACAGCAAATGTAATAAATGCCAAGTTCATCTGTTGTGTTGGTTGAGGGCTAAATGCCAGCTATGACACCAGGGCAGCTTCCTACGCTTCAAATAGTGGCACGAGAGGTGGAATTTTATGGCCTCACTGAATGAAGTCCACAGGGTAAAGGAGGCAGGAAGGGATCATAAAATTGGGTAGCAGGGTTGCTGTGCCCATCGTAACTTGCTTCCACTGGTGGTAGGGGGCATTGGGCAGCTCACCACCCTTAGACAAATTGAGGCCCTTCAGTGGACAATTATTTCCTATTTAGGGCCTCCTACTGCTGCTATTTTACCAGCCGAGGGGGTGCCCAGCCCATGGCGAAGACACCAGAATTTACCCAGTGACTTTGCTTGGGGATGAGGAAGGATGCCCCATGTTTTGGGCACACTGTACCCACCTGAGGTCCCCCCTTGTGTATTCTCTCTCCAGACACTGTAGGAAATGAATGTATCCGAACAGTGGCTACCGATCTGGCAGTAAAATCGGCTTGGGGATTCCCTGCCAAGCATTGGCAGGCCCAACCTCAATTTTTAAGCTGGGGGTGGGGCAATCACCTTCATGTAAAATTTCACCCAAAATCAGGTAGATGGAGCCTTGGTTTAGCATCTCATCTGAAATACTGCATCCAACAACACTCACCTGATGAAGGAGCAGCGCTCCAAAAGCTCGTGCTACCAAATAAACCTGTTGGACTTTAACCTGGTGTTGTGAGACTTCTCACTGTGCATCGAACAATGTAGTATTGTTCTCTGTACTGTATTGGAGTGCTTATCCTGGAGTTACTGCACAAGGTTTTCTCTGCCATTAACAAAATACTTGCAAGAAGCATCAGTAAAAATATAATCTGGTCACTTGAGTTACATACCACAACAACTACCGGCATATATATGACACCTTTAACACAGTGAAATATCCCAAGGTCCTTTGGAGTATTTTTTTTTTTAATTCTTTCACAGGACGTGGGTATCACTGGCTTGGCCAGTAATTACTGCCCACTCATAATTTCCCCTTGAGAAGGTGGTAGTGATCCACGTCCTTGAAACACTGCGGTTCAAGAGGTGTAGGTAACCCACAATGCTGCCAGGGAGCGAGCTCCAGGATTTTACCCAGCAACGGTGAAGGAATTATGATATACCTCCAAGTCAGGATGGTGTGTTGCAGATGGTGGTTTTCCCATGCATCCCATATCGAAGGAACTTAAATGCGTTGCTGCAGTGAACCTTGTGTATGATGCACACAGCACTGCACTGTGCGCACTGCACTGATGGCACAGGAAGTGAATTTTTAAGACACTGGATGGGGTGCCAATCAAGTGGGCTGTTTTGTCCTGAATGGTGTGAAACTTATTAAGTGTTGGAGCTGCAGTGTCCAGGCAAGTGGAGAGTATTCTATCACACTCCTGACTTGCACCTTGTATATGGTGGACAGTCTTTGGGAGTCAGATGGTGAGTTATTCGCTGCAGAATTTCCAGCCTCTGACCTGCTCTTGTTGCCACAGCATTTGGCTGGTCCAGTTCAGTTTCTGGTCAATGGTAACCCCCAGGATGTTGATAGTGGGTAATTTGACAATGGTCATGCCACAATGTCAAGGGGAGATGGTTTGATTCTCTCTTGTTGGAGGTGTCCATTGCCTGGCACTTGTGGTGCAAATGTTAATTGTCATTTATCAGGCCAAACCTGAATATTGTCCAGGTCTTGCTGTAGATGTACATGACTGCTTCAATATATGAGGAGTCACAAATGGTACTGAATATTGTGAACAGTGAACATCACTTTATGATGAAGGGACAGTCATTGATGAAGCAGCTGATGATAATTGGGCCCAAGGCACTACCCTTAAGAGCTCCTGCAGTGTTGTCCTGGGTCTGAGATGATTGAACTCCAACATCCACAAGCATCTTTCTTTGTGCTAGGTCTGACTCCAATCACTGGAGAGTTTTCATCCTGATTTCCATTGCTTTCAGTTTAGCTAGGGCTCCTTGATGCCACACTCAGTCAAATGCTGCATTCACTCTTCAAAGAGTTGAGCTCTTTTGCCAAGATTTGGTCAGGATCTGAGTATCCCTGGTGGAACCCAAACTGAGTGTCAGTGAGCTGTTTAAGTCCTGCTTCATAGTACTGTTGATGGCACTTTCCATCACTTTGTTGATGGTCGGGAGTGTACTAATGGGGCGATAATTGGCTAGGTTGGATTGTCCTTTTTATGGGTAGGACATATCTGGGCAATTTCCCATATTTCCAGGTAGATGTCAGTGTTTTGGCTGTACTGAAATAGCTTGACTAGGGGTGCAGCTAATTCTGGAGCATAAGAATTCAGATGTTGTTAGGGCCATAGCCTTCACTGTATCCAGTGCCTTCAATCATTCCTTGATATCACATGAAGTGAATCAGTTTAGCTGAAGAATGTCATCTTTAATGCTTGGGATTTCAGGAGGTGCCCAAGATGCACTTCACAGTTCTAGCTGAAAATGATTGCATATGGGCGCACGGTGGCACAGTGGTTAGCACTGCTGCTTCACAGCGTCAGGGACCTGGGTTCAATTCCCGGCTTCGGTCACTGTCTGTATGGAGTTTCCACGTTCTCCCTGTGCATGCATGTGTTTCCTCCGGGTGCTCTGGTTTCCTCCCACATTCTGAAAGACATGCTGGTTAGTTGCATTGATCTGAACAGGTGGCAGACTGTGGCAACTGGGGAATTTCACAGCAACTTCATTGCAGTGTTAATATAAGCCTTACTTGTGACTAATAAATAAACTTTACTTTAAATATGTTTCAGCCTTGTCTTTTGCACTGATGTGCTATGTTCCCCATCATTAAGGATGGGGATAATTGTCGAGCCTTCTCCGGTAAGTTGCTTAATCATCCACCACCATTCACAACAGGATCTGGCAGGACTTAGATCTGAGAGCTTAGTTCTAATCCATTGGTTGTGGGATCATTTAGCTCTCTATCACATGCAGCTTCTGTTGTTTGGAATGTATGTAGTTCTGTGTTGTAGTTTCAGCAGGTTGACAGCTCATTTTTAGGTACGTCTGGTGCTGTTCCTGCACTCTTCTTTGAATTAGGGTTGATCCCTGGCTTGATGGTAAAGGTTCTCCAAGGCGGCCTTCACGACACACGACAGCGCAGAGTCGCTGAGCAGAAACTGATAGCCAAGTTCCGCACACATGAGGACGGCCTAAACCGGGATGTTGGATTTATGTCACATTATCAGTAACCCCCACAGCTTGCCTCCTGGACTTGCAGGCTGTTCTGTCTGGAGACAATACACATCTCTTTAACTTGTGTTTAATGCTCCCTCCACCCACATTGTCTGTATCTTTAAGACCTGGCTGGTTGTAGTGATTCACATTCTAATCAGTATTCTGTAACTTGATTTTGTGTCTCTGTGCACTGTTTGAGAGCACATTTCCACTCCATCTGACGAAGGAGCAGCGCTCCGAAAGCTTATGGTATTTGCTACCAAATAAACCTGTTGGACTTTAACCTGGTGTTGTGAGACTTCTTACTTTGATGGTAAAGGTACAATGTGGGGATATGCCAGGCCATGAGGTTACAAATTGGTGGTTGGATACAATTCTGTTGTGTTTGACCCACAGCATCTCATGGATGCCCAATTTTGAGTTGCTAGATCTGTTCAAATCATTTAGCTCAGGATAGTGCCACATTACACTTCGTAGGTTATCCTCAAGGTGAAGATGGGAGTTTGTCTCAATAAGAGCTATGTAGTAGTCACTCTTACCTACCAAGCCTCACTTGATGATAGACTTTGGAATATTCCATCCTGAGTACATTCCATGCCCTTGTCTACCTTAGTGCTTCTTGCAGTTGTTGTCCAACATGTAATCCTGAGGTCCAGGCTAATCCTGAGGGCACACAGGTTCAAATCCCACCACAACAACTGGTGAAATTTAAATTAATTTAAAAATCTAGAATTACAAAGCTAGTCTCGTCATGGTGACTGTTAAACTATAATTGATTATCATTTTAAAAACCCATCTGGTTCACTGATGTTCATTAGGGAAAGAAATCTGCCATCCTTACCTGATCTGACCTACATGATTCCAGCAACAGCAGTGTGATGTACTCTTAAATGGCCTAGCAAGCTATTCAATTGCATGAAACAGCAACAAAGTCAGAAACAACCGGATGGCCACCTAGCATCAACTTGGGTGTCATTGCAGCCTTGACAACCCTGCAAAGTCCTCCATACTAACATCTGGGGCCTTGTGCCAAAGTTGGGAGAGTTGTTTGACAGACTAGTCAAGCAACAGCCTGACATATTCATACTCCCCAAATGATACCACACAGTCAATGTCTCAGTTCACTCCACCACCATATCTGGGTACTTCCGGTCCTACTGACAGGACAGATCCATCAGAAGTGGCATCACAGTGGTATAGATTTGAGAAAGAGTTGTCCTGGAAGTCTTCAATATTGGCTCCAAACCTCATGAAGTCTCTCAGTATCAGCTCAGATATGGCACGGAAACCTCCTGTTGATTACCACTTATTGGCCCCTTCTCAGCTGATGAATGAGTACTACACCAGTTAAGAATTGACGGAAATCAGGATTAATGAATAAAAATAAAATAAACTTCGGTAAAAGGGGAACTGATAAGTAAAGCTGTCTGAGGAGTGTTTTTGAGATGCAAAGTAATGTTTACCTAAGTGACAAGGGGAAAACAATGGTGTACAGAAGAGGTGACTTCAAAGTGGAGTGATACGAAAATGGCATTTATATGCCAAAAGCCTGGGTAATATTCAAGGGAAAAAACAATATATCCATGGCAAGGTAACTGGAGAAGAGGGCAGAGAAGCAACTACCATCATAGCCACACCCAGCTACACAAAGCAGACTCCTGAAACCAAACTGTTGCTGAAAGACTGCCATTTAAGCAGAAGAATCTCTATGTTGAATACTGAAGATGGTTTTCCCAAATCTGGAAAATAACCTGTGGGAATGGTAATTATATGCTGAATTTATCCCATAGAGTTACATAAAATTGAGTACAGGAAACCCAGGTAGTTGGGAACAAGGTGAAGCTTCATGGGATACTGCACGTATATAGCCATTAGTGTAGGTGGTTGTACTGATGTAGTGCATTATAGTCTATTTTGTGTGTTTTCTTTTAAGTTAATAAATACTCTTTATGAATTGATCACAACAAGACTGGACTGTTCCCCCTGGTTTGCATACCTTTCTCGCATTATCCCAAGCTGAAAATGTACACCACTAAGAACCTTCTGGGTTTTGAGATACCCTCGCATTTAACATCAGCAGATTCTTAACAAAAGATTAATTCCCAGTGGATTCTTTGGGTGGGAAAAGACAAAAGATGGATCATTTGAGTTGCTGCCTATGAGGAAGTTTCAATTTTGATCTCAATAAGCTCTTGGGAGAATACTGTGAGAGTTGCGGTGGAAAGCTCTGACTTTTCTGATAGGAAGTCAATTCTGGGAAGGCAGTAGGGGTGTACGAAGATGGCAGAATGGTCAAGGCTTTGGGTAAGGATGGGTTGTTTGGGACAATGTATGCAACGGAAGAAGTGAAAGAAAGCTTAACTGAGTTAACAGGCTTGGGAGGAAACAGAAGAGGTGGTGACTTATATCTGCTTATATTAAATTTAATCTGCCATACTTTGTTTAGCTAATACTTTTGAGCTGAGTGCTCTAATTTAACTTCACCTAATTTGCTATCATCTGTAAGTTTGAGCCATCTGAATTTAAGTATTGATGTAAAATGAGAATAATAATGGTCCCAATATGGATTCCTGCGACACTTTATTCAGTATATCCTCCCCACCCTTGTAAGCATTGCCTGTTGTTTTCTACTCTCAGCCAATTTCATATTCAAGTTTTACCCTGAAACCACACAGCTTTGAGTTTAATTAGTAACCTTTTGTGTGACAATTCATCAAAAGCCCTTTGGAAAATGAGTACATAAGCATTGTAGGGTTTACCACAGTCGACTTAGTTTATACTCCTTTCAAAGGTATCAAAGGCATCTTCTAAATGTTAACTGCTGTTTACAGAAGATCCTCAAATGTTCTCCTGATAATTGATTCTAGTATCTTACAAAGAACTGAAGTAAAATAATGGCTCTGTAGTTTCCTTTCCCTCCTCACTTACGTATTTTGTTCAAGCTCATTAAATTCAGTGCACTGTTCAGCAACAAAACCATTTTTATAAACTCATAGTTCTGAACAGTCAATTGCTGTAAGTGAGGTGTCTAAATGAACTGCCATCTTTGGGACATATGGCCCACACACCTATATCTCACTGGCACTGAAATTCATACACCACATTATTCGCTTGTGTGATAGTGCAGAACATCTTTTTGGCTTGATGGCTGCATCCTGTTAGTGGTGAAGACATCCTGTGAAGTAACAGTACGTAACAACCAGCCACCTCATATTTTTGAGATACCTTGTCCTTCTAAGATAATCTGACATAGTCTGGGCACTTTTCAGAGCTGAAAGTGACGGCCTTAGGCCCATTCAAGAATTTTGGTGCCAGTGTGATGCTAGGTATGTTGGCCACACATCTCAAAGCCTGGTAGATCATATCAAACAGCATGTGCCATTCACTCCTTGCATAGGCAAGGTACCAACTGTACCCAACGAGCACATGCTTGCAAAAGTGAAAACACATTGTCCAACATTAGATGTGATTTCACAATTGGACAACAAATACTCAATGATCCTCAGTGTGCTAAGAATTATGCTGACAACCAAATTAAGATTGTCAGACAGGCTCGCAGTGTGGCATAATTGTGTGGACTGGAAGTGACATAGAAAGGGCCCTGTTCACTGGGGACAGAAGGAACAGGTACACACATTGTGCCTGTTTCAGCTAAATAAAATAAGTGACCGCCATTCACTGGTTTATTTCTCAGGGCAAAGCCTTGACCAATCAGAGTCAAGCTGCCAAGTTTAAATTTCAAACAATTCTTGGCAGTTAACTGTCAGTCACCATCAACTGGTGTATTCTCCGTGGCAACATTCTCATACAGTATAAATGTGTTTCCCCTGACATTGATATTCTTATGTATTTTCCAGATGAGTGTACAATTAAAACTTTGACAAAATACGTTTCTTTCAACAATAAAATGAAGCTGATTTTAAATATATAAAATAAAGGGTATAATTCTAAAGGAGATGTAAGAGCAGAGGGTCCTGGGTGCATATGTGCATAAGTTATTGAAGGCATCAGGACAGTTTGAAAGAACGGTTAATAAAAGATACAGTATCCTAAGTTTTATTAATATTAATTGAGTACAAGAACAAGGAGGTTATTTTGAACTTGTCTTATTCAGGACCTTCTGCTGCAGCATCCCTTTTGGAATTGTACCCTTTATTTTTATATATATATATATTTACAATCAGTCCAGTTCTGGGTGCTTTTAGAAACGATCTGAAGGCATTGGAGAGAGTGCAGAAAAGATTCATGAGAATGGTTCTGAGGATCGGGAACTTCAGTTATGAAGATAGATTAGAGAAGTCATGACTCCTTTCCCTGGAGAAAAGAAGGCTGAGAGAGGTTTGATAGAAGTATTCAAAATCATGAGGTGTCTGGACAGTGTAAATAGAAAAAACTTCCCATTAGTGGAAGGATCGAGAATGAGAGGGCAGAGATTTAAAGTAATTGGCTAATGAAGCAAAATCGATATGAGAGAAAACTTTTCCAGTGAATGTTAGGTCTAAAATGCACTGTCTGAGAGTATGGTGAAGGCAGGTTCAATCGAAGCATTCAAAAGTGAATTAAATTAGACTTAACTGAAAAATAATTTTCTCTGCCCATATTAATAAAACCTAGGATACTGTATCCCTTGTTAACCATTCTTTCAACCTATCCTGGTGCTTTCAATGACTTATGCACATATGCATCCAGGTCCCTCTGCTCCTGCACCCCCTTTAGAATTGTACCATTTATTTTATCCAGATATATATAAATACTTTTCAGGGTTCTGGGGAGAAGGCACTAAGTGAATTGCTCATTTGTGTGCCAGTGCTGACACGATGGGCTGAATCGCCAACTTCTGGGCTGTAACAATTCTGTGATATGAAGGGATTTTAAGTTTATTTATTGGTGTCAGAAATAGGCTTACATTAACATTGCAATGAAGTTACTGCGAAAATCCCCTAGTTGCCACTCTCTGGTGCCTGTTCGGGTACATGGAAGGAGAATTTACCACGGCCAATGCACCTAACCAACACTTTTTTTTCAAACCCACACAGGCAATGTGCAAACTTCGCATAGACAGTAACCCAAGTAGCCGTGCTAAGCACTGTGCCACCATGCTGCGTGTGTATTAAGGTGGAGTTTAAAGTAAAGTGAGAGTATCGCGACAGGCGTTCTGTTGGTTCAACCTCCGAGCCTCTGGGTGTCGCTGTGAGGCGGGGAATGTGGTCGGTGTGTGTGTGTGTGGGGGTGTCGGGTGGCTGCTCTCGCTGCCGCCGTCTCCTCGGCGCGGTTGTGAGGAAGGTGTCTTGCTGGTGGCGGCTTCGCCGAGGGAAGGAAAGAAGATGGAGAACGAGGGGAATGAGCACTGCCCCGGGGAAGAAGAGAAAGAGGAGGAGGAACGCTTGGAGAAAGAGCACTTCTGGAAAATCATTAATGCTTTTAGATATTATAGGTAAACTGGAAATAAACAGCGGCCACCCAGTGAGAAAGAGGAGGCAGCCCAGGCCTGAGAGGGGGAGGTGGTCAGTGGCTTTCCTGACAGCAACACACAAATCTGGGCCTGTAGCACCATTTACATTTACTTAGCTTCTTCATAATCACCTGCATGTCTGTTCAGAGCAATTTACGTTTTTCTGTTGATAAATCATTCTTTTCCCTATTGTAATTTCCAGGGGACTTAAAGGACCGGGTTGTTGCAAAATGACTGAAAATCTAGGCAAATGGTTTAAATGTAATCTCTCATTGGCCTCCTGCTTTTTCTATCTCTTCTTCCCTCCCGCAATGGAACATTGTAAGGAACTTAATCTACTGACCTTTTTAATCCAAGAGTAGCTCCCTATGTTTGTGGGGGTAAGAAGAGAAGTTTAGGATTCCGATGAACAGTTGTTAGAGAAAAGGAGGAATACCTTTGAAATGCTGTGTCCCATACAGATAGGCTTCAGATGTGTGTATTATCTGCTGCTGTAAAATATTGCAGGAATTCATTTGTTGTAGCATCAACCATCATTGTGCTGATCTAGACATTTCTGTTGTTAAACTTTTTTTTACATGGGTGTTAGTAAATTCAATGAGGTCCCACACAAAAGAATATGCCATATAAGGGTTCGTGGAGTTGTGGTTAATATATTAGCATAGAAGGGGATTGGTTAAAGGATTGAAAACACAAGGAATAAATGGATTTTCAAGTTGGTATGCTGTTACTAGTGGGGTACCACAATGATTAGTGTTGCAGCCTCAGCTATTTTCACCGAAGTCTTTGTTAAAGTTTGTAGGATCAAGTGTAATGTAGCTCAGTTTACAGATGATACAAAGCTAGATGGGAATGAGGAGAAAGCAGAGCTTGCAAAGGGATGTTGACAGGTTAAGTGAGCAGGCATGAAGGCAACAGATGGGATTATAATGTGGTGCAATGAGGTTTTTTCCACTTTGGTGAGAAAAGTAGAAAAATATTTTTTAAATAAAGTAATACATAAATTAAATGTTGGTATTCGGAAGAATTGGGATGCCCTTGTAAAGGAAACACTGAGGAAACACATGCAGTTATTGGAAGGCAAATGTTGAAAATATAGGTAAGTTTTGTTAATTTAAAGCGTTAGTGTACCAAGATAAGGAATTCTTGTTGCAATATTATAGAACTTCGGTGAGACGGCACCTGGAGTGATGTGTAGAGATTTTGTCTCTGTACTTGCCTTAGAGGGGGCAAAGTGAATGTTCACAAGGTTATTTCCTGCACTGAAAGGGTTGGTCTTTGAGTAGAATGGGCCCATACTGAAGTTTAGAAGAAAGAAAGGTGATCTCTTTGATTCTAAGAGCGTGTGACAGGGTAGATGCTGAGAGGCTGTTTCTCCTGGTTAGATCTAGGGGTCATTGTCTCATGGTGAGGGATTTGCCATTTAGGATTGAGATTTCATGACTCAAAGGGTTGTAAATCTTTGGAATTGTCTACCCAGAGCCATGGCTGCTCATTCATTGAATATATTCAAGCAGAGATTGATAGCTTTTTAGACTCTAGGGGAATTGAAGCATATGGGAATCAAGCTGGAAAGTGGAGTCAAAGTGAAGGTTCAGTCATGAGCTTAATGAATATTAGAGCAGGCTCATGGAGCTGTATGGTCTAATCAGGCTCTTATTTTTATTCTTACATTCCATTAAAAACTATTACCATTGTTAGTGTCAGTACTCCACATTCATTCTAAATTAGGAGATCCATTTTGGAACTCTCTTGTATGTTCAGAATATGTGTTTGACAACTGAATTTGATTTAAAAAATAAAATACATAATTTCCACTTGTTTCTTGATTTTTTTCAATACATTTTTCGGGATTCAATTTGATTTCACTTCCGATGCTTTGTAGAGGATCCAAGGGTATTAAAGTAATTTATTGAAAGTAAATAACACAGCACTGAATGACATTGTATTTTACATATATCATAAATTTCTCATTTTCATTAAAATACTTTTCAAATTAAAATTAAGTTACGAAGATATAAGTCTTGCATCCATTATGCATGGAACAATTTTATTTTCTACATTGAGTCTCCAGTTAAGAAAATTAAGGCTGTCCGAAACAAGATTTGCTTTTGGCTGCTGTAAGTAAATGAAATAAGGAAAGAAAAACATATAATATGTACATATATATATAGATTTAGCTTAATTCTGAATGTCCCCAAGAAGTTAGTAGATGCAAGAAATCAAAAAAGGCCAGGAAAAGTATGAATTCTAAATGTCTTAATCGCATTAGCATCAAAATACATCATATGCCATATGTTTCATAATAAGTAGTGATTCCATGTTTGAAAATAAAAGATCTGTGAAAGTAATCCAACTGACTTCTCCACCCATGTATCTGAAAATATCATGCAATAACTTGCACTAAGCTTAAAATGAAATCGAGAGCAACTATATTGAGAATGTGTTCAAACATAAATTTTAAACATTTCCTCATTAAGACAGGATTAACAGTCCTGGTTTGTGGATGCTCGGCATGCGAGCACAATGTTCTAATAGTGAATTTGCAGTTCTGCTGTGATCACCCCACTTCTGCTGACTCTTAATCTGTCAAACACCAGTCTTAAACATTATAGAATATGATGAACTACAGTCAACAACACACAAGCAATACATGAAATAATGCTATTGTTTTCACTGAACAATTGTTTGAAGTGAAAATTGAAAATCGAGGGATTGGTTCATATTTTCTAATGCATCCCTGTAACAGTGCCCCTCTCTCACTTTTAGATTATCTTGGCATTCAGTTTATGTAGTGGAGACAATGAGAGCTAAAATGACAGAGAAAATGGAATGTTGATCACACTTGGATTGAAGACAACATTTTGTATCAATGAATGGCACTGATAAGCAACAAGGCAGTAATTCATTTGAACAGCATATTAGCAGAATTCTGGAATGAATTAGGCTTAAACTATCTGCTAGCCATAAATTTTAATTATTATGTAATAAGTATGTTGACGTCACTAGATACAGCATGATGTAACTGGGAAGGTATGTCTCTATGTTTTAAACTGATCATTGAGATCCTTGAAGAGTTTTGGCTTTCCTTCACTAGTGTACTACTTTTCTCTAAATGCATGTCTTTCATTCATGGATATGTCGTACACCATTTGATCAAAGGCAGAGATTGTTCCTGTAACTTTAGGTTGAGAGTTGAACAATGTGTTGCTTGCTTTAATGTCTTAAGTCATAGCCCATGTTTTCAGGTGCTAATTTTTTTTTAAGTGTGGAAGGGTGAACTATGCACCAGATTTTTATATTACTTTTATTATATGCTTAAAGTGATGAAATAATGCAAGATTTAATGTGGCAGACTACAGTATAAAAATTCAATGAAATCAAGTGAAATATGTATTTGGTAGCAATGGTACAAATTTCAGGTTGTAACGGCAGGGCTCAATCATGGAAATTTTATTCGGACTGTTAAAAGAGAACTGAATGAGCACTCAAACTATGACAGACAGATGGATCATATCTTTGACGCAGTTTTAGCTGTGAACGCATTTTCAGTTTTATTTATAGTTGGTTATTTTGTTAGAGTATTACTTTGGCCATTAACTTTTTATACCTTATAGTTTTGCTGTAGTTCACCCTCTTGATTCAGCTGGTAGCAGAATAGTTCGATTTTGTTTTTTTCTGAGGTTTTTTAAGACTTTATTAGTGTGTGTTTATTTCAGTGATTTCATCATTAAAATAAATATTCTGACACCAACCAAATATCAAAGCAATTTCATTAATTGATGAGACTCAAATTCATATAGTGCCTGTCACAAACCTCAATATTCCAAATTGATGCACAGTTAATGAAGTACTTTTGTACTGTTATAAAAAATTCAACAACCAGTTTGTGAAAAGCAAGATCCTACAAACAGCAATGTAACAAAGATCAGATGATTTGTTTTAGTGACGCTGGTTGAGATTTGAAGGAATTCCTCTGCTCTTCGAAGTAATGCCACAGGATGCTTAAAACAGACATGGGCCCTCAAAGCCTGTGCCAATCATGTATCCAGGGCTTCACTTTAACATATTATCTGTGCAGCACTTCCTTGATACTGTAGTGCCTGCCTTGATTTTTTACTTTAGTCTCTGAAATGGGACTTGAACATGCAATCTTCTAGGCTTGATAGTGTAGGCACTGAGAAGTGGTTTCCACTAGCAGGGGAACTTAGAACATGGGAATAAGGGGACAATTTAGGACTGAGATGAGGCATTTCTTCACTCAGAGTTGTGAGTATTTGGAAATCCTACCCCCAAAGGGTTATGACTGCTCCCTTATTGAATATATTTAAGGCTGGGATAGACAGATTTTTTGGTTTCTTGGAAATCGAGGGACATAGGGGGAGGTTGAAACATAAGATCTGCTATGGTTGTATTTAATGGTGGAGCTGGCTGGATGGTCCACTTTTTCTTCAGTTCTTGTGTTCTTCTGAATCAAAGGCAAGAGTGCTACTAATGAGTCACTGTCCATACCCTGTTTAAAAAAAAAGATCTAATTAAGTCGTAGCTCAGTAATTTGCTTCACACTTCTCTGTCGCTTCAAATTTAAAGAGACACTTAATCTGTGTCAATAGGTTTGATAATTCCCAGGAAAGTAGCTACAAGCAGTTTTGGAATTCCATTCCTTTGTTATAAACTCCTAAAGTATTAGTATTGAAAGCAAAGGACCAGCTTCTAGATTTTTTTTTACAGGGAATAGTTGAGATGGTCTTTTTGGAATTATATTGTTTGCATTTGTTTAACTTGAGGGTGATTCTAAAACCGAAGTTGTTTACTGTTTTGACTCATTTGGAGGTTATAGATATGTGTTGTATTATTACATCCGTTTCTCTTTATATTCTCGTTTTCTTCCTTCTGTGCAAGTACAAAGAACAAAGAAAAGTACAGCACAGGAACAGGCCCTTCGGCCCTCAAAGCCTGTGCCAATCATGATGTCCTAACTAAACTAAAAAAAACATTCTGCCCTTACTCAGGCCCCGTATCCCTCTATTCCCTCCCTATTCATGTATCCATGCAGATGCCTCTCACTATGTATTATTCAGAACTTGGAGAGCACAGACTAACTAGAAACATTGCATTGGTGTTCTTCATAGGATTTACAAATGTGATACATCAATAGGGACTTGTTGGAATTTGTCATAATTTCGGGTGCGGTTCTTGTAGCCAGTCATTAAAAGATACAATGGCCGGAATTCTCCAGTCTCTCACGCCATGTGCCGCTGCCCCAAGAACAGAGAATTTGGTGCTCAGCCAAATCTCCGTTCACAGCATTGGGACCAAAGAATCCCAGCTGCAGGCAAAGTCGGAGAATTCAGCCCATGTCTGTTTTAAGCATCTTGCTTAATTTCGCTGACCAATTTTCTGGCAAATTGTGATTATTTTGGTAGAATGATCTTAAATATTGATAGCAGTTTTATGTGCAAACTTATATTGGTAATTTCATTTTTTTTAGTAAAGATAGTTGGCATTAATATTAATGTAGTATGATTTGAATGATGGACTCCAGCACTTTGGTATCAGTTTATAGGCTATAAGATGAAAAATTGTAGGTTCAGCAGTTATGCTTGTGAAAATGTGTTGCACTGTTCACAATTTTCCCTGCTCATTTTTCAATGCAACTTCACTTTCCAGGATTTATGCACATGAGAGGGTAACTCGTTCTGAAAAGCAATTCCAATCCCTTCCAGCAGCTCATCGGAAGCTGCTTCCTAATTTCCTTCCTCACGTGAACAAATTAAGGGAGTGTGTTGAACATAACTACGAGATCCTGAAAGCAATTATTAACAATTGCAATCACATGTTTGAAAATAAGGAATATGGAGTTATAGATATGGAGGTAAGTGAAACACAAATATGGAATCATTTTGATAATCCGCTGCATGCATTGGCTCAAAAACAACTTGAGGTTGTGTACGTGTTTTGAATTCGTACTAACTATCTAGTACATGTGTGCATGCAAATAAATTTATTTAATTTCTGGTACTATAAGCTTGGCTTTTACTTAATCATGCAATATTTAGGGATTTATTTACGTGTCAGGATAATTGTACAATATTAAAATGGTAATATCTGTCCTTCACAGTTTTGTACTATGGAGAACAGTGGATACCTGGGAGTGCATGCAAGTTGATGACCTTAAGTCAAATATTTTATTGATATCGTCTAATTTCTAAAATGACATTACAATCTTTTAAGTCAAATACAATGTAGACAATATTTCCTATCTTTCGAGCATTAATGGTTGTGTTATCACTTTAATAAATTGTGATCCTCAGTGGGTAGTAGTACAGTAGTGTAGTAGGCTGGGTTAGTTTGTTTCAGCCTGTACCGTTTTCCAAATGCTGAAGTTGACCTCAGTATCTCTGGGTGGCAAAATTAAACAGAGCTTCCATTTCTGATTAGTATCACATGGCTTCTCCTGGAAAATGAACTTGTGTGGGGTGAGGAAGACATAGCAACACTCACTGCTAGATGAAATATATCATTGCTGGATGAAGTATTGAGTTTTATTGTAGCACTGCAAATTCAGAAGGGTGCCATCTTCCTTCCATTCCCATCCCTTCACTGCAAAGTGCAGCATTTCTATATGGCATATAATTTATTTCAAGTAACATAATGAACATGATATCCAAGTCATATTGTATTGCGGATTTTAATAGCTGTGTACTGCATTAAGATTGCTCAATAATTCTACTTGGGGTCCTTTGTCAGGTGAGACATCGCTACATTCTTTATGGAGATGACACAAATGGTGGTTGAAATAATTGTAGTGTGTGTGGACATTCAGAAAGCCTTTGACTAGGTAGAGCCAGGATACCATTGGAGATGATTGGGGGGTATGGAATTAGTTTGAGGACATCAAATCGGATTAAAAGTTGGTCAGAAGGGAGGAAATAGAGTAGGATTTGGGAGCAACTCCCCAGAGTGGTTGAAGTAAAAAGGAAGAAGGACTTGCATTTATATAATCCTTCCAAGACTAGCAGATATCTCAAAGCGCTTTTCCAAAGTACTTTTTTTAAAGTGTAGTCACTTGTACTGTAGGAAATATAATGTTGATTGAGGGATAAATATTGGCCAGGACACCGGGGATAACTTCCCTGCTCTTCTTCAAAATAGTGACTTGGGATCTTTTACATCTACCCCAGCAAGCGGCGGGGGCCTTGGTTTAAAACGTCATCTGAAAGATGACATCCCCCTGACAGTGCAGCATTCTCTTCGTACTTCACTGGAATGTTCGCATAGATTTTGTGCTTAAGCCCTGGAGTGGGACTTGAACCCAGAACCTTGTGAATCAGAGGCGAGAATGCTACCAACTGAACCCGGCTAACAATCAAGTGAGTAATGGTGCCCCACAAGGTTCTATTTTGAGACCGTTCACTGTATGTATATGTTTTGAATGGGGGGGGGGGGGGATGCCAGCTGGATGATGTGGATAACCAGTGGGGTTTTGGTTTTCAGATTCACAAGACATTAAAATTCAGTGCATTTGGTGGATAAGATCAGTTTTTAAAAAGCTGTTGGAATACTGGGTTTTATGACAAAAGGGATGGAATATAAAAGTTGAGGGTTGTGAGACTATGGAATGCAATGTTGGAGTTAGTGATTGAAGCAAAGACCATGCCAACATTTAAGAATGGGTTCATTGTAGAATGAGGATATATAGAAAGGAGCCAGGAATATGGAATTACGGGGTATCTCTAATGTGGAAGATACACACCAGTGTTGACTGGTTGGGATAAATGGCCTATATTTGTGTTGTGTTTGTATATAGTTCTTTGCAATCCATGCAATGAGTTGGAAAATACAAAAAATTAGGAGAGCGGAATTCAGAAGTCTCACACCAGATTTTTCTTAATAGGCCATTTTTTTCATTGGGAGATCATTCAGTGATAAATATTTTTTTTATTGTAACATGTACAGGCTGACCCAGCACGATTAAAACCAGCATCCACCTTTGACATGGACAAACTGAAGTCCACCATTAAACAATTTGTAAGGGATTGGAGTGATGATGGCAAGGCTGAAAGGGATGCTTGTTATCGGCCAATCATTGAAGAAATCGTAAAATATTTCCCTCAGGATGAATGGTACAGTATTTGTTCCAAAAAATATGTTTAGAACCCTGAATGAGAAATCAATGAAAATAATTTTATCTACTAGCCTTTTTATTCTAGAACAGTTTCAATTGAAGATTTTAGCAGACTAGATTCAATGCATGACTTGTGTTTTGTACTGAGTTAGCTAATCTCAGCTGTGACAGCAGTGGGCCATCATAGTTGGTCTCTGTCCCTAGTTAGAAGGAAAATAGCAGTCAAAAACCTTGGTCACATTCCGGTGCTTTCTGTTGTAAAGCAGATTTGCGCAAAAATTGATTGAGAATTTGGGTCAGCATGGCCAAATAGTTTGCTCACACTTGTTACCAGTACTCCACACAGAACACACATCACTTGGGTGATACTGCCATGATGTTGTTTGCCTGGAGAGCTATACCTCAGCAAGAATCATCACTTCCAGGAGCTCTGGGGAGAAAATTGAAACGTAAACTCTCCAAAATACATAGCCAGCAAGGCACGTACTTGCAATAATAAAACAGCCAAACTAAATGTGTTGCTTAACCAGGAACCAGCGTTGGTCAGTCAGCATGTGGGGGAATGGGTGAACAGGATTTAGTGCAAGCTCGCACACTGGTAGCTGAGTTTTGGATTACCTCAAGTTTATGGAGGGTCGAATGCACACGGTTGGCCAGGAATGTGTTAATAATCACATCTGGAGGTAACAAAGACATGGAATGAAGGTTTTAGCAGCGCAAGAGCTGAAGCAAGGATGGAGACAGCAACTTATATGCAGATGGAAAAAGGTATTTTTAGCACCCTGTAGGATATTTGTTTGAAAGCTCATCGCAGGGTCAAATATGACACCAATTTTGCGAGCAGCCTGGTTTAGCCTCAAACAGCTGCCAGGGAGAGGAATGGAGTCAGAGGCAAGGGAACTGAATTGGTGGCAGGCACCAAAGGCAGTGACTTCAGTCCACACAATAGTCAATTGAAGGAAATTTCTGCTCACCCAGTAACAAGCAATTTGACAGTTTAGAGACAGTGGAGGGGCTGAGAGAGATGGTGATGAGGTAGAGCTAGTTGTCACCAGCATTCAAGTGGAAACTGGTGTATTCTTGGATAATGTCAGATGGGGCAGGATATAGATTAGAATTAGGAACAGGCCAAGAATAAATCTTTGGGGAACACCATAGGAAGCTGTGCAGGAATGGGAAGAGAAATCATTTTTGACAATTTTCTGGCTGCAATTAGATAAGAATGGAACCAGTCAAATGCAGAACCAACTTGCTGGGTGACTGGTAGAACTTTACTCAATGTGCATTGTTCTTCCATAATGTTAGCTGTAATGCTACTTTTTTTATCAAGGTTTGATTACAATCAATCGGGCATATTGCATTTATCCAATTAAAATTGCTTTCATAGCAATTATGTTAATTGAAAGGAAAATATATGATTATCGATTTTTTTTTTAAAACAGCCATTCTTGCCAGCAGAAACATAGATAAGTTAATTCAGTTTGATTCAGGTAAATTACATACAATATATTATTAAAATTGCCAATAATGATATGTTGAAGCATTATGCCCCTGTTGAAGTGAAACATGCACAATCTTCTTTGGAACATAACAATGTAATGATAGTAGAGTCAAAAATACTGGAACATTCAAAGTGCAGTTGAATGCTAGAATTAGGTGAGTTAAGAACTAAAGTGCTAAGCTTTGAAAAGCTGAGTAACCCTTTTTGATTATTTTGTCTCCCTTTTTAGCATTGTTCTGCAAGTTACTGGAACAGTGTTCAAATGCTTTTCCTTTGCGCACATATCTTGTAACTGTGTGTAATCGCACTTGTTTACTCCCCTCAGAAGCTTTCCTCCCTCACCAGACTCCACATTTTCTGTGGTTAAAAAACCTGGACAACATGCTGCCAAGTCTATTCATAACATCTCTTTTTCCTCTGCTGCCAACAAACATATGAACTGCTATAGGAGGTTCCCTTTCTAATGTGTTTTGCTCTGTGCATGGAACATTTTGGCCTCTATTCTGTGTTTTTATGTGTCACATCTGAGATTTTGCTTCAGGTTGTGTGGAATGGGAACTAGGGATCTATATTCATATATCCCAGTGTGGATCATTACTATGCAGCTCCACCTGGAGAAACAGTGTTACAAGAATTGAATCAACATTTCTGCAGAAACTGATGCACCATAAATAGCTAACCGTTCAAAGTTATTTTCAGTTTCCAAATTTCTGATTAAAACGTTCAAGGCACATGAGCAAACTACATACAAACCAGTATGTATAATTATATATATAGTATATATATTACTGACAAATTAATTGATTGACATCAAAAATAGGAACATGGAAAAGAATTTATGTCACAAAAGGAGTCATCCGTACAGGCCAAAATGTATCCACTTTTAAGGGTGCTAAACCTTTTCATATTTCCTTCCTTGCTATGTTTAACTTAATATTTCACACTGCTCCTCCTTAGCTATGCAACCAAATTCCACTATCTAGTTCTTGATGCATAGCCCTGTATGTTTGCCTTTGTCAAATGCCTTGCTAAAATTCAAATAGACTACATTAAATAACTCATCAATCCTCCTTGTTACCCCCTCAAAAAATTCAATCATGTTAGTCAGATGCGACATTCTGTTAACAAATAAATTCTAATTATCCTTGATTAATCCAATGGTTTTGTCACTCAGATTTTTTTCCAATAATCTGTCTACCTGAGCTTAGGCTGATTGGGCGATCCCTTTTTTAAACAATGGTACAACATTAGCAGCCCTCCAGTTTTTCTGCATCATACCTGTACCCAGAGATTGGAAAATGTTGCTCAGAGCTTTCATTATTTCTTTCCTGGCTCGTCTAGCAGCATGTGATACAGTTCACCCAGACCTAGTGATGTATCCACTTTTAAGGGTGCTAAACTTTTCCATATTTCCTTCCTTGCTATGTTTAACTTAATATTTCACACTGCTCCTCCTTAGCTATGTGTACTTTGAAAACAAATGTAAATCATTTATTAAGGATCATGCCCAGGTCTTCCACTGTCACTCAAATTATCTTTCTGTCTCCAATTGGCCTTACTCTTTTCTTAGTTATCCTCTTGCTTTTTAAGCATTTATAAAGCATTTTTCAGTTTTCCTTGATTTTACTTTCCAATTTTTTTTGCTCTCTCCTTGCCTATTTTTTTATTTCACCCCTCCACTTTCTTTACTGCAGAAAGCCGAAAGGAGTTCTGTTGTGCTTTAAACATCTGATAAGTTTACTTTTTTGTGTTGTCTTACTCTGTATGCTCTTTGACATCCATAGTCTTACAACAGAATGAAAACTAAAAATTAACCTTTCTTTCACACATGATTGAGCCAAGTGGATCACACTGCTGCTCATGGCACGCTGCTGTTAATTATAAGCCACTGTAGTAGAGTTAGAAACAGAAAATAGGAGGAGGCCATTTGGCCCTTCGAGCCTGCTCCACCATTCAATATGATCATGGCTGATTCTCTATCTCAACTTCATACTCCCACACACTCTTCATACTCCTTGACACCTATCTAGAAACCTATCTATTTCCTTTTTAATTATTCAGTTACTTGGCCGTCATAGCTTTTTGTGGTAGAGAATTCCACAGGTTCACCAGCTGCTGAATGAAGAGGTTTCTCCTCATCTAAGTCTTAAATGGCCTAACTCATATCCTGAGACTGTGACCCCTTCCAACCAAACGAAATAACATCCTACCTCCAGTCTGCCCAGTCCTTCAGAATTGTATACGTTTCAATTAAATTCCCCCCCCCCCCCCCCACCCCATTTCAGTAAATAGAGACCTGGCCGACATAATCTCTCCTCGTAGGACAATCCTGCCGTCCCAGGTATCAGTCTGGTGAACCTTCACTGAACTGCCTCTATGGCAATATATCCTTTCTTAGATAAGGAGACCAAAACTGCACACAATACTCCAGGTGCGGTCTCACCAAGGCTCTGTACAGCTGCAGTAAGACATCCTTTTTTCTGTACTCCAGTCCTCTTGTAATGAAGGCCACCATAAGATGAAACATTTAGGTTATTGCATTATCAAAATAGTTGGTTCTAAACAATCAAATCTGAATGATAACTTAGCTTTACAAAACATTTGTTGACTACAAATACAGAAACCAATTGAAGTATGAATTTTCAAACAAGAAATGGCTGAACATACCTATATTTGAAGGCTCAAAGTTCCCGGTATTGTTAATTTGTAATTGCCAAAGGTGCAATATGATAGAAAACCTGACTAATCCATTTGAACCATTTGATGTACACTCGATAATTGTTTAATTTCCCAGCTGCATTTTTGCATATTAAATTAATTATGATTTATTCCTCTTTCAATACAGCAATCCTGCTGATATGAACATACTTGTTCCAGGAGCAGGACTTGGAAGACTAGCCTGGGAGATTGCAAGACTGGGCTATAGCTGCCAGGGTAATGAGTGGAGTCTATACATGCTCTTCTGTTCACATTTTGTACTCAACAGGTAGAGTATGACTTCAGAAATTACTACGGTGTGTAGTTTTAAAACTGTTTTCTAATTTGAAATAAAGCTGTATGATTGGTCTTGAAAACAATTAGAAACTGCTGGATTACACAGCATACCAGTTAGAATTTATAAAGAGAAAAAAGATAGGTAACGTCCAAATCTCTCATCAGTCTGACTTGCAATCTTAACCTCATTTTATTTCTCTTTCCACATACTGACTGATCTATGTATTTCCAGCTCTTCTCTGTTTTAGAAACAAATTAATGCAGATGCTGGAATCTGAAACAAAAACAGAAAATGCTGGGAAATCTTAGCAAGTCTGACAGCATCTGTGGAGAGAGAATAGAGCTAACATTTTGAGTTTGGATGGGCCTTCATACCTGAATTTTTCTGTTTTAGTTTGATTTTTTTGTTTGTTTGGAAAAATCTAAATGTGATTATGGTGTATTAAAGTGCACAATTTTACTCATTTCCCTTTTTTAGATGTACTGGAGTTAACACAATGACACTTTATCCCTGGATACATCAATTTAGTAACAACAAGCGATCAGCTGATCAGATCCGACCAGTCCATTTTCCTGATGTTAATTCACATAGTCTTCCATCTCATGCTAACTTTTCTATGACAGCAGGAGATTTCCAGGAGATCTATACAGAACCAAGTAAGCAAATCCATTCTTGACAGTTATTCTACAAAAATACCTATTTTTACCGTAGTGCATTTATAACTCAAATGGAGCTGCAACAGTAGTGGTTTTAATACAGTCTAAACCATCTTCATCCAAATCTTTGAATTTCATTTCATGCTATTATTTACATTCAAGCATTACAACCTCATTACAGCCTGGTCCAAATATGGACAAAGTGCTAAATTTCAGCGGCATGCCTGTGGCATCAAGGGAAACTTACCCAGCAGCTAGGTTGTGTCATGGAGCCATCCTGAGATGGCTCACCATTGTTTTCCTGGCCTCCTCCCATCACCCAGCCATCCCAGAGCCGGCGGTGTCCATAATTGATTTAATAATATGAAGATAGGATCAACTGCCTGGGTGAAGCTGAATGTAAATTTTATCATCCTTATTTTCTTTCAGGATATTTTTTCATAAGAGTGGAAGAATTATTTTCTTGAGTCTTCATATTACACAAATATAAAATAACTTCAGTTTTTTGCATTAACAGACACATGGGACTGTGTAGCAACGTGTTTCTTCATTGACACTGCACATAATGTTGTTGATTACATTGAAACAATATGGAAGATTCTGAAACTTGGAGGAATATGGATAAATCTTGGTGCGTAATCAGAATATTCTGTTTACAGCTAATATTGCTTGCTTTTCTGTTAGCTTAAAAGTATATGCACCTATGCCTTTTAAGCTGTTATAAATGGAATACATATCGCAGGTTTAAGAATGTTTTCGCATTTGAATCGGTCTCGGGAATTAATAAAGCCAGATTTGCCCATCATTAGTTTACTAGAATATTTCCATTTTTAAACCTCAAGTGTATAAATTGATGCTGCCAAATCAGTGAATATAGTTTTGAGAAGAAATCCTTTTATATGTCGGTTCTGTTTTCTCCAGAAATAATGATCACAACTGCCTTGATTCCTTAAGGTATAGCCATAACAAAGTAAAATGTGAACATGATGGTATCTGCTTTTATAAATGTACTACAGCAATATTAAATGTAACAGAAGCACTAGTGGTATTTTAAATTATGTTCCTCTGATGCTTTTCCACCTATTTCCTTATATAGACAACACAAATACTTCGTGCAAAGTGCAAAACCTGATAAAGAAAGCACCTTGAAGACTCTTTGTAGGTGACCATTATTCTGCAGATTGTGTTTTATTTTGCCTTTAATTTTATATATAAACTAAGCAGATTAGAGAAGTGACAGAACCTGACTGTATATGATCAGGGTGAATGCTCATTTATGAAATTATTAATGCTTGAGTGGCAGAATATTGGTAGCTACTGAATCTTGACCTCCTTAAAGGAAGCGAGGAATATGACAGTGGAGCAGTTCCTGGCTTTGGTGGAGGTATTGTTGTTAGTTCAGATGTTTTCATAAAAGAAATAATGAGCCAAATTTGAAACCGTATAGGTTTTGATTGAAAGTATGTTGCGGAGATTTTTGGAGATCTGTAAAATATATATACAACCTAAAGAAAATTCACTATATAATATTTAATTGTAAACATTTAAAATATATGTACATTTTTATAGAAGTGCTTTTCATTTTATACATTCTTTTCCAACAGTTTATATTTTGTTCTCAAACTGTTTAGGGTTGGAACTTAATATATTTCAAATTAACATTTTGTGCTGCTGGTTGTATTAATTATATGCAAATACATCAGTCGCAGAAACATCAATCGTAGAAACATCACTTTTTAGTGAATTGTAGATATTTGTTAGAAAACTTGGGATGAAAATTGTCCTTGGCTATCAAGCCTGCTTTTCCACAGACCACATGCATCATGAACTCTACCACACTTAGAAAATTGTCTGAGGGAAAGTTTTATACATTTTTACTTTTACCCTGCCCTGTAATAATCTGTATTAATACAGATATTAATCTAACTTTATCACCTATAACATTCAATATCGAACAATTGGTTTCTGCAAATATTTCCGTGGTCTATGTAGCATAGGAACCATTTTGTTCCATGGAATATTTGAATGTACCTGTTCCTATTTATTCTTATCTACCCTTTTCTTCACTATCTTTTAAAGTCATGAATACAACCTTTGCTCTGAGTCTGTTCCACATGTCTTCTATGAGGAGGAAGACATTTTCTTCCAATTCTATTGTTAATTTTGCTAGTGTTCTGTATTCTCACGCCAAGGTAAATGATCTGCATAGCTCTGAATTATCATTGTATTTGAGCATTTTAAAGACCTGGAACATGTCTCCTTATTTTCTCTAATGAATGCAAGTGCAATCTATGACTGTTTGTAGCTTGGAGGCCCGAATACCTCATAATTCTCTGTTCCTCCTCCCTGAGTCCTCTCGTTACATCAGTCTTTTTGGCGATAGAACATGCAGGATTTTAGGTAAATACTGGATTTTTGGATTAAGTTAAAATAGCTTGTTGTGACTTGTCTTCAAATATTTTCAGATACCTTCTTGCATTTTATTAGCTCGGTTACAGGAGCAGTCTTGCCTAATTGTTTTCTTGCAGTATGTAGCCAGCTATCGTGTTATTTGCAAATGGACTGCTACACATGTTTAAGCTTCATGTTTTCTTCTGGAAGGAAAGGGTTAATCAGATTGGTGTACTAACGTAACATTGCTTATAATTTCTCTTTATATTGTTTGCTTTTTCAGTTAAACATTGAATTCCTACCTTCATAATGCTAGCTAAATTAGGATTACACAAAAGGGTTAACATTGCAGGATATAAGGGGATGGAATCAATGCAACCTGTAGCTCTGAAAAGTAAACAATTTTCAAACAACAGTACACAGAAAAGAAAAGTCCTGCTGTTTTCTGCATTTTTTTGTTTACTTTCCTCACCAATTAATGGGATAAAGACTGACAAGTCCCCTGGATCTGATTACCTGCATCCTAGGGCCTTAAAAGAAGTCATTGCAGAGATAGCGGGGCGTTGGTTGTAATTTTCTAAAATTCCTTTGATTCTGAAAAAATCTCAGCAGATTGGAAAACCGCAAATGTAACCTTTCTATTCAAGAAATGAAATAGACAGCGAGCAGGAAAACTACAGGCCAGTTAGCCTAACAACTGTCATTGGGAAAATGCTAGAATCCATTATTAAGGAGATAGAGCCAAGGCATTTAGAAAACATAATACAATCAGAGTCAACATGGTTCCATGAAAGAGAAATTTCTTTGACATATATATTAGCATTCTTTGAGTATGTAACAAGCAGGTGGATGAAGTGGAACAAGTAGATGTAGTGTATTTTGATTTCCAAAAGGCATTCAATAACGTGCCACATTAAAGGTTACTACACAAGATGAGAACTCATGGTGTTGAGGATGATATATCAGCATGGATCGAGGATTGGCTAACAGGAAACAGAATTGGGATGAATGATTCATTTTCAACTTGGTAAACTGTAATTAGTGGAGTGCCACATGGGTCAGAACTGGGCCTTATCTATCTGTGATCTATATTAATGACTTGCATAATTGCAGCCAAATTTGCTGATGATACAAAGATAGGTAGGAAAGAAAGTTGTGAGGAGGATACAAAGAGTTTGCAAATAGGATGGGTTAGGTGAGTGGGCAAAAAATTGGCAGATGGAACATAATGGAGGAAAATGTGAGGTTGTCCACTTTGGCAGGAAAAATAGAAAAGCAGAATGTTATTTAAATGGAGAGCAACTTCAGAATGCTGTGGCACGGAGAGATCTGGGTGTCCTCGTATGTGAATCACAAAAAGTTAACTTGCAGGTGCGACAAGTAATTAGGAAGGCAAATAGGATGTTGGCCATAATTATAAGGCAGATGGAGTATAAAAGAGTAGAGACTCTTACTACAGTACAGGTGATTGATAAGGCCACATATTGAGTACTGCATACAATTTTGGTCTCCTTGTTTAAGGAGGGATATAGTTGCATTGTAGGTAATTTAGAGAAGGTTTGGATGAAGGGATTGTCTTATTAGAAAAGGTTGAACAGATTGGGCCTATACTCATTGGAGTTTAGAAGAATGAGAGGGTGACCTTATTGAAACATTTTAATTTCTGAGCGGGGGAGTGGATGCTGAAGAAATATTTCCTGTCATGGGAAAATCTAGAAGTGAGAGCACAATTGAAAATTAGTTGTTGGCCATTTACGACTCGGATGAGAATGAATTTCTTCCCTTAGACAGTCATTAGTCTTGGAATTCTCTTCCCCAGAGAGCAGTGAAGAGTGGGTCATTGAATATATTTGAGGCTGAGTTAGGTAGACTGTTGACCAACAGAGTCAAGGGTGATTCTTTAGATTGTACCAATCCTTTAGATTGTACCAATCCTTTAGATTGTACCTATATTTCTCATGTATCTTTTCCTGTTTATTGCATAGTGCTGAGCATTGTTCTAACCGTTTGATCAAGACGTTACAAATTACAAGTAACCCATAGATGATCAGGTCCTTTTTGGTGTTAGGCTCCTCATCAGAGGGTTTTAACCCATTTAAATATGCCTTTGTTTCAGACCACGTCCAACATAAATTTTGATCCTTGAAATTCAGGGCTAAATTTCTCTAAACTTTTATATAATTTAGCTATTGATTCTGCCATGTCTTTATAATAATTTACTTACCCGACAGGATTGAAAATTGGCAGACAACTAGCCCATCTAACCCTACTTTTTGAAGAATCAGATAGTGAACCTTAATTCTATGTTTTGTGATACATCAAGAGAATATGCACTTCGAAATTACCAATTTTTAGAGGAGAGGTAAATGTATATTCTTACTCCTCAAATCAGAACATTTTACAAATGTATATGTTTATTCCTCAAATCAGTAGTGTTCACAGTGTTAACTGTCAGATTCATTAAGTGTACAATAATTAAACAACGCACTTAATGACAATATTACAAGCAAGATCTTCTGAGTTTTAGCCAGAGAATTCAAACACCTGAATGTTCTGAACTCAATAGATAAGTTGATCAGGTCTTAACCTAATTCTAAGGTATTTGTTCCTACACCCACTTTTTATACATTTTACTCACCTCTTCTGAATTCACAAGCTTCATAGTTACGCTGTAAATTTTCATTTGAAACATAATTGTTCTGTTCTTATAGGTATGGATCCATCTTAGAGTGCCTCTCTTGGGGGGCAGAACTACCAATTTCTCACTCCCTTTCTTTGATTCTCACTCCCTAACTTTCCTGCCTAGAGGTTTTTTTTTCCTCAGGAAAATCCTTACCTTAATAATGCTTCAATGCCTCCTTTAATTAATTAACAAAGAGAGTTTTTCTGCCTGACGTGTGTCTGTGAACTCTTTCTTATTCATGTCTACTTATTAATTTAGTCTTCGAATAGCAGTACACTCTTATTTTAAGATATTACAATATAGAATCATAGTTCTGCTTAAATCATTCACACTCTTACATTAGCACACTTCAAGTCAATCTGATTAACCCTTATACTATACCAACATGTTTTACTTTGATATATCAAATCTATTTGCTATTTCCTAACTTGTATGCTTAATTGGTCCAACTACTTTAGAATTTTATGAGTCTCTTAAACTAATTATCTGGTCCATGGGTATGACTGAGATTACCATAATCATTCATCAGATTATGCTGCACTGCTCAAGATAAAACTATTTAAAGTTTACATGTTTTATTTGTTTACACTTGGTATCATTTGTCGGCAATGTTTAATTGTCATACAATAGCCAGATTATTGAAATTTTGAATTAGTCATTCACTTGTTTCATTTGTCAGTCACTGGTTGAAAGACTGTTTCAGAGCCCAATAGTATTCCTTCTTATGCATCCGAATTATATAGTTTAAAACCTCAGTTATCAGGTTATCATCAGTTCTGTTTTCCTCAAAGAAATGACAGTGATTTAACCCTTGATGAAAGCTGTATTTTTGTCAGCAAAGAAAACATTTGGATCAATATTTCTTATGAGACTATAGTAAAAACACACAAAAAAAATGTGAAACAAAAGACACGACTAAAACTATTTCTGGGGCTGAAATGGCACAAACCCAAATGTTCACAACCTTTGAAGCAGATATGAAAAGAAACTAATAAAATCCTAATTTCCATTTAAGCAACATTTCATTATTTTTCAACATTTGTTGTAACATGGTGGGTCTGAGAAGTAAAATAGTAATTATGGCATTTTTAAATGTCAAGGCAAAAATGCTAAATTTCTTAAAAACTAGAAAAATGTAGAACTTTCAAATAAAGCGTCAAAATTAGAACTGAATTATCTAGAGCAAACCAGCATTTGTTGTGATATAATTAAGATGGGCCTGTCCTGAGAATAATAAGTCTCTACCTCTTGCTTTCTTCCTGCTTTTCTCTCCGCTATCTTTCTCTGCTATTGGTTCTCTTCACTTGTAAACTTGAAAATCGGGGATACTTTATTTTAGTGTGAATAATGCTATGTATATTCGAGTAGCCTAATGTATCCAATTGTATAAACGTGCAGAAATGGTGGACAAGAAACCACTAGCTTGTCCGTTGAACTTGCCTCACATGGTTGTGATTCCTTTTAACAGCATTATTCACACTATACCTATCCCGCAGGACCCATGAAATCACCTGGGAGAGGCAAAACATTTTACAAATTGGTCAACTCTGATAGGAAAATTTCTCTCCAACCCCCTTAATCAAAGCTAGTTCAGAAAACGACATTGACCATGATTTATATTGCTTACTATCTCATCCTTTATACACCATCATCCACAGTTCAGCCATGAACAGATCCAGCTCTTTTAATGTATGCAACAAATCCACACTCAACTCAAGACAGTAACTTGTTAAATAGATCTACAGTGCTTTAGGAAAAGAAGAATTTCCTAATATCTGATCGACTTCCACCCATGTGCAACTTGTGCATAAGACCCCAAACCTATCTATTTGAAATCATTATACAGTCTAGCCCTTTTAATCATTTTAAACACCCCAATCAGATCACCCATTACTTTTTAAGGTAAACAGAAAATGCTGGAAACAGGCAGCACAGAGGGAAACAGTTGGTGTTTAGGTCTGTGACTTTCATCACAACTAGAGCTGTAACAGCTTGAACAAGTACAGAAGCAAGGAAAGAACAAAATGGAATCTCTTTGATAGGGTGGCAGACAGGAGTGATTCAATATACGAAAGGCATGAGAGTGCAAGGCAAAAGTAGGTGGTAAAGGAACATATAAAGAAGTAAGAGATGGCTCTAAATGAGCTGTAAATGACAGCAATATCATTACCAGGAACTGCTGTTTGATCAAATGGGGGAGTGGTTCAGGTCTACAATTGTTGAACTCAATTTTGAGTTCAGAAAGTTATAAAGTGCTGAATCATAAGATTTTCTTATAATCTTAAAAGATCAAAGGTACATGAAAAGGCGGGAGAATGGGGTTAAGAAACTTATCAACCATGATTGAATGGCGGAACAGACTTGATGGGCTGAATGGCCTAATTCTGCTATATTTTGTGGTCTTAAGAGGTGAAATCTCTCGAGCTTGCACCAGCTGAAGGTGGGAAGCAGGTTGGGAGGACATATAATCAAGGTAGTTATGGATGTCAGTGGACTTATAGTAGATATTGGCTGACAGCTGTGCCCAGTATAGAGATATAAAAGTTGAGGAAAGGAGGAGTTGGAGTTGAGCTATGTGAAAACAAGGGAGAAGTGAAAATTTAAAGCAAAATCGATACCATAATCAGTTCTGAGCTAGAGCAGGAAGCAATACCGATGCAGTCATCAATGTTCTAGACAATAGCGCTGAGGGAGGATACCTGAGTAGGACTGGAACAAAGAATCCCACAAAAAGCACAGCTGGAGCCCATACTTGGTACCATAATGGCACCTTTTATTTAGAAAAAGATTAGAGGAATCAAAGGAGTGAGGTAGAGGCCTGCTCACCAAACATCAACAGTGACACCCTTGTTAGTAGGTTTGATAATGAATTTGAGAGAACAGAGAGCTGTAAGTTCGGGGGGTAAGAAATTGAGATGTCAATGTTAAGCTGGCAGTTCCCAATGAAAGGATCTAGAGAGAGTAAGACATCATAGGGAAAGCTCCAGATGAACTGAGAATTCTGAAGATGGAAGAAAAGGTCTTCTGTGCAAGAAGAGTTCTTGGCAAAGAAATAGGCGCAGAGGGAAAGGGAACAGAAGAATGATTCAGCTTTCTGCCGAGTTTGGGAATTAGGTAATTGAGGTCGTATAAGTTGGGCATCAGTCAGTTAGCCCTCTTTCGAACCATTACCAAAACTTCCAAATTCTACCATGTAAGAGGGTGATGTATTCTAAGTGAAGGCATAACAAAGTAATACAATGAAAATATTGTATTTTGATTTATATTGAACCATCCAGGCAATGCAACCAATGTTTGATTATCATTTCACAGGATTATGAACCAAAGACAATTGAGCATCTTTTTATTTCTTTCAACAGATTTCAGTTCTGTACTCTGTAAGGTGTATGTATGCTTGGCATTGGCTCTACCCACATGCACAGCACTACATTTATCAAAGTTAGATGCCGTTTACCAATCATGCACCATTTCCCCACTGTATGATGATCCACTCAAAGTAGTTTTTTCACATCCTCACTCTCACAAACCTTCATTTCATCCGGAAACTTGTACCCCGTTGCCCCAATATCTTCATTCATTCAGATCATTAATGAGGATAATAACAGCAATACCCTATTCCTGTGCTCTACGGGGAAGTTTATATTTTATTTCAAAAGTGCATAGTTTACAGTGTGTGAACAAAATACACATACCAATTAGGGGTATCAAGCATTTATAGCACACAGAGCCATAAGGGGCCTCAAGTTTAGATTTATTTTCTAATGTGCAATATACAATAATAAAAGATATTTCAGAGTATGAATAAACCTATTGAATACGCAAGACTTGAATTGTTCCTCAATTCTTGTATCAAAAGTAAATCTTGGAAAGTTTTAGACTTGTAGGACATTTTGAAGTTCAGGAATGGAGCTCCAAAGACAGTATTGTATTGAAGTTCACACAAAATTCTTAGTGACTTGAATAGGTCAACATTTTTGAACGGTTTGCCTCCTCTCTGCAGTCCTAAACTTTGAGAGGTTGAATGGAATTTGCAAGTGACACAGTTAAAGAAGATAGGTGCAGGCTTCAATATAGGGTTACCAGCAATATCTATTTGTAAGAAAAGGGTTCTGTGCAATCCTGCTTTAAATTTAACTGGAAATAAAACAATTTAAATGAGTTGTGAAAATGGGAAACCATAATTTCACAGTTTCTGTTGCAATGTGGTCTATCATATAAAAATAGTATGTAGACAACACTGTTACAGCATTGTTTTTCGATACATGTTTAACATAGTTCATTGTGCAGCGATAGCTGTGTTTAACAAAAATCTTAAAACATCCGGGTATTTTCATTATTGTTCAACTGTTATGTTAAATATCATTTATATGCTGCAAATGTTAGAATTGGATGACTGGCCCACACGTCCATAATCTTTTGAGACATTTTTCAGGTCTTCCATGCTCACAGATCATTCCGGTCAAAATTACAGATTTTCTCATGTCACCTCTGAGCCCAGTACATCCTTTTTTCTTGACATTCCTCCTACAACTGACCACTTCATCCAGGTTGCCTAAAAAAAGGCAGCTATATTCCTCCAAAATACATGGACATCACAGGATCAAAATAACACACATAGAAGCTTTATTACCATAAGAACCACCAATTAGTGCTCTGATAAAATATGATCAAATTCAAAACTTAAAAGGTGTTCTAGATAGTGCATTCTAGAGTAAACAAAATGTTGCAATTGTTCTGCACTTCTAAATGGAATTCAGTGGTGAGAAAGACCTTATGAATGCTGAGAAGCAGCTTCAGAATATAACTGATTAAATGGCTGTGCAGCAATGTTTTATGTCTCATGGCCATTCAGAATGCCTGTTGTTCTTAGAGGATAAAGCTGAATAGGTCATAATAGCAGCAGTGAACAGGGAGGATTGTAGTAACTTAATTTGTTGTAAAGTAGGTTAATTAGTCTGGGGACTATGGTATCAATTCTGCTTCAACTTTTTCAAAGAAATGAATTACAATTTATTCCAAATAATTCCCAACATAGGATAAGTAAACAATGGAACAAAACTCAATGTATTTCTTCAATCTTGATAGCAGAAATCATGATCATTTTGAATGATTTGATGCCCAAATTAGGAAGGGACTCCTTTATGAATCACTTTATACACAACTCCTTTGCATGTATGTGATCTTCTGAGTAATCTTAATCAATTGTAAACTTATAAATTGAATGGGTTGACAGGACCGCCTAACCTAAACTAATTTCTCCTAGGTCCGTTGCTGTATCATTTTGAGAATATGGCAAACGAAAAGTCAATAGAACTGAGTTATGAAGACATCAGGCATTGCATACTTCAATATGGATTCAAAATTGAGGTAAGACCCTTGACCATAAACATTATTATGAATAGAAAAGGCCATTGCAATGAACAATTCTTGATCAATCCACATTACTAGCTTGTCAGTATATTACTTAATCCTTTTAGATTAGATATCCTCAACACATGAGGGATAAATGTGGCAAAGCACATGGACAAACATGTGAAAGTTTATCATGAGATGTACATGGTGCTACATATAACAAAGAACTACAGCACAGGAAACAGACCCTTCGGCTCTCCAAGCCTGTGCCGCTCCTTGGTCCAACTAGACCAATCGTTTGTATCCCTCCATTCCCAGGCTGCTCATGTGACTATCCAGGTAAGTCTTAAACGATGTCAGCGTGCCTGCCTCCACCACCCTACTTGGCAGCGCATTCCAGGCCCCCACCACCCTCTGTGTAAAAAACATCCCTCTATCTGAGTTATACTTCGCCCCTCTCACCTTGAGCCCGTGACCCCTCGTGACCGTCACTTGTGATCTGGGAAAAAGCTTCCCACCGTTCACCCTATCTATCCTCTTCATAATCTTGTACACCTCTATTAGATCTCCCCTCATTCTCCGTCTTTCCAGGGAGAACAACCCCAGTTTACCCAATCTCTCCTCAGAGCTAAGACCCTCCATACCAGGCAACATCCTGGTAAACCTTCTCTGCACTCTCTCTAATGCCTCCACTTCCTTCTGGTAGTGCGGCGACCAGAACTGGACGCAGTATTCCAAATGTGGCCTAACCAGCGTTCTATACAGCTGCATCATCAGACTCCAGCTTTTATACTCTATACCCCGTCCTATAAAGGCAAGCATACCATATGCCTTCTTCACTACCTTCTCCATCTGTGTTACCACCTTCAAGGATTTGTGGACTTGCACACCTAGGTCCCTCTGTGTTTCTATACTCTTGATGACTCTGCCATTTATTATATAACTCCCCCCTACATTATTTCTTCCAAAATGCATCACTTTGCATTGATCTGGATTAAATTCCATCTGCCACCTCCCCGCCCAATTTTCCAGCCTATCTATATCCTGCTGTATTGCCTGACAATGCTCATCGCTATCCGCGAGTTCAGCCATCTTCGTGTCATCCGCAAACTTGCTGATAACACCAGTTACACCTTCTTCCAAATCATTTATATATATATATATATATCACAAATAGCAGAGGTCCCAGTACAGAGCCCTGCGGAACACCACTGGTCATAGACCTCCAGCCGGAAAAAGACCCTTTGACCACTACCCTCTGTCTCCTATGGCCAAGCCAGTTCTCCACCCATCTAGCCACTTCTCCTTGTATCCCATGAGCCTTAACCTTCTTAACCAACCTGCCATGTGGGACTTTGTCAAATGCCTTACTGAAATCCATATAGACGGCATCCACGGCCCTTCTTTCGTCAACCGTTTTTGTCACTTCCTCAAAAAACTCCACCAAATTTGTAAGGCACGACCTCCCTCTTACAAAACCATGCTGTCTGTCACTAATGAGATTGTTCCGTTCTAAATGCACATACATCCTGTCTCTAAGAATCCTCTCCAACAACTTCCCTACCACGGACGTCAAGCTCTCCGGCCTATAATTACCCGGGTTATCCCTGCTACCCTTCTTAAACAACGGGACCACATTCGCTATCCTCCAATCCTCAGGGACCTCACCTGTGTCCAAAGAAGCGACAAAGATTTCCGTCAGAGGCCCAGCAATTTCATCTCTCGTCTCCCTGAGCAGTCTAGGATAGATGCCATCAGGCCCTGGGGTTTTGTCAGTTTTAATGTTCCCTAAAAAACCTAATACTTCCTCCCTTGTAATGGAGATTTTCTCTAACGGGTCAACACCTCCCTCCGAGACACTCATGGTTAACACGTCCCTCTCCTTCGTGAATACTGATGCAAAGTAATCATTTAGGATCTCCCCTATTCCCTTGGGTTCTAAGCATAATTCCTCTCCTTTGTCCCTGAGAGGTTCGATTATACGCAGCACTGCATTCAGTAAAACCTAAGGACATAAGACACTTCATTTTACCTACTGAAAAGACTATATTCTTTGCTGTTGAATTTGGAGCAAAGCCTCTTTATATATGCTAAATTATGTAGTCCCATAGACTTTCAGTTAATTTGTGTATTCTGTTTTTAGTCCAATATTTGGCATCAACTGTTAAAAACATTATTAGCATAGTGCTATCTTTATTAGAATTAGAATACAGTTAAATGCTACTGATGTGTTTACATGTTCATTTAGTACTATTCCGAGGAGATAACAAGTTCTGTAGTTGGCCATATAAACATACAGGCAAAAATAAACAATTACAATATGAACAAAGAGCCCAGGGCAAAAATTTCAACATATGGCACAAAGAGCATGTTGCATGCATGGAAATAAACTAAATGCCTCTAAAGTTGTGACAGCTGACCTTAACTCCTGCCAAAGGTTTAAAATTCTGAAAATATGTAGCACATTTGTTGAAGATTTAGGACAGTATTGGTAAATGACCTTGAAAGGTTAATACTATCTTTTATCAGATTTGCAAGCTATTTCCGCTCAAAGTGCTTCATTCAGCAGTTGAAACAGAAAACTTAGTGCCACCTGGACTGCGAAGTTATAACAATGCATTTAATGTGCGTTGTGACCACAATTCCTTCGATGGTTACAGTAGACACATGCCAAAAGTGCACATCTGTTGATATGGAGTATCACACTTTCAGGATATAGCATGATCGTCTAAATTTTGTATGGTCCCAAAATTAGAACATAGATGTGCTATTGACAGAAGCAAATAAGGTTTCAGCCCTCATGAGCATCACATCAATAGTGGTCAAAAATATCAAATCAGAAAGTGTGGTGGAGCCATAACAATGAAGGATCTTTTGTCTGGATGTTAGCATGGCATTGGATTCTTGAACTCTTGTCACATTCAAACTCAGTCATTCCAACTTTCCCATGCTGATTTCCCATTGCCATCTTTCATAAACTCCAACTTGTTCAAAAATCTTTTTGCACTTGGTTTTATAGAATCATAGAATGGTTACTCTCACAAGGAGGTCATTCCAGCCCATCGTGTCTGTGCCAGTTTTGCAAGATCAACTCAGCTAGTCTCACTCCCCTGCACATTTTCCATAACACACCTTTTTTTTCTCTCTTTAGGTGCTTATCTAAATCTCTTTTGCAAGCCATGATTAAATCTGCTTTCACCATACTCCCAGACAGTGCATTCCAAAAAAAATAATAATTCCCGTCACCTATTGCAGTTCACCTTGAATTCGGGTGCTCTGGTTTTCTTGCTTTCAAAATGGGAACATTTTCTACTCTTGTCTACTCTAATTTTGAACATCTCCATCAAATTTCTTCTCAGTCTTTTCTAAAAGGAGAACAGGTACGACTTCTCTAATCTATCCAGATAATTCAAGTCCCCTATCCCTGGAACTATTTTCGTAAATCTTTTCTTCATTTTCTCTAAAGCCTTGAGATCCTTCCTAAAGTTTGGTGCCAAGAATTGGACCCAGTACTCCAATTGTGGCCAAATTAGTATTTTATAAAGGCTTTCATAACTTCCTTACTATTGTATTCTAATTATGAAGCCCAGGATTCCATATGCCTTTTTACCCACTCTCTCAACCTACCCTGGCACCTTCAAAGTTTTGTACACATGTACCTCGGGGCCACCCAAAGTCTATCACTTCATATTAGTCTACATTAAATTTTATCTGCCACATTTATGCCCATTCCACTACCCTGCCTATATTCCTTTGAAGTCTTGCCACTATCCTCAGAGTTCACTATAGTTCCAGGTTTTTTGTCATCTTACAAATTTTGAAACTGTGCCCTGTACACCCAAAGCATTAATATATCTTGAAAAGCAATGGTCCTGGTACCAACCCCTGAGGAACGCCATCCTCCACTCCAAAGAACAATTGTTCACTATTACTATCTGCTTCCTGCCATTAAACCAACTTTGCATCCATTCTGTCACAATCCCATTTATTCCTTTTTCACATTGCCTCTATTTTTGTTAAACTGCAATGATCCACAACTAGAATTTTTCCCACCCTGCCAACAGCTGAAATTTCAAATCTCCATCTTAGTTTTAAATTCCTCCATGGCTTAACCCCAATCAACCAAAGTGGCAAGTTTCCCTGATTAAAATTCTTAAACAAAGATGTAGAATCCCTACAGTGCAGAAGGAAGCTATTCAGCCCCATCAAGTCTGTACTGATTCTCTGAAAGAGCACCTTACCTAAGCCTATCCCGTACCCCAAACACATTAACCCCACTAATCCCCCTGACCGACACACCTTTGGACACTAAGGGGCAATTTAGCATGGCCGATCCACCTAACCTGTACATTGTTGCACTGTGGGAGGAAACCAGAGCACCCAGAGGAAACCCATGCAGACACAGGGAGAATGCGCAAACTCCACAGTCGCCCAAGGTCAGAATTGAATCCAAGTCCCTGGCGTTATGAGGCAGCAGTGCTAACCACTGTGCTACCATGCCACCCATGTATGATTAATGTGCATGAATGATAGGTGAAACTTTAATTTTCATACTTAAAGGAAAAACAGTGTGAAATTTGTGGTTTCTTGAGCTGTAATTGTGTAGCTGATTTACACCCTTTTTTAAGTTCTGGTGTTTTCTATTTAGATTAGCTGGGAATTCCAGTGAATTGGAAAAATGGGCACATTATTGAGTCTAACCTCCAAGATGTTTCCAAGGAGATAATTCAAGACCTCTGAAGAGTATAGAATACAACACAAGAAATAGGAACAGGAGTAGGCTGCCTTCAAGTCATTCAATACGATCATGGCTGATCTCTGCTGGCCTCAATTCCTTTTCTGTGCAATTTTCCATAGTTCTCTATTCCTCAATCTATCAAATATTTATTCTCCTCCACTTTAAATACTTCTAATGATCCAGCCTCCACCATCCTTTGGGGCAGAGAATTCCAAAGGTTCACCACCCTCTGCGCGATGAAATTTCCATGCACCTTAGTTTTAAATGACTGACCCTTTATCTTGCAGCCATGTCCCCTTGTTCAAGACTCTTCCACCAGTGAAAACATCTCACCATCTACCCAAAATAGAACCTGGGTTCCTGGCGCTGTGAGGCAGTAGTTTGCATCTCGCGAGAGTTGGAAAATGAGATTATCACTGGTGAGATCTCATTTTCCGATTTTCCCTGCTGCTTGCCAGTGACGTAGGTTCCTGCCTCATTTAAATGTATTTAAATAAAATTAAACATAGTTAAAGGGGTTCCCCACCTCAGCAAGATTTACAACAGATATTGAAAAATGAGAAGCAGTCGAGGGAACCTGCCAGGGACGCAAAGGTAAGTATAGCCCCCGGAGGAAGAAAGATATACCCAGGCAATGCACTGCCTGGCATTGCCAACCTGACAGTTGGCAGCACCAGGGGCCTTCTTGGAGCCCTGTTTTTTTAGGTGGGTGGCTGGGGGCTGCTGCCTCAGTGCTTGTCGGGAATTTCCCCCGTGTCCATGAGTTTTGTTTTAACTCAGATTTAAAGGTGGCACCCGATCTCTGTAGGGCCAGAGTTACTGGCTCTATCAAGCTATGTCCTGCCAGCATGACCACGGAAACCACGCCCCAAAATTTTCTGTGCACAGGTGCCCAGAGAATCTGAAGAGAAAACTCAGCCGTGAAGCTGGAAAGCTACACTCCGAATTTCCCACACCAGCCAGCAATCTGTTCAAACACACTGCAAAATTCTGTCCATTGTCAGCATTCTTGAGACTAGTTTTCAATTCCAGGTTTTTGTTAATTGAATTTCAAATTCCACCAGCTACAGTGGTGGAATTTGAACACGTCCCCAAAAAATTAGCCTGATAAATATCAAGATGCCATCATGTTCCCACCAGATAACTGATTTAAATTTAAGAGCTTCTGATAACATGTTTGAAGATATTTACCAGTTTGTCATCTTGATATCCATGAGTCTGTGGAGAACTTTCAAAGGGAGTCTGCCTGGAACTTATGAAGATAATTAGGTACAAAATATGCAAAAATGTTTGCATCTAGAAGTTGGTGCACAATATTACCTGTCCTTTTTTCCACCAGCACCATCCCTATAGATGGCAAGGATTGGAAAATGATGGTCAGAGTCTCTGCTATTTCTTCTCTTGCATCACTTAGCAGCCTGGAATGTATTTAATTTGGCCAAACATCTTAATATTTCCTCCATCACAATATTTATCAATATGTTTCGGAGGATAGGACATTTTATGAAGAGAAAGCTTTTTGGCATTATAAGCATGCACAATTCTTTGTGCTGGTCTTGATTATCCCTGCTTCTATTCTTGCCTTATTAATTAATCCTGTTTTTCTCCAGAAACATGCTTGAATAAATTTCTGCTTTTTGCTTCAAAGATCATCAGTGCAAAATATACCAAATATTTATTACCTTTTATGTAAAAATGAATTAATTATCATGAATCTCTGGCACTATTGAGTCTGACCACTATTTTTCAATGTGTCCGTGAAGAAAAATTAAACCATCTACTTTATTTTTCTGTGTTTGGAGTATTTTCAAACTTGGCTTAAATTATTAGTGTCTAGAAATGTAATGTGTTCTCACTGCAATTGTGCTCTTGAGTATAATATCAATCTTTCATTTCTACTTTTCAGATATCACAAACTTGGGGAAGGTATCAAGAATGATGGGTCTAGCAGAAAGTGCTGAGAACTAGTGTTTCTTTTGTATAGGAGATGAAAACAGCTTTTTTCCATGCAGAATAAAATTAGATCAAACAAGATTGGAAATAAATGTTGGGCATAAGAGCTAAAATAATGAGGAAAAAAAACTATAAAACTAGATATCCGAAAAGTAAAATAAGAAATAGTCAACAAAAACAGTTGAGGAAGGCTAATTTATATTAGAAAAAATAAAAGCCACAAACAGCACGCAACAGAACACATTTTATTTGTGTAAATAAATGGCTTCCAATCTTTTGGAAAATTACCTGTTTAAGAAAAGATGCATATAGAGTCATGTGAAAAGAAAAAAGACAAGTATTAGCTTTTCTACAGAGAAATAAAACGGTGAATTTTCAGTTTTTATTTAAAGTCTTAAATATTTTGCCCGTCTGAAAGGAATTATTTTTTAGCATTAATTTCAGAAATAATTCTGAACTGTGATAAAATTAATCTGCTGTTTTCTATTGCAGGTGGAAAAGAGCTCTGTTCCGTCAACGTACACAGAAAATGACCAATCCATGTTAAAATACCTTTATGATTGTGTCTTTTTTGTAGCCAGAAAGCCTGCACATTCAAAATCTCTAAATGGCTTTCCACCAAAAAACAGTTGAGAAAGGAAATATTGACTTCTGTAATAACAGATTGTAGAATATAAAACTGGAAAGGAAGAGGAGTTACTCAGAAGTTTGGACAATCTGAATGACTCTGGAGACCGTCGTACTCTAATAGTGCCTTTTTCTTTTTAAATCAACTTCAGGAATTCCAAATTATTTCAGCAGTTTTTTGGGCAACCAGAAATGTGCAATGAAATAAAGAATTATCCATTTAAATCGGCAAAAGGAGCAAAGTCAAAGAAGAAAGAATATCTGATGCATGACATTTATTTGCTAACTGCTTCAGTTATCAAGGTGGCATATGTATGCGAAGTATCCTTGCCTGGAATTTAGCTACTGCTGTGCCCTCATACCTAGCTTCCCACTGTCTATCAAGCCAATTTGTTTCCTCCATTCAATAATTTTCAATTATTTAATGAGGGGCCACCCTCCCCATTGCTTCTATGCTGACACATATACTCTACGCGCACACACTCTTACTCCACTGTGGCACATTGGGTAGCTGTTCTGTCGAACCATCTCTTTGTATTTTCACATGTTTGCTGTCAGAATGTTAATGAACTCTTACAGTTTTCAATGGGCATTGTGCTTGTTGAATATTTTGTGTGAAATTATTTTCGCTAGGTACCTTTGCAAGTGTTATCATGAAAGCTGGACAAGAGGAAATCACTGCATTTTGAATTAGATGGAATCCATTAATTGCTGTGATTTTATTGAAACAACTTTGTCACATTATAAATGTGCAATGCTCAAAATACTGTATTTGAATTGCTGACTGACTCAGCGTTAGCATTATTTCATGCGACTTGGCTTTGTGGTTACTGTAATTTAAATCTCGTTAGCTGCCATTATTCTTATGGAAACAACTTGTCAGTATGCATATAATTAATTTATATGTTCATTCAACTTTGTTTCCTGTACAGATCATTTTTAAAAGTCTATTGATAATGAAATGAATGATGTATGTATCAGATTTATCTTTTGAAAAAAGACAAGGGTCTGTTTTAATAATCTGGCTTTGCATCATGCCAAAATAAGTATCAACTTGACAAAACTATTAATACATACATTCTTAGTTCCTCAAATCTTTCATCAATGACTCTTATGTAAATGAACAGTGCCTCACGTGACAAAACATAACTTTGTATCAGGCCATGGAAATCATGTAATTTGCTTGCAAGCATCTGATACCCCTCTCTGTCCATCATGATGGACAAACAGAATGAACCCATCCTCGGTCTTCATAAACTTAGAATCACACAGGCTGGAGGGTGTTTCAAGAATATATTTTAGGATTATATTGATAGCTCAAGATTTATGTCTTTGTGCTCTCATGAAATCTATTTGCTGACTTTGAATCTCAACTTGACATACTGATATTAATTCAAAGTCATGTAGCAGTAAAAAGTGCCATTTGTGAAATACTTTTCAAATGTTACAGTATAATTTAATTCCCATATTGTGATAAATGATACAATAGAATAAACTACCGTGAATAGGTATCAATCACTAATGTGTATTTTCTGATTACTTACATTGTATGTTAAGTACAGTATAATATCGATTGGTGATTGGGCATTTTCTGTATGTGCAAGAGCTTTCCCAGTCTTGCACTAGTGAGTACCATGCATATAACACTAGATTTTATATATTGTCAAATGCATGTTGATGACCTGAAGACTGCCTATTTCTGGGCGACATTGTTTTGAAGTATGTAGCCCTTTTTAATAAAAACATCCAGCCACGATTAAACAAAACTGAACTTTTAAGAAAATACCCATTTTAAGGCCTTGACACGCACAGGATTATATAGAATTTCTATTACTTTATCTGAAATTTATTGGGTATATGAAGACAATTTATTGTAAATGAAGACATATATCCAAAAAAATACTAGGGACAAAGATCTACAGTTAAATGTAAACAAGTACAGGCGTAATAATCTTGGTATGGAATGTTTGCAGCATCATTAGCACTATCACATTGTGCTGTAGCAGTAGTTGTAACTTTTTTTTATTGATAGGTATAAATCTTTGTAGTTCCCTATGGCAACTAGGATTCCTGAAGGTAACAGTGCTATTAATTTTAAGACAGTTGTTCAAATAAACCAATATGCCTGTGCTAGAGTGTTCCTAAATATTCTGGGAGAATTGTCATTTTCCTGTGAAGAGTAACCCTAAATTTAGATTTAAAACTGTTGGCCGTTACCTCTTTTTCTCCCACACTAGGAAAAAAGTACAAACTTTTGTTTGTACAAAGGATTGAAGATTTATTTTGCAATTAGTTTGCTTTCTATATAGTTAATTTGAAAGTGATTAATACTAACAATAGGTTGACTATCAGAACAATAATGTTTACCCATACAACATCAGTGACTGACCAGGGAAGCATTTATTCAGATTTACTCTTTACCCTGACCTCTTTGGAATATTTGTGCCTTGCTATAAAGAGGGACATGTTTCTGCTCTCGTGGGACTGGGCTCCAACGTTGGTCTTGCACAAAGTAGATTGTTTCCTTTTGTCTTTTGTTGCAATCCGAACAACTAAACCTGAGCCTAGGTGCAGATTTGTTACCTCCGATTAGTTTTCCCCTTTATTTTTCTTTCTGGAGTCCCTCACTCTTCCCCTAAGAAAGATGAGCAGATGTGATATGTTTCCAAGCCTCTGGCGAAACTGCTTATTAGCTGGCTGCTAGAAGTTGTATTAAAATGGCACAACACGATTGTACCTCCATCTATTCTCGCCAAATAATAGTAAAGATGGGTAATTTAGTATCTGAGGAATTACAAGAGATAAGGTATTATTTTAGCTTTGTTTACTTTGTGTTGTTAGCATCAGTAGAAAATATTAATTGTCCCATGGATGTATTTTCCCCCTAGCTTTGCATTGCATCAAATAGTCACTTCCATGATATCATGCAGAATATTGGATCACCACTACCCACCTTAGTCCGATGGATCTCCGGGTAACAGTTATGCACCACAGGTATACTGGAAGTCCTTCAGGAAAAACAAAGTTAAAATTTTAGATGCAAAGTTGAATCCAAATGTTACCGTCACATTTTAATTGCTCAAGTTTTATACTTATTTTGTTAAAATTCGAAATGAGTTGCTGCCATTCCACTCGCACAGGCTGTGAAACATTCTTTAAACAAAAAAATGTTGCTAACAAAATTAGATCATTTTGTCTGCAGTGTCTTGTATTTACAAAAATATTTTGCAAAATTCTTATGAAATTACAAAACTAGCATTACTTTTGTTTGATGCCAAACTTTGATAGCTATCCGCCTTCTCCAAACAAAGAAGTTTCAAATGTTTTTCATGAAAATGCTGTCTGACGAAATTTGAATACAAGTTTGTCCCCCTCTGCCAGCAGCTTGGTAATAATCTAAAAAGTAAATCTGGAAACAATTTAAAAGTAAAATCTGGCTTCAGAATAAAATTGCATTATTGCTGTAGCCAATGCATTTCTTATTCAATTGCATTTTCAAGGTGCGCCATAAGGTAAGGTAAAATGTTAAGTGGAAATTGCAAAATAGAAGTAGTAATTCTGTTGACCTATTTAAGCAAATGCAATTGAAGATATGTTTCTTGGATTGGTTTCACCTCTCAGCAATGTTGCTTCTATTGATAGTTTTAAACAAAGCCCTCGTAGATAGCTTCTAGTTTAATTTTTACACCTACTGTCACAATTTTGTTCAGTTTTATTTCCAGCATTAATGGTTTGAAATAAGTTAGTAAAGATGTTAAATAAGTTAAAGTAAGGATGGTTAGTATTTTCACCAGTTAGAAGAGCTGTACTGAAACAATCCAGAACATACAATGTATGAAAAGCAACGCATCATAAAAAATAGAAAATGCTGGAAATACTCAGCAGGTCGGGCAGCATCTGTGTGTGTAGAAATAGTTAATGTTTCAGCTTTTAATCTGTAATCATTTCAATCTTTCATCAGAACAATATGGACGTAGTTTTGCATAGGATTGTGAGAACTCAGCTCATGTTGGCTAATTGAAGAACTTTCCCAGTTGCTTTATCTTAACCCGCCTGTGTTCTGATGCTGAGTACAGTACACAAATACACAATACTGTTTAAAGAATGCATACCAGTGTTAGTTTCAATGGGTAAAAAAATGTATTTAATTCTTAGATCAGTTTAATTATTTGTGATCTTGCAACCCAACCCAGCACTTGCAGTATCCTGTATTCAATGAACAGTTACTTAAATAGTTGTATGGCCATTAAAGCAAATTGCAAGAATCTTGACCATCAAAAAATCAATCCTATTATATTACATGCCTGAATTTTTACTTTCACCAATTCTTAAATTTCATTCTGCTGAAATTGCTAATCTTTATCAATGCAGTAACTTTTGGAAATAGAAAATATGCATTTACCATTTTCGGGTTATCCAATCAGTACAAAGCAGTGTTTATGCCATCTTGACATTAGGTTTGTCACAATGTGCCAGTATACTATTAAATAAAAGGTAAGTTAAAGTCACCATAGTCTCAGATGACCATAGGCTGACTGGTGGTGATTTAACTTGAGGATCACCACACCTCAGGCAAGGGGCAAGGTTGAGAAGGCGGGCCTTTATGAATAACCTTAGCCGGTACGGGAATTAAACCTGCATTGTTAACGTTGCTCTGCATCTTGAACCAGCTGTCCAGCCAACTTAGCTTAATCAACTCCTACTATTAAGTATTTATCCTATTATGATCATATGATTTATTGCTGCAGTAACCATAAAACACATGAATAGAAAATAGATAATGAAAATCATAACACCATTTTCCTCGAATAATGTGTTTCCAGGAAAAGAGATGGAAATATTTCATATTATCACTATATTTTAAAACACAGGTACTATGTTGAGTATGTTGTGACGGCTCTGTTCAGCAAAATATAGACATTGCACCAGCCTTTTGATGGCATCCTATTATTTGCAAATATCTGTTTTATTTTCCCACTATAGACACTATTCAAAGTACAGTATTTTGGACCAATATTTGCAAATAAACAGCACAATGCAGATGCCCATTGGAGTAACTCCATTTCTGTAAAACAGTTTTATCAAATGAATATAGTAATGAATTCCAATAAAATATTTTATTAATACCTGTCTGAAATTGTTTCCTTTGTATCATACACAACTGATCTGAGTATAACATATTTTCATAATTGTAACTTTTGCATATAAATGAATGTCTATTTTCTTATAAGGGAAACTTTCTTATGGACTCGCCATAAAATTTCAATTTCTTTGTGCTTTCTTTTCCAGCAATATTAGTGTTTAGTTTCAAATGCTTTCTGTCCATGGCACATATCGTCCTACCCACACTGGGTACTATTTTAATGCACATGCAGGAAGCATCTGCTGGACATGTTGTATAGGCATATTGTGACATCAATAACTGATCTGATGGCAGCACTGTCAATTTGGAGCTCAATGCTTGAGTTAATGCTCTTTTAACCTTGCATAGCTATGCATGTGCTCAGTAGCTCAGTAGCAGGAAGAGCAGTCAGCTATTTAGAAGGATCAGTTATAGATGTTTCGTAGTTTTCAGTGTTTAAATTCGCTGCAGCCTGCAGAGAGTGATGTGGCACGAGCTGAAGGACTTTATCCTGACGTCAAGGAATCTGCAAGGATCACTTGCTCTCTAATTTGGGTCAACAGTATGCATCTCCTTTGTACTACAGCATGACAGAAAATAAACTCATGGTGTTGAAGGAGCACCTCTGCCTTGACCTTGGCAAGGAATAGTGCATCAGATGTCTTTGCTTTACTAAGATTGTCTTCATTGAAATGTGTCACCTGCTGCACCCATAACTGTTGCCTTAGAGCAAGGCAAGGATGTAGCTGTGAAGGTGATCTTGGGCAACAATTTCTTGTGCCTGGCTACTGCCAGGCTGGAGCAGGCAATATTTGCAACATCTTCCACTACGCTTTCTATTCTGGCATAAGGGAGGTCATTGTCAAGTCTGAGATATACTGCAACTGAAAGGTGTTCCATTCATTTGATGTTCAACTTGTGTGTGACCATATGCAATGTATCATGTTGATCAGTACCTGGTAATCTGGCAGCAGTCATAATGCCTTCATCTGCAGCAGTTTGCTTTGCAAGCCCCAACAGCAAACCAGAGGATAACTGCCATCCTTTGACAATATGGCTCATGACTCCAGTGTGCAACACCCACACCTGAGTAGTGTCATAATAATGAAAGAAAAACACCAAATTATGTAATGGAGCCTGGACTCGCTAGGGAAGCCGGCTGCTGAGCTCAAGGGGGGTCATTACGCAGATGCCCCGATCTCTCAGTATATTGGGAGATCACTTGCGGCAGCCCCATCCTGCCTCCATGAACATTAGGGACCCCCTACAATAGACATTGGGTTGTCCCCATGGGCATGGCCAGCACCCCCCCCCCTCCACAGACATTGGGAACCGCCCCTGCCGATCGTCTCTGCAGAGTTTCCTCCCTCCCTGATTGCCACCCCTTCTGCAGAGTTCCCTCCATCCTACCCTGCCATCAATCACACCTCCAGCAGAGTTCCTCCCTCCCACCCACCCTTGCGGAGTTCCCCACTTGTCAGTTGGGCACTGCCTCCAATGGCCTCTGATCATCCAGACATGGTGCCCTGTCCGAGGAGAACTTCTACCTGCAAAGTAGTAAAGGCAAGTGAGCCCAGACGATAGCATCGGGGCTCATTAATCAGCTTTGCGCCCTTTCTGGGTGCAAAGATGATTCTGCCAGTACGATCTGGGGAGGCGTAAGACTGGGTGCAAACCTGATTTTTTGCCTCCCACCTGACCTTACGACATCGCCTCGCTGAAAGTCGGGTGGGACGAGGTCGTAAATCATGCCTAATATCTGTCCGGGTGCCCATACCTTCAACCCTGGGAGGTAAAGGCAGAGTTGGTGACTTCCTGCCACAGAATTGGCTGAGCCCACCCTTTACTCTGCATAGCTAATAAAAGGAGAAAACTTAAGTCTGTGTCTGAATGTGCATAGCATTCAAAACAAATTAACTGATAGTGCAAAAAGAGATTAATGAGTGTGATAAGAGCACAGACATTGGGCCCCCCACCGCCGATCGCTGTCTGCAGAGTTGCCTCCCTCCCTGTTTGCCATCCCATTGGGAAAACCATGCAGACGCTACGACAACGGATGAATGAACATCCCTCGACAATCACCAGGTAAGACTGTTCTCTTCCTGTTGGGGAGCACTTCAGCGGTCACGGGCATTCGGCCTCTGATCTTCGCATAAGCGTTCTCCAAGGCGGCCTTCACAACACACGACAGCGCAGAGTCGCTGAGCAGAAACTGATAGCCAAGTTCCGCACACATGAGAATGTCCTCAACCGGGATCTTGGGTTCATGTCACACTATCTGTAACCCCCACAGCTTGTCTGGACTTGCAGAATCTCACTGGCTGTCCTGTCTGGAGACAATACACATCGCTTTAACCTGTGCTTAATGCTCCCTCCATTCACATTGTTTGTACCTTTAAGACTTGATTATCTGTAAAGATTGCATTCCAATCATTATTCTGTAAATTGAGTTTGTGTCTCTGTATGCCCTGTTTGTGAGCATTTCTCCACTCCACCTGACGAAGGGGCAGCGCTCTGAAAGCTAGTGACATTTGCTACCAAATAAACCTGTTGGACTTTAACCTGGTGTTGTTAAACTTCTTACTGTGTTTACCCAGTCCAACGCCGGCATCTCCACATCATGGCCATCCCTTCTGCAGAGTTCCCTCCATCTTATCCTGCCATCAATCACACCCCCAGCAGAATTCTCTCCCACCTCCCCTTCACGATCCATCCCCCCCCCCCCACCCTAGCAGAGTTCCCTTCCTCCCACCCACCCTTGCAGAGCCCCCCCTTGTCTCTCTCTCCCCTCCCCCACCCACCCACCCATCATAATTCTAGCCCACTCTGGCTGTACCCCATTGGCACTGCCCCAGGACAGTTATGGTGCGTGGTGGCATGGTGACATAGTGGTTAGCACTGCTGCCTCACAGTATCAGGGACCCGGGTTCAATTCCTGGCTTGGGTCACTGTCTGTGTGGAGTTTGCACGTTCTCCCGTGTCCGTGTGGATTTTCTCCGAGTGCTCAGGATGCCATAAATTGGGACATAGATATTGAAGGGTGTGTGAATCTTAGGAAGTATAAAAAGTTAGGAAAACATGGAGTGGTGGTTCTATTAATTAAAGATGACAGCACAATAGAGAGAGGTGACCTAAGTTCAGGAAACTTGGATATAAATTTGGTTTGCATAGAGATGAGGAAAGAATGATAAGACAAGAAGTCACTTGTGGAGGTGGTGTATCGGCCTAATAGTAACCATATGGTAAGATGAGGTATCAAATAAGAAATGGTCAGAGGTTGTCAGATAGGGATACAAATTTTCATGAAGAATTTAATCTATATAAAGACTGCAATAATCCGATGGGCAAACTTAGTGTAAACGATGAATTCATAGAATGTTTTTGGATAATTTCTGAGATCAGCCTATTCTGGAGCCAATCAGGAGCAGGCTATACCAGGCCTGTTACTGTGCAATGAGATAGGATTAATGAATGACTTCATAGTCTGGTCATTTAGCAACAGTGAAGGAGTCGAAGGTGATGGCAAGGTAGAGCTGGATGTTGCTGCTTCCTAGGTGAAGGGTCATCTAGACTCAATGTTGGGTCTATATTCTCCACACACATGCTGTCAGACTGGCTGAGATTTTCCAGCATTTTCTGTTTTTGTTTCGGATTCCAGCATCCACAGTATTTTTCTTTTACTCTTCTTCCCGCTTTGGGTTTGCACAGCAACTGCTGGTGATGATTCTGCCTTCCCATTGACCTCATCCAGACCCATCTTTTGTTTATTTACTTCTAACACTACCATCTTTATTTGCCTTTCACGATCATCCCTTTTGTCATTTAATTTCATTGCTTTCCACCCTATCACTGATCCTTCCTTTTGTTCTTCCTCTCCCACCCCACCCCTCTTTTCCCTGGTGTGAAACAATGACTAGCAACAAGGAAGAAGAACCCTGGTAAATACCCAGAGTAAGAAGTCTCACATCACCAGGTTAAAGTCCAACAGGTTTATTTGGTAGCACAAGTGTTGATGTAAGCCTACTTGTGACACCAATAAATAAACTTAAACTAAACTAAACAATAAAATCCAAATCATAGGACAAAGGAATTTAACCATTTAAATAATATTACCTCCAATCCCTGGGTTCAAATATTCCTGAGGTGCCCACTGGTTGCAGAAGTCTTTAAGCGTGCTCGTTCTGCAGGGCCAATGGTGATGATGCATTCAAAGTACTCCCACACCTGGGATGGAATTCTCCTAAGTCCCCTCCAGCAGGTTCAAACATAGGTGCCAAGAGAATTCAGTAGGATGTCCAAAAATCAAGAGATGCAGATGAAGACTTGACCACCCATGCACGACCCTCCATGGCGCCAGTGGGAAAACACACCGGTTTGATACCCGTCTGGCATGCAGGACTCACCTGAACAAATCTGGGGCTGTCTCCGGAGTTCAGGGTGGCAGCCATCATGGGCAAAGGCAGGGCAGAGAGGAAGTGACCAACCCAGAGCTATGGCTGACCACCTCCTCATTGAATGCCTGGAGTTAATTCCCACTCTGAAAGACGTGCGGGTTAGGTGCATTGGTCATGCTAAGTTCTCCTTCAGTGTGCCCGAACAGGTGCTGGAGTGTGGCCGGGGTGGCATGGTGGCACAATGGTTAGCACTGCTGCCTTACAGCACCAGTAACCTGGGTTTGAGTCCTGGCTTGGGTCACTTTCTGTGCTGAGTCTGCACGTTCTCCCCGTTTCTGTGTGCGTTTCCTCCAGGTGCTCTGGTTTCCCCCCACAGTCCAAAAGACATGGTGGTTAGGTGTATTGCACAGTAAGAAGTCTCACAACACCAGGTTAAAGTCCAACAGGTTTATTTGGTAGCAAATACCATAAGCTTCCGGAGCTTGCTGCTCCATCGTCAGATGGAGTGGTCTTGGCCATGCTAAATTCTCGCTCAGTGTACCCGCACCGGAGTGTGGCAACTAGGGGATTTTCACAGTAACTTCATTACAGTGTTAATGCAATGTGACACTAATAAAATAATCTTTAAACGTCTGCAATATGAGCCTCCGGTCTCTGGGGGGCAGTCCAATATTGTTTGTGATTATTATCTGAGGCGAGCATGCCTTCTTGTTGAAACTTTGGGCTGGTGGTCTCAGTGCAGGAGGAGCGCTGGGGGATGGGGCGGCCCAGGTTTGAATTTGGCGCTCGGCAGAGCGGAGCGACTTGGAGTAGCTGATGTCGAAGAGGAAAGCGGAAGACTTTGTGTGTTACCGGCCTCGCAAGCGATTCCTTTCCCTGTTTGTGGACTGTCAGGGCCTGAGGCGCCACAGCAGCGCCAAGAGGAAGCTGCAGGCGGAGCCGCCGCAGGAGCCCGCCTGCAAGAGGCTGGAGAACGCGGGGCGCCGAGCCGAGCCCGGGGACCGCAGCGCGAGCGGCGCCGAGCCCGGGGACCGCGGCGCGAGCGGCGCCGAGCCCGGGGACCGCGACGCGAGCGGCGCCCATCCCGGGAGCCGCGGCGCGAGCGGCGCCCAGCCCGGGGACTGCGGCGCGAGCGGCGCCCAGCCCGGGGACGGCAGTTGGCCTCAGACCCGGGGGCTCGGTGCCGGGGAGCCTTGGGCCAGCCGCTCCCTCACTGGCAGCAGCCTGCCCGGCGGGACCGCACAGGTAAAGAGAGCGACCTCTCTCTCACACACTCCCCTGTGTGAGCCACTTTTATAAATATTTATTTCCAAAAATATACTTTATTCATAAATTTGTGAGAACATTACAATCATTCCATAATGACCACACAAAAATCAATAATATTCAGGGTCTTTTTATACATCAAATAACATTGAGTTGCTTTGATGCAGTAAAGGAAACGTTTTGGACATTTTACAATGGTCTTACAAATGTTGCAAAGTTAAGGTCTGCATAGAAGAAGACCTGAGGTATCACCAAGGCTCTATACGATTGCATGAAGACTTCAAAGTTTTTGCAATAAAGGCTAACATGGGATGAACGGCAGCGCAGTGGTTAGCACTGCTGCTTCACAGCTCCAGGGACCTGGGTTCGATTCCTGGCTTGGGTCACTGTCTGTGTGGAGTTTGCACATTCTCCTCGTGTTTGCGTGGGTTTCCTCCCACAGTCCAAAGATGTGCGGGTTAGGTTGATTGGCCATGTTAAAATTGCCCTTAGTGCCCTGAGATGCGTAGGTTAGAGGGATTAGTGAGTAAATATGTAGGGATATGGGGGTAGGGCCTGGATGGGATTGTGGTTGGTGCAGACTCGATGGGCCGAAGGGCCTCTTTCTATAGGGTTTCTATGATTCTATGATAAAATTTGCCTTGCAGAACCTGCATGCTAGCTTTCAGTGAATTATAACAAGGGCACCCAGATCCCTTAGGACTTCAACACTTGTCAATCTCTCACCTACCAAAGTGGATAACTTACCATTTTTGCACATTATATTCCATCTGCCATGTTCTTGCCCATCCACTTAGCCTGTCCAAATCTCATTAAAGCCTGCTAATATCTTTCTCACCACTCTCATTCCCAGCTGGTTTTGTGTCATCAGCAATCTTGGAAATATTACAATTGGTCCCCACATCCAAATCATTGATATAGATTGTGAATAGCTGGGCGCATTGATCCTGCCAACCCAAGGATGACTTGTTTATTCCTAAAGTCTGTTTTCTGCCAGTTCATTAATTCTCAATTTCCCATGCCAGTATATTACCCCCCAATCCCATATGCTCTAATTTTACTTACTATCCCCCTCTGTGAGACATAAAACCTTCTGAAAATCTCAATACATCATATTTGGATCTCCCTTATCTATTCTGGTGATAGATAATTAATATGAAAATGAGGCTCCATGACTGTCCCCAACCATAATAATAGCAGACTGCAGCACATCAGACCACTGTGTGGGAGGAAACCGGAGCACCTTGAGGAAACCCAGGCAGACACCGAAGGACATGTGGATTTCATTACCATCACAGATCCCCACTGGAGGGTTACCATTGGCCAGAAACCCAACTGGACCAGCCATATAAATTCTATGGCTACAAGAGCGGATCAGAGGCTAGGAACCAAAAGAGAAAATGCTGGAAGATCTCAGCAGGTCTGGCAGCATCTGTAAGGAGAGAAAAGAGCCGATGTTTCAAGTCCAGATGACCCTTTGTCAAAGCTTTGTCAGAGGCTAGGAATACTGCAATGAATGTGCGGGTTAGGTTGATTGGCCAGGTTAAAAATTGCCCCTTAGAGTCCTGAGATGCGTAGGTTAGAGGGATTAGCGGGTAAATATGTGGGGGTAGGACCTGGGTGGGATTGTGGTCGGTGCAGACTCGATGGGCCGAATGGCCTCCTTCTGCACTGTAGGGTTTCTATGATTCTATGAATAATTCATTATTCCCCAAAGTCTGTCCACTCTCAAAAATGCACAAATCAGGGGTGTGATGGAATATTCCTCACTTGCAGCTGCAACAACACACAAGCTTAACATTATCCAGGACAAAGCAACCTGGTTGATTAGTACCCCCTCCACCACTGACACACAGTAGCAGCAGTGTGTAGCATCTACAAGATGCACAGCAGCATATCAAGGTTCCTTTAACAGCATCTTTTCAACCCGTGACCTCTACCACCTGAAAGAACAAGGGGCTTGTAACATCCAAGAGAGTGGTGGTGGGTGGGTTTGAAGTGTCCCTTGGTGTTTGTGGGGATAGCAGGACTTCCATGAGGGGGCAGTGTTGGTGTGTATAACAGTTACCCAGAAACTAAAAGCACTTTTAATTCGTCTAACTTTTTCTGGGTAGCTATTGATATAACCCAGTCGGAACCATCCAGAGTTACAATTTAAATTGCATTTTCAGATGGTTCTCAGTGCAGGGAGGTGGGAGGGGTTCCCCGGATCTTTGGGCTGCCCTTCAGTTACAGTGCCCTGGAACTTGGAAGTTACGGCCCAAGATCAGCATGTACAAGGCAACACCACCTGCCTGCAAGTTCCCCACCGAAGTGCACGCCATCCTGAATTGGAACTATATCGACAACTCTTTCACTGTTGCTGGGTCAAAATAGTGGAACCTTGTTCCTAACAGCACTGTAGGTGTACCTACACCACATGGACTGCAGTGGTTCAAAAAGCTCACCACTACCATCTCAAAGGCAATTAAGGATGGGCAATAAATGCTGGCCTTGCCAACAACTCCTATATCCTGGATATAGGTTGAAAAAAACTCCACAGCCAAGACTTCAGTTGCCGAGGCCCTAATCTCTGGAATTAAACTCCCTAAACCTCTTTACACCTCTTTACCTCTCTTTCCTCCTTTCAAACTCTCCTCAAAACCTACCCGAGTGACCAACATTCCATCTTTTCCCCATATATTTCCATATCTGACTCATTGTTAAATTTTGTTTTGATAACACTTAGATGAAGTATGGTATGTTTTAAAAGGTACTTTATAAATGTAGCTTCTTGTGGATATTCATATTTCCAAATATGTTTTGTATTTGCCTTTGGATGGCTGGTGGTTTGCATTTATTCACTGGGACCATTTTACAATTTTTATTCTTTCCCTTCCAGAATGCACCGCAGGATGAAGAATCTTGTCAATATAACTCATTTCAATTTTGGAGAGTTCCTTTGCCTGTTGTCGAGTTGGCTGAGATTGAGGATTTTGGACAGCTGAGGATAGCTGAAGAAATGAATTGTGAAGATCCAGAAGAGGCAGCAGAAATAGAGATGGAACTGCAGAACTGAGATTGTCATAAATATTCTGTTTGCATATTTTGAAATTAATTAATTGATAGGATTCAGAGTTATCCTGGAGGAAAGGGGAAGGTGCAGTAGGCATCCTCCGGTTTTGTAAAAATGTTGCTTGTTGGGAGTGATCTACATTTCCTGAAACCACCACCTTATAGTTTGGGGAAAATATTAAAGGTGCAAAAGCTTTCACGATAATCAGGCTGTTCAGATATAACAGGCTAGAGTTTAATAAAATTGTGAATAAATGTGTAAACGTTTATCTGAGAGAGGTGAAATGACCTAGGAAATTCACATATGCTGATTAAGTTCTGCAAGACAACAGAAGTCCAGTAAATAGTCCAGTAAACAGCAGCATTAGCCTGGACTTCAGATGTTTGCTAGGATTTGGGTTAAGTGTGACGTGATCATTTGTGTATGGCAGGTGATACACTGATGCAAGAACAAATAATATTACAGTAATAAAGTTAATTGATGTCCCAAGCTCTACTTTATTACTGATGAATCTAAACAACAAAAGTATTAAAAATATGGGATTTACATTTTAAAGAAGTTCCCTCTCTCCCCTTTTGAAACGTGTTGATCATGGTAGGATGTGATTTATCTGGAATTACAGTGGCATCCTGCAGTAACTCATCCAAATGACTCGTCCTCATATGTCAATCTTGAATTTTTGTTGGCAAGTTCCTGATCATAGAGCACCACTGCCAAGTATCAACCTGCTAATGGAAAAGAAACAAACAAATGGTCCACATCATCAGTCTTAACACGGAGCATCACAGCTGGGTTGAATTCTTTGGGCATTGTTGAGCCTCCAATGAGTTTATTAGTAGGCAGAAAACTGCTTTTGAAATGATTTGTGCGTGAAACATTGACGATGCGATCAGGGCAGCCTTTGCGATCCAAATTTTAAATAAAGGACAAAGAATAGCAAGTGAGAGCAGAAGATAACATAAAGGAGGTGTTTTGTAAGTGCTTTAGTTTTGCATTAATCAGTCTGCTATAATTTGACGAGCCATATATTTTCAATTTCTTTATGGCACAAGGTGAAATTGATAGAACTGGTTGATGCAGGTAGACAGGAAGCTGAATCTGCTGGCAGTAATGGGATTAAATTTTATCAAAATGTGTGAGATATTAATTAATGGGTGTTCCTGGTCTTGCTCAGTGAGCTTACCAAGACTGTGGGCTTGAATGATCTCAAATTACCATCAAATGCATCTGTATCTTTGTGTATGTTTTCTGATGCTAAAGGGGAAAGAAAATTCAGGAAGAGTAGTTTTTGTTCAAAGTATTTCTTACTGCTGATTTGTGCAATCTGGAACTATGTTATTTTAGTGAGGATACCTTAACTGGGATTCTACTGTCCCTACTATGCTGAAGTGATGCCACCTGCATTTCATAGCAGGTCCATAGAAAACATAGATATCATGACTTTGGGGTCCCCAAAAACAGATGTTAAATTTTAGAATCTTAGAAAACTATGCTGTAAGGTGGCAGTGCAGGCAATGGTTGGAGGCTCCTGTGAAACTTGGACTTGTCTTTAGAGTCACAGCCCCAGCTGATATGTTTGGAAGTGTTTCTCGTTGGTGATGTAATTGGAGAGGTTTTGTGTCAAGGACTAGGGTAAGAAAATTAAGAACTAAAAAAATAAAATTCTCATGAGGCTATTTTTTTACACTCCAAAGTAGTGCATTTCAACAAAGATATTTCTCACAAGATCATTCTTTTCTCTGAGTTAAATAGACCAGACCTAAAATAAATCTGATGATCTTGGGTGAAGTGCATTTTCACTGTACATGACAGACATACAGCTAGTTATTTTGCCAAAGTGCTTAAGATATTTATTACATATTTGAATTGGAAACTGCATGTGTCTTGCACATGAGTACATTGAACATCAGTTTATTTTCAATTTTCAGCTATTGGAGTCAACTAAATTGATATACAAGGGGTTCAGCCACAAGTTGGTCAAATAGAATTTATATTCTAGGAATATTCCGAGTGTTGAAAGTGTTTTTACTTGCCAAAATATTTCCTTTTTCTACCATGTTCTCTGCCACCTGTTCCCCCACCTCCCCCTCCTCTTGGGTTTTGTGCAGGTGGAGGAGATGGGCATAGACTTCTTCATGGTTGTAACTGGCATCCACAACCTGATCTTTATTCTTCTCTCTGTTCCTGTCACTGGGTAAAATAGTCATATTCTCACAAGCCACTGCACTTGGCCTGCGCAATCCACAATCAGCAGGACAAATTAGTAATGTTTGTTTTAATGTTAATTGAGTCTTAACAATTTTTGGCAGAAGGATGGGGTAATGCGTACTCCATCACTGACATAAAATTGGACAATCAGCTGGCACTTCTGGCAGTTTCTCTTTCTGAACAATGTGAAAATATTGCCTGTTGTGACTAACTTTAAGTTTTTAGTTGAAAGAAAAGGGTATAAATATGACATGCAGTTTGTAAATAAATCATAAGCATGACAACATAGGTTTTATTTGGGGAGGGGGGGAAGAGATGGAAAGTTGAACTTAGTTATGAGCTTTTATTTCTACATGCTGGTGTTCAGTTTTTGTTTGTGCGAACTGATTTGTTAGTTTTGGTGTAAATGGTATGTGTCGTTAGCAATTTTACTAATATTTTGTGTTACCAGGCACAAAATAAATTTCACAGCGAAAGAAAAACCAAGGTTCTGCATTAGAAAATGAATTATGCCAATTCTGCATCTTTTCCTGTGTTTGCGCAGTTGCCAAGAATTTGTTTTATACAAAATTTAAATAGAGTAAAATATTTTCAATACTTGTATTATAGTATTTTTGCATTATTTGATTTACTTCAGAAGATGATTGTTTCTTCAGTTTTTGAAATCAGGGAACTGTAATGAATATGTCTGTCTAACTTGTGGCAGTTTCACAGACAAGTGTGGGGTATACAGTAACATAACGTGACTTTCCTTAATTTCTTTAACAATTTGTTTATCTAATTTCTTTTTAAATCCATGATGATTCAACTTTAGTAGTTTTGTGATGTGATACTTCCCATATTTTGACAGTGCTTTGTTTAAAGTTTATTAGTGTCACAAGTAGGCTTACATTAACATTGCAATGACGTTACTGTGAAAATTCCCTGGTTGCCATACTCCAGTGCCTTTTCAGATACACTGAGGGAGAATTTAGCATAGCCATTGCACCTAACCAACATGTCTTTCGGATTGTGGGAGGAAAGCAGAGCACCTGGAGGAAACCCACACAGACACGGGGAGAATGTGCAGACTCTGCACAGCCAGTGACCCAAGCTAGGAATAAAATCTGGATCCCTGGTGCTGTGAGGCAGCAGTGCTAGCCATTGTCCCGCCCATGTGGATCAAAATCTTACTATCCTCCTTGTATTTTTAATTTGCCCTTTTATATTTCCCGGTGCTCTTTAGTATGAAAATACGAATTTTTAAAACATTATATTGCAATTTTATTATGTCCCAGCTCTAACTTTCTCCATGGGAACAGGAGAATGTCATTTAGTCCATGCACCTGTTAACACCATTCAGTCAGATAATGCCATTTGTGGCCTGATTCCACATACCTACCTTTGCACCATATCCTTAATACCTCTGCTTAGCAAAAAAATCTTTCAATTTCAGAACTAAGAAGTTGGGTATCATCAATTGCTGTTTGGAAAACTGTTCCAAATTTCTACTGCCATTTGTGTAATTTAATTTCTGGACAGTCTAGTTCTAATTTGTAGATGAGGCTCCCTAACCCTGGACTCTCAAGCCAGTGAAAATAGTTTCTATCTATGATATATGTTCACCTCAATATCTTGAAAACGTTGATATAATCACCCCTCAAACTACTAATTTCCAGGGAGTGCAACCCTAGTTTCTCTTCAGATGCTGAAGCAATCCATTCTGTCGTGCAGCAAGACCTGGACAACATTCAAGCTTGTACTGATAAGAGGCTATTGACATTTGCACAACACCAGTGCCAGGCAATGGACAAAAGCAAGAAATAATCTAACCATCTCCCCATGACATTCAACAGCATTACAATCCTTGAATCAGGACATTTTGAAAATCATAATACTGTCCGACAGAGTCATCAATAGTTTTTTGAAAGGGATATAGTGTTCGACAATTTTATTAGAATTGTTTGAGTATGTAAGAAGCAAGGTGGATAAAGCAATCAATAGATGTGGTATAGTTTGAATTTCAAAAGGCATTTGAAAAAGTACCACATAAAAGGTTACTATACAAGATGAGAACTTATGGTGTTGGGTGATATCAGAATAGAGGCTTGACTGACTAGTTGGAAACAGGTGGAATAATGGATCATTTTCCAGATGACAAAATGTAACTAAGTGAACAGCTACTGGAATCAGTGCTGGGCGCTCAACAATTGATGGTTTTGGATGAAGGGGCCGATTGTTTTGTAGCCAAATTTGCTGACGATATGAAGGTCGGTAGGAAAGCAAGTTGTGAAGAGGATACAAAGAGTCTGCAAAGGTGGAATTCTGATTTTTGAATCATGGAATTACTCTCTTTTGAATTTTTTATGCCTTTTGTCTGGCCCAGGCGAGTGATCACTTAGTCCCTATTTAATCTGCTGGCAATTTTAACAATCTCTGATTGAGATGCAGAGAATTATGTATGGAATGTTATATTGCTGTTTTGCTTTTGCTGGCATCTGGGACCACATTAATTTTGAAGAGATTTATTTTGTATGTATAATTTTTCATGGGACATGGGCATCACTGGCTAGGCCAACCTTTGTTGCCCATCCCTGATTACCCTTGTGAAGGTGGCAGTGAGTTAAATTTGAGTCACATTGGCAAATAGTTTGCAAAGCACTATCATAGTCCTTTGATTTGCTTTGTATGTACATATTTCAGCAAGGTCATGTTCTATTGTTGGGATGGACTTCATTCTGCATTACATACACTAACCACTTTGAGTGCTGAAATGTTGAGGTCACTTGCATGTTTACCTAACATGCTGGAGTTTTTTGAACAGGTAACAGACAGGGTTGATGAGGGAAATGCTGTGATGTGTATGTGGACATTCAAAAGGCATATGATACAGTGCTACACAGACTTGAGAAAAGTTATAGCTCATGGAATAAAAGGGACAGTAACAAGGTGGATATAAAATTGGCTGAGTGATAGGAAACAGTGCAATGGTCAATGTACATTTTTTGTGTTGGAGGAAGGTTTGCAATGGAGTTCCACAGTATTGGGATCCTTGCTTTTCCTGATCTAGATCTTGGTGTACAGGGGACAATTTCAAGTCTGCAGATGAGACAAAACTTGTAAGCATTGTAAACTGAGGAGGACATAGACAGGTTGGTGGAGTGGGCAGGTAGGTGGCAGATGAAGTTCAATGTGCAGAAGTGTGAGATGATGCATTTTGGTAGGAAGTACATGAAGAGACTATAAAATAAGGTAAAATTCTTAAGGAGGTGCAGGAGCAGAAGGACTTGGGTATGGATGTGCATAGATGATTGAAGGTGGCAGGACAGGTGGAGAGAGCAGTTAAAAGAGCATATTGTATTCTGGGCTTTATTAATAGAGGCATTGAGTACAAGAGCAAAGATCTTAAGCTGAACTTATATAAGACACTAGTTAGATCCCAACTGGAATATTGTGTATTGTTCTGGGTGCCACACTATAGGAACAATGTGAACACATTGGTCAGAGTGCAGAAAAATGTTTGCAAGAATGGTTCCAGAGGTAACTTTAGTTATGAAGATAGTTTGGGGAGGTTGGGATTGTTCTCCTTGGAGAGGAGAAGGCTAAGAGAAGATTTGATCGAGATGTTCAAAATAATGAGGGGTCTGTGCAGAATAGATAAACTATCTGTTTCCACTCTCTTTCCCCCCCCCCCACCCCACAAAGTAAAAAGATCATGAATAAGAAGGCATAGATTTCAAGTGCAAAAAAATCAAATGTGATGTGAGAAAAAGCTTTTTCGCACAGCGAGTGGTTTGAGATGGAATGTACTGCCTGAAAGTGTGGTGGAGGCAGGTTCAGTCAAGGCATTCACAAAGGCATTAGATGATAGTTTGAATAGAAACGATGTGTAGGGTTACTGGAAAAGACAGGAGAATAGCAGTTTGTCATAATGCTTGTTTGGAGAGCCAGTGCAGACATGATGGGCCAAATGGCCTCCTCCTGCATCATAACAATTCTGTGAATCTGTGACTTTGGTGATTTTATATAAAGGCATTGCTCCCCAGACTTAATGGTAATATAAGGTCAACAAAGGGAAAACTAATGCTTCTGCCCATCTGAAGTCTAATAATTCCAACCATTTGAAATGGGGAAAAACATTAACATTTCACTACAGATAATAAAATGTGCTAAAATTACATTATGCGTTGTCACAAAAATATTTTGGACCATTTTGTCTTTGGCCACTCTCACCGTTGAATGGGGTAGGATAAGTTAAGTGAGTGCACTGGGCAAAAACTTGGCAGTGTGTGAAAATGTGAAGTTATCCATTTTGGCAGGAAGAACATTAACAGAATATTTAAATGGAGAGAGCTGCATAACGCTGCAGTGCAGAGCAATCTGGGTGTCCTTTTACATGAAGCACAAAAAATCAGCATGCAGGTACAGCAAGTAGTTGGGAAGATAAACAGAATGATGACCCTTATTGCAGAAGTGAAGAAGTGTAAAGGTAAGGTAGTCTTGAGACAACTGCACAGGACACTGGTGTGACCACACTGAGAGTACTTTGTAAAGTTTTGGTCAAGTTGCTTAAGGAGGAACCAAATTGCATTGGAAGCGGTTCAGAGAAGATTTACTAGGCTGATTCCTGGACTGAGGGCTTTGTCTCATGAGGAAAGGTTGAGCCGATACTCATTTGAGAAGAATGAGAGGTGATCTTGTTGAAATATATAAGATGCTGAGGGGGCATGACAGGATGAATGCTGAGAGGATGTTTCCTCTCGGAGAATGTAGAAGTAGGGGGCACTGTTTAAAGTAAGGGGTCTCCCATTTAAGATGGAGATGAGAAGGAAATTCTTCTCGCAGAGGGTTTCTTTCCCAGCGAGCAGTCAAGGCTGGGTTAGAAAAGTTTTTGAAAGACAAGAGACTCAAGACTTACGGTGGGCAAGCAGGAAAGTGGAGTTAAGGTACAATTAAATAAGCCATGATCATATTGAAAGGCAAACAGGTCTGAGAAGCCAAATGGCCTATTCCTACTCCTATTTCTTTCCTTAAGTAATAATAAAAATACTCCCTCTCCTTGCTGCGCATCCCTCAAGGCTAATATAACTTTCCCAAATTGTGCTGCCCAGAACTGCTTGCAGTATTCTTGGTGTGATTTAACCAGGATTTGTCAATAGCTTTAGCAATCTTCTATCCCAAAGCACGCTATTGCTCTAAATGTGAAGGTCAGTATTCCTTTAGCTTTTATGATTTTTTTCTGTACTTGTCCATGCCATTTTAATACCTATATACATGGACTCTCAAATCTCCTTGAACCTCCACTGTTTTTTGCCATTTAGAAATTATTCTTTTATCCTTTTCAGGTCCAAAGTGAATGATTTCGCATTTTCCTACATTCAAGCATATTTACCACAGTTTTGTCCATTCACTTAAGAACGTTATAATTTTTGCTATCATCGACACTGTTTACAGTGTCATTCACAAATCTGGATGTGTCTTTCTATTCTGCAGTGCAATTGTAGTTCCATAAATTTAACCTTTACTACTTTTATTTAAATCACCAGTATTCAAATCTATTAAAAACAAAGAAACAATAAGGGCAGAGATAAATGCGGCAATCTATGACCATGGTGTTTTTTACTTTGTGATTCTTAATGGCAGTGCAGTCAAAACAGAAAATGTGTGTTTAGTGAAGCTCTTATATAAAATATTGAGAGAGAAATGAAACAAGTTGTAGTGTCAATAGGACCCAGTAACTCTTGTTGCTTATTGTATACTGATTTTATTTTACTTTTTAAATTGGATGCCCTGGAAATCTATGAATAGGACGACATGGTGACGGAGTGCTGCCTCACAGCACTAGAGACCTGGGTTCAATTCCGGCCTCGGGTGGCTGTCTGTGTGGAGTTTGCACATTCGCCCGGTGTCTGTGAGGGTTTTCTTCAGGTGCTCCGGTTTCCTCCTCATCCAAAGATGTGCATGTTCGGCTGATTGGCCATGCTAAATTGCCCCTTAGTGTCAGGGAGAATAGCAGGGTAAATACTTGAGGTTACGGGGATAGGTGTTGGATGGGATTGTTGTCGGTACAGGCTCGATGGGCTGAATGGCCTCTGTTGTGGGAACATTTTTAAGGTGGCCAATTGTGTCTTAAACTAAGACAATTCAAAACTCACAAGGCAAATATCTCTGTGCAAAGACGATACAAATTTATTTTAGAAATAAAACATAGAACAAACAAACAAATGACTGGAGACTTCCAAAGAGTCAAATAGCTCTGGGAATAGAGCGACAGAACCTCTCCGAAAGGTCTGAAGTACATAGTCAAATGCAGATCAATTATGGTTTTTTCTAATCAATAATTCCACCTTTCATTAGCTTAAAATCAATTTCATTTAGTAATCATATATCAATACAAATCTCGGTCAAGTGCCTCAGCTAACCATATGATACTTAATAGCATATCTTATTTGTCGAATAAATCTGGACATTGCTTCCCTTCTTGGTTCTAACTATTTCCCCGTTGCCTGGTAACGGCAAACGTTACCTGGTAACGGCAAACGTTACCATAAGGTCAAAGTGGACATTCCCACCAGCTCTGCCAAGTTGAATAGACATGTGTTCCTCCATCCAGGGGCATATCTATCCTTGTGTCTGGGCAGTGAATGCATCTATTCATTATGTTGCACGATACATTCCACTATAGGAATCCTCCCGATAAGACTAGTGCTGACTAATCGGTTTCCAGACCTTTAGCTTTAAACTATTGACATTTACCACCATACATTTCGGTAACTTTGCTTGGCTAAAGTGAACATTACATTTAAAATATCATAGAAAATCACAAAATATTAACTTACATGTTTTGAAATCACAGCTACTTGTTTTGATTGTCTTATTGCATTCGCATGTGTAAACTGTTTGTGTTAGTTTGTCTTAAGAATCACTTAACTCCTTACTGATCTCTTGTCCTCTGAAAGACTGCATTCTGGTATTCAATCTTATTAGCTGGTTAGGAATACCCTTCTTCAGTCTTTTTATGCATTGTAGAGATTCTATGATTAAGCAGTCTCCTGGCCACACACCTGAATAATTGTTGACAAAGCAGCCAATTTTAGACCTTATTTTGCCTGATATCCAGAAAATGGTCAGAATCCTGCAGACACCTTAGCTATGACATTTTTGTAACAAAACTGTGAATTCTTTTACTTGATTTAGTAATGAAAAGGTGCAGTGACCTTCCATTCTTCACAACAGTGTTTTCCTTTAAGTGTGACGTGCTGGTGAATGATATTGATTGATGGCAGTCATGCCACAGGGCAGTTGGAATGTTAAAGAAATGAGGGTATTGAAGGAATGTGTGTCGTTCAGTTTGCCATGTTTAACTTGTTAGGTTCAAACCCAAATTTTGTTCCTTTATGTTGCACCGAGTGCTGTATACTGAACAATAGTATTATATATCTACCTTTCAATTTCACCTTTTATACAGTGCCACTGTTGCAAGTTCAGTATTGGTACATTGAAATATATTGTAATGTACTGTTGCTGGCACTGCTTATAGTTGTCCTGTACTTACATGCGTACTCCGTCTTTTAGTCCAGTTTAGTGTTAGAATCATATATTTCATAACTATATATTTTTTTAAGTATGGAAGGAGGCAGTATCATTTGGACTTGATTTAGTCAGATTTTTCAAAGGTCGTAAATTCACCTTGAACTGTCAGCAAGCATGCTTTTTCTGAGAAATCACCTGATCGGTATGGTACTTGAGGGGGAATGAGCTGTTTGTTTTGAACTGCAATCACTTTAACTGCTGGGTTAAAAACCGGTAAAGGCAAAGCTAGTCATTTACTGGAAATCATATGACAGAGACAAGCTTTAGGTTTTGGACCTGCTGTTTTTGAATTAAGTGTGGTTTGAGGAATAAGCTGAGATGGAAGGTAGCCCTAAGTCACTCTCTTCCCTGCCTTGCCTAAAATTCTGTATTAGGTTGTTAACCTACAGCTATGGAATCCCGGTCTGAGTATAACTTGTCTGTATTTGGAAACCTGCAGAGCCGAGACGAGAAGAATTGATCCAGCTCTATATTCTCCATGCTGAAACTCCATTTGTGAGAGCCTCCAGATGTCTAATGGGACAGCAACCCCTTTTCACATGAGGGAGCTCCAGAACAACAGCAATGAAACACTGCAAACTTTATTCTTTATTTTATAAAATCTATCCTCCAAAGCCCAACTCTGTAGAGATCCTATTTGTTTGTCCTTTGTTTGTTTGCATGTGTGTACATGTTGGAGTACTTTAAAAAAAGGTATAGATAATTATACTTTCAGAGGACAATTGTGCATGAACCAATTCTTGCAACTTGTTTTAAAAAGTAAAGTTTTGTTTTATAATTAATCAATCATTCTGGAAGAAGCCTGGATGATCCAGAATCAAAATGTTAGCTCTGTTCTCTCTCCACACATGCTGTCAGATTTGCTGAGATTTTCCAGCATTTTCTTTTATTGTGTCTCCTAATTACATTAGCATGTTAGTGATTGAGGGTTTCTTTGTTAGTATACTTTGTTTTCTTTATCAAATTACTGAATTTTGGTTTCCCATTATTTATATTCAGGTCAATTTTTGAATTATCATAGTATTGCAACTCCGTAGCCTTTGCTCATATGCTATCAACTACAGTTACTAGGCAGTGTTTCTAATCCTACAGGCCCTACTTCTAGATCTCTTGTTCTTGTAATTACACTCCTCTTCACTTTAATATTTAAGGGATATGGATTAGGACTGTCAAATGATCTTTGTTGTATGTTAAATTCAAGAAGAATCCTGCAAATGGAGCAAGGATCAAGGTTTACTGGGCAGTGATGCATATATCACTATATGGCTGTGAGGCATAGACAACCTACCAATGTCGCATATAGCAACTGGATGCATTCCACCTTTATTGTTTAAGTTCGATCTGCGATATCAAGAGGCAGGACAAAATGCCTAACACCATAGTTTTTCCAGGGCATTGCATATCTGGTTTTGAGAGCATGCTCAACATAGCTTAACTTCGCTGGGATAGTCAAAAATTTCAGACAATACAAGACTCACGAAGCCAGTGTCTCAGTTTAAAGACGTAACCTTTATTTTGACCAGCGGCTGCTAGGAGAAATCATCAACGAGTCAGGGCAGCTCCCGAGATGGAGCAGCTAGACCTCACCAATTAATTCTGACGTATACAATTCAAAACAGATCAATTATAGATTTTCTTATCAATTACTCCTGCCTTTCATTAGGTTTAAATCAATCATCTTCAATGTGCATAAATCAACAATAATGCTTAGAAACATAGAAACATAGAAAACTACAGCACAAAACAGGCCCTTCGGCCCCACAAGTTGTGCCGAACATATCCCTACCTTTTAGGCCTACCTAAGTCCCATGTACTCATCCAGGAGTCTCTTAAAAGACCCTATTGTGTTTGCCTCCACCACCACTGATGGCAGCCGATTCCACTCGCCCACCACCCTCTGTGTGAAAAACCATTTCCACCCTGAGAAAAAGCCTCTGAGAGTCCACCTGATCTATGCCTCTCAACATCTTATATACTTCTATTAGGTCTCCTCTCATCCTACGTCGCGCCAAGGAGAAAAGACCAAGCTCCCTCAGCCTATCCTCATAAGGCATGCCACTCAATCCAGGCAACATCCTTGTAAATCTCCTCTGCACCCTTTCAATCTTTTCCACATCCTTCCTGTAATGAGGCGACCAGAACTGAGCACAGTACTCCAAGTGGGGTCTGACAAGGGTTTTATATAGCTGCATCATTATCCCCGGACTCCTAAACTCAATCCCTCGATTGATAAAGGCCAGCACACCATACGCCTTCTTAACCACCTCCTCCACCTGCGGGGCCGATTTTAGAGTCCTATGGACCCGGACCCCAAGGTCCTTCTGATCCTCTACCGTACTAAGAGTCTTTCCCTTTATATTGTACTTGTCATATACTTTAGCCAATTGCATCTTACCCTCTGGCATAATGGCATTTCATTAGTCCTTAGAATCCAGATGCTTCCTCCCATTTTGGCGAACTTAACATCTTGTATCCCTCAGTAACCAGACACTAGCCACAAAGTTCAATGGTAGCACAGTGGTTAGCACTGCTGCTTCACAGCTCCAGGGTCCCGGGTTCGATTCCCGGCTCGGGTCACTGTCTGTGTGGAGTTTGCACATTCTCCTCGTGTCTGCGTGGGTTTCCTCCGGGTGCTCCGGTTTCCTCCCACAGTCCAAAGATGTGCGGGTTAGGTTGATTGGCCAGGTTAAAAATTGCCCCTTAGAGTCCTGGGATGCGTAGGTTAGAGGGATTAGCGGGTAAATATGTGGGGTGGGATTGTGGTCGGTGCAGACTCGATGGGCCGAATGGCCTCCTTCTGCACTGTAGGGTTTCTATGATGATTTCTATGAAGTTTCCCACAGGTCACTGCCAAACCAGATTACACATGATTCCACATCTGGGCATGCATCCATTTTATCTGGATGGTGAATAAACCCTATTCATGAAATTTGATTCAGTGTTCTGACTGTTCTTATCAAAGAACAAAGAACAGTACAGCACAGGAAACAGGCCCTTCGGCCCTCCAAACCTGTGCTGCTCATTGGTCCAACTAGACCATTCGTTTGTATCCCTCCATTCCCAGACTGCTCATGTGACTATCCAGGTAAGTCTTAAACGATGCCAGCGTGTCTGCATCCACCACCCTACTTGGCAGCACATTCCAGGCCCCCACCACTCTCTGTGTAATAAACATCAATTACCATTAGAAACTCTGCTGATTAACCTTGCATATTTCCAAGGTTTCAGTATTCCATTAGAATATGGCTTTGTCCTAATGCCCTTTACCATGATGTTTTGCAGCAATCTGCCTTTGGCTAAAGCGAACAATGATTCTTAGAAATACGTTAATACATTCAAAATATCAGCATATATGTTTTTGAATCATAACCAATTGTTTAAATCTCTTACTGCATTTCATATGTGTATAAACTGCTTTCTTGTTATAAGTCTGTTTTAAAGTCATTTAACTTAATGCTGGTAGTTCTGTCAGTGTCTTAATGTCTAATGGTTTAAAAATCTTTACTAACCAATGAGGATTTCTCCTCTTTACAGATGGCCACATGCAGGTCCACATGATGGATTCTGTTATACTAAAGCTGGAATTCTATAACCAGTGGAGCATGGGAACCTGAACCATAGGACATCCCAAACTTAGATATGGAAACATTCTGGAAGTCAACTCTGTTCCCCACTACATGTTTTAAAACAAAGATCAATAACAACGCTGGTGTGATGTTAGTGTACCTTTCAGATTTTTTAAAATCATGGCAATCGATGTTATTGTGAGGGGAGGAAAAATTGTAGGCAGGTCAGGTGACAGGGATTGTTTTCAGTTTAATTTTGGCTGCAGTGTTAGAAGCATAGCTGAAAGAAGTCTCTCTCTCTGTTTTGCTTTGAAAATTTTACCAGTTAGCTGAAAGAAAGTCTTGCTGCCATGCTGCATTAATCAATCTGTGTTTTGGCGTTCTGGGGAACTGATCTGGCTACATCCTGCTCTGAGATTTTAAGATAATCTGAAATCAGCATACAACCCAGGGAACTGGATTTCAGTATCAAGTGAGCTTTAGCCTGTGGAGTGATAAATCTGTTTAAAGGATTTTGTTTATTGGTTTTAATTGGAACACATTAGAGATATTCATTAAGAGTTATACATTATCGTGATTGTTTTGTTGCTTGTTTGTAATTGATAAAAGTTATTGCTAATTTTCTTTCTAAACATGTTAATTATATTCTTAAATAAACTTTGTTTGATAAAACCTCCCTAGTGGGTCATTTGAATTATACCTGAAGTAAAATATTTCATGCTTATCCTGGCCAAATTCAATGTAAAAAACTTATGCTTCAGACGGGCTTCATAAAACACTTTGAAGTTTCTAACCTGAACCATAATACTGGACAGATACAAATGTCCCCATCATCAAGCAATCTCAACATTTGAGAGCAGAGTTAGGTCGCCACAAGACAATCGAGCATGTCACAAAGCCAGTGAGTGCCTTCACCCTCCAACGGTGACTTTGTCCGTAATATTTGCAATCAGATCTGCAAATCAAGTTTTTATTTAAGATATGAGACCACATAAACCTAGAAGTGAACCATTGGCCTCTCAGCTGAACACCTCTCTGATGGGAGAACTCATTAGAGGTCTTACTTCTAGATCTAGTGCTAATGATTATACTAATTTTCAGTATGATACTAAAAGGATATGGCAGCCACTTGTGAATATGATGTGTATATCCACCTCCAACTTGAACCATCCAGCCCCTTTAAATCATATAAAAGTGCTGGGTGGAGTGGAACTTCATTTGATCATCTTGGTTTGACCTGATGACTTTTATTTTGCAAAATTATTTTGAACAAGTATTCTCCAAGTCATTGGCACCTTTTTCTCTGGATACTTGTATTAACAGCCAAAAGCTATTTTCTTTCAAAGCATTTGTAAAAAATCTCTGAACAGTAAACATTATGGAAAGAGATAGGAACATACATAGAAAATAGAAGCAGGAGTAGGCCATTTGGCCTATTGAGCCTGCTCCACCATTCATTATGATCATAGCTGACCATCAAATTCAATACCCTGATCCCGCCTTCCCCCATATCCCATGATCATATTAGCCCCAAGAGCTATATCTAATTCCTTTTTGAAATCGCATGTTTTGGCTTCAACTACTTTCTGTGTTAGTGAATTCCACAGATTCACCATTCGCTGGGTGAAGAAATTTCTCCTCACCTCAGTCATAAAAGGTTTATCCCTTATCCTCAAAGTATGACCTCTAGTTCTGGACTCCCCTTCCACTGGGAACATTCTTTCTAAATCCATCCTGTCTAATCCTGTTAGAATTTTCTAAGTTTCTATGAAATCCCCATCACTCTTCTAAACTCCAGTGAATATAATCCTAACTGACTTAGTCTGTCCTCATACGAAAATTCTGTCTTCTTTACTGCCTGCTGTACCTGCGCACTTACTTTCAGTGACTGTTGCACAAGGACACCAGGATCTCGCTGAGTATCACCTCTCTCAAATTACACCCATTCAAATAATAATCTGCTTTCCTATTTTTGCTACCAAGGTAAATAGCCTCACATTTATCCACATTATACTGCATCTGCCATGCATGTACCCACTCACTCAGCCTGTCCAAATCACGCTAAAGCATCTCTGCATCCTCCTCAGTGTTCACCCTCCCACCCCACTTTGTATCATCTGCAAATTTGGAAATAATATTTAGTTCCTTTGTCCAAATCATTTATATGAACAGTTGCATCCTTGCACAGATCCTTTTGGCACCCCACTAGTCACTGCAAAATGACCACCAATGGATCTATTATTTTTAGGACCACTTCCTTAAGTACGTCCTTAAGATGGGCTATTTGCAATCCGTGAACATTTTGTTTTTGTTTAATGAAGGATAAGTCTTTGGTATGTTTGAACCAATAAACATAGACCTGACTCCCTCAGCAATCGAAGTAGTACCTTTGAAAATGGAGCAATACTTAACGTTTTTCAAGTTGTGAGTCACCCACAATTTCAGATTTAATATCGTTCTGATTACATAAGAGGCTTATTGGGGAATATGCCCACCAATTTGTCTCACTGTTTCGCCAATTAATTTTGAGAATGCTATTGTCAGTTTGCCTTCACGACTTATACACTCTTTTACGATCCAGTTACCGTTCCGTAAACCTTTGCTAGATTTACTGACTGTATTTCGAATGATTACATTCCGGGATAAAATTACCACTTGGGTGTGATTCTGTTTGGAGGCTCTAGGCGGCATCGAGCAAATAGCATATTGTACAAGTATCTTTAAACTTAACCCCGCCACCTTGTAAAATGATGGTTCCTGGAAAAGCCTTCGGGCTCTGAAGTCCAAATCTAAATCACCCGGCCGATGTCATGAAAAACTGCCGCTATATTTTAGAACTTACAGTGCGCCACCTCCTTTGTGTTTAAGTTGAAGGAACGTTTACTTTGTGCTCATTCTGAAATGAATGCTTTATTCTTGCTAATGCTAAAATTCCTGTCTTGAAAATTGGCTTTGCGGATCAGAGGGAAACATTAGACTTTCCAGCTTAATGAACAATGCAATTGCATGTTTGAATTTTAGTCTGTGCCGTTAAACATGGTAAGTTTTTAACTTTTTTGTTCAATTTAATGGTGAAGATGCAGGTTGTTGGTAACAAGGGAATGTATGCTGGAATTTTCCATTTTAAATTGGATTTAATATTTTACTCTGCAATGTTGTTTAGACTATAAATTCTGCTACATTCTTTGTCACTTTTTAAATTTAGGTTTATTGTACTTATGGTGTTTATGTAAAGTCAATGTAAACAATGTTACAATTCTCCACAATGACATCTCAAACGTAAATGTTTTATTTGCATTAACCACAATGGGGTGAGCATTATGCAGGGAGATCACTAGCAATCTGTGCTAATAGAATACAGACAAAGTTCAGACAATATACAGTTGATTTAAGGGTGGCACAGTGTTAGCACTCACAGCGCCAGGAACCCAGGTTCAATTCCTGGCTTGGGTCACTGTCTGTGTGGACGTTCTCCCCGTGTCTATGTGGGTTTCCTCCAGGTGCTCTGGTTTCCTCCCACAGTCCAAAGATGTGCGGGTTGGGTTGATTGGACATGTTAAATTGCCCCTTAGTGTCAGGGAGTTAGTAGGGTAATTAAGTAGGGTTATGGGCAAAGTGCGTGGGTGGGATTGTGATTGGTGCTGACTCAATGGGCCAAATAGCCTCCTTTTGCACTGTAGGGATTCAATGATTCTATTCTATGATCAGCAAAATAAATCCTACACCTTTTTCATCGTACCTTGTACTCGTAAAATGAAAAGGGTTCCCAATGCTCCTTGGTATGCTGAAACCAACGTTCCCATTTCAATTTGTGAAGAACATATCTTTGATTGACTATCATAGATGGTTTATTCTTGTGCAATGATACATTGAGCAAGTGCTTTGCAATGCTGTGAAACCAATGATGTGTGATCCAACCAAAGATGAGGTACTTTCCCAATTTAGGTGACAGTCTACCAGAACAGCCCTAATTACTCCTGAGATGAGTGACTTGTTAGGCCACTGCAGAGGATAGTTAAGATGAACCACATTACTGTGGATGTGGAGTCACATGTTAAGTCAGACCGGGTAAGGATGGCAGATTTCCTTCCCTAAAGGACATTAGTGAACCAGATAGGTTTTCTTTTATGACAGTATCAATGCTGTGGAATAGTGGTTAGCACTGCTGCCTCACAGTGCCAGGGACCCAAATTCAATTCTGGCTTTGGGTGATTGTGTGGGGTTTGCACGTTCTCCCTGTGTCTGCATGGGTTTCCTCTGGGTGTTCCAGTTCTCTCCTACCATCAAAAGATATGGAGTTTAGGTGGACTGGCCATGGTAAATTACCCTTTAGTTTCAGGGGATTAGCAGGATAAATATATGGGTTTATGGGGATAGGGTCTGGGTGGGTTTGTTGTTGGTGCAGGCTCAATGGGCTGAGTGGCCTCCTTATGCACTGTAAGGATTCTATGCTTTTATAAATAGAGAATAGTTTCAAGGTCACCCATTGCTGAAACTAACTTTAAATTCCAGATTTATTAATTGAATTTGAATTTCATGGTGGGATTTTAACCCATGTTCTGCCCACCCATAGCATGAACTTTGGATTACTGGCCCAGTGACATTATTACTCGGCTACTATCTCCTCTCAGATATTTTTATGAGCACTTGTGCCTGATCCATAGTTATCAGTTAGTAACGGTTGGGAAAATGAATATTATCCAGGCCAGAAACCGAATTTTAGTATCAACATAATCATTGATTTTTTTTTGTTACTAAGGTGTGTGATTACATTGTGAAGAAACTACACATGCTCACAAAGGATAAAGGTGGAGCTTTACTGTGATGCCACCATATTGCTATTACAATCTGGTTGGCTGGGTCAATTTGTAATCAGTTAATAGTGAGAGAAATTGCGGTTTCTAAATGTCATTGTTTAGAAACTTGATCCCTAAGTTGCAAGGAACTGTTTGTGGTTACTGACACATCAGAAAATACCAGTTTGTCCGAGCAGTGTTCTAGCCAAGTTAATTGGCAGACCCAGGTTCCAGGTTCACCTCTTTCACTAGTAATAAAATGACACAGGAGTCTGCATGTATTGAGCAAATAGAAAAGCCATGATTCCCTTGGTAGTTTCTGTCCGAAATCTAGTGCAAAGAACCTTGATTTTTAATTCATGTAATTTTTATTAGGCTTTTGTAGTCTAGAGTTTTCGGAGAACCGACCCCAGCTGGCTAGATTAAAAGAGCACAGTAAGTGAGCTGGAACTAGACTTTCAAAATATGTTTAACAAATCTTGATGTGATTAAAATGCACAATCATTGCATAAGAAAAAGGTTAGCGTGGTTTAAAACAACTGATTGCTGGGTGCGAAACAAGCAGGGTAATTCGGTTTCATTTGGATTGGAGAAGAGTTAGAAGGGATGGGCACACTTTTGTCTTTGATGACTGATTTGGATTTGGGCATAGCAAGCACAATTCCAAAGATAGAACATTTAGTAAACAGCAAGGGGAGAGTTCAGGAGAATGCAGACATGTTAGCGGAATGAAATAGCAAATGGCAGATGAAAACGAGAGCACAGGAGCAGAAAGTAATGCAACTTGAAAGTAAAACAAGGAAGTCTACACTCAATAAAAAGTTGAAAAATGTCCTCTCTCTCCAACTGCCCAGGAATTCCGCTTTGGCATGCCCAACAGACTTAGGCTGGTTTTCTATAACTAGCTTGGACACCTTCCACCTTCCCATTACTCTTAATATTTTTCTGCTTCAATTATTCATTCACTTGGCATGTATAAATTATTATGGGTTCTGTTGCGACCACTGCCAAGTCCGAAAGGGGTTGTAATACAAACTCTAACCCCTCACCTTGCTCTTTTGGAGACCATTCTAAACGTGTGCCTCTCAATTGCTGACTGACCGACCGATGAAAATAGACTTCAGCAATTAGTAACTTCTCATTGCTTTCCCTACTGATATAAACCAACAACATGATTGCAGTATACAACTCCAGATTCTTACGCTTTTCCATATTTGGTTTGTGCTTTTATTTCTGATGGCGAAGCTATCCAAACTGGCAAAAACAGCTGATGTTTCCTAGTTACAAGCAATTGGACTGTTTTAAAAAAGCTCTACATTATTGAACATTTCAGCTCACTTGAAGGAAGTAATGTGTGAAGTGTGTTGGAATAGAGACAATTATATGGGTACGCTTTTCTAAATAAAATATTCACTCCGGTCATTAAAAAGCGAACTATTTGTTGAAGACTCCAGGAAAACAACTTAAAAATAAGTTATTGAATCTTGCATTGTGAATTAACCTGCAATTTCTCTGAGTCATAATCAGAAAGGTACAATTATATTGAGATCACACCAATAATACTAAATCTGACAGATCGCTACTGCCGGGGTTCAAGGATCAGTGCGGTGCCCGTCAATCAATCTCGGCACTTTTAGATATGGTGTTATGGTGGCACTGTGGATCTCTGGGGAGATTATTCTGTTTGCCAATGCTTTGGAAGTCTACGAGGTTCCATTTTTGCTACAGAGTCATCAGAGGGTCTTCTTCCTTGTCAAGCAGAAGAAGACAAATTAAATGAAGGTTCAGTTTCAGGTACCAAATCTTGTCACGAGCTGGAAAGCCAAATCACATCCGTCTCGGAGTTCGAGTAGCAACAATCTCTTAAAGGAACTGTGCTGTTAATGTTGCACAGTAGCGCAGTACTGGGGCATTATTCTGTAGAACCAGATCGCAATGTTTGTAGAAAATGTGCAGAACTATGCGCGGGGTTCTCGTTTAATACTTAACCTGCACGCTGCTCACCTTCTGTGATTCCAAAGTCCATTCCTTATCCCGAAACAGCTCGGCGGCCCAACTTCTCACCCAGGGAGCAGATAAACAAGGTGCGTTAGATTGGAATGAACAGAGCGAAACCAAAGATGCACGCGTACAGAAACACAAACACAAGATCGGCGTCGTAATGCGTTATTTGTAATTGTGGAAAACGTGCATGTACACAAATGAACGTTTACCTTCATTTAGAATCAACGGTATGAATCAGACATTGTTTTAGTTGTATATCTACATGAGTAGGTTTGAATATCGTCCCTGAATGGAACCGTTTGTTCCATGTGGAGGCATTCCACAAAGTAAGAAAGTCCAGAAATCCTTACATTTCAAGTGGCCAAGTCAAGTTGTCTTGGTGCACCATTGCAGGGCTAGACTGTTGGGGCAAGCTGCAATCTCAATTTTTGCCGATTCAAACGTTCGACAACGTTTCCGGAAGAATTGATCCAAAGAAAAGTTACTTAACACAGTCTGCTGATAATTTGTCCCCAAGAACAGCCTAACTCATAACCTTCATTAGAAAAGTTAATTCAATTGTTGCTAATTAATATATAGCTTGTCCCATACTAACATGGGGCAGTGTTTGTCTGGACAGGTTATCAGGGAATGTATTGGGAAATCCTTCTGGAAAATCTGGCCCTGCTCATCTAATGAAGAATATGATAAAGGATCACTGTCCAATTAATTAAAGAGCACTTTGCAACAGGCTTTTTAAGCTAGCTATTCTGATCTGTTCGGCCTTTTAGCTAAGATCAAGCCCAAAATCAGGCGCAATGCTTTATCTTGTCACCTTGGATCTTGTTTGTTTCTCTTGTGGGGATCATGAATTGGATTCAATTTGAATCTGGTTTTTGGAGCAAGCGAGGAGATCAATTTGGGCTGGCCTGGTCCACTCTGCACATTGGCTTTGTAACTCTAAGAATGTAATACAATGTTTTTAAAAGTTAATGATGGTTCTGGGGGAGGAGTGTGTTTAGTCTCCCGTGGTGTCTTCATGCCTCTGCCATCAATGTCAACTCCAAACAAGCTCATTTGTAAATCCACCTTGTACAGATATTCAGCCAAAGCCCTCCATCATTGCATTAACTCCAGCTGTGTGGCAGTCTGGTTGTTTAATTAACTCAGTGGAAACCTTCACACCTTTCTCTGTGCTCAGTAACCAGGTATCAACAAATAACCGTCGAGCAAAGAATAAAACAAAACTGATTTTTGCTCCCCTTCCTTTTGCTCCATAACAGTATCACAAAGAGTAAAGCAACTTAGTTTCATTGGAGCTCTGTTTTCCATTATCTACTTCAGTTACCATTTTATTAAATCTGAAGATATTCTTCATTCATATTTCATTTGTCCTTATTATGATCATATTAACATACCTAGAAAAGAAACTAATTCACAATAAGAGAGGCAATGAGCATTTCATTTGAATTGTTATGACCTACAGCAGAAAGAACATAGGAGCAGGAATAAGCCATTTGGCCCCTCGAGCCTGCTCCACTATTTAGCCAGATCATGGCTGATCTCCCACCTCAATACTATCTCCCCATACTATCCCTGTACTCCATGGTGTCATTGATATCTAGAAATCTAGTGACCTTTACTTTGAGCATAGTCAATGACTCAGCCTTCACAGCCGTCTTGGATAGAGAATTCCAAAGATTCACCACTCTGACTAAAGAAGTTCCTCCTCATCTCAGTCCTAAATGGCCATTTATTTTGAGACTGTGTCCCCTGGCTCTAGACCCTCAACCAGGGGAAGCATCCATCCTGTAAGAATTTTGTACACTTTAATGACATCACCTCTCATTCTTCTAAACTCTAGAGAATATAGGCCCAATCTCCTCAATCCTTCCTCATAAAACAATTGTACCATCCAAATAACTGCTTCATTTATCAAGTAAAGTTATTGTAATAACAGGGCCAGTAAGCAAATGGTAAAGTGCAGAAGAATGAAACATCTCACCGATAGTTTCTAAATGAAAATCCTTACAGAGCACGGAAGGTATTTTTTCTGAATGCATTCTATAATATATTTTTGGCACAAGCAACTGTTGTCCCAACACAACATTTATCTCTCATTAAAAACCTTTGTTTCCTGGTAAACCTTCGTTACACTCTCTCTCCATGTCTGGTATATCCTTCCTTAAGTAAGGAGAACAAAACTTCACACAATACTCCAGGTGTGGTCTCAGCAAGGCTCTGTACAATTGCAGCAAGACATCTGCACTCAAAACATTTGAAATAAAGGCCAACATATTGCTTGCCTTTCCACTTGCTTGTTCCACCTGCATGTTAGCTTTCAGTGACTTATGAACAAGAACATCCAGATCCCTTTGAACATCAACACTCAATTTAAGCAATTCTCTGTATTTTCTGTTTTTCCAACCATAATGAATAACTTCAGATTTTTCCACATCGTATGACTACCAACACGACTACCAATTAATGAGAGAGAAATGTTGTGTTGGGACAACAGTTGGATGTGCCAAAAATATATTATAGAATATGTTCAGAAAAAAACAGCTACTGTGCTCTGTAAGGATTTTCATTGAGAAAATGTCAGTGAGATTTTTCATTTTTCTGCACCCTATCTTTTGTTTACAGACCCTGTTATTACAATAACGTTACTTGATAAATGAAGCAGTTATTGAAAAAAAACAGTTGCAATGAGCTGTGCTGACACTGTGTGGAAAAGTGTTCCCATATACTCATACCAATTTCCTTGAAAAAACTGTTAAGATTGAGAATTTGGTATGGATTTGACCCAGAAGTGTTTATCGGATGCCAGAGATCTCAGGAAAAAGAGCAGAATGAATGTTGAGATTGAGTGCCTTCCTGGCTTCAGCGGAAAGTTCCACCTCTTTGCAAGGTCAAGAAAACTGAAGGTGAAACTTTCAAAAATTAACCCTGCTTTTTGCATATCATGACATTTTAAGTCTGTGTAGATCTGCAGACAAATATATTAAGCAACTGACTTTGTAACACTGAACACAAGGCCTATAACAAATAATTTACTATATTTTATTTAAAGGCACAATAGTAATTATTTTTTAAGAGGAATATTTTTCTCTGTTAAAGGAAGTAGAAGAACCGGTGTGATATTACTATCACAGAAGTAAATGCTAATTTTATTCCTTATTCTGTATTGTATTTATTTAGACAGAAAGTTCATGCATTGCAAATTTAAAATTAAGCCCTGATAGTTATTTTCTGGAGGTAATTATTTTGATTCTCCTTTTTATTTGGTGGGCAGAGAGGAGTATCCCAGTACTGCCTAAGGAAAGACACATGCTTGTGAAAGTTATTAAGTCAGCCAATTTTATAACGCAAAAGCCTAAACTGACAAGTTAAATGTATCTTCAACTTCTTTAGTTTTTGTTATGTTGAATGAAGGTTGTAGATGCATAGTGGCTAGATATGATTGTTCTCAAAGACAATGGGTGGGACTTTTCCAAAAATTTTCGAAGTGTTGTAACAGTGAGAAAGTAAAAATTTCTCACGTTGGTCTTTTTGGCGCACTCCGCACCGCAATCTTTTGACACTTACTGCAATGAAAGAGCCTCCACACGAATCACGTTGGCATGGAGGCTCCAGGTGTGGTGACTCACTCAATGTGGCTGCAGCTGTGCGCCATTAACAAGGGGGACTGCATGACGATGCACTCACTGTCAGTCATGCCAGGAAGATAGCACCTTGCGGAGCAGTTCCACGGTTTATGGAGGAAGAGTTGGGACGGCTGCTGGATGTCATGGAGAGGAGGGCCATCTTCTTCCTCCGAGATGGTCAGTGACCCAGGGTTTGGGCCGCAAATGTCGCTTGGTAAGCGATGTAGCAGCCTTCAGTGCCTTTGCACTGACACAGAGGACCGGGGCCAATGCAGAAAGAAAATGAGTGCCCTCATTAGGGGGCAGCAAAGGTCACTGCCCATCCTAACCTGCCATTAGTCCCATATGTAGCACCTGGAATGTCCACATCCACACCCCACAGTCCTCCAGCACCTGACCATCTAGTAGCATTCTCCAACCTCTCCGGCACCCGCGTCACAACCCTGGCCCTGACAGATGCCACCTGATTACTCCCACCCCCAATACCCCGTGCACTTCGAGTCATCAGACTTTCAATCCTCCCTTCGTCCCAGCAGGAGAAGATGAGCTACAATCACAGGGAGCAGGCGAAGACCGCAGATGGGGCCTCTGAGCTGAGTATCCTCACTGCGTTCAAGGAGCAAACCATGAAGCTGGTGGGGGAGTTCAAGGATAGAGTCATGAGCGACAGCCAGGTCGGCGTGCACCACAGAAGTGAGGAGCCACAAAACCTTAATTCAAATGACCTATCTCATGGAAGTTGCAATCTGCCCAGACACTTGTCCCTCCCTTGCACTTACCCATGTGTCTCCTTTTGCAGGAGACAACCTTGATGAGGCCAGACCCTCAGTTGTCTGTGCCCCCCCACCCCCTCGCTGCCCCCAATGAAACCCCCACTGATATCTCGGAAGAAGGTTCCAACGACACTTCAGAGGAAAGCACCCAACAGTTGACACAGACATGCAGCAGCGCACATACAGTCACCTTGGTGGGACATGTTAGCAGTGAGGCCTCTGGGTCATTTCCTGGAGCACCACACAGCCATTGATGCACCTCAGATGGCAGCGAGGACTCGGGCAAGCAGAGGTCTCCCAGAGCCAAGGAAACAGCTGACCTCCAGTCAGGCACCAAGCCACTTGGATCGGTTATCCGAAAGCTGCTGGAGGTGCAGAAGCAGAGCCAGGGATTGCAGGAGGGGGTATTACCAACATTCCAGCAAATGCCAGGCCGTTTGGAGAAGTCCCACAGACTTCAGGTGAAGGAAATAGTGGCAGCATTGCGTGGCACCCAGGCCAACACTGCAAGGGTGTTGGCTGCAGTGGAATGTCTGAGGCAGGAAATGGTCACAACGGGCCATGACTGCGGGTCTCGAGACCTTGGCCCATTTTCAGAGGGCTATCGCTGAGGGCTCGCATACAATGGGGCAGACGCTGTTGGGCCTCCAGGACTGGGAGCGCAGGTGACATAGAGGCCTCTGGAACTCGCTGCAGCTGCCCCTCTGTCCCATGGAGTGACTCAGGGGTCAACAAGCACCCCGAGGGATGAAGGGCTACCACCTAGGAGACCAGCCATTCCGAATCTCCCCTTCTTGACACCGCTGTATCTCATGGGCAGCAGGATGAACATGTTGGCATGACAACATCCATTACATCCGAAAGTCAGCTGGGGCCCTCCATTGGACTGGACGGTGGTGCCCCGAGATTAGTGAGCTAAGAAGTAGGCCCAGGCACCGATGTGCAGTCAAACAAAATGGAGGAGTCAGATTGTGTGGTACCAGAGCAGCATCAGAGTGTGCTGCATAATGAGTCATCATTAACCTCCTGCCTGGATCAGTAACTCGCTAACATGGCCAACCCAGGCCCAACACCCAGGTGTGATATCAATGAGACCCATGGCGGAGGGTGTGGACAAGGGATGGGGCTGGGGGGGAATTGAAGGCTCCTGGGGTGTGGTGGGTGGGTGGGGGTTCGGAGCCTCATATGGGGAGAACCTGTGGCATTGAGGGCCTCCCTCGCTGCTCTGTCCTGCCGGACCCTTGCGATAGCCTGTCCCCCATCCTCCGGCTCTTCGTCCACATCCTCCTAGGCCCAATCCCTTGATGCAGTGACATCTGCCTTGTCCCCCTCCTCCTCCAGGAAGTCTGCCCGCTGCTCCATCAGATTGTGGAAAGCACAGCAGAACACGATGATATGGGAGACCAACGCGGGGTTGGTACTAGATGTCACTGCCAGAGCGGTCCAGGCTGTGGAACTACATCTTTAGGAACCTGTATGGGCTTCATTATAGCCGTTCTCCACTTTGGTCTCAGACCTCCTCACTGGCATCATCAGCCATGACCACAGCGGGTTGCCCTTGTCCCCCACTAGCCATCCCAGCAGCCTGGGTGGTCTTTGAAGACCCCCGGGTATATCCGAGCTAGATGTGGCACAGTGGTTAGCACTGCTGCCTCACAGCACCAGGGACCCGGGTTTGATTCCCGGCTTGGGTCACTGTCACTGCGGAGTCTGCAGGTTCTTCCCGTGTCTGCGTGGATTTCCTCCGGGTGCTCTGGTTTCCTTCCACAGTCCAAAAGATGTTTTGGTTAGGTGAATTGGCCATGCTAAATTCTCCCTCAGTGTACCCAAACAGGCGCCGGAGTGTGGCGACTAAGGCATTTTCACAGTAACTTCATTGCAGAGTTAATGTAAGCTGACTTGTGACACTAATAAGTAAACTATAAACTAGATGCAGCTGTCATGCCTGCTCCCTGGGTGCCATGCACACACCTGCAAGATGTTCAGAAGATGCTCACACACAATCTGAATCACAGAAACCCTACAGTGCAGAAGGAGGCCACTCGGCCCACCGAGTCTGCACCAACTACAATCCCACCCAGGCCCTAGCCCCGTCACCCCACATATTTACCCCGCTAATCCCTCTAACCTACGCATCCTTGGACACTAAGGGGCAATTTAGCATGACCAGTCAACCTAACCCGCACATCTTTGGACTGTTGGAGGAAACCGGAGGTAACCCACGCAGACACGGGGAGAATGTGCAAACTCCACACAGACAGTGACCCGAGGCCAGGAATCAAACCCGGGTTCCTGGCGCTGTGAGGCAGCAGTGCTAACCACTGTGAATGTTAAAGGAGTGGAACCCCTTCCTGTTAATAAAGGGTACCCCTTGATCATATAGGACCCACAGGGCGATGTGTATGCCATATTATAGCCCCTTGCACATGGGGCATCCCCGGTGATGCCAGCGAAGCCTGCAGCCTGGGCTTCCTGTTGGGCCTGGCCCAAGTCAAAGTTGATGTAGTGGCCTGCCCGGGTGTACTGGACAACCATCACCTAACGGATGCGCTTGTGTGCAGAGGACTGTGAGATGCTGCAGAGGTCATTGTTGGAGGCCTGGAAAGACCCGGTGGCGTAGAAGTCGAGAGCCGCCATGACCTTCACTGCAACCGGGAGCGAGTGTCCCCTTGCCCCACAAGTTGCCGACCTCACTAATGATATTGAAATCCATTCAAATTCATGCTAATAAGCTTTGCGAATGGGTGTGAAACGGTTCGTGCCAGTAAAAAGAGGTTGGGAAGATAGCAAACTGTTTCGTGCTGGGAGCGACTCAGATTTTTAGCATCTCATGCTATTTTCCCAGCTCCCCATGCCGATCGGGCGGGGTGAGGTGGTAAGATTGCGCTCAATTTATATGATCTGCAATCCAGTACCAATAGCAAACACTGAGCTCCCTGAAATCAGAAGGATGAAACTTTCACATTTCCACCCAGAAAGGAAAACGGATTTAAACAAATTGGCTGGAAAAAAAAAATTTGATCCTGTGTTGCATTCTTCTTTGAGATGTTTGCTTGTTTTTATCAGTTGATTTCTTCATTGGAGAGATAAAACCTAAACAAAGATACAGCTGTGTAATGAAATGATCACATAATTCTCAGTTAAAAGCTTCTGAAAATGACTCACCTGATTGCAGCAAACTTTGGCCCGGAATTTCCTCAAGCATAACGATGGTGGTTCACTGGTGAAGAAAGATAGAAATGGTGCGGAACTTTTAATGCTGGCTCTCTGCCCAAATTCCTCCTGGAATGTGGCTGTTGGACACATGTCTGCCCCATACAAATTCTGCAATCTAAAAGGAGGAGGGGCAAACCAGGATGGCTACACATTGATTTTTTAAGAAGTTATTCTTTCACGAGATGTAGGCATCGCCGACTGGGCTGACCCAATCCATGGGTGGAATTTTAATTTAAAAATTCTAAGTGCCGAACGAGCATGAAAACGGGAGAGAATACCGCTGAAGCTTTGGGCAAGATCCCAGTCGCAATTGTACGGTACTTAGTTAAAAATAAAAGCCCAGATGCGATTCTTGGTGGTTGGGGTTGGTGGGGGGTCTAATATCGCCGGTGAAGCTGACTTCTGAGCTCTTGGGGCTCCTTTGCGTAGGTGCCCCGATCTCCCAGTGCACTGTGAGGTCTCCTGTCACCCACACGCACATCGGGATCCGCTGCCGATTGTTCCCTGTGCCGGTCTCCTCCCCCCAGCCCCCTGGACATTGCAACCCTGAACCGATTGCCCCCCCCTGCAGAGTTCCCCCCAACTCCTGATTGCTGCCTCTGCAGAGCTCCCCCCACACCGCCAATCACCATGCTTACCAAACAACTGCCCTCCCTGCAGAGCTCCCCCTTCCCTGCCTCCCCGTGGAGCTCCTACCCCTGTCACCCTGTCATGGTCCCACCCCTTCTTAGGTCCTAATCTTCAGGCCCCACCTCCTTGGCACTGCCTCAGTACTGCGGGGGTGCCCAGTGAGCACTGCCCAGCTCCTGCCCTCGACCACCCGGGCAGCCTCAGTGGCCTCTGGTCCTATCGGTGAGGTCATCATGTCTGGCCTCCGTCCTTGGAGACCAGCTGTGATTCCACTGATGAGGGTCCTGACCAGCGAGGGGGTAAGGGCAAGTGAGCCCAGTCAAGAGAATGTCATTAGAGAGTCCCGGGTGCTAAGCATGTCATGTATATTTTGCCGACAAATCAGTGCTGGTAAGAGGAGAGAAACCAGGCACGATCCTGAATTTTCGCCTCTCATGATATTTACTGGCTCACCTCACCGAGCGAGGTGGACATGGACTGGGTGGATAGGGAGCAGCTGTTCCCCTTAGTTGAAGGGTCAGTTATGAGCGGACACAAGTTAAAAGTGAGGGGTGGGAGGTTTAGGGGGGATTTGAGGAAAACCTTTTTACTCAGAGGGTGGTGACGGTCTGGAATGCGCTGCCTGGGAGGGTGGTGGAGGCGGGATGCCTCACACCCTTTAAAAAGTATCTGGATGAGTACTTGGCACGTCATAACATTCAAGGCTATGGGCCAAGTGCTGGCAAGTGGGATTAGGTGGCCAGGTCAGGGCATTTCATGCATCGGTGCAGACTCGATGGGCCAAAGGGCCTCTGCTGCACTGTAGGATTCTGTGCTTCTGTGCTTCTGTGACCGGCAGATGAGCCGGTAGGATCATGTTCCATGTGTTGCAGGAAAAACTACAGTGCTGTCAGGAAGGGAGTTCCAAGAGTTTGACCCAGCGACAGTTAGGGAACGGTGATTTAGGGGACAATTTTGAGCCCGCACTCTCCATCTGCAAGAATGGTGCTCATGCCCAAAATCCTGAGAGCGCGATTCACGCTGGCGAGTTTCTGAGTGCCAATCTTATTGGCCCCTCACCGTTGGAGTGACGTGAAGCATGTTGTGGGACCACAGAAAGGTGGTTCCCAAAGGGTGCGGCGCACCACACTGGTGTTAAGCCTTAACACAAAGAGAGATGGCATGAAATCTGGAAACTTCTACGGGTTTCTATACATGAATGTTTAAATGTTTCTTTGACTGTCCTTGAATCTTCCCGCCATCCTCTTTCGCCGCACCAGTGTGGCGCACCGCACCTTTGGGAACCACAATTAACATGTCATTAGCGAACACTTTCTCTGAGACTTACCCCACTTACCCCTGCTTCCTCACTGGATAGCCAGTGCACGCCGGCGCCATTTACAACAGATTTACCTAAATGTGAACCTGTCGTGGGGCCTCCCCGGGAGTGTAAAGGTGAGTAAAGCCCCCGAGAGAGAGAGGGAAGTGACCTAACAATGCCCCCGACACTGTCCCTTGGATGCACATGCCAACCTGGCAGTGCCAACCTGTGCCAGGTGGCTGGTCCCATTGGGAGACTCATAGGGGAGGAGGGCGATTCATTCAGGTTTGGTTATGGGCTGGGAGAAGATGGAGGAACAGGGGATGCTGGCAGGAAGGGGCCAATAATCGGGAGGGAGGCAGAAGTTGCCGATGATCTGCGGGGGGCCCTGTGACCTCTGTGGTGGGCTGAGAGGAGGTTTACTCAGGTACTGGTCAGGGCGCTGATAAAGGTGGCACCCCAATCTCTCTGTAGCCAGGTTTTGCCGGCGTGTTTAAGTTCCACCCCCCATGTATGACGGTGTGAAACACCGCCTCATGATTTTTTTGGGGCTGAGCTTTGTACGATCTGGAGAGAAAACCGATCAGTTTCTCTGGAGAGAAACATGCTGGTTTTCTCACGGGAAGCAACACTCTGCCATTCTTTGGTCAGAACGGTGTGTGGCTTGGAGGCGAACCCACAGGTGGTGGTGTTCCTATATACCTGCTGCCCTTGTACTAGGTGGTAGAGCTCGCAGCTTTGGAAGGTGCTGTTGAAGGATCCGAGATGAGTTGCTGCAGTGCATCTTGTAGATGGTACGCATTGTGACCATTGAGCATCAGTAACAGAGGGAGTGAATTTTTAAGGTGAACAAAGAACAAAGAAAATTACTGCACAGGAACAGGCCCTTCGGCCCTCCAAGCCTGCACCGACCATGCTGCCCGACTGAACGAAAACCCCCTACCTTTCTGGGGACCATATCCCTCTATTCCCAACCCATTCATGTACTTGTCAAGACGCCCCTTAAAAGTCACTAGCGTATCCACTTCCACTACCTCCCCTGGCAACGAGTTCCAGGCACCCACCACTCTCTGTGTAAAAAATCTGCCTCGTACATCTCCTTTAAACCTTGCCCCTTGCACCTTAAACCTATACCCCCCAGTAATTGACTCTTCCATCCTGGGAAAAAGCTCCTGACTATCCACTCTGTCCATGCCTCTCATAATCTTGTAGACTTCTATCAGGTCTCCCCTCAACCTCCGTCGCTCCAGTGAGAACAAACCAAGTTTCTCCAACTTCTCCTCCTAGTTAATACCCTCCATACCAGGCAACATCCTGGTAAATCTTTTCTGTACCCTCTCCAAAGCCTCCACATCCTTCTGGTAGTGTGGCAACCAGAATTGAACACCATATTCCAAGTGCGGCCTAATTAAGGATCTATAAAGCTGCAACATGACTTGCCAATTTTTAAACTCAATACTCTGGCCAATGAAGGCAAGCATGCCGTATGCCTTCTTGACTACCTTCTCCACCTGCATTGTCACTTTCAATGACCTGTGTACCTGTACACCCAGATCCCTTTGCCTATCAATACTCTTAAAGGTTCTGCCATTTACTATATATTTCCTATCTGTATTAGACCTTCCAAAATGCATTACCTCACATTTGTCCAGATTAAACTCCATCTGCCATCTCTCCGCCCAAGTCTCCAACTGATCTATATCCTGCTGTATCCTCTGATGGTCCTCATCGCTATCCGCAAATCCACCAACCTTTGTGTCGTCCGCAAACTTACTAATCAATCCAGTTACATTTTCCTCCAAATCATTTATATATATTACAAACAGCAAAGGTCCAGCACTGATCCCTGAGGAACACCATTTGTCACAGCCCTCCATTCAGAAACACACCCTTCCACTGCTACCCTCTGTCTTCTTTGACCGAGCCAGTTTTGTATCCACCTTGCCAGCTCACCTCTGATCCCATGTGACTTCACCTTCTGCACCAGTCTGCCATAAGGGACCTTGTCAAAATCCTTACTGAAGTCCATGTAGACAACATCCACTGCCCTACCCTCATCAATCATCTTCGTCACTTCCTCGAAAAACTCGATCAAGTTCGTGAGACACGACCTCCTCTTCACAAAACCATGTTGCCTCTCACTAATACGTCCACTTATTTCCAAGTGGGAATAAATCCTGTCTCGAAGAATCCTCTCTAATAATTTCCCTACCACTGATGTGAGGCTCACTGTCCTGTAATTACCCAGATTATTCTTGCTATCCTTCTTAAACAAAGGAACAACATTGACTCTGGGACCTCCCCTGTAGCCAGTGAAGCTACAAAGATCTTTCTCAAGGCCCCAGCAATTTCCTCCCTTGCCTCTCTCATTATTCTGGGGTATATCCCATCAGGCCCTGGGGACTTGTCTACCTTAATGTTTCTCAAGAACCCCAATACTTCCTCCTTTTTGATCTCAACATGACTCAAACTATCTACACATCCTTTTCCAGACTTATCATCCACCAATTCCTTCTCTTTGGTGAATACTAATCAAGCAAGCTGCTTCTTTCTGTATGATGTTAATCTTCTATATTGCTGTAGCTGCACTCAGCCAGGTGGAGGCCTTGTTGTGTTGTCGTAGCACCTCTACCACTGGACCAGAAGCTCTGGGTTTGAGCCCAATACTAGGACTTGTTGGCCATGGAAGTAGCTTTCAATGCAGTTCAGTGGGCTGATAATCAGCTCGGAAACTCTCCCCCACTCTTCCCCAAAGGGTAAAAAACAGTATGGGTGTGAAGATACACTAACAACAACTCATCCAGGCAAGAGCACTTCTGACTTTAGCCTTTTAAATGCTCAACAGGCTTTGGGAGTGAGGAGATGAGTTACTTATTGCAAAATTCCTAGTCTCTGACCTGCACTTACGGCCTCAGTATTTATGTGGTTGGTCTAGTTCAATGGTAACCCCTAGGATGTTGATCGATATTTCCTGCTGTTTCTGCTTCTGAGCTTTGTGTGAACTGGAACCTGGAAGGATAGAGGATTCCAATTGAGAGAAGTGGTGTAAGTGGCAGCTACAGGGATAGTGCAGATTCAGACCATGAAGTCAGAAAATAATGGCTCGTGACAGTGAATGTTGGGTCCCTGATAAATAGGGGTGATATAGGAACATGGGAATATGAGTAGGCCATTTAGCCCCTTGAGCCTGTTCAGCTATTCAATTAAGTTATGGCTAATCTACGACCTATAGCTGCCTCATCCAATATTTTATCCAATTGTTAAGGAATTCATTGATTATTGTGTTTTTAATTTGTCCCTATTGTCTTTTTTCCCACATTGCTGCTGAATCGTGCATTTTATTCTGCCTAAACACATGAGCATGGTGGGCTGATATTAGCATGATTGTTCATGTAACAATAGAATAAGGTTTAGTGTTTCATCATCATTCAGTGGCGTACCATAGGGGATCCCTATTAATTATCATTTATATAAACGACATTGATGAATATGTGGGAGGTAGGATTAGTAAATTTGTGGATGACACAAAGATTGGCCAGGTGGTTAACAGTGAGGCTGAGTGTCTTGGGCTCCAAGAAGATAGCGACGGAATGGTCAAGTGGACAGATAAGTGGCAGATGGAATTTAATCCTGAAAAGTGTGAGGTGATACACTTTGGAAGGAGTAACCTGACAAGGAAGTATTCAATGAATGGCAGGACACTGGGAAGTTCTGTGGAATGAAGAGACCTTAGCGTGTTTGTCCACAGATCTCTGAAAGCAGAAGGACATGTTAGTGGGGTGGTGAAAAAGGCAGATGGGACTCTTGCCTTTATCAATTGAGGTACAGATTACAAAAGCAGGGAAGTCATGTTGGAGTTGTATAGAACTTTGGTGAGGCCACAGCTAGGTCGCCATCTTATAGGAAAGATGTGATTGCACTGGAGGGGGTGCAGAGGAGATTCACCAGGATGCTGCCTGGGATGAAACGTTTAAGTTATGAAGAGAGGTTGGATAGGCTTGCATTATTTTCGTTGGAGCAGAGAAGACTGAGGGGTAACCTGATCGTGGTGCACAAGATTATGAGAGACGTGGACAGAGTGGATAAGGAGTAGCTGTTCCCCTTAGTTAAAGGGTCAGTTACAAGGGGACATGGGTTTAGGGTGAGGGGCAGGAGATTTAGGGGGATGTGAAGAAAAACATTTTAACCCAGAGGATTGTGACAGTCTGGAATGCGCTGGAGAACATAAGAACATAAGAAATAGGAGCAGGAGTAGGCCATCTAGCCCTTCAAGCCTGCTCCGCCATTCAACAAGATCATGGCTGATCTGATAGTGGGTTCAGTTCCACTTACCTGCCTGTTCCCCATAACCCTTAATTCCCTTAATGGTTAAAACTCTATCTATCTGTGACTTAAACACATTTAACAAGGTCCAAAGATGTGCGGGTTAGATTGATTGGCCATGCTAAAGTTGCCCCTTAGTGTCCTGAGATGTGTAGGTTAGAGGGATTAGCGGGTAAATGTGTAGGGATATGGGGATAGGGCCTGGGTGGGATTGTGGTCGGTGCAGACTCGATGGGCCGAATGGCCTGTTTCTGCACTGTAGGCTTTCTATGATTTCTATGATTTCTAAGGTAGCCTCTACTGCTTCATTGGGCAGAGAATTCCAAAGATTCACTATCCTCTGGGAGAAGAAGTTCCTCCTCAACTCTGTTCTAAATTGACTCCCCTGTATTTTGAGGCTATGCCCCCTAGTTCTTGTTTCCATTGTAAGTGGAAATAACCTCGCTGCTTCTACCCTGTCGAGCCCCTTCATTATCTTATATGTCTCTATAAGATCTCCCCTCAACCTTCTAAACTCCAATGAGTGCAGGCCCAGTCTACTCAATCTCTCTTCATAAGCTAACCCCCTCATCTCTGGAATCAACCTGGTGAACCTTCTCTGTACCCCCTCCAAAGCTAATATATCCTTTCTTAAATAAGGGGACCAAAATTGTACACAGTACTCTAGGTGCGGCCTCACCAGTACCCTATACAGTTGCAGCATGACCTCCCTGCTTTTACACTCCATCCCTCTCGTGATAAATGCCAACATTCCATTTGCCTTCTTGATTACCTGCTGCACCTCCAAACTGAGTTTTTGTGATTCATGCACAAGGACCCCCAGGTCCCTCTGCACAGTAGCATGTTGTAATTTTTCACCATTTAAATAATAGTCCATTTTACTATTATTCCTTCACAGGTGGATAACCTTACACTTACCAATGTTATACTCCATCTGCCAGATCCTTGCCCACTTACTTAGCCTATCCAAATCTCTCTGCAGACTCTCTGTGTCCTCCATGCAATTTGCTTTCCCACTCATCTTTGCGTCATCCGCAAACTTTGTTACCCTACACTCGGTCCCCTCCTCCAGATCGTCTATGTATATGGTAAATAGTTGAGGCCCCAGCACCGATCCCTACGGCACGCCACTAGTCACTGATTGCCAACTGGAAAAGCACCCATTTATTCCGACTCTCTGCTTTCTGTAAGATAGCCAATCCTCAATCCACGCTAACACTTTACCCCCAACTCCGTGTACCTTTATCTTATGCAGCAACCTTTTGTGAGGCAGCTTATCGAATGCCTTCTGGAAATCTAAATACACCACATCCACCGGTTCCCCTCTGTCAACCGCACTCGTTATATCCTCAAAAATTTCCAGTAAATTAGTCAAACATGACTTTCCCTTCATGAATCCATGCTGCGTCTGCTTGATTGAACCATGCTTTTCCAGGTGTCCTGCTATTTCTTCCTTAATGATAGATTCCAGCATTTTCCCAACTACGGCTGTTAAGCTAACCGGCCTGTAGTTACCTGCCTTTTGTCTACCTCCTTTTTTAAACAGTGGCGTTACATTAGCTGTTTTCCAATCAGCCGGCACTTCCCCAGAATCCAGTGAATTTTGATAAATTACAACTAATGCATTTGCTATTTCTTCTGCTGTTTCTTTTAGTACCCTGGGATGCATTCCATCCGGACCAGGGGACTTGTCTACCTTTAGTCCCATTAGCCTACCCAGCACTACCTCTTTAGTAATAGTGATCGTTTTAAGGTCCTCACCCCCTACAGTCCCATGACCGTCAATTATTGGTAAGCTATTTGTGTCCTCCACTGTGAAGACCAACACAAAAAACTTGTTTAAGGCCTCGGCCATTTCCTCGTTTCCTATTACTAAATCCCCCTTCTCATCTTCCAACAGACCAACATTTACTTTAGCCACTCTTTTCTGTTTTATATATTGGTAAAACCTTTTACTATCTGTTTTTATATTTTGTGCTAGTTTACTTTCATAATCTATCTTTCCTTTCTTTATTGCTTTCTTAGTAGTTCTTTGTTGTTTTTTAAAGCCTTCCCAATCTTCTAGTTCCCCACTAATTTTGGCCACTCTGTATGCATTGGTTTTTAATTTGATACTCTCCTTTATTTCCTTAGTTATCCATGGCTGGTTATCCCGTTTCTTACATTCCTTCTTTTTCACTGGAATATATTTTTGCTGAGTACTGAGAAAAATCTCCTTAAAAATCATCCACTGTTCCTCAACTGTCCCACCAATTAGTCTGTGTTCCCAGTCTACATTAGCCAACTCTGCCCCCATCCTATTGTAATCCCCCTTGTTCAAGCAGAGGACACTGGTTTGGGACCCTACTTTCTCACCCTCCATCTGTATTAGAAATTCAACCATATTGTGATCACTCATTCCAAGAGGATCCCTCACAAGGAGATCATTAATTTTACCTGTCTCATTACACAGGACCAGATCCAAGATAGCTTGCTCCCTCGTAGGTTCTGTAACATACTGTTCGAGGAAACTATCGCGACAGCATTCTAAGAACTCTTCCTCAAGTCCACCGCGTCCGACTTGAGTTGACCAAGGAGGCTGGTAGAAGCGGGTTGTCTCGCATACTTTAAAAAGTACCTGGATGAGCACTTGGCACATCAGAACATCCAAGGCTATGGGCCAAGTGCTCATGGATGGGATTAGGTGGGAGTTCAGGTGTTTCTTGCATGTCAGTTCAGACTCAATGGGTCGAAAGGCTGCTTCTGCACTATGTGATTCTCTGATCTGAAAGGTGCTTCCCAGTTATTGTAACTGTGACTGGAAGACACCCAGAGGAGTGACTGATACATGGTACAGCAGTAGAATATAAAACCTGTTATTTCTTGAAGGGGTGCTCGGAGCATTGGAGGAACAGGCAACCTGGGTAAGTAGAGTAACCCCAAGACTGAAGAAATATGTAACTTCAAGGAGTCAGGCTTTATGTCGACAGGATAAGTGAAATGAAGCTGAAGAGATGACTGTTTAGTGTCTGTGACAGTGATTGGTACTTCCTTGAACCCCAGGACTCCTTTATAGTGCAGGGAGAAGTTTCATGACCTCATTAGCATAGCGAAAATAAGCTTTATGATCACTGTCGCTTCCTTAAAGTCTCTTTATATGTTTGGCACTCCTTCATTTATTATTCTCACTGGTGCCATATCAATCATAGGTGAAGATATCTGACAGTGGAGATAGAGTCTCTGTGAACCCCTGAGCTCATGGATTCAGATTTCTGGGGGGGCCACTTTAAAAAGAAGCATGCTGAATGGGTATCACACTGGCATGGCACGCTGAGAACCATGTCAGAGGACGCAGGGTAGCAGGGTAACGGCAGAACATCCTCAGTGCAAATATCCAGGAAGGATTTGACACAATGCACTGTTACCTGAAGCAGATGATAGCATCAAGAACACCTGCATCTGTCCTTCCACTGTCTCCCCAACAGAGAGGCCTCCAGACTAGAGAGTGCATCCAAAGTCAATACTTTGACCACTGGCCTTCATACCTTGGGGTACCACTTTTGGGAGACATTAGCAGGGGGCTACTGAGAGCTTTGTCACAACATCAGCCAGGGTTTGCAGGATGTAATCTATATTGCAAAGCTCTTACTGATTGTGAGCTGTCCAAATCCAGGATCACCCATAAATGGTGTAACTGGAATCTGCCTTCATTTTGCTCTTCTCTCCACATAATACCCCATGTGAATGCTCTGGGTCACATTTTATGGATCTCCATCAGCCACTGACTACAGGTAAAGATCTTTTTCTTTCGACATGGAAACATAGAAAATTTACAGCACAGAAGGAGGCCAATTGAGCAATCCAACCTAATCCCACTTTCCAACTCTTGGTCCTGTAGCTCATTTGGCTACAGCACGGTTTCTAAATCATTTTTCAATCTGCTCAGCTAATTTCATATTAATTCCATTACATTTATTTTAACTGTCAACACACTTGTTGAACTTTATCAGATGGTTTAAGACATGACATCATTGCAACAATTATAGTTCTAATCTCTGGTCCTTCTCCAAGACTCACCAATTTCTTTTTCCCAGGAAATGGCTGACTATAGTACACTATTGCGTAGAATGTATATTATGACAACAAAATTGCAAAAGATTTTATTGCACACTTAGATCACATTATTTCCTGTTAAAAGTTATAAGTTCTCACATGTAATCACACAGTAAATAATTAAACCATTATATATGTCTGGAGTTAAACAATTAGTCTTAGTGGCAGTGTGATCCTAATCAGTGCTTAGCTATCCTATTTCTAAATTTCATACAATTCAATAAAATGCACTAACAGAAACAGGTTTATCCTGGTTAAAGTCAAGACTCAGTTGTGGAATGCAGATATACCTGAATTTAAAATGGGGGGGAGGGAGGTTTAACCTTTTATGTGCATAGTGCTCTTTGCAGCTTTCAGTTAAAACATGTTTTCTTTTATGTAAGAACCTCTGTCAAAGTATCTGTTTGTTTGAAATTCTGCCTGTTACCACATAGAAATGGGAATCGACATATACACATTGACAACTGAGCACTGTGATCACTGAGCACTTTTTAAACAAATTGGTGCAAGTATTTCGACAATCCTGGAAGGGTTAAAACATATTACTGGATATGTCCTTGACACATTCATTTTTCATACAAATCTTGCAGATGTAAGGGTATGTAAAGCCTTTCCTCATTTTTCAGGTACAGTTTTTCTGAAAGATAATTTGTGAAAGGCAAAGAAGGTGTAAACAGTCTTTATAAAATATTTGTTTTTCTACTCTAGACTACATGCTGTTGTGTAGATCTGTGCTCATAGGTGCTAAAACTGAGCAAAGTATTTGCTACTATGCGGCAAAGATTTGCATTCCTCTTGCCGCAAGCACATGCAAAGCTTACTTTACTTTTCCAAGGAATAGGAAACTTTAATAAAATTGATTTTCTCAATCATTAAAGTATGGTAAGTTATTTTATTTGAATTAAAAAAATCATTTTAGTGTTGATTCAATAGTGTGCTTTACTGATACTTTTGTAATTATATTTGTATTTAATTATAGTTATTTTAAATACAGTCTTCATGTTGACAGCAAAACATAAAGAGTGAAATATTTAGTGATATGTGATATGGAGCAGTTTATATGAGTGACTGCATATTTACTTCACGTGATCATTTCTAACATGTAATCTTAAAGTTTATTACAGTAAAATATCAGTATTCACCTGTGTTGGACAAAATACATAATGGTCGGAATTCTCTGACCTTGCCCGCAGCTAGGATTCTCCAGTCCACACTGCACTGAATGGAGTTTTGGCTGAGCGCCAAATTCGCTGTTCTCGATGGCAGTGGTGGAGGGGCGAACGAGATCAGAGAATTCTGGCCAATGGCTTTCAAAATGTTTAAATTGTTCTGTATAGAAATAACACCAATTATACATTACTTATATTACTTGTAAACTGTCTTCCCACAAGAGTTTAACCAGAGCAATACAATAATTTCTGCTCCACTAATGCCATTTCCATGGGTTACTCTTCCACGGTTCTCTTTGGGTGAGGCTTTAATACATTCAAGCTCAACTCCAGGACTTGGGCAAATAACTTCAGAGTAAGAAGTTTAACAACACCAGGTTAAAGTCCAACAGGTTTATTTGGTAGCAAAAGTCACACAAGCTTTCGGAGCTCCAAGCCCCTTCTGCAGGTGAGTGGGAATTCTGTTCACAAACAGGGCATATAAAGACAGAGACTCAATTTACATGAATAATGGTTGGAATGCGAATACTTACAGCTAATCAAGTCTTTGAGAAACAAAACAATGTGAGTGGAGAGAGCATCAAGACAGGCTAAAAAGATGTGTATTGTCTCCAGACAAGACAGCCAGTGAAACTCTGCAGGTCCAGGCAACTGTGGGGGTTACAAATAGTGTGACATGAACCCAATATCCCGGTTGAGGCCGTCCTCGTGTGTGAGGAACTTGGCTATCAGTTTCTGCTCAGCGACTCTGCGCCGTCGTGTGTCGTGAAGGCCGCCTTGGAGAACGCTTACCCGAATATCAGAGGCCAAATGCCCATTCGGGTTTGTGAACAGAATTCCCACTCACCTGAAGAAGGGGCTTGGAGCTCCGAAAGCTTGTGTGGCTTTTGCTACCAAATAAACCTGTTGGACTTTAACCTGGTGTTGTTAAACTTCTTACTGTGTTTACCCCAGTCCAACGCCGGCATCTCCACAACATAACTTCAGTGCAGAGGAAGCGCTGCATTGTTGAAAAGCATTATTTTTTGAATGAAAGGTTAAACCAGGGCTGTTTAGACATTATTTCAAACAGAACAGGGCATTCTCCTGGTGCCAGGGTCAATGATCTGTCTTCAATTTACACTATAAAGAAACCAGATTATCTGATTATTCAATTAATTAGCTGTTTGTGGGACTTCTTTATGGGGCTATTAGCTGCTGTATTAGCTTGCTGAACAGCATTTCAAAAATCATTGATTAAGTAGTACACTTGGGGATATCCTGTGAATGGAATAAGGTGCTAAATAAATGCATATTCTTCCTTTTCTTTTTTCTGTGACTGTGCTCTCCATTGCCTGTATTCCAAAGCCCCTTGAGATATTCCCCATTCCCACTCTTAGACTCATAACCAAAGCAACAATTTGTGAATTATTTCTCCTTCAATTACCACTAAACAAATGCAATAGATATCAAATAGAAATTATTGCCAATAATGACAATTGAGATTAAGAAAAATAATTCTCATTATTTGGCATATCCTGCATGCAAAAAGCAGGACAAATCCAGACCAGCCAATTACTGCCCATCAGTCATCAGTAAAGTGATGGAAGGGGTCATCAACAGACTTATCAAATGGCACTTGCTTAGCAATAACCTGCTCACTGATGCTCAGTTTGGGTTCTGCCAGGGCCAATTATCTCCTCATCTCATTACAAAAGATCTGAATTCCAGAGATGAGGAGAGAGTGACTGTCCTTGACATCGTGGCCACCATTGACTGAGTATGGCATCAAGGAGCCTTTGCAAAACTGGAATCAATGGAAATTGGGGGAAAATTCTCTGCTGGTTGGAGTCATACCTAGCACCAAGGAAGGTGGTTGTGGTTATTGGAGGTCAGTCATCTCAGCTCCAGGACATCACTGCAGGGGTTCCTTAGGGTAGTGTTGTAAGACCAGCCAACTTCAGCTGTTTCACCAATGATCATCCTTCCAACATAAGGTCAGAAGTGGGGATGTTTGTTGATTATTGCGCAATTTTCAATACCATTTGTGACTCCTCAAGTACTGAAGCAGTCTATGTCCAAATGCAGCAAAACCTGGACAATATCCAGGCTTGGGCTGACAGGTGGCAAGTAAAATTCCTGCCACACAATTGTCAGGAAATAACCATTTCCAACAAGAGAACATGTAACCATCGCTCCTTGACATTCAATGGCATTACCATCACTGAATCTTCCACTATCAACATCCAGGGGGGTTACCATTGACCAGAAACTGAACTGGACTAGCCAAAAAAATACCGTGGCTGCAAAAGTAGTTCAAGAGGCTAGGAATCCTGCAGAGAGTAACTCACCTGACTCCCCAATCTCCAAGGCACAAGTCAGGAGTGTGATGGAACACTCTCCACTTGCTTGGATGAGTGCCTCTCCAACAACACTCAAGAAGTCGATACCATCCAAGACAAAGCAACCTGCTCGATTGGCACCCCATCTACAAACATTCACTCCCCCCACCAGCGATGCATAGTATCAGCAGTGTGTACCATCTACAAGATGCATTACAGGAACTCACCAAGCTCCTTAGACAAGCCTTTCCAAACCCACAACCACTACCATTTAGAAGGACAAGGGCAGCAGATACATGGGAACACCAACACCTGATATTCCCTTCCATGCCATTCACCATAACGACTTGGAAATATATCATCATTCCTTCACTATTGCTGGGTCAAAATCCTGGAACTCTCTCCCTAACAGTACTGTGTGGGTGTGCCTATACCACATGAACTGCAGCGGTTCAAGAAGGCAGCTCACCACTACCTTCTCAAGGGCAATTAGGGATAGGCAATAAATGCTGGCCTAGCCAGTGAAGCCCACATCCCAAGAATGGATAAAAAAACTGTAATGTTGAGGAAACAACCAGCAACAGGAACATTGCGGAGTAGGCACTGCTGTAGAAATTGTTTTGCACAATGATGTAATAATATCTGTGCTTCTAACCACTTGACTCAAACGAGTCAGAAAGAGGGCAGGATTTGGCAGCCACTACAACCACTAGTGTGATATCTTGGACAAAAACCTGGCATTGTGCATTGGCTGCCCATTAGAGAAGCTATAAAATATTTGTCATAAGCCCAAGGATATGGCAAGCTGAAAGTTTGTCCCATGTTAAAAGTGGATCTGACTTTGCATACCAATGGAATTCCTCCTTGTCCTCTAACTCATTGAGAGTAAAATGAATGCTCATAAAATGCCTACCCTACCATGAAATGGTGCTTCATGAAAAAGTTAAACTCTTCACAATGTCAAGGAGGTAAGAAAGGAAGCAACAACAATCTAAATCTTCAAAAAGTTGGAAAATTGAAAAACAAACCAACAACACTTGAACTTATACAGCATAGTATATAGTAAAACAATCCAAGGGACTTCACAGGAGCACGACAAAATAAAATCTGACACTAAGCCAAATGAGGAGATATTGGAGCATATGGCCAAAGGTTATGGAGGTGGATTTTAAAGAATGTTTAACGGGAGGAAGGAGAGGTGACGAGGTTGAGGGAGGTTATTCCCAAGCTCAGGGCTTTGGCAGTTGCAGGTACAACCGCCAACGGTGCAATTAAAATTGTGCTTCATGAGATTAGTATTCCGGATATTTCAGGAAGGTTGTACACTGTCGGAGATTAAAGATAGGAATGTGAATGTCTGAAGGATTTTTAGAACATGGGAGAGATTTTTAAAATTGAGGCATGGCTGAACTGGGAACCATTGTAAATCAGGGAGCACATTGGTGATGGGTGATTGGGACTTGGTGTGAAATAGGACATGAGCAGCATGACTCTGACCTCAAGTTTAGAAAGGGTAGAAAGTGAGAGGCCAGCCAGGAGCAGCTTGAAATTGTCAAGTCTATAGGTATGATGGCACAGTGGTTAGCACTGCTGCCTCACAGCGGCAGGGACCTGGGTTCAATTCCAGCCTCAGGTGACAGTGTGGAGTTTGCACATTCTTGTTGTGTCGGCATGGGTTTCCCCGGGTGCTCCGATTTCCTCCCATAGTCCAAAAATATGCAGGTTAGGTGAATTGGCAACGTTAAATTGCCCCTTAGTGTCCCAAAATGTATAGATTAGGGGATTAGCGGGGTGAATGCATGGAGTTACGGGGCTAAGGTGGGTGGCGGGCCTGGGTAAGATCCTCTGTCGGTAGAGTCAGTGCAGACCTGATGGGTTGAATGACCTCCTTCTACACTGTAGAGATTCTATGATTCTATAAATAGAATATCGGTACTTTACCGTAAAGGTATGGATGAAGGCTTCAACAGCTAAACAACTGAGGCATGGGCAGAGTCAACTGAAGTAGCAGAGCTGGAAATAAGTTGTCTTAATGCAGATTTATAGTCAGACGTTCATCTGGGTATCAAATATGACACCAAAATTGTGAACCATCTGTACAAACCAGTGTATCCAATTAAATATAACAGAACAATTCAAAACCTACTCAAATCGATTGAAATGCTAAAATGCACAATAATTAAGTCGCACATTTCTTAATTCTAGACGCAGAAATCGTGGATTGAAGGAGTTTTCAGTAAGCGAGAATGTGGAAAAATTATAACCAGTTCAAAAGATTCACACAGGTGAGTAACTTTTATCACATTCATAAACTTTGCAGGGAATCCTCTGAAATTTAGTTAAGGAATAATCATACAACATCCAATTATTGCATTGATAAACAATGATAATTTACATTTTTAATTACTTTAGTAAGCAAATTTTTACAGTTGTCAGAGAGTTTGTTTTTTGGAATCAGCTAAAACCTGGTGCTTGAATGTAGAAGAAAGCATAATTGCCCATCAATTTAGATAGGCTGACTTAATGGAATATCCTTTAATCGTCCTTAATTACATTTTCAAGCAAGCTACATGTGTATATTGGGCCTGACATGGGTAGAGACCCAAAAGGAAGAGGATGGGAAAACTGCGAGAGTCAGACTGCTTTAAATATTTAAGTAGCTGCAACTACAAGATAGGCTGTGGAAAACTCTTTTCCCTCAGCCCAGAGCTCATTTAATTCCCACTTCAGAAACTTGGGCACATAAGCCAAGGTGACATTCCAGTGTGAGCATACTACACTGTTGCAGAAGCTGTCTATTAATTGGGGATCTAAACTGAGACAATGGAAAACATTTCTCTGCACTATTTAGTAGAAGAGCAGCAAAAGTTCCCTTTGTGTCCTGGACAATGTTTATCCCTCAACCAACATCACCAAAACAAATTATCTGGTCATGATTTCAGTCTAGTTTGTGGGATCTTGCTGAGTGCAAATTGGTTGTTACATTTCTTAAAGTGAATACATTTCAAAATGTTATCAATTGGCTTCCTTAGAATCAGCGGTGGTTCCAGAGGACTGGAGAATTGCAAATGTTTACACCCTTGTTCAAAAAAGGGTGTAAAGATAAACCCAGCAACTACTGGCCAGTTAGTTTACCCTCGGTAGTGAGAAAGCTTTTAGAAATCATAATTCAGGATCAAATTAACAGTCACTGTTATTTAGTCATCTTACATATTTGATTTATCTCAGAGCATAGCAGAGATAGGTTCAAATCTATTACAGATTTATTTAGAATATTTTAAAATATCTCAGAACTTACCCTGAGTGTGGAGATATTCACTAACGTGTTTGAGTTTTTTGATGAGGTAACAAAGACTGTTGGTGACGGTAATGCTGTTTTTGTGGTGTACACGAACTTCCAAAAGACAATTGATAAAATGCCATCCAACAACTTGTGAACAAAGTGAGTACTCATGGAATAAAAGGGACAGTAGCAACATTGATATGAAATTGGCTGAGTGGCAGGGAATAAAGAATATGGTGAACAGTGTTGCTTTCAGGTTGGAGGAAGGTTTATCGTGGAGTTCCCCAGGGATTAATGTTATGACCTCTGCTATCCTGCATTTGAAACCATGAAAGAGGTTCATGAGAAGATTTACAAGCTTCATGTGAGTGGTTCTAGGGATGAGGAACTTCAGTTCTCTAGATAGATTGGAAAAGCTGGGACTGTTCTCTTTGAAGAGAAGGTTGAAAGGAGGTTTGGTAAAGGTGTTTAAAACCACGGGAAGTCTAGACAGAGTAGATAAGGAGAAACTGTGTTCAGAATTTTACGCATTATTTTTGGTGCGAGGCTGACCCAGAAGGACGTGAAATTGTGTAAGATGGATGTGCACCATGATGTCATCATGCACTCATGTGATATTTCGATCAGTAAGCGTACTGTCAACTCCTCCACATGTCCACTGACAATTAATCAGCTAGTTAAGGCAATCTAAAGTGCAATTGACTAGAATCTGATATTGCCTGTGTGACTTATAGCTCGGCACAGGGAACATGGGTAGATGATTTTTTACTTTCCTCATCCATGGGTGGGATAAAAGGGAGCTGGAGCATTGGTTGTGTGAGTTGATAAGCGTTCAGGTGAGAGTTTGCTGTTGCTTAAGTCTTGAGATTTCAGACATTTTCATCTGTTTCCTTCTAAAATATTTGCTTTGTTAGCCTTGTTCTGATGACTCTTCTGTTTTGTCAATTCTGCCGGAGCATTTCTGTCCATAGCAGCCTTCAGTGCACTGGGCAGTGCTATCTCCAATTTAGCAGATGGGAATTGTGGACGCTGCTGGGTGCAGCTCTGCTGAGGAGGAAGAGAGGGGCTGAAGGAAGCGGAAGACAGATATCCACAGGCAGCGTTGCAGGGTGAGACCTCTGGGAAGAGATGAACAGGCACAGGGGTTTTACAGCCAGCAGGGAAAGCAAGATTGAAGGCACCACAGAAGGTGCCATGAGCCTGCTACCAGAGCAGTCATGCAATGATCCAGCTACCTCAACATGCCTGAGGTCCAGTGCTGTAGGAGACTCTGCCTCTCTAGGGACACCGTGACATCATTATGCCACATGATTGGTCTGGAGATTGCCTCCAACTGTGTGGGTGGGCACCTGATGTCATTTGCTCTGAAGGTCACAAGAGCCCTCAATTCTGATGTATTCAGATCTTTCCAGTGGTCTGTGGGGGGTTAGTGTAGGCTGTCTCAATCAGCTGTCTGTAGCTGCATCAAGCTTATTCAGCTAGGTCTGCACATTCATTCATCACCAAATGGACCAAGCCAGACAGGCTGACCAAGCCAGAGGCTTTGCAGCTATCGTTGGGTTGCTCCGCATCCAGGGTGCCATAGACTACACTCATGTGGCCATCAAGGGACCAGTGGTTCAGCCAGATGCCTTTGTGAATCGGAAGATGTGCAGGTGTGAAATGTGCAGTTTGTGTGTGACCACAGAACCCACATTTTTCACATCTGTGCATGGAACCCAGGCAGCTCCCATGATGCATACATTCTACACTTAAAGGTGCCAAGACTGTTCTTGGCTCCAGCTCAGTTGGGTGGTTGGTTGCTGGGTGACAATCCCTTGAAAAGATAGCTCATGCCTCCACTCTGGCACCCTTGGACAGCTGTGGAAAGGACGTATAATCAATGTCATGCCTCCACAAGTGCAGTGGCTGGGAGGACTATAGGGCTACTGAAGATTAAGTTGAACCACTCTGGGGCAGTACCCTCCAGAGTGCATGTTGCTCATCATTGTGGTCTGTTGCACTCTGCACAACCTGGCACTGGCAGAAGAGTACCCCGGGACCCATTTGAAGATGGAGATGCTGAGGTAGCTCCACACGGAGCACGGTGGTACAATGGTCAGCATTGCTGCCTAACAGCGCCATGGACCCAGATTCAATTAAGGCCTCGGGTCATTTTCTGTGCGGCGTTTGCATGTTCTCCCCATGTCTGCATGGGTTTTCTCTGGGAGCTCCAGTTTCCTCCCACACTCCAAAGATGTGTGGGTTAGGATGATTGGCCATGCTAAATTGCCCCTTAGTGCCTGGGGGATGAGCAGGGTAAATACATGGGATTACGGGGATAGGACCTGGGTGGGACAGTTGCTGGCACAGGCTCGATGGGCCGAATGGCCTCCTTCTGCACTATAGCGACTCTATGATTCTATTCTATTCTATGATTCACATGCCTGAGAGGAAGACTCTATAAATGGATCTGATGAGGACCCCGGACAGGCACAGGGTGAGAACAAGGAGGCAGATATGATGAACCTTTGAGAGGCAAGGACACCAGGAACACCTTGATTTAACACTCCTTCAGTTAGGGTGCTGAGGTCTGGCTTCCATCTTAGTGCAACACATTTCTGAGAATACAATGTACTGACCCCAGTGTCACCTCATAGAATCATAGGATCCCTTCAGTGCAGAAGGAGGCCATTCGATCCATCGACCCTGCACCGACAACAATCCCACCCAGGCCCTATCCTCTGTAATAAAATTTGCTGTCCCTGCCATCTATCATAGGCATTGAAGAGTCCTGCACCTGTGGAGAACATGAAGGACACTCAGGGCATTGAAACAAATCTTGATTTATATTTTTACCAGAGCTGCAAGCAAGGAACAAAACATAAAACATTGTCACAGTTACACAAAAACAATACATTACATTGATGAAGTGAACAAATGTCACTCATAAAAACCTCATCTTATGCTCAAAGCGCCTTGAACTTATGCTTCTGAGTGCTACATCTTGGAGCTCCCCCCTCGCTGGCAGCAGCATTGGAGGCAGATTGCTGACTCTGCTGTTGTGTCAGCAATGATGACCTTGGCAGTTATTCAGTGTATGGCGGTGCCTGAGCGGAATCCACCTGTGAGGGTGTGCCCGGCAACATGGCTGGGCACTCCTCATTCATGACCGCCTCAGACAGTGCCATGGTCACTGGTGGAGATGCTGCTGTCCTCATCCAGAGCGCTGTGAGAGGAGCATACAGAGACAACAGGCAGCTCATCCACCAATGCGAGGTATGTTTGGACCTCACAGCTCACCATTGATGGACGGGCACCTAGCAGAGAGACCAATGCCTCATCCATCTCTCAGACTGTGGTGAACCGTAGTTGGTTACCACTATGAGTGCTGAGCCATGGATGGTCAGCACTATGGGTGTTTGTAGATATGTTACTGTAGTTACTGTTGGTGTTAGGGTTGGGCTGTTCTACCTGTTGATATTGTTCTGTGGTACACTCCAGTTGGCTCCGCCTACCAGGGGAAGTATAAAGGTCACTGCACTGCCTGGTGACCCTTTAGTCTGGGATTGTATTGTATATAGTGTGCTCCATTCTTGTCAGTAATAAAAGCCTTTATTTCCCGGGTACAATCTAGCCTCCCGAGTGATTTAATCGCGCATCACAGACTGGGGTCTTAAAGACCACAGAAAATCATAATAGCCTTCAATTAAATAAAACCATGGTTGCTTTTCATCAGACCACTTTAAAGTGTCTGCTACAATATATTTCAGATGCTAAAGTGATGCAGGTTTTGGCATATAAATCTGAATCAGCTTTCCCTAACCCCTGGCCTCCTGTGCCTGTTCTACGCCTGTGTATTAGGAGCTGAAAATGTATCTGACTAATATCTTTAGCAGACAGTTCTTTCTCTTGTGGGCCCCAAGTCTGTATTCAGCCCCGCCTGGTAAGATAAAAGACTTTTCCTTCTGCTGATAGCATCGGGTCATCCACAATCCAATTGTAATTGGTACTTGATCCACAGTACATAAGAATTTCCACTCAGTAATACATCAGTAATCAGAGAGGCTACAAGGATGGTTGCTAGTGAAAATTGAAACATAGTGGTGAGGGAACGATTGCTATTCTGAGGTTGGTGCCACAATACATCGCGAAGACATTGTAGAGGATGATGTACTTTCCAAAACAGTGTTCCACCCAATATGACAATATTTAATGGTGGCACTGAGACCATTAGTGGAAGGCATTTTATTCTGGAACTTTGAATACAAATTCATTAAATGGAAGAAATAGAAAGCCAGTTTAAAACTGCCACTGATTTTTACTAGTTTATGACTAGACTGGTTATTGCACAAAAACATTGTGTTAATTAAGTCAATTTTTCATTTATGGCAGGTGTCTCCCAGGATGTCAGATTTGCCAGAACCTGGTGAGGTAAGGCAACCTTCTAATTTTATTATTTAGCACAATATTTTTATAAGCAATATATCGGAAGTCTGAATCACAGATGAAGAAGCGAGGAATTCTCAGACCTGTTGCTTTTCTGTAAGTTTAGCAGAGTGGAAATGCTGTTCTGTTGTTGACCTTTGTTCCTTATTCTAATGGAGTATCCAAGATATCCAAGGTCAGGATGAGGTTACCTACTCTAAATAATTTTAGTTGGTCCCCATCCCATTATGGCCATACATTGGGCGCCAGCTGGGGGAGTGGGATCGTAAGTTGTTGCTGGATGCGGGGGGGGGGGGGTGAGGTGAGGAGGTGGGGGAGTGAACACCATCAACTAACACTTTGTAAGACAATTAAAATTTCCAGGAAGCTATCTTCTAAAGTTATCCAGGTCTTTACTTTATTCCAGAAACCCTGATAAGAAACACCAATTCTTCTCCTACACTGACCTGCATTCTGGTTTCTTCCCAGTTGGTGGGTAGAAAGGAGGCTGGAACCATGGAAAATCCAATGCAGGAAGCCCTACCACTGGACTCAACTCCTTTTGATATCAGGAACCTTCAATAGGGCAGTGTTATGATCCTGTTAAGGACTGTTAACAATAAAAGAAGAAATCCAAATATCCAGCAATTAACTGACAGAGCTACGCCACAAAGTTTTAATAAAAGCAAACTTTATTGTATGTATACAAAGAAATTAAACAAAGCAAGCACCACTAACTGAAGGCAATAGCTTATAAAGACTAATGCTATAAACACCGTTCTACTTTTAACTCTTTCATGAGCAAGTGTGATTGAAGGGTAGCTAATGTAAGTCCGCCATTCAAAAAAGGAGGTAGAGGGAAAACAGGGAACCATGGACCAGTGAGCCTAACATCGGTACTGGGGAAGTTGCTAGAACCTATTATCAAGGATTTCATAACTTGGCATTTGGAAGGCAGTGGTCAGACAAAATCAACACAGATTTACGAAAGGGAAATCATGCTTGATGAATCTATTGGAATTCTTTGAGGATGTAACAGGTCGAGTTGACTGAGGAAAACCAGTGGAAGTGGTTTAATTAGACTTTCAGAATGCTTTTGACAAGGTCTCACATAGCAGACTACTACGTAAAGCTAAAACAAATGGAATTGCAGGTAATGTCTTACAATCCCTGCAGTGCAGAAGGAGGCCATTCAGCCCCTCGAGTCTGCACCGACCACAATCCCATGCAGGCCCTATCCCCAAAACCCCATGCATTTCCCCTAGCTGGTTCCACTGACACTAAGGGGCATTTAGCATGGCCATCCCCCTAACCCGCACATCTTTGGACTGTGGGAGGAAACCGAAGTACCCGGAAGAAACCATATAGACACAGGGTGAATTGAAATGGATAAAAAGCTGGTTAGCAGATAGAAAGCAAAGAGTTGGCATAAATGGGTCTTTTTCTGATTAGCAGTCAGTAACTAGTGGGGTTCCGCAGGGATCGGTGCTAGGACCCCGATTGTTCACATTATATATTAATGATTTGGAAGACAGAACTGAATGTATTATCTCCAAATTTGCAGGTGATACAAAGTTGGGTTGGAGGGTGAGCTGTGAGGAGAATGCAGAGATGCTTCAGCATGATTTGGACAGGCTGAGTGTGTGGGCATCTGCATGGCAGATGCGCAGTGCAATGTGGATAAATGTGATGTTATCCACTTTGGTAGCAATAATAGGAAGACAGATTATTACTTGAATGGGTGTAAATTGAGAGAGGTGGATACTCAATGAGACCTTGGAGTGCTTGTGCATCAGTTGCCGAAAGTAAGCGTGCAAGTACAGCAGGCTGTAAAAAGGGCAAATGGTATGTTAGCCTTCATAGCGAGAGGATTTAAGTATAGGGATAGGCATGTTTTGCTGCAATTTTATAGGGCATTGGTGAGGCTGCACCTGGAGTATTGTGTGCAGTTTTGGTGTCCTTATCTGAGGAAGGATGTCCTTGCTATAGAGGGAGCAGAGAAAAGGTTTACCAGGCTGATTCCTGGAATGGCAGGTCTGTCATATGAGGAGAGATTAAGTCAGTTAGGATTGTATCCACTGGAGTTTAGAAGAGTGAGAGGAGATCTCATAGAAACTTATAATTTTCTAACAGGGTTAGACAGAGTAGATTCAGAAAGAATGTTCCCAATGGTGGGGGAGTCCAGAACTAGGGGTCATTGTTTCAGGATAAGGGGTAAACCTTATTTATAGTCTGTCCCAAATATATAAATGGCATTGCTGAGCATAATACATTTTAAACTGGACTAATTCATCACTTGATGATTTTGTTCACCTATTGCTAACTTAAAAAGGATGAAATACTTTAGGTAAATATCTAAAGGTACGTTGTTGTCATATAGGCATCTGGTACATAAAGACTGAGGTGAGGAAAAATTTCTTCACCCAGAGGGTGAATGTGTGGAATTCACTGCCACAGAGTGTAGTTGAGATCAAAACGTTGTCTGATTTCAAGAAGAAATTAGATATTGCTCTTGGGGCTAAAGGGATCAAAGAATATGGGAGGGGTGGAGGGGGATAAGGATATCGAATTTGATGATCAGCCATGATCAAAATGAATGGCGGAGCAGGCTCGAAGTGCTGAATGGCCTACTCCTACTTCTAGTTTCTATGTAAGTGGGGGGAAGGGAAGGATAAAATTGCAAGAAGTATGATAGTTAATGAGAAACAAAGCAGGTGAGCATTTTGGAGGGTGGGTTCACCTGCATGGAAAATTACAAAAAGAGTTAAAAGGAAGGAGAGCTCAGGAGAAGTTATTAAAGTCTCCAGAACAAAAGTAGGACAGAATGTTTGGAAAGGGTTTTGAATCTAACTTCAGGCACAGCAGATAAGGAGATGACAATGAGAAGGGGGGTGGGTAATGCAGGACTGAGGGTGTTGTATTTTAATGTGCGCAGCATGCGAAATAAAGTAAATGAACTTGTAGCGCTGTTTGAAATTGGCGGGTACGATGTTGTGGGCATCACAGAGATGTGGCAGAAAGGAGATCAGGGCTGGGAGCTAAATATCCAAGGATACACATCCTATCAAAAGGACAGAACCGGAAAGGTAAAAAGACCATGATGTGCAGGCCTCTGAGCAGTAGTCAGGATGTGGGGCACAGGATATACCAGGAGATGAAAAAGGCCTGTCAGAAGGGAAAGGTTACAATGATCATGGGGGACTTCAGTATGTAGGTGGGTTGGGAAAGTCAGGTTGGTGGTGGATCCCAAGAAAAGGAATTTGTGGAATGTCTATAAAATGGCTTTTTGGAGCAGCTTGTGCTGGAACCCAGTAGGGAACATGCAGTTCTGGCTTTGGTGATGTGTAATGAGCCAGACTTGATGAGGAATCCTAAAATGAAGGAACCCTTAGGAGGAATGGACCATAATATGATAGAATTCACCTTGCAATTTGAGCGGGAGAAGCTGGAATCAAATGTAATGGTATTGCAGTTGAGTAAAGGAAACTACAAAGGCATGAGGGAGGAGCTGGCCAGAGTTGACTGGGAGAGGAGCTTAGCAGGAAAAATGATGGAACAACAGTGGCAGGAGTTTCTGGGAGTAATTCAGGAGACACAGCAAAATTTCATCCCAAGGAAGAAGAAATGTATAAAGAGGAGGATGAGGCAGTCATGGCTGACGAGGGAAGTCAGGGACAGCATAAAAGCAAAAAAAAAGCATATTATGTGGCAAAGATTAATGGGAAGCCAGGGGATTGGGAAGCCTTTACAGACCAACAAAGGACAACTAAAAAAGAAATAAGGGGGGAGAAGATGAAATATGAGGGTAAGCTAGCTGGTAAAATAAGGGAAGATTGCAAAAGTTTTTTTAGATATATAAAGGGTAAGAGAGAGGCAACAGTGGACATTGGACCACTGGAAAATGATGCTGGCAAAGTAGTAATAGGGAGCAAAGAGTGGTGGAGGAACTGAGTAAGTACTTTGCATCAGTAATATAAGATAATATTATGACATTCAGTATGCACTCTACTCACAGAAAGTAATTTGATTAATTGGGGGTTCCCTTAATTTGAAACTCAGCAACTCGATTGAGATGGGCACTGGGATTGCTGGAGGCAAATACATGCTGTCTTGACTTTTGTATCTGGAGAGCGTGAATGCCCAAGGGGGAGAATTTAAGTTGCCTTCCTTTACTGGAATAACTGCAGTCATTGGTAGGTGTATGAAAGAGATTTGAGCTGATGAATTTGAGCGTTTTTACAGCAAGAGCAATGAAGGGATGGTTGGGGAGCGGAATCTTCAACATCTGATTTTCGTTGTCATCAGAGCGATTGCAGTGTATATACATAGAACATAACTGAAGCAAAATTTTATAATTGTTGAATAATTATAGCAGTATAGTGGCACCCCACAAATAACATCATGGATTCAGGCTTGCACTTTTCACATAGGCCTATGTTACTGATGTTAACTGTGTCCATGTGGGGGGTGGGGAGGGATGAGGCAGGGGATTAGAAGCAAAGACCAGAAACTTTCCAAAGAAATCGTGGGAAACATGTGAACAACCCTTTAATTGATTAATGGCGGCTGTCTAAATTGCTGGATTAATACAGTGGGTGTGTATGAAAGATACAGCTGAACTAGCGTTTGCATTTACTTGTCCTGTACAAATGGGGTGCCTTTTCACTGCCCTTTAAGAACTAAGGCAAAGATCACTGCTAAAAGGCACTATTGGGTACGATCTTGGCATTGCCACTGTGATTACAGCTGTGAAATTATAAGGCCTGAGATTTTTGATGGATTGCTTCAGTAGCTGTAGCTAGTTCCACATCTCTCCAGATAGGCTGGGTACTAAAGGAAAAAGTGAGCCTGTATTCTATTGTAGTTGCTTTGATGCAGAGGGAGAATGCAGGTGACCAGGAATGCACAAATACACTCACAAATGACACCTATTTGAAGAGAAGTATTGAACAAATGTATTCTTTCCAAAGTACTCCTTTATTTCCCCGCTAAAACAAAATTCCATTTACTGGCTGATTTTTCTCTTAAGACAAATTAATAAAATTCAGATATCCAGATTTTACTGCATAATTTATAGTCTGTCCCAAATATATAAATGGCATTGCTGAGCATAATACATTTTAAACTGGACTAATTCATCACTTGATGATTTTGTTCATCTATTGCTTACTTAAAAAGGATGAAGTACTTTGGATAAATATTTAAAGGTACATTGTTGTCATATAGGGGTCTGGTACACAAGGGGTTAATGTGAGACTGAGTACAATACCAGTCACAAAGTGATGTAAAAGAACATTTGACCTACACTCGGAGTCAGTCTAGTGTTGGACAGAGATGTGTGCGCAAGTTCCAAGTTTGAACCCTTCACTGTATATATGTACTTGCTTCTTGTAGTTAATGAATACATATACTTAACCTACTTAAAACTACAACAACATCATTAACGCCTTCTGGATGGCATCGAACACACTGCAACAACTGTAACCTCTCCAGCCCAGAAAGCTAATATTCGGGAACACAAGCAGACATGGGGAGAACGTTCAAACTCCAAACAGACAGAAGGGAATCTTTTGAATAGACCCAAGCATAATTTTTTCTATTATACTTTGAGAACAGAAACCTGGAAGATACAGTATTTGGATAAGTAAAACAATTTATAATGTTTTATCACTGTTTCATATTTCAGATGTTTTCTGGTTCACACATGTGGTCAGGCATTCTAATGTTATCCAGAACATTCCAAAATCCAGAAATGACTGGGTCATAAGCATTTTGGACTGGACAGGTTACAGTGTATTTCATGAAATTGCTGCTCTAAGCAGACTTTGGGAACATCTGATGCCTCTGAAGTTACATCGTTCGAAATAAAGCTCTGCAGTTTTAATGTTGACTTTGATCCTTGTGCTTTGAATACAGATGCTGCTGTGGTCGGCTGGTTGGTGATCACCCTGGCTTAGATAGCAACTTACCAGTCTATTTATCAGCCCGGGATGAGGGGCAGGAGGAGTGGTGTGTTCATAAACACACCATAGCAAGTCCAACTGATGCCTTTGGTACCGTAGACTTCCAGGATGGTGCTTATTCCTATCGTGCTAAGGTTGGTTGCATTTCACAGGTAGTAGAGAACCATAGAATCTTTATAGTGTAGAAGGAGGCCATTTGGCCATCGTTTATGCCGACTGTCCGATAGAATATCATGCCCAGGCCCACCCCCCCTGCCCTATACCCATAACCCTGTTCGTTTACCATGGCCAATCCACCTAATCTACACATCTTTGGACACTAAGGGACAATTTAGCATGGCCAATCCACCTAACCTGTGGGAGGAAACTGGAGTACCCAGAAGAAATCCACGCAGACATGGGGAGAATGTTTAAACTCCAAACAGACAGAAGGGACAGGGAATCATCCAAGGTGCCACCGTCTCTCATTAGCATTTGATGCTCCCTAACGATTGTCTATAATTGGTCCTGATTTTAACTAACCCTGCTTGGTCCAGGTAGGGAGGCAGTTAGCCACTTCGACTCCGCAGCCTTACCGTCACATTCCCATTGTTCAGGCAAGTGGGACGCTCAAAGGAAAGATGCAGAGTCTTTCGATACCTATGCAAATCATGGGTCAGGTCCCAACTGCAATTCTCGTTGTCGGTCTAATTTGACAAAGAGTGACAGCTTCCCCTTTAGGAGAGACGAATGCAGATAAATCTTAAAATTTAATTTCATATTTTCTTGTGGGCCAGAAGGAGAAGGAGTGTTCCACCAGTCCTCATGAGAGAAATCTTTATAGTGCTGTGCTTTTAATATAGAATTTTTTTCCAGTATGTCAAAACTTTTTATTAGTGGTGTGACATGTTTAATAATTTAGTTCTTCTAGTACAGATTTCTGTGTGACAGAAGCATAAAATGAGAATTCTGGTGCAGAGGGTAATGGATAAAGTTCAATTTCTGATCTAGGTGTAAAATCTAGCGAGATATGAATTTTCTTTTGGGAGGGACAATTTTTGCTTTCCCAATATGTTAAGTTTTTACAAAAAGTCGCAGAAGTAGTCTATTATTATTGCCTATTATTGTCTAATATTGTCTTTCAGGTATTGAAAGATTTACAGTACTTTAGTAGAACAGACAAAAAAAGGACATTTGAAAAAGACAAAAGCAATTGAGCTCTGGTTACCTGAAATGCTAACTCTGTTCCTCTCCACAGATGCTGCCTGACCTGCTGAGTATTTCTAGCATCTTTTGTTTTTATTACAGTTGAAAAAGAACCTTTCCAATAGCAATTTTGACAGAGGAGTTTAGGGAGCCACAATATCCACAGGAACCTTAGCTCTTCCCAACTGGCAGATCTTGGCTCCTCCCTTCTACCCCCATTTGCTCTTTCTTGCCTGTCCACTGTCACTCACTCAGGTGCTACCTTCGTAAGTTCATTCCCAGCATCATCTGCAAAGACTAACTGTGCTGGTGTTTGAACGTGTTGAAGAATGATGCAGGGTGATGCCCTCATATTCCAGGCCAATTGCGGTTGGTTCATCCAGGCCTACAAGGACAGAAAAGAAACAATGACCAGAATTTTACTGGTTCAGTGATGGTGTTGGTGTAAAATGGGAACGGACGGCATTTGGCTGGAAATCTGACATCTTTATATCACTTCTGGATTTTACTAATGACATGAACGATAGAGGTTGGCCTTTGCACGTTGATCTGACAGGACACCAATTAACATTGCTGAAAGGCCAATTAAATGCAATTTTACAGCACATTTAGTATTTTACTGATGCTGCATAGAGATTATGAGACATCAGAGCCTCATCTGGTTAAACAAGGCAGCTAGCAAGCCACAGTATGTGCTGGCACTCTCAGAAAACTATCAAGAGAGCCGGCATGCAGTGGCTGAAAAGGTAATCCACAGATCATACTGCCAGAGTGAGAGAGGCTGGCAGAAGTGGGGAGAGGATGCCAATACTGAGGGAGGGTGCTACCAGAGTCACATGGGGCAATGTTACTTACTCCAAAGAAACGACTCGGAGAAAGGCTTCTTTGACAGGGATGGTAGGGGTTAGGGGAATCTAGACAAAACGCCTCGAAATGAAAGAAAAGCTAAAAGCTTCCTGTCTTGGGCCTCATTTATCCAGAACTGAGAGCCTCTGTTCAAGAGGAGTGGCAGTTCAGAAGGAGGTGCTAGGGAAGTTGCATGAGGAACCTCAGGACCGGCAAGAGGGCCAGCGTCATGGTGGGTACCCTGCAGAAGGACATGCCAATAGTCACCTGCTTGCAGAAGAGCCAATCCCCAGGAGAGAGTTTACTGCCTGAGGCTGAACTCCCTCGAGATGTCCAAGCGTGAGTGTCAGCGAAGGCTGCAGCTCTCCAGGGAGGCTGTCACCTTTGCTGGAGGATGAACTGATTCCCATGGGAGCTGGTGGACACCCAGTGCCAGTGGTGCTGAATATCACTGTGGATCTGAACGTCTATACCTCCAGTTCTTTCTAAGGATCCACTGGGAAATGTGTGGGAACTCTCATTCTGCTGCCTATTGGTGGATCATGGTGATGGCTAATGCTATGTTCAAGATGGCCAGTGACCATATGCTCACAGAACAGACCTTGATAGTTAGCAGAGAGGCTCATTAAATTTGGAGTCATCGCTGGATTCCCCCAGGTGCAGGGTGTCAATGACTGCACACATGAACCAGCCAGTGGTCTTCACAAATAGGAATGACTTCCATTCCATCAATGTCCAACTGGTATGCAACAACTGAAAAGGGATCCTTTGGGGGTGTGCCCAGCTCCCAAGAAGCATCCACAAGATCTACATACTTCGACAGACCTAGGTGCCACAGTTTTCCACTTCTTCCTCCCTCCTCATGTGTGCCTGCAGGGATCGATACTCTAGACAACTACTATTCAGTAAAGACATGGTTACTCAAGCCTGTGAGGAACACACGGGTGCCGAGGAAAGATACAATCCCTGCCATGAGTCAACCTGAGGAACCAACAAGCAGGCATCTGACCTTCTGATGCTATGATCCAGGTTCCTAGACCAACCTGGTGGAGCCTTCAGTATGCCTTTGTATGGGCCTCTTCTTTTGTGGTGATCTCTTCTACACCACACAGACTGGCATTGCAGAGTGGGGAGGCGCTGAATAAGAAGAACATCACTGATCTTGATGCCTCCTCTGATGATGAGGCTGTGGAGGAGCCAGTTGACCAGACATTGAAAGATGACGGACCCTTTCAACTACAGGCAAGGCACAGTAAGGCAGGGGAGGCACGGTGGCATTGCAAGGCATGGTGGCACAGTGGTCTGCTGCCTCACAGCGCCAGGGACCCAGGTTCAATTCCGGCCTTGGGTGACTGTCTGTGTGGAGTTTGCACAGTGTCCCCGTGTCTGCATGGGTTTCCTCTGGGTGCTCCCATTTCTTCCGAATATGTGTGGATTAAGTGGATTGGCCATGATAACTTGCCCCTAATGTTAGGGGGATTAGTCAGATAAATGCGTAGGGTTACAGAGATAGGGCCTGGGTGGGATTGTTGTTGGTGCAGGCTCGATGGACTGAATGGCCTCCATCGGTACTGTCGGGATTCTGTGAAGCAAGAAAGGGTCAAAATGCTTTCCCTTTTATGAGCCCTGCTGTTGCCTCTTTCACTTTGCATTCCATCACCTGAATCCCAGTTGTACAAAGCGCAATGGCAAGGCTGAGGCGCTGAATGGATTAGTCCATCATCTCAAGTTCATTGAGGGAGCAAGGTGTAGATGATATGTCACACGGCAATGAGAAGCAGTGTTAAAGATTTATTTAGCTGTGCAATTGAAACGAGACTTTACATCTACATAATGTAAGCATTTGTGAACTGTGGTGTTATGGCTGTCCTCCAACTTTGCTGCTCGTGTGGCTTGGGATGACCTTGGTGGACATCCTTAGCTGCTTGAAACCTGTAAGGCTCAGCAGGCTGAAGGTCTCCTGCACATGTATGTCTCCAACCAGTGGAGAGTTTTCCCCTGATTTCTATTGACGTCAGTTTTTCTAGGTCTCCTCGATGCCATACTTGGTCAAATACCTTGCTGTCAAGTTCACCTTATCACACCTCCTGAGTTCAGTTCTTTTGTTTATGTTTGGACCAAGGCTTAAATGATATCAGAGCTGAGTAGCCCCGGCATAACCTGAACTGAGCTTCAGTGAACAGGTCGCTGCTGTACAGGTACTGTTTGATGGCATTGTTTACATCTTTCATTACTTTGCTATTGATTAAGAGTATACTAATAGGATGGTAATTGGCCGGGTTGGATTTGTCCTGCTTTTTGTGGACAGGATGCCAGTGTTGTGGGTGCACTGGAACAGTTTGGCTGGGGGTGTAGCTGGTTCTGGAGCACATGTCTTCAGAACTATTGCTGGAATATTGTCAGGGCACAAAATTGGAGTGAATCAAATTTGCTAAAGACTGGCATCTGTGTGCTGGGGAACTCTGGAGAAGGCAGAGATGGATCATCCACTGAAGATTGTTACAAATGCTTCAAATATGTTCAAATCTTGAACCTTTTTTGAATTACCCAGGAGCTTGGGGAGCCAACAGTTGCCTGTTTTGTTCTCCATAGCTACACCTTGGCTAACCAGATTCAATTTTTTCAATCAACGCCTTTTCTCCTGTGGTATAATTTATTGTGAACATTCTTATGTAATAAAAAGCTTTGGAAACTTGTCTCTCTTTTCAGCAATATTTAAGTTCTGGAAGACCAAGGAACTATTCATCAAATGTTATTAACTGAGAGATTGCCCAGACAGTGACAGATATATGCACATTCTCAGGCAGTCCTATGGCAAGCTATACCTTTGTTTTGCCATTCAAGCATTCAGATCACATAATGGATACTTTCAACACCTTCTCAGCCTTCTGCATGCTCATTTAATTTCCCTTTGTCTAATTCCACCCCCCTCCCTACCCTCATAGTATAAATCTCTGCTGACTCTCTTTCCTCTCAGCTCTGACGAAGGGTCATCTAGACTCGAAACATTGGCTCTACTCTCTCTCCACAGATGCTGTCAGACCTGCTAAGATTTTCCAGCATTTTTCTGTTTTTGTTTCAGATTCCAGCATCCACAGTATTTTGCTTTTATACAGATATATGCCATTTAGGGTGTAGTAAATGACCATACATCATGCAGCTAGATGGTATTATAGTGATTTGATGGGTGAAGTCCCTGAAGGATATCGGCAAGGTTTTCAGATGTAAGTTACATTGTACAATTATAAGTTGGAACCAATGCAATGAATGTATGCTTGTTTATAAGATGCCATGGAAAGAGCTGTGAAGTTATGTGGGAGAACAACATGTAAAACCAAGAAAATCTACAATGGATTGATGGACAATGCTTCGTGACCTAAATATTTGTGCCATTTATTTGCTACATGCTACTTTGTCTCCTTTCATATTTATTTCCTAATGTTGAGGCTGGCTATTGATTTCTGTCAGGTCTGGGGCATTACTGCCTTTGGAGAGAATCCCCTGAACTAACAAACAGAGGAAATCTTTCTTATATCCACCTCCTGCAGCAGCAGTTACAACCTGTCAGTCAGCAAGCACAAGTTGGGTACTCCAATACTCCTACTTACTGCTGTTTCTATTTCTGTTGCATTTTGCCATTTCCTTCCCTTACACAATCTTTAGAGAAGCTGTAAGCAATCGAAAACTCTTTAGAAATATAAAACAATTTTGTCCCCATATGTGCAACCTTTCAGCGGGGGGGCTTGCTGTTAAATTTTCCAAGTAAGTTATTTCAAAAATGCAACAGGATATTATAATCAGCCCCAAGAATGGGATAATGTTGAGTAATAATAGGGGGGATTTTCCAAAAAACAAATGCATGATACTTTATTTTATATTCACTGTGAATTCTCTTCAGTATATTAGAGTTTCGTATGACACTGAGCTGCACCAGTTGCTCCATTTGATGTTGAAAGAATGGCTGATGGAACTCCCAAAGCTGCTAATATCTGTCCACGGAGGTAGCCAGAACTTTGAACTTCCTCCAAAAGTGAAACAAATTTTTGGGAAAGGACTTATCAAAGCAGCCGAGACGACTGGGGCCTGGATAGTAACCGAGGGCTTCAACACAGGTCGGCTGAATTCTACGCGTCACATTTGGGGTTCAGATTTTGGAAAGCCAGAATTTAATTACTTTTTTTTTAGATGTGAACCAGTGTTCAAAATCATTAGGTCAGCTTGAGTAGTAATTTTGTAAACTGTCAGCGTTGGTTTGTCTAAATTCATAATTTATCCATGTTACCTCCAAATTTTGTGAGATAATTATTTTGACTCATTTACACAGTCACATTGACAGAGGAAGTCATGGCCAGTTGCTTTCCACATTATTAGCAGATTGTGTAGGGATAAGCAGATATGGAAAGTGAGGAATCATTGAACATGCATGAGAAGAAGATTAGTGATGTGGCAGAACTTTTATAAAAATGGTCCTACATGGGCTTAAACAACAGGGTGAACTGAATGGCCAGATAGAACTTTTCTCCTTTCTATAATCTTAGGCTCTTATAATGGGTGTCCTCAAACCCTCCAGTTTGACTCTCTCATATGGACTTGAACCCTTTTTCGTTGCCCGTTTTGGGACGGAATGTTAGACGCCATTTGGGAGGAACTTTCTTATTCATGGGATGTTGGCATCGCTGACAAGGCTGGCACTTACTGCCCATCATGAATTACCTTTGAGAAGGTGGTTGGGAGCTGCCAATGACATCATCAAGCAGGCTAAGCAGCCAATCAGATTAAGGAATTCTGCCCGACATTAAATTGGATGTAAAAAGCACTAATCATCAATCATTTTTTCATTACTTTATAGATAAATAAAAATGGGGACATTTAAATGGGATTAAAATATCAAATGAAATATCATTTTTAAAAATGTTTTAATTATCTATGGAATTCCTAACATGGAATGGAGGGAATTGCCCTTCCGACATCTGCCCGATAAAGGCCGCAGTAAGGTGGAAGCCCCACCCCTGAGAGCCGCTGGCCAATTGGAGAAAACAAGGGTGATTCAGTGGTTTTCGGCAGCCTTTCCCTTTTCCCAATGCTGGGTCTCTCAATTGGACACAGAGGGCAGGATGTTCTGGCCGTGCTCGCCCCAAAACCGAAAAATCCCCCTCGAGGTCAACAGATCTTTGCGTGGTCCGTGTCCCGCCTTCTACAATTCCCGTGGTGGGTGGGATGGTAAAATTCTGGCCAGAGTGGCTGTCAATGAGGGGGACACACTTCCACCCCACTCCCGGTAGGCCGCCGGCAAGCTCCCGGAATCGTGTATCCTCCATCTGCCAGTGATTGAATACCAGCGGCGGGCAGCAGGATGACGGCCTTAATTGGCCACTTAGGGGAATGATTGGCCTCCAGATGGTAAGGTCACCCTGTACCCTTCGTGCCCTGAACTTGGCCAGGGGTTCATCATGGGCGGAATTGACCCAAAATCTGTCAGTGCCAGGTTCAGACACTTCAGATTTTCTGGCGCTCAGTGCACAAAGAATCTCAGAGTGTGCTTTGCGATGTCAGTCTGGTGGCGTGGCACCTGATAGAGCTGGCAAGACTGACTCCACAGAGATCAGAGCGCCATCCACCCACCCCCCACCACTCCTGACCTATGGAGACCCACCCTACCCACCCCCAATATTGAAGTGGAGAATGAACCTCCCCTACAAACATCCCTAACCCTAACCCCCCCTCCCCACCCCCCACCACCAGGCAAGCATCAGAACATTCCTGCATTCCCCCCTCTGACATCCACCCCAGGCATCCGGGTGTGCCCACTCAAGCATTCCCCTCCAGGCTTTGAGGCACTCTTTTCCTACCCATCCACTGCCAGATTGGCATTGCTAGGGCGCTACCTGGCCATATCCCTCACCACCCAGGGGCTATACTTACCTGTGTGCCCCCAGCATGGTTGTCATGACTGTTTTTGTTTATGAAAATGAGTAGTGATTCATTCCAACGTGACTTCCCGCCAGCTGGGGTGGGATGTTGAGGGCAGATGTTGCAGCATTAAGCCTCATAATGATATTCAAAATTATTATAAAATACGCTAATTAGGCTTGTGCTCTTCCTGGGCATGGCCCTGATTATGTCAGGGATGCAGCTTTGCAAGTTGCTATCTGGTCAAATAATTAAATTAAATTCAACACCTGTGTTCTTTTTCTCTCTCCAGTTACAGGATAATTAACAATGAATGTTGTGATTTTTAAAATAGGAACTTCTAGACATGTTGGGGATGCAGTAAGAGATCACACTTCCCCGTATTTACGAAAGATCTGCATAATAGGAATTACACCCTGGGGAGTCATAGAAAATCACCGAGATTTGATTGGGCAAGATGTAAGTAACCTGTGCCTGACTGACCAAGCCATTCTATCTGATGATAAAATAGTGCTAGTTTAAAAAAAAATAATTCACAGGATGTGGGCATTGCTGACAAGGTCAATATTTAATGCCTATTTATTGCCGTCTTCTTGAACCACTGCTGTCCGTGTTGTGTAGGTACACCCAGAGTGCTGTTAGGAAAAGTTCCAAAATTTTGACCCAGTGACAGTGAAGAAACGATGATATAGTTGCACGTCAGGATGGTATATAGTTTGTGGTGTGTGGCTTGGAGGGGAACTTGCAGGTGGTGGTGTTTCCATGCATCTGCTGCCTTTGTCTTTCTAGGTGGTAGAGGTTGTGGGTTTGGAAGGTGCTCTTGAAGAAGCTCGTTGAGTTCCTGTGGTTCATCTTGTAGATGGTACACACTGCTGACACTGTGTGTTGACAGTGGAGGGAGTGATATTTAAGCTGGTGGATAGGGTGCCAATCAAGTGGGCTGCTTTGTCCTGAGTGCGGTTGGAGCTGCACTCGTCCAGGCAAGTGGAGAGTATTCCATCACACTCCTGACTTGTGCCTCGTAGATGGTGGACAGACGTTGGGGAGTCAGGAGGTGAGCTAATCTCTTGAAAAATTCACAGCCTCTGACCTGCTCTTGTAGCTACAATATTTATATGGCTAGCCCAGTTCAGTTTCTGGTCAGTGGTAACTCTCAGGATTTGTCAGTGGATAATTAAGGGCAGGGTTTTATGGCCCCACTTGCCACCGCTGGGATTGTCTAGTGCTGCTGAAAGTAACTGGACTTTTGGCTGGGCTCCAGCATCTCCCGGAGTTGTTCCCTCCACAATGGGGCCAGAAAATCCCTGAATTAGCGATGGTAATGGAATTCAATTTCAAGGGGAGATGGTTAGATACTCTCTTGCTGGAGATGGTCATTGCCTGACACTTGTGTGGTACAAATGTCACTTGCCATTGATCAGCCCAAGCCTGAATAATTTTCATGCATAATCCCATTTACCTGTCATCAATACAATCTGATATGTTTGAACTCACTGCCTCCAAAAATATAGACCTAAAAATGTATAGAAATAAAAGTAGAACACTAGAGTGCGCGCTTTCTCAACTAATGCAACTGCTAGAGTAAGATTCAATATAATCTAGGTAGCCTTCAGCAAATCATTTGGGCACAATTGGTTATCTGGGTAGAAATTCTGTTCAAAACTGCACTAGCTTTCAGAAATATTTTTCCTAAAATTTATCCCTAAACTTATTCACATATCACAGATCTTAAAATCCGGCGCAAACATACATATCTGGGCAGTGTTCTAGAAAGAACTTTGAAAATTTAAATTTTTACTAAAATATTCTCTTTGATATATTTAAAAACATCAACATAGTACAGTTCATTCATGTAGCTGAAAAATGTGTATCACAAAAATAAGCATTTTAATGAGAGGGGGAGAAATTTGTTTGTGTGGCGTTACCTCTGGTCGCGTTATGCAGACTTCCTCAGTTCTCTGGAACAGACAATACATGCATCACAATCTACTTGGCTTACCTGACATTCTTCAATGATATCAATGAAGAACTGCTGTACGAGCTACACTAGTAGTGTAGTCTCTTGTGAGGCTGCCTGTCTAAGTGAATTGAGATAAATGCTTCACTACACAAAAATAGATGTTTCTCCCAGGGTCTAGTAGCCCACCATTTCAATTGATTTTCATAGAATCATACAGTGCAGAAGAGGCCCTTCAGTCCATTGAGTTCCCATCTAATCCCATCAGGCAGCACTTGGCCCATAGCCCTGAATGTGATGATGTGCCAAGTGCTCATCCAGATACTTTTTAAAGGATGTGAGGCAACCCGCCTCTATCACCCTCCCAAGCAATGCATTCCAGACCATCACCACCCTCTGAGTAAAAAAGATGTTCCTCATATCCCCCCCAAACCTCCTGCCTCTCACCTTAAACCTATATTCACTCATGACTGACCCTTCAACTAAGGGGAACAGCCACTCCTTATCCACTCTGTCTATGTCTCACATAATCTTCTACACATCGGTCAGGTCGCCCCTCATCTTCTCTGCTCCAACAAAAACAACCCAAGTCTATCCAACCTTTCTTCATAACTTAAACATTCCATCCCAGGCAACATCCTGGTGAATCTCCTCTGCACCCCCTCCAGTGCAATCACATCCTTCCTATAATGTGGCGACCAGAACGGCACACAGTACTCTAGCTGTGGCCTCACCAAAGTTCTATACAACGTCCTGCTTTTGTAATCTATGCCTCGATTGATCTGCCTTTTTCACCACCCTACTAACATGCCCTTCTGCTTTCAGAGATCTGTGGACAAACTCACCAAGGTCGCTTTGTTACACAGCATTTCCTAGTGTCCTGCCATTCATTGAGTACTTTCTTGTTAAATTACTCCTTCCAAAGTGTATCACCTCACACTTTTCAGGGTTAAATTCCATCTGCCCATTTGACCATTCTGTCTACATTTTCCTGTAGCCCAAGACACTTCGCCTCACCGTTCACAACCCAATCAATCTTTGTGTGATCCGCAAACTCACTAACCATACCCCCCACATATTCATCAATGTCGTTTATATAAACGACGAATAATAGGGATCCCCTATGGTACGCCATGAACAATCATGCTAATATCAGCCCACCATGCTCATGCATTTAGGCAGGATAAAATGCAGCATTCAGCAGCAATGTGGGGAAAAAGACAATAAGGCCAAATTAAAATCACAATAATCAACGATTTTTTTTAACAATTGGATAAAATATTGGACCAAAGGCAGCTATATGGAGTTAGACGATAGATCAGCCATAACTTAAAAATTAAAAAACCTTTTGAAGGATGTCCTTGCACCCCAAAAAATAATTTAATTTTAGGAACTTTGTCAAAGGGCTGTAAACTGATGCAGATAGTGGAAACTCACCATCATGATTAGTTTGAGTGAGTCTGGCCAATATTGTGGGCAAGGATAGCTCCGAGCACAATGTTCTTTAAAGCAGTGCAAAAGATTCATGGAATCATAGGATCGCTACAGTGCAGAAGAAGGCCATTCAGCCCATCAAGTCTGCACTGACTACATAGAAATATAGAAACATAGAAGATGGGAGCAGGAGGAGGCCATTTGGCCCTTCGAGCATGCTCCACCATTTACTACGATCATGGCTGATCATTCAACTCAATAGCCTAATTCTGCTTTTTCCCCATAACCTTTATAGGGGAATCCCTACAATCCTGCCCAGGCCCTATCCCCATAACACAATGCATTCACCCTAAGTTAGTGCCCCGACACTAAGGGGCAATTTAGCATGGCCAATCCACCTAACCTGCATATCTTTGGACTGCAGAAACCACTGGATATAACTTGCCTTTAAAATTCCCCAATCTTGTGCTGGTTTGGCTGATTGCAGGCAAATTGTGCTAAAGATAACTGCGCCATTGCAGGAACCCCAGCTCCCAATATATCTGAAGTTTCGGTGAAATATTTTGCACCCAGCTTGTGCAGGTATTGTGGAACCATCTGCAGTATGTAGACTCACTCTATTTCAGGTTCACACTGACTGCAGCATAACCACAATCAGTGCGAAGATTGATTACTAAACTTGAAAATCAGTTTTAAAAGTGTCCCAGCATCTACCACACTGCATTTTGAGGTTTTGATTTTGTGAACAGGCAGCATTATAGACTGCTCTACACCAAAGTTTCAACAACATTGGGATGCTATTGAGTGAGATCCTGTGGATGTATTTAAAATACTTGCAGCATGGCATTGTTTAGTGGGGAGTGCTCCAAAGTAATGTTTTATTAACGTACATTCAGGTATCCCTACATACTAACATCATAGCTACATCCAATATAATTCGGCAGTATTGATATGTGTTGAAAAATATTATCTCAATTTTGAACTATTTATATGCAGTAAAGTACTAAAGTTTTGATAATGATTTTAAGCAGGTTGTGTATAATGTTTTTCCCTAGGGAGTGTGTCCCTATCAGATACTTGGCAATCCCTTGAGCAAGCTGACCAGTTTAAATAGCAAGCATTCACATTTCATCCTAGTAGATGATGGGACTGTTGGCAAATATGGGAGTGAAATGAAGCTGAGAAGGAAGCTGGAAAAATATATTGCACTTCAGAAAATCCATACTCGTAAGTACAGGCAGACAACTCCCCGACAAGAATGTCTCCCTAGGTCCCAACATTTTAGTAAATGTTTTCTTTCAATGTTAACAGCCTTGTAAGATATTTTAATGCAATTCATCTTTTCCTTTTTTCCCAATATAGGGATGGGCCAAGGTGTCCCTGTAGTGGGACTGGTGATTGAAGGTGGACCCAATGTTATCCTGACGGTGTGGGAATATGTAAGGGATGTTCCCCCTATACCTGTTGTTGTGTGTGAGGGAACAGGCAGGGCAGCTGATCTCCTGTCTTTTACTCATAAACACACTGCAGATGGTGGGTATGTTCCTTGCTCATTTGTTCTTTCATGTATCAATATATAGTAAGTTTCAGGATACATGGGGGCCGGAATTCTCCCATCCCACCCGCCACTGGAATTCTAGTGGATGGGGGGGTGCGGACCATGTAAAGGTCCATTGAAGTCGGGTGGGAATCTCCGGTTTTCAGACGAGCATGGCAGGAGAATCCCGCCGGGACTTTGTATTCAAACAACATCGTTGTTTATGCTATTAGTGGTTAATATTAGGGCCAGTAATTTGCTGTGATTGAATAGGTTAAACTCATTTTATTAATATGGTATTCTGCAAATTTTACCATTGCTTTGGGTATTGAATTTCATATGATTTGTCCATTTTATCATGAAAATCAGTGGCCTTTATTTTCTATATAGAGACACTATTTGACTATGAATTTACTTCTTTTTTAACGCTAGTTTTAAAGTTGAGAATGCGCAGAAAAGATACATGCAAGATGTATTAGTTGGATATCTGGGATGGGATTTTTCATGGTCATGATTATCTTCATGTTGCAGTGCTTAAATTGTGTGGGTTTTTGTGTGCCTGTGTGTGTAGTGGGAGGGGCGGGGATGTGAAATGGGGCCAGGTGACATCCTAAGGAGAGGCAAATACCTGGTACAAAAGCAGGATATAAAACATTCTTGAACGGGTGCTTGGAGCAGTGAAGGAAAATGCAACTTAGGATGAGATGGTAAATGGAGGACCTGTCGGTTTTATAATGTGTGTGTAAAAAGATACTATTTTGAAGATGGGATCAGAGGTGAGCGAGCAAGGTGGATACAAAATTGGCTCGGTCAAAGAAGACAGAGGGTAGCAGTGGAAGGGTGTGTTTCTGAATGGAGGGCTGTGACAAATGGTGTTCCTCAGGGATCAGTGTTGGGAACTTTGCTGTTTGGAATACATATAAATGATTTGGAGGAAAATGTAACTGGATTGATTAGTAAGTTTGTGGACAACACAAAGGTTGGTGGATTTGCGGATAGCGATGAGGACCATCAGAAGATACAGCAGGATATAGATCAGTTGGAGACTTGGGGCGGAGAGATGGCAGATGGAGTTTAATCCGGACAAATGTGAGGTAATGCATTTTGGAAGGTGTAATACAGATAGGAAATATACAGTAAATGGCAGAACCCTTAAGAGTATTGATAGGCAAAGGGATCTGGGTGTACAGGTACACAGGTCACTGAAATTGGCAATGCAGTGGAGAAGGTAGTCAAGAAGGCATAAGGCATGCTTGTCTTCATTGGCCGGGGCATTGAGTTTAAAAATTGGCAAGTCATGTTGCAGCTTTATAGGACCTTAGTTAGGCCGCACTTGGAATATAGTGTTCAATTCTGGTCACCACACTACCAGAAGGATGTGGAGGCTTTGGAGAGGGTACAGAAAAGATTTAGCAAGAGGTTGCCTGGTATGGAAGGCGTTAGCTATGAGGAGAGATTGGAGAAACTTGGTTTGTTCTCACTGGAGCGACGGAGGTTGAGGGGAGACCTGATAGAAGTCTACAAGATTATGAGAGGCCTGGACAGAGTGGATAGTCAGAAGCTTTTTCCCAGAGTGGAAGAGTCAATTACTAGGGGGTATAGGTTTAAGGTGCAAGGGGCAAGGTTTAAAGGAGATGTACGAGGCAGATTCTTTACACAGAGAGTAGTGGATGCCTGGAATTCATTGCGGGGGAGGTAGTGGAAGCAGATACGGTAGTGACTTTTAAGGGGCGTCTTGAGAAGTACATGAATGGGATGGGAATAGAGGGATATGGTCCCCGGAAGGCTAAGGGGTTTAGTTAAGTCAGGCAGCATGGCCGATACAGGCTGATTCTGTGCAGTAACAGAAGGGCCTGTTCCTGTGCAGTAACTTTCTTTGTTCTTTGTTCTTTATGAGCAGGGGGGGTTATCCCTGGATTCCTGATCTTTATTTACCCCTTAAGCAGTGTCACAAAAACAGATCATCTTGTCATTATCCCAGAGCTGTTTGTGGGTGATTGTTGCACATAAATTTCCTGATGTGTTTCCTACATTACACTTCAATCCCTTGAGGATCCACCTCCCGACTTCAAAAAGTACTTTGTTGGCTGTAAAGTGCCTGAGGTCGTGCTGAGGTTGTGAAAGGTGTTGTTGTGCATAAATGCAGATTTTCTTTTTTTCCATCACCCTTTTAGACAGTGCAGTCAGATCATAACATCCCTCCTTTTTGAAGATAATGTAGGAACTAGCAGTACAGGAATTATCTTTATGGGAACTGGGAAGGATAGGAGGAGTTTACTTATAAAATTTTGAAAATTACGTAAGTTTTTATGAAATGAATAGGTGAAGTCAATTTCTTCAGATTGTGGAGTCAACGATGAGGGATCATCAAGTTAAAATTATGGGTGGAATTTTCTGCTCTGGAGACTAAGGGAGCAATCTTACCAAAAATATCCATGGAGGTAGTCAGTCCAAGACAGGCGGGAAAAGGGGAGAGTTTCACATCTATTTTTTAGGCAAGTTCAAATCTACTACCTTATCCACTCAGTGCATGAAAAAATAGCAGAAACAGTTCCTTGCCTGTAGGGGGAGGGGGGGGTGGGGCATAAGTCACCTGAATGCTGGCTGAGAGCAGCAGAGTGCGCCATTGCGCATGCATGGGTCTCTATTAGCAGAGACCTGTCATGTAGTCTTTGTTGCCTTCGGCCATCCTCCCAGCCTAAAGTACAGCAACCTTCCCCCAGCTACCGTAAGGGCCTGTGGCCTAACAACAATCCTTCCTCCCTCCACTCCCCTGATTGGCCGCATGATACCCCTCCCCCGCGATCGACCACTCACGATTGGCACCCGACAGCCCCCATGGCCAGGTCCAATCGTCCCCCTCACTCCCCCCACTAATCCCAATGCAGAATGGCAGCAGGTCTCCTCTCCCTCCTCACACTGATCCCTGTGCAGTGCCTACCCCCCCCCCCCCCCCACCCCCACAGCCCCCCACCGACCGGCCACTTCCGGACTGTCCCTGTGCCAGGGTGTCAAGCTGGCACTGCAAGTCTGGCACCGCTCAAGGGACATCCCCCTTTGTCCCCGACCTCCCGTGTGGGCCTCAATGGCCTCTGGTTCTACTGACAATGTCATCGTGACTGGCCTCTACTGCTGGGGACCAGCTGTGATTTTTGCTGGGGAGACCTTTACTGGGAAGGTCACAGAGGCAAGTGAGCCTGGAGAACAGCGTCCCGGGCTCATTAAATCAATGTAAAACAGGTTGTAAATATATTTGAATAACTTTTTCGGCCTTATTTCGGAAATGGATGCAAGGCTGACCTCACCAGATATTTAGTGCTGGCAAGATCACAAGAGGTGAGAAATTGGGCGTGAACCTGATTTCTCGGCTCTCGCGTGGTCTTACTGGCTCACCCATCGGTTGGAGGGGCACACTGGTAAGATCACCCCCTCAGGGTGCGATTTTCAGGCCACGCTTGCTCCAAGGCTGGAAATTTTTGCCCGAGGTCAACGGACCTTTGCATGGTCCGTGTCCCACCCGCTATGATCCCCATAGTGCGTGGGATGGGAAAATTCCACTCCAAGTGCGGTCATGGACAGGATTAGCAGTGAGTTTCCCACTGATCGACGGGTTGGGTTCTCACACTCCTGCTTGAAGTCTCATTAATTATGTATAGATGAGCTGTTTCCTGAATCACGTGGTGGGGTGGGCATTGATTCATCTGCCCACCATCACCTCAAGGGATTGAAGTTCCTGGCATCATACTTAAATGCCGCCTGGGCTATGTGGTGGGAAGTTTTGGAGATGACCCCCAAGGAACAAGAAGAATATGCCAAGGTTTGGCCATGGCTCCCTGGAGGCTTTAATTGTGGTCACAAGCACTGGGGGATCTTTTTCCCCAGGATGGATCCAAGAGGTCCACCAACCTCACCTTGCCGTTCTGGGAGGCAGGCAGTGAACGAAGCCAGCTCCATGGCAACTGCCAGAGAAATGCCATCCAGTACAGGAAGAGGATGAATGATCTCATCCGCACCACCAGGGTAAGTCATCCTTCACTGTCATAATGGCTTAATGCACTCAAAGTGTTACACAGCTCAGGGTTCTCACACAATACTAACAAGGGAGCTATCAGCATTTAAACCCGATTCACCAGCAACTCACCTAATACCATTATCAGCTATTAGTAAAGGAGGGCTCAGCAAACACACTAGGCATGTATGCATCCCAACCTCTGCTTCATCCCTCCTGATCTGAACATATCCCAGCTATGTCTTCATGCAGGCCAAGCTTGCCCACAACAAGATGGAGCGATCCCAGACTGGAGGAGGGACGGCTCAGGAGATCTCAAAATTCAAGGAGGATGCCACTGAGTTGGCAGGAAAGGACAGAGATCAAAACCATTCCCCCAAATTTTCTGTGCACTGAGTGCCAGAAAATCTGGGCTGAAAATTCAGCTGTGCATCTGGAGAGATACATACCAGTTTTCAGTCTGAACCTGACACTCGGACAGATTTTGGTAAAATTCCAAGCCAGGTGCCCGTTCTCCTCCAGGGGTCAGGCAGGGGCCCTTGTGTACCCACAGGGAGCAGCTGGGGCCACCCACTCGGGTTGCTCTGGGTGCACAGGCATCCTAATCCCCTCTGCCTATGACCCCATCACCTTCAGCTGCCCAGGCTGAGGAGGGTGCACATGTCTCGCTGTGGGAGAGCCAAAGAAGGCCAGAGCCCTCCAGGCCTCAACCCTTTCAGAGAATGGCCAGAGAATGGGCGGCACGGTAGCACAGTGGTTAGCACTGCTGCTTCACAGCTCCAGGGACCTGGGGTTCGATTTCCGGCTTGGGTCACTGTCTGCGTGGAGTTTGCACATTCTCCTTGTGTCTGCGTGGGTTTCCTCCGGGTGCTCCGGTTTCCTCCCACAGTCCAAAGATGTGTGGGTTAGGTTGATTGGCCATGCTAAAATTGCCCCTTAGTGCCTTGGGATGCGTAGATTAGAGTGATTAGCGGGTAAAATATGTAGAGATATGGGGGTAGGGCCTGGGTGGGATGGTGGTCGGTGCAGACTCGATGGGCCGAATGGCCTCTTTCTGTACTGTAGGGTTTCTATGATTTCTGTGAAAGTCAGAGGGAATAGGGCGTGGTAGTGAGCAGGCCTCCGTCACTTCTGCTGTGGATACCGGGGATGCACCAAGATGTACGATAGGGTTAGAAAGATTTAAGAAATATTGATATCACTTTTGGGTCATGGGTGTTCTCTCATATCTATCATGCATCTTCGTAAGTACATTCGCTGTTCCAGACAATGGTCTTGTCATTTGAATGCATTATGCATACGCATCTATGTGGCCTCTTATTGCAAGGGTGACCCAGGCTCCCATTCCACAATCACCTCCCATTGTGAGCCTTACATTTATGTGATGTCTAGCTGACTCATGTTAGTTACTCGCTCCTTGTCTGATCTCAGAGAGATGTGTCAATCTGTTTCGTGAAAATCATTAGAAATTGCATTAGGAAGAGATATTCATTCAAAAACACCATGGAGTTATGCATGTTCAATTGTTTTAGAGAGCTATCACTCATGTTGCCTTGTCATTACATAGTTCATTGTTTGTACCAAAGCACGAGCCATGTTGGTCTCTCCAGCTATATCTGCATCCCTGGGTAGCACAAAGTGTCTCGTTCAGGAAGTCATAACACCATCAAGTCCATTTGACTCAGACTTTGTACTGTTGTGCTGCCTTTCACTTCCCAGAGTGGCTCCATCTAGCTTTGGCTGCTGACCTCTCCAAAGATTAGGGCCTGGTGAGAGTTTGAAGTCTAAGGCCTTGTTCTTGATGTTAGTGGTTGTAATAGCCTTTCAGATCACTGACATGCCACTAAGGACAGAAGAAATGCACTTGGGTACCCTTGCCTGCAGTTTACTCTTCCTGAAACCTTGTGGCTGTATGTCATGGGCTGGTCTTCCGTATCTTGTGGCTTCAATTGCATCCTCATGTGGCAGCTTCCCATCATTGCCCTCTTCAGGTTCCTGTCCTTCCCGGATTTCATTGTTTAAGAAGTTCTCAGCCTCCTCCATATCTCCCTTTGGCAGTTGATCTCCCCTTTGAAACGCCAAGTTGTGCAACACACCACAATGATGCAGGACACCCTCTTTGGGCCGTATTGCAGAACTCCACCTGAACAATCCAAGTATCGGAAGCACCTCATCAGGATGCCAATAGTCTACTCTATGATAGATCTTGTCAAACTATGTGCCACATTGTATCTTTCCTCTAAGGCACTTTGGGGATGATGCACTAGTATGTGAACCATTGTTTCAGTGGTAGCCCTTATCACCAAGCAGCCAACCCAATAAGCACCACAGCCCTTCGAATATCTGAGGCACCTGGGAATGCCTCAGGATGTATGACTTATGGGAACACCCAGGGTACCTGGCACAAATGTGCATAATGTGCTTCTGATGGTTACACACCAGCTGAATATTCAGTGAATGGAGCCATTTCTTGTTAATGAACATCAGGAACTGCTGCAAGGAATTCTCAAAGCCACATGTGTGCAACTGATTGCACTCTGTACGCTAGGGAACCCAGAGATTGCAGTGAAACCCAGGAATGTGGCAGTCTGGCTATCTTCATCTAGTGTGAACTTTTCAAAATGACAGGCCTTATTGTGGAAGGCATCTAGAACTTCCAACTTATCTGCCGAGGACTGAGAGATGCCACATAAATCCTATGTGGATCCCTGAAACGACCCGCTGGCAAAAACTGGAGCATGGCAGTGAGCTTCGGGAGCATTGGCAGGGGATGTCCTCCCAGTCCATGCAGCATTAGCTCCTCTCACACAGTGTGGCAGTAATAATCCATCACATCTCTTAACAAGAACAGAAACATACGGCATTGCCACTCACTCATCTCCAGATAGGAATGGAGTCTTCAGTGGATTCATGGTTGCACAAGTTGTCTCAGGGGGATGGGTCAGAAATCCTCATCCTTTGTGTCTTGCTGACACAGTCCTCAGGCTGGGCCTCTTCTTGAAGCTGTGCTTGGTGTTGCTGGGCCACATCTTCCATTCTCACACTTTTCTCTGTTAATGCTCAGATTGATCAATTTCATTGTGAACTCAATGACTCCCAATGTCTTACAATAAAGAACTCCAAATGTCAGTGGCTCTAATTGCACCTTCTCAATGAACTCTTCTTGAGTTTCATTCTCTCAGACTTCATGTCTATGTTGTCACTGTAGACAGTGTGAGGGTGCCCTCTGTTAGGGCTCTTGAGTGCAGCTGTGGGCTCCTCCCACGCTGCCCCAGCTTCCTCCCTTGCAGATTATTTTTCGGTTTTGATTTTAAACTACGCCATAACTTTAGGCTCTCAAGATAGTGGTGTTGCACTTTTACTTTGAGATTAGCTAACCCTGTCATCTTCTTGGAACCTCACGGTGTGTAGGTAGAACTCCCTCCCTCTGGATTCTCCAGCCTCCCCCAGTAACTCTGGATCCCGTTGTCATTGTAGTGGACATTCCAGTTTTTCGCCCTGAACCCATCACTGTTGATGTCCCCATGCCCCATGTAGACCTCACTCCTCCCCATCTTGAGGTTATGTGCACGGTCACATGCAATGGTGGCCCCCCAAGGAGAGTTTTGAGTATCCCTCATTTATTGCATTTTCCCCATTTACAGACTGCAGATGGCTCCCCTGTCTGTCCCACCTGCAGCCCAGTATGAGCCAGACACCCCACTCACCACCCATGGTGAGACTATGACCACACCTTCACACTAAGCTATGCAAGATTCTCAATGAGCACACAGGCCTTGCCCCTCCCTGGAGTGGGAAAATGGTATGTGTGTCATGCATACCCGAGTAGCATGACCCACAGAGTCCAGGGACTATGATTGTCTTTCATTCAGATCTCTGACTCTTCAATGAGTGATCACAAGACCATTTCTCTTCTTGTCCGACTCTGTGAGTCTGTGCAACCTATCTTGTGCAAGCCTTCCCCCACCCCACTCATGAGTCTTTATGCAGCACTTCCTGCTTGTGCCTCACTTTTGAACTCTGCTTTTATCCCCACTCCTTGTAAATCGAGTCCCATCCACCACCTTCTGTGTCCGCATTCTATTGTTCCATGTTGGGCTCCAGCTTTCCCACTCCCAATCTTCCCTCTGCTTGCTGTTGTTCTGCCTGACTCCAATTCTCCCAAGCCCCCCTCAGTCTCATATTTCCATCATTCCCCCCAGCCTCTGTGCGGCACCGCCAGAGACTCACAGCGCACAATGCTAACTCCCAGAATTGCACAGCAACCACGGTGAGCAACCCAGCTCAACACTCCAGGCAGCCACAGTGAGTAGCCCCACTATACACCCCCACCAGTGTGAGCTATCACTGGCATCTCTGAGGAACCAGTGCAGAGCTATTGTAGGTTGGCTTTTGCACTCACCTCAAAGTCACAAGAAAAGTGAGGGCAGACAGCGGTCATGATTTAGACCGGTCTAATTTTCCGCTGGCGTGGTATGTCATTTGGAGGAGGAACGTGATTCCAGTGACTTGTGTTTCTGATGAGTATTCATGACATACTGATGCATGCCAGTAGCATTCCTAACATTGGGAAAGCTGACCAACACAAAAGTGGCAAGGGTAAAATTTCGACTCATTTTCGCACTGGTGGGAATCCAACTTTTGGCCTCACTCTGAATTTTCTATTCCCGCCCACCACTGGCGTGACCAGACAGTTCTGCCCTCTGACCTTAAAGAGTGAGAAGAAAGGTTGGAAGAATGTTATTTTACAGCATGTAAGGTGAGGGAATAATTTTCATAGGGGCTTGGTGGAGGATGCGATTGCTATACTTACCCGGCAGGGGTGAAACTATGATCACCTGGCAGGAGTGTGCTTCTCAGCCTTTTGGCTGAGTCTAGTGTCAGATCAAACCCAGCTTCAGGTGCACTGCCTTTTCTTGTCAGCTTGGATCTTGTATGTCCCTCTTGTGGGAACTATGAATTGGATTCAATTTGAATTGTTTTTGGAGCAAGCAAGGAGATGGATTAAGAGTTTGCCCAGTCTGCTCCACACATCGTCTTAGTAACTCTAAGAATGGAGTAAAAATTTAAAAAAAGATTGCTACATTATTAAAAGGCAAATATTGCATGAAGATTTGAGTATAGAATGATACAGGGGTCTTGGAGAGTGAGCAGGGAATTGGGATTAGTTTAGGATTGCTCTGACAAAGAGTCAGCAAATGTATGATGAGTTGAATGGTCTCCTTCTGTGCTGCAAGCTTCTTCGGTTGAATGGTTAGCCAAGTTTGTGCTTTCTGTGTCTTCCCTTTGTTTGATGTCCTCTGGTTTTATTTCCCTGGCTATCTGGGGATTAAATAACCTTTGCCTGTTTGACTCTAGGTCAAAAGTGAAGTACTGTTTTATGCACTGTAACAATTAGAGTCATAGAGTCATGGTGGTTTACAGCATGGAAACAGGCCCTTTGGCCCAACTTGTTCATGCCGCCCTTTTTTTAAATCACTAAACTAGTCCCAATTGCCTGCGTTTATAGAGGTTTACAGCATGGAAACAGGCAATTGCCAATTTATTTATCCTAGTAGATTTTTGTGCACCCCAAATGGGCCAGCCATGCAGATCTGGATATTGTGGGCCTACTGCCTTTAATTCTCTATTCACTATAGTCGGTACCTGTGAGGAGTACACCCACAATTTCTAGATATGTGTAGCTGGCAGGTGCTATTACATTAAGCGCATGGTCAGTTAGCCCTTGTATGTAGATCATAATGTTTTAAGAGTTCAACCCTGCTTGCATTTAATTAGATTCCTCTGGCAGATAGTTTAAAAGTTTTTTTTAAAATAAAGCTCTGACTTAACATTCAATGATTGCTCAGATAATTAATGGTGACATTCACGGCTTCATTTATCACAGAAAATTGTATCCTGGCTTGGAAGATGAATTAATATTAAGGATCCAGAAGACCTTTAATTTTGGACAGAAGCAATCGGATCATTTGTTTAAAATTCTTATGGAATGTATGGAGCACAGAGAATCGGTGAGTATGTTCAAATCAGCAGTGAAAATATAGAAAGTCTTTGCAAAGGCTCGATGATGGCGGCTAATGCACACAGCTCAATAGAGTGGCCATTTATTTGCATGATACCTGCAGTAGATTAATTGGATTAAATTGAACCTTCAGTTCATAGTATCTTGAGCATGTACATAGACATTTTGTAATCATTAATATAAGGTCAATAACAGTGAATGGGATATTTTTCCATCTTGGCATTGATACTCTATTTATTTTGTTGAATCACTTCAGGGAAGGACAAACTGATGTCTCAGGCTGGGGCTGTGGAATCTGTGCTGTTCCACAGGGTAAACTCCACAACCCTGGGAGTAGGCAGTAAATATTATTACGCATGTGCAAACTTGTTGTCTGAAAGAATTAACGTATAACTGCAGGAACTCTATAATGGCTGCAGGAGATTTGTAAAGCTCTATGGTTGACAGAGGTTTGCCAGTGGTCTGTGCAAGTAGAACAAGCATTCAACTAGCCTGCATCTGGATAAGATGCTTGCCTGTTGTTGGAAGCATTGTCAGTATCTACTTCTAGGACAAGTGTATACTCCTATTCTTATAAAAGAATGTTCTCTGACTTGCTCCATGACCAAGTATGGTTTTACATTTCATTTTAACAGTCGTCAAAGTACTGACCATCAGAGGAGTTAGTGTAGGAATGATGTGGTGCAGTCGTAATCTCACTGGTTTAGAAATCCAGAGGCCCAGGTTAATGCTCTGGGGACACAGATTCAAATCCCACCATGGCAGCTGGTGGAATTTAAATTCAATTAATAAATTTGGTAGGAAAATTCAAATCTCGTGGTGACTGTAAAACTATTGTTGATTGTTGTAAAAGCACACCTGCTTCACCAATGCCATTTAGAGAAGAAAATCTGCCCTCCTCAGGTCCAACATGTGACTCCAGGCCTACATGTGACTCCAGACCACATAGCAATGTGGTGGACTCTTAAATACCCTTTGAAGTTGTATTAGACCACTACAAAGCCTACAAAGAAATGAAATTGGATGGACTCCCCAACATTGACCAAGGCAACAGAAACGACAATTGCACACCCAGCCCTGTCAACCCGACAAAGTTCTCCTTACTATCATCTTGGGGCTTGTGCCGAAATTGGGACAACTGCATCAATTCACCGGTGATTGTGAACATGGTGTTCAGTAGATATTGTCTGGACTACTGGAGGCGAGCAGACAATAGGATGACTGATGGTTATAGCTCTTGGGTCTACAGAGCCTAATGAAGGCCCTCATTGTGAATATGCAGTCATGTCTGAGGGGGTTGCTCAGCCACCTGTCAACTTCCAGGATGTAATCAGCCTGCAAGGGGTGGTTTGGAGAAGCCATGAGGATAGGTTAAGAGCTAGAGACTGGATTTCTGTCTTGGAGATGACATTTTACTGACCTGTGTACCTTGGACCTGAATTAGAGCTGGTCCATTCAGAAGCGATATCGGGAAATACTTTTTCACACAGTAGGACATGGAAATGTAGAATTCTCTCCTCCAAAATGCTGTGAATCCTGGGTCAATCGAAATTTTCCACACTGAGATTACCAGGTAAGGTACCAAGAGCCATGTTTTAAAAGATGGTTAAATGGAGTTGAAGTACAAATCAGCTATAGTCCAACTGAATGGCAGAGTAAGTTTGAGAGGCTTAATGACCTACTCCCATTGCTATGAGTCAGTCAAGCTGCTTTCTGTACAGCTCCCGACAGTGGCTGACTACTTAGCTGCCAAATAACCTGCTGACACTGACAAACCTCTGACATGCAGATTGACCACCTGGGTGCTGAAACCATGGGGACGATTCTCCCATTGCGACGTGCAAATTTTTTGGCGGGTCCGGTCGGGAGAATCACGTGTAATCATTTCGCGGGATTCATACATGTGTTCCCGACGCATGTGTATCTCCCAGAGCCAGAGAACAGGCGCAGTTGAGACTGTGCTGGAAACCGGCGGGAAGAGAGGTAACTAATTTAAATCTGTTTTTAATATATTTTAAACGTAGTTTAAATGTGAATTTCGGGCCCAGCATGGAACTTGCTGGGCTCAGTAGCATCAGGATAGGGCCTGGTACTTCATTCGCGTGGGGTTTACAGTAGCTGCCCACGTCCGGGGAACTAGCGGGAGACCTTGCTAGAGGGGCAATCAGAGCTCCCCCAGAGGTCGGGCAGTGGGGGAGTGGTGCCCCCTGGGCATGGGCACCCTGGCAGTGCCAGCCTGTGCCCCCTGGCACTGCCCAAGAGGCAAAGTGCTCATGCCCAGGGGGCATCTTGGCACTGCCTAGCAGGCATTGGGCAGTGCCAAGGGGGCGGGGCCTATTGTGTGCAGGGCCTAGGGGGCGATTGGGTGGAGGTGGGGGGTCCCGCTGCCATTCTGCATGGGGATCGGTCTGGGCTGGAGGGAGGCCAGTGATTGGGACGGGCTGGGGGGGTGGTCGACTGAGGGTGGAGGGGTTCTGCTTCCGGGGGGGGGGGGGGTCTGAACCTAGGGGGAGGGGTCAGTGGGGGGGGGGGGGGGAATGGTCTGCCAGGGTGAGGGGGGTGGGGGAATCGCCACTGCTGGGGGGGTTGGGCTGGACATCGGGGCGCTCCAGGGCAGGGGTAGGGTCAGGGCGCGCCCGGGAATTATTGTGGGGGCCGTGATCGGGCCGTGGGGGTGGTTGGAGGGGCAGCACTGCGGGGGTCCCGGTCTGGCCAGCGATTGAGCAGATCGGGGCCACTGCACATGCGCAGAGTCCCAGAGTTGTCAGACTCTGGCGCGAATTGGCCCCGCTCCCCCCGGGTTTTTAATGAGATTCACGATTGTGACCTCTGCATTGCACAGAGTGGGGAGATTCAGGTCCAAAGTTGCACTGAAAAAACAGTCGTGATCTAGACCAATCTTCCTACCAATTCAGCACTTTTGGGAGAATCGCCCCCCCCCCATATACAAAATGAAACCTATGCCTTTCAGGGAGAGAGACAGCAAATTGGTAATAAAAGAAGAGGGAAGAAATGAGGATAATCAAAATAAAAATAAAATCAAGTGGTTCAGAAAAACATGCACATTAAACGTCCAGCTGAAGGCCTTGGTTTAATATCTCATCTGAACAGTTAAGTTTGTGCGAGGGTGTGTGTGGAAGAATAACGGTTCCATTTTTCTCTTGTGAACACAGATTACAATTTTTGATGCAGACTCCGAAGAACAGCAGGACATTGACTTGGCAATATTAACTGCTCTCCTCAAAGGTAGTTTGTTCTTTTTAAGCAATTATAGCTTCCTTTACAGGAATCTTCATTTCAGAATATTTAAATTGTTTTTGTTTCCAAAGGTACAAACACTTCTGCCTCAGATCAGCTAAGTTTGGCATTGGCATGGGACAGAGTGGACATTGCTAAGAAAAACATTCTAGTTTATGGACAACATTGGAAGGTATTCAATATTTCAGTAATATATTCAGTATTGAGTGGGGGTGGTTTGCTCAGTTGGCCATGTGGCCAGTATTTGGTTCGGAGTAAAGCCAACACTGCTGCGTGTTTGATTCACTAGTCTGGCTGAAGTAGACTTGGATCCTACCTCCTTGCCCTGCCCCTCTGGTAAAACCACAGCATAAGCCATGGTTTGGCAACCCTGAAGAATTGAGGATGCTACCTGAAGAAGAGGATTAAGTATTAAAATCTGAAATACACTTTTGACAATCCATGTTTTGCAAGACATTGCACTCAGAAATGTGGGCCCTTGTCCTACTGCCAGGAGTAACTGGCAGAATCCCCAGGGAAAAGATAGAGACTCAGTTGAATAAGTAGCTGAAGGGGAAACGTTTACTGTGCTATGGGCCAAAGAGCTGGTGAGTGGGACTAATTGGATTTTCAAACTGGCACAGTCATGTTGAGCTGAATGCCCTCCCTCTGTGCTGCAACATTCTCTAATTATTCAAGTCTATACATTATTAAAATCCTTATACCCTGTTATGTTTCCATGATTCTATGATAATCTGGGAACTAAGTAATTGTTACATTTCTGGAGTGCCACTGTTCAAATAAGATATTAAACCAAAGCCTGGCCTACTTCTTCAGGTGGACATTTAAGGTCTCATGCACTGTACAAAGAAAAGGAAATGTCCTGGAAACGTTCTTCCTGTGCTCACTGTCACCAAAGCAGATTAACTGGTCATTCATCTTATAATGGGATTGCGCTGTGTGTAAAATAGTGCTGAATTCTCCTATCTAGGATGGGGGAGAGGGCCTGGGTGAGATACTCTGCAGCCTCAATGTGCCGAATGGCCTCTTTTGCACTGAAGGGATTCTATGATACCAAACAGCAATAACTGCAATTCAGCAATAATTCATTACCTATGAAGTGATCTGGGACATCCTAAGAGATCTGATACAACATTAAAAAGTAGATAATATCAGAAAGCATGGTAACATTTAACACAGAATTGTCCTGAGATACTTGTTCTGAATATTGATGACAGTGCATTTAGAATAAAAGTCTCTAAGCACTAAATGAGTGTAACATTCCATCCAAAGTAGCACACCTGCAAATTCTAAAATAACAAATTTTGTGTAGAATGCATTCAATGGTAAGAAAATGTCTTGATACTCCTGAGTACAGGCTGTACTATGCTAATTACCCAGTTCCCAGTCTTTGTGGAAGTCGATAACTTACAGGCAAAAGTCATACCATGGATCAGTGGTTTTTGTTTAGTTGTCTCCAAGGTCATACGTGCACAATGAGTACCTTCTGGGAGAAACCTGAACAGCTAGTGTGTACAGTAGATAATACCTGTTTTTTTACAAAAGAATATCTTTTGCTGCTTATTAATGTCTGCACTGAAAGAGAAGTTCAGCTTATACAACCTGTTACTTTTAGCTCTGATGTGCCAAATCTCTGAGGACTTACGCAAACAGTAACTCGCGATTCCAGCCAAGGTCTGTGAAGTGCTTTTTTTTCAGCCCCGCCCCCCTCTACCTGAGAGGGATCATTAGCTACCTAGCTGATTAACCTTTATCCCTCGACAACTTCTGTTGCGAAAATCAAAGGGTCTTGCAAAATTATGGGGATCCCTGAAACAACCGTGAGTTCAAACTTTTTGCCGCCATTTTCTTCTCTACTTGTTATGACCAGGTGAGAAGGAATGACATGGCTCCCCTCTATTCAACCTCCTCTGCTGCTCACAAAAAAGGTTTAAGTTTCCTTTTCATGTGGATATGCCTTTTCCAAATCCAAATGTATTTAACTATTTCAGCTGTGAGCAAGAAGGGACTAATCAGGAAAGGTTTTCTTGAGTCAAAGAAAGGGAAATTGATTAATCACTAAACCCAGGAAAAAAATAATAAAAACGCAACGTCAAGAATTATACGCATGCACACACACACACACAGACACAAGAGAAAAGGGGAGTTAGAGTCCAATAAAAAAGTAAAAGAATATCTGGCTGTGCCCTTTGATTGTCCTTGATGCATAGATTTTAAACACTGCAACCGATTCAGGTTAGCTGATTTCTTGGACACGATCAAATGTATAAGATACTGCAATCATTACGAAATCTAGGTTTCTGGCAATGTTGACTTGTCGAACCGGGGAATACACTTGTTCCAAGAGAAAGAGAGAGAGAGAGTCCCTTTCAGCCTGTTTCTTCTGCTGAAAATGTGCTTGCGATCTCTCTCCAGTGAGTACAGTCTGATACTTCATCCAATGTGTATTTCCATGGGGTTTTGGATGGGTCTGTCTGTGGCAGCCATTGTCTCAATATCCAGCACTTTAGTGTCTCTTCCTTAGATAGTGATGAGTTTTGATAAATCTCTGAATTGAAGGAAATGTTGCTTTCTTTGCACTCCCATGAGGGTGACTTGTTTGTTTTTCAACTTCACCTCAGAAGGTGATCTGGCATTTTAAAGTATTTTGTTCTGTCTCATTTCAAGTTGCAAAATTTCTAATCAATTGAAAATTGAAAGATCCCATTTTCAGAATTAAGGGGGCACAGCCTCTTGACATACAGAAAGCGCTGAATCTGGCTGGATATGTTTCCACAAGTGCCAGAAATCCTTATTCTTCACATTGAGCACCGTTTTCATCAGTTGTCATTTATTTGTAGCAAAAAAAAGACAGAGGTGGGTTTAAGCATTATACTTGTGTTTACCTTTTCGCTAAAACTAGCGAGGAAAAAATAATGTTCCTTCTAGATAATGAGTATTAAAACGTTATTTGAACATGGAAGGTAGCACAGCCAAACCTGATCCCATCATCACCCAATGGTCACGGAGCGGGCATTTCAGCAGGAGCCACTGAATAATAAAAAATGGGAAGTTAAAGCCGTAAACAATAAGTGCAGGTTAATACAATATAGAACAGAGTATGGCCTATGGCCACCTGGAGGAAAAGTCATTTACGTCGTGTGATAATCCCCATGAGGTCCATGGAGAATCACTGTGGGGTTCATTTGAGTATGAATTCCCCTGGTAACAGGCAGTGGCCCGACCAGCTGGAACTCCTCACCTGAGCCTTTAGACTGGGCCTGCTGAGCTGTAGTCCCAGTCAGGGACTAGTGTGTGTATACCATGGTAGTGGTTTTACTTTGCATTCTTATGTTCCTTTCCAGTCGGGTTTCCAGTGTCATTACACATGGTTTGGGGTGGGCTGTGCTGCCTGCAAACTTAGCCAATGCTCCAATCTGCTGGTGGATGTCAGACCAGCCTACAACCATTCTAACCTGTCTAATCCAGACCTAAGAAAAGCATTTAACTTTTGCTCTTTAGCTCCGTAAGTGAGCTAACGTGCTGTTTGACTAGTGTAACAAACTCTGATACTTACCTTATTTAAATCTAAGTCACAATTACAGTTCCTGGCGGGTCTTGGGACATCGGTGCATGCGCCAGTCAGGAAGTGGTTGCACATGCAGAGTTCATGGTTTTTTTAATGATCTTTTGGCCTTCTGTGCGTGTGCAAACTGAGAGAGGGCCACACATATGGAGTTCATTTGTTTTCATATCTGCAGGCTGGGAACCGGACCTGCACACAAGTGTGGAAGAAAAGGAAGTCAAGTAGTGAAATTGCACAAAAAGCAGGTCAGGTGACCTGAATCACAGCGTGGTTCGAGAGAAGGCGTCTCAGGAAGCAGGACACAGGAAGGGGAACAGGGAGAATGTCCCAAACCAAGAAGGTGGCTCCAAATCAGGCAGTGGGACAGAAAGAGGACCCAGATGAAAGTCCCAGGCTGGGACAATGTCAAGGTTCAGAGATATATGCCATTGAGTCAATAAATTAGAGGAGCAGAGAAAAAGGCTCCAAGTTGAAGAAAGAGCTATGGGAAACAGACCTGAAACAGAGTGAGATTGAGGGAAGCCCTAAAGATCTGAGGAGGCAGCTGACATTTGGTGACTACATGCTGCAGGCCATAACAGGGGCATGGAGCAATGGCATGGAGCAGTGGTGTTCTGCTCACCATGGCCAAAGATCTGAAAGTGTGCTTGGAAGGCGAGGCATAAGTGTACTTGGAGATCTGGAGGGAAGGAATCTCACAAGACCAGATTGAAACCCTGGAGGTGGATCCTTGTTGAAGCTCCTGATTGTGGAGATTATGGGCATCCATTGTATCTCCATGACAGGGGTCTTATTACAGAGCGTATGTGTGCTTCTATCAGTCAGACAAGAGTGCAATGCTTATAGATGCCATGTGATGATTGTTGGATGTCCTCACTGTATGTCTTTATAACCCTCCATAAATCTGGTGGCTATGAATGTGTCCCGAGCTCATCTTCCTCATCTGGACATTGCCATGGCCTTGTGGCCATCATTTTCTCCCCCAAGGGCCTCCTCAGCCTCATCCCCAAATGTGCCGCTCCTTCATCTCCTTCTCAGGCAGCTCCTCCCCCCGTTGCAGCACCAGGATGTATAGGGTGCAACAGGAGATGACAATGCGTGACACCCTCTGCGGATTGTATTGCAGGGCTCCACCTGAGCGGCCCAGGCACAAGAACCTCATTTTCAGCATCCCAATGGTCCACTTCAACATAGGGAGAGTTGCAGCATGAAACTCATTGCACCTTGTGTCTGCTGCTCTCTTTGGTCTCCGCACAGGTGTCGTCAGCGATGTCCTCAGTGGATAGCCCTTGTTCCCAAGGAACCAATCCTGCAAGGACCCTGAAAGATGTCAGGGATCTAAGAGTAGTTCAGAATATAGGAGTTGTGCACATTCCAAAGATGTGCAGGTTAGATGGATCAGCCATGTTAAATTGTCCCTTAGTGTCCTGAGAGCTGTAGGTTAGGGGGATTAGTGAGATCAATGTGGGAGGTTCTGGGGATAGGGTGGGCCTGGGACAGATGCTCTGTTGGAGAGTTGGTGCAGACTCAATTGGCCAAATGGCCCCTTCCAGCACTGTAAGGATTCTATGATTCTATCTGCTGGATGCATTTAGTGTGGTCACAGACCATCTGAACATTCACTGAATGGAAGTCCTTGTGGTTCACAGATTAGACAGCTTGAGGCGTTGAGCTCTAAGTGCCACACAAATACAGCTGATGGCAGCCTGCACCTGTGGAAAACCAGAGATCTGCGCAAATCCCATTGCTCTAGCTTCCAGCTTTGCCTGATCCCAGTCAAAATGCACAAAATTTTGTGCCCTTGCAAAGATTGCGTTCATGATCTCCTGGGTGCACTTGATTGCAGAGGCATACAAAATACCGCAGAGGTCACCTGTGGATCCCTGGAAGGAGCCACTGGTGTAGAATTTGAGCATTGCAGTTATATTCAGCGACATTGGCAGTGAATGCCCTCCAAGTCCCCTGGTACCAGTTTTTTGCAGGTGGCAGATGTGACCAAAAAATTCTTTGGACATGTGCAGTCTTTGGTAACACTGATTCTCATACATCTGTGGGTATGACAAGTGCTGTTTGTAGACCCTGGGCCTAGCGAGGAGCCTCTGAGTGATGGCTCTCTGGGGTTCATCCAGAGCCAAGCAGCCCCTCCAACCCTTTCACTTGACAATTTTGCTCTTGCCTTTGAAGAGACAAACACAGCCATTGACCCTGCTATGAATGACAAGAATGACAGCAAGATCACCGGGCTCCATAAGACCATAAGACATAGGAGCAGAATTAGGCCACTCAGCCCATCGAGTCTGCTCCACCATTCAATCATGGCTGATATTTTTCTCATCCCCATTCTCCTGCCTTTTTCTCATAACCCCTGTTCCCTTTATTAATCAAGAACCTATCTATCTCTGTCTTAAAGACACTCAATGACCTGGCCTCCGCAGCCTTCTGCGATAAAGAGTTCCACAGATTCACCACTCTCTGGCTGAAGAAATTCCTCCTCATCTCTGTTTTAAAGGATCATCCCTTTAGTCTGAGGTTGTGCTCTCTGGTTCTAGTTTTTCCTACTAGTGGAAACGTCCTCTCCACGTCCACTCTATCCCGGCCTTGCAGTATCCTGTAAGTTTGAATAAGATCCCCCCTCATCCTTCTAAACTCCAACGAGTGCAGACCCAGAGTTCCTCATACGACAAGCTCTTCATTCCAGGGATCATTCTTGTAAACCTCCTCTGGACCCTTTCCAAGGCCAGCATATCCTTCCTTAGATATGGCGTCCAAAACTGCTCACAGTACTCCAAATGGGGTCTGATCAGAGCCTTATACTGCCTCAGAAGTACATCCCTGCACTTGTATTCTAGCCCTCTCAACATGAATGCTTACATTTGCCTTCCTAACTGCCGACTGAACCTGCACGTTAACCTTAAGAGAATCTTGAACAATTACTCCCAAGTCCCTTTGTGTTTCTGATTTCCTAAGCATTTTCCCATTTAGAAAATAGTCTATGCCTCCATTCCTCCTTCAAAAGTGCATAACCTCACACTTTTCCACATTGTATTCCATCTGCCAGTTCTTTGCCCACTCTCCTAACCTGTCCAACTCCTTCTGCAGAACTCCTTCTTTCAGAATGGCAGCTAGTGACTAGTGGTGTGCCTCAGAGGGACCACAACCTTTCACAACATATATTAACGATTTGGAGGAAGGAACTGAAGGCACTGTTGCTAAGTTTGCTATGTAGAGGAGCCCCGCTTCCTCAATACTACCTGCCCCTCTACATAGCAAACTTGTACATAAGGACACTTTGAAAAAGCTGCTGTGCAAACTTGGCTATGAACCCTTCCCCATCTTACTTCTTACTGTAGTTTAATTTGACATGGGAGTATGATTCTTGTGTATGGACCTGATAGCATGCATCCTGATATTGAATGACCAAAAGCATGGCCCGCCACTGACAGGGACAGGGGATGATTGCATTTATCCCGCCAGGAAATGGTCTCATGCCTTCTTGTGATATTTTCCACTCTTGCCGCCAGATCTGCTGACTGCAAATGGAAGTGGAAATCCCGGCAAGGTTTCAATGAGACCAGTTGGCTCACGATGTGACAAGCAGCTAGGTGGATTGTTGAGAAATCCATAGAATCTGCTTTGGTCTCCTCTGTCATTTACTTTGGAGTGTGGTATGTCTGATCACAGTTTGCCAGTTGGTTCACATGTATTGCATAATTACCCTGAATATTAGAGTCCAAAATAAATATGGTCAATAGCAGATTGATCAGATGCTAATGAGAAGGAGAGGTTAACACTTCAGGTGTGACTCTATTTTCCCTTTCACACTCTGACCTCTTCTGCCCTTCAGAGGTTTCACTTTTCCTGCTGACGTAACCAAGAAGCATTTAATGCACAATGTAGTTTATGGGCAGGGTGTTCTGGTCCTTCCTGCTGGCGGGATTTTATGGCCCTGTCAAAGATGACCCCCTGCGACGGGCTCCCCAGTAGTGGGGCGGTGTGAACCATGCATAACACCTCAGACGTCGGTGAGTTGCAAATCTTGCTGGTTGCCAATGGCAAGGTGCCTCCACCGGAAAATCCCGGCATATGTATTTGTACTTGAGCAATATGGTAGCTTTGTTTCGGTATAGCTAGTCAATGGCTTTAATTGAAACTCATTAAGGTACAGTTCATAATTTGGCATTGCATTGAGAGATTCAACTCTTACAAAATGTTTTATTTGATTGCACCGTAGGTGGGGTCCTTGGAGCAGGCCATGCTTGATGCTTTGGTAATGGATCGGGTGGATTTTGTGAAACTGCTGATTGAGAACGGTGTGAGCATGCATCGCTTTCTCACCATCGCCAGGCTGGAGGAACTCTACAACACGGTCTGCACCCCATTTGTATCTTTTGAATTCTTGCATACATGTTACCAATGAGATTAATTTGCACAGCATGGCCACAATAAGATGCTGGTAGGTAAGCCAGAGACCGCTGACATGCGTGGCTGCCTTTGTCAGATACTGTACTTTTACACATGACAGGGGAATTCTCCCAAAATAATTCTCAGCATCGAATTTGTGTAAAAACTGGAGTAAATCCCGCTGCTTTTTCCAGCGGGAGTTTTGAAATACATCTCCCACACTCTGAGCACTGCAGAGTGTCTCAGGGAGATTCACGCTGAAAATCATCCCGCTGAAGAGACCGGCAGCATAGCGCTGAGTGGGCATGTGCCGATCTGTCATAGCGGAGATTGGCGCATGTGCAGTCATGGCCGCACTGCCGGCCTCCCGATCGCTGGCCACCTCAATTGCTGGCCAGCCCCGCGGCCCCCCATGGTTAGCCGTGCAACCCCACCCACGGCCCAATCGCTGGTCCCCTGAACATGTCCGGGCCAACCCCGATTTCTGCCATGGAGCTGACGCGCCGGAAATCCGGCGCCCGATGACTCGCGGAGGCTGTGTTGCCCAGCGGGAAGCCTATGATTTGGCCTCTGCTTGAGTATCCCAGCCTGCTGCGCTACAAAAGCAGTGCAGCGGGCTGGGAAAATCGATCCTGACATTTTCAAGTCTCAAAATAAATATTTTAAAAACTAACCAATTCTGTAATTTTCAAACTCCCAACTCCCACTAGCTAGAGATAGTGGGATCGATAAACCTTTTAAAAAAAATGTCCTCACTCCTTCGCCTTGAATTTTTTTCTCTCACTCTCTTCAGTATCCATGCATTTCTTACTTTCTCCCTCACACACCTGTCTCTCCCTCAAGTTTATTTCTCACTCCCTCACGATTGTCTCCCTCAACCCTTCATTTTTCTTCCCTTCCACTTTTTACTTTCCATTTCTCTCCTCTTTCTTAACCTTTCCTTGTTTTTGCCTGTTCAACAGTTTCCTTTTCATTGTGCTTCCTTCAGTGGGGGTGGTGGAACAGAAATTTCTTCTAATTAAACATTCAGAACTCTTTTTGATAAATTCTGTTTCCTAGCTATTGGGTCCATTACTCTCCTTGACAATTGTCTGTGGTTGAACCTGACTGTTACTGCTTTTGGTGTAAGCTTCTGATCACATATCCTCCCCATCACTAAGGCTACCTAATTGCCCTTCAGCCACTATTCTTGCCTCAGTTTTTCTGACACTGACGCTGTCATCCATGCCTTTGTTACCTCTAGACCTGACATTCCAATTCACTCCCAGTCAACTCCCACGTTTTGCCCTCCGCAAACTTGAGGTCATCTAAAACTCTATTGCTCGTGTCCTAACTCACAGCAAGTCCCTTTCACCCATCACTCCTGTGCTTTCTGGTTAAGCAAGGCCCCAATCTTCAAATTCTCACCCTTATTTTAAGTTATCTCCCCAACTTAATTTCTCCTACTCCAACCCCACAATTTCAATGCTCATCTATTTCTCATTTATTGAACAGCCCATTTTGATCACTCCAACATTGATGGTCCTGTCTTCAAACACCAAGTTCTAAGCTTGAGAATTGTCTTCCTAAGCTTTCTGCCTCTCTAACTTTTTATATTTAAAGATTCTCTTTAAACTTACTTCAATTGACCAAACAAGCCTTTGGTGATCTGTCCTAATATCATCTTCTATGGTGTGGTGTCAAATTTTGCTTCATATAACACTTCTGCGATGCACCTTGGGAAATTTCATTGTTAAAGGCACGACACAAAAACAAGTTGTTGACAAAATAAGAGCAGTTTTTGGCTCTATCGTTGCAGGGCTTCCAAGAATGGGAGACATTTGTTGAACCAGCTGCCCTGTCTCCAATTTTCTTTTCATTTGTGGGACATGGGCAGTGTTGGCTCGCCAGTATTTATTGCCCATCCCTACTTACCTGAGGACAGTTGAGAGTCAACCACATTGCTGTGGCTCTGGACGTGCGGTAATTCTATTAAGGCCACGTTTATTTTCCATCTACATGTTCTCTGACATTGTAATGGTAGGCCTTCTTCTAAACTACAATAGTGGTCATGCAGATGCTGCCCAAATAATGGTGTTACGCAAGGAATTCTGTAAATTTGACCCCGTGACAATGAAGGAATGGCTAATTGGGGGAACATTCATCTTGGGCAGCAATCAGTGTAAAATGAAATTTGGTGAAGTGTGAAATGGGCTGCCAATTCACTATTGTGCATTTCATACTCCACGCAAAAGGAATTTCACCCCATCTATTCCAGATTGGGCTGCTATATGATTTGGAGGTGATAAATGTTCCCATTGCCTTGATGCTCTTGATCTTGGTGGTAAAGGTCACTGGAAGGAGTGATCTTAATAAGCTCGCTGACTTGCTACAATGCATCTTATAGACAGTATGTATGAAAGCTATAATGTGCCACAGAGGAGCTGGACATTGAGGCCGGTCATGCAGATCAGGTGAACTGGTCAGTTCTGACTGGTTTCCAGTTGTTGTGGCTGTGCCCATCTGAGTGTGTGTGCATATTCCACCACGCTCCTGAATTGAACCTGGAGCTGCTGGAAAAGCTTTGATCCCTCTACTGTACTGATGTGATAGTTAATCTTTAATATTACTTTTTAACCTACACTTTCGTTAAGAATGTATTGATTTATGCGTTATTTACTCCACAGAAACAAGGTCCAACTAATCTCCTGTTGCATCACCTTGTTCGGGACATGAAGCAGGTAAAATAAATAAATAAACAAGTAGCGTAACAAATGAGACTTTGTCTGTAAACTGCTGCTAGACAGATTCTCAATTCTATGAAGGTCTACAATTCAAGTTTGGATAACATGCTTATGTCCTCGAGGCATGTGATCAAATAATCCTGTCTTGTTCCCATCCTTTATTATCAGGCAATCCCTCCTCCTTTTCAAAATTTCCTTTCATTCTTAAAGGCCAAGCAGTTTTGGAAATCACTTTGTTGGGAATGGTAATCTTCATATATACCAGACCAACCAAACTGAGAAAGGCGGGTTTTGATTTTAATCAGGGGAAAGCATTTCCAGGTTCTGACCCTGTACGACATCTGCATTGCCGATGCACACTATGTTCATAGAATCATAGAATCTCTACAGTGCAGAAGGAGGCCATTTGGCCCACCGTGCCTGCACTGACAACAATCCCACCCAGACCCTATCCCCATAACTCCTCGTATTTACCCTGTTAATCCCCCTGACATTAAGGAGCAATTTATCATAGCCAATCAACCTAAGCCACACATCTTTCGAGTGTGGGAGGAAACTGGAGCACTTGAAGGAAACCCATGCAGACACGGCTAGAAAGTGCAAACTCCTACAGACAATCACCGGAGGCCAGAATTGAACCTGGGTCCTTGGCGCTGTGAGCAGTGTGCCACCGTGCCGCCCGGTATTTAAAATGTAAATTCCCTAAGTGGACCAGAGGAGGCAAACTCAGTGCCCCCAGTTAGTGGCGCTGGATGAATGCTCAAAGGAAGATGGCAACCATGGCTGGACTTGCCATTGCCTTGCAGAATAGAGAGGTTAGGAGATCAGAGGGCCTCACGATGCTGGCAAATGACCAAACAATTAAAACGTATTACACCCACTCTGTCTGTATAACCCTTTTATCCAACAATTCTACTTCAGGCAAAACAGCAATAAATGGCTCCCTGCATTGTTCCTGATGGCTGTGCACGAACAGACAGCAGAATTTTCACTTCTCTTGATCAGTGATTCGAAAGTTGCCTTCTGGTCTTAATAAGCGCGACCAGGAACTCAGCATATCAATAATTGGAGGCGAATGGGTTTCCAGCTCCCCACTCCCTGCCCTCACTTTGAAAATAACAGCATGTTCTGGGGGTGTCAAAAGATTGACACACCATTGCGAGGATTATTTTCAAAGTGCCCATGCATCTGTCCTTGGCCTCGTAGGTGTTTGAAAATCAAGCCTGGCGTCTGGAAGATGAGTTTGTAGAATGTTTTATTGATAGTTTCTGGGAACAATTCATTGTAGAACCAATGAGGGATAAACCTATTTTAGATCTGGCATTGTGCAATGAGGCAAAGTTAATTTGTAATCATGTTGTAAAGGGTCCCCTTAGAAAAAGTGTAATCATAATACAATGGAATTCCATATTAAGTTTGAAAGTCACCAGTCCCAAACAAGAATCTTAAACTTAAACAAAGCCAATTACATTGGTACGAGGGGGTAACTGGCAAAGATTGTTTGAGTAAACAAATTAAAAGTTACGGCCATAAATGAACAGTGGGAAACATTTAAAGAAACAATTCAAAATGTTCAAACATAATACATTCCATGAAAAAACAAAACTCAGTAAGAAAAGACCATTCTCCGCTTATTAGGGAAGTTAATGTTAGTATTAGATTAAAATAAGAATGTTGGGAGTGTTGTAGAAAACAGACAAAGATGACCATAAAGTTGATGAAAAGGGAAAAAAGTAGGATGCGGGAAGAAACTAGCCAGGAATAAAAAAAGTCCGTTTTTAAAATATTTTAAAAAAAGATGAGATTAGACAAAGTAAACACTGTTCCCTTAAAGGCAGAGGCAGGAGAAATTATCATGGGGAATGAGGAAATGGCAGATATTTTATATCTTCATAATAGAAGACACAAATAGTAAGAGTGAGGAACTTAAGAAAACTAATATTAAGAGAGAAAACATATTGGAGAAACTTAAAGAAATATAATCAAGAAATCCACATGACCTATTGCACCGATCCAGTGTCAGTTCTCGACTATTGGCAAGGGACATGGGAACTCCCAATTTAAGGAGCATAGGGATGGGTGAAAACTCTAGCCCACAAGGTTGTACAGGAAGCTTTGCACTGATGCCTGGGTTTGACCTATGTAGCTATGATAGTGTTTGTGGCTGTTTCAGCAGACCTTCATTGAAATTCTGCTGGAATCTGCTGGTACAGTTGTGCATTTTCTGCCACCTCCACTTCAGTATTTACCTGTGGAAATTAAGATGAAATGAATTACATGAATAGTGAATGACAGGATTGAGGAGAATTTTACAGCAGAAATTAAATGTTACGTATTTTACTGAGAATTCTGATACAAGCTTCTGTTTCTAGAGTAACCTTCCTCCTGGTTACAAGGTTACTTTGATTGACATTGGATTGGTGATGGAATACCTGGTAGGCGGTGCATACAGAAGCATCTATACACGGAAATCTTTCAGACTCCTGTATAACAGCCTCTATAGACAGCACAAGGTAAGGAGCAGGTTAGCTACTCTCATGCCTTGTGGGAATGGTCCTGTTGCTCCATTGGTGGTATCACATTGGACCATTAATTGCTATTAAATTAAACACTTTCTTTACATAACTGGGCCCCTTTGTTCTGCAATAGAAGAAAGCAGAATAAACTACTCTTATTAAGATTATTACTGAAACTATAATTTATTGACATTTGAACTGATAATTTCTTCCCACTTTTTGGAGGGTGGGAGACAGGCGTAGATGATTCTCACATACACAATAAATGGCAATCTAAGTGTGTCAGTTTGTCTCAACCTAGGTGCTGTTTCCCATCTAGGTGCTGTTCAACTGCACTTGTCATCTTGTGTCATGTCAGGATATTGCCCCTCTATTCTTTAATATATTCCTTCTATGTTAGTTAGAAATTGTAACTACTTCTGTGAAATACATTGAGATATGCACATACATACCCACACTCAAACAATCCATATGCAGGCAATACTGTACACAGATCAATGTTTCCAATTTACAAGTAGAGCTTTAATATTTTCCTTTTGCAATTCTAAATAAAAATATGATACAGAGATTGATTCTCAAGAATATTGCCAGTGTACTTGTAAACATATGGCTAAGAAAGAAATGTCTTTTCAACAGCGAGTTAGACGCCATGGAGTCACCAGTTTCACTCCGAGCTGGAGTAACCATTCCTTACAGCAGAACAGAGAACCAGCTCCTAGAGCGGAAACTGAAGAGCAGAGGCTGCACTCCCAGTTCATTAGAACAGCTCAGCCATACAAACGCAAGGTGCAGCATTCTTCTTCTAAGTTTATTCATTATCAACATTAACTTTAAATTTACATTGCAATATTACATGAAGCATGGTAGTAATAAAGATATGAATCATCCGAAATGTTCCCAATCCTTTGATAAGCAGGTTGATTGGTCAAATTCAGACTAGTCAGGACATATAGCCAATTTAATGCCTTACAGTTGTCAAACTTATATGAAGTACACAGTGGATAAATGGGAACAATGGTTAGGTCGCCGATATGCTAAAATAAAATTCCATCTCATAATGGCTTCATTAATAATTGGGAAAGAATTTTGAAATAAAATCAAAATTGCATTTTCACTGGGTACATTGATCTTTGCAAAAATTAATGAACTATAAATGGTGGATTCGTTCATTATCAATTTGGGCCATTACCGTGAGTTTGGCACAAATAACACTTTAGCTAAGAATTTTTGTTTGCGAAGTGCAATTTTAATCCATGTTTCCCAATACAGCACAATGCACATACATTATTGAATTCAGCTGCTAGGTGTTACTCATATTTTTACTAAATTAAGTAAAATAATCAAGTTAGAGACACCAAGGGATAGATTGTCACAAATGCACCGACTTTTTCTCCATTTTGATTTCTTGAATTCACGTACATTTGTGCCTCAGATTTATGTAATTTTGACCTGGAAGTTCCGAATGGAACTTTAGTTGGGTAATTGTATATTTGAGTGCTTGGGAGGGGGCTAGGGAAACGTAACTGAAAAACACAGAAGGGAGTCCCAAATTCAAAGCAGACATAAATTCAGGGGTTGTAAAGATCCAATCTACCTCGCACCACCCTCGGTGTCTCCAGATGGCAGAGGGCACACCCATCGCTGGCAAAATGTCAATGACGGCAGAAAGACAGCAGGCACTTCACCCCCCTCTGCCTTCCCTTGCTGTTTCCAGGCCTCGCTGCCTCCTAGCATATCCTAGCTGGCTGGTAAAATCTGCCCCATACAATGAATTTGCTAGTGTCTATATATTTAAAATGGTAATGTTTTTCACAGGAGAAATCGGTTTCACTCTGTAAGTCAAAAAGGAAGCAAAAAGATGATTTAAATTATACAGAGGAGCATGATTCTGCAGGTTTTATCTATCCCTACAATGACCTGTTGGTGTGGGCTGTGTTGATGAAGCGACAGAGGATGGCCATGTTCTTCTGGCAGCATGGAGAAGAAGCCATGGCTAAGGCAGTGGTGGCCTGCAAACTATACAGGGCAATGGCTCATGAGGCCAAGCAGAGCAACATGATGGATGACACCTCGGAAGAGCTAAAGCAGTACTCCAAGTAGGATTACTCACTATTCACTTTCTACTTTTCTCTTCAAGAAATTAAGATGTTGAAAAAGCTAAGAATGAAGTTGAAAGCGATCTAGAAACAAGTTGTGTTACCCCGTGTGTTCACTGAGGAATGTCTATCATAAGATCAAAGGGGGATAAGAAATAGGAGCAGAAGTTGGCCATTCAGCCCATTGAGCCTACTCCAACACTCAATGAGATCATGGCAGGTCTGATTGTGGCCTAAACTTCATTTTTTGCCTGTCTATGTAACCCTTGACTCCCTTGTAATCTCACCAACTAACTGACTAACTAGAAAATTGTCTAACTCAGCCTTGAATATTTTCAAACACCCACCCTCCACTGCACTCTATGGAAGAGTACTTCAAAGATTAGCGACCCTCTGAGAGAAAAAATCTTTCCCATCTTTGTCTTAAATAGTAATAATTCCTCTAAACCATTTTAATATATCAGGGACCCGGGTTCAATTCAGGCCTCGGGTCACTGTCTGTGTGGAGTTTGCACACCCTCCCCATGTTTGCGTGGGTTTCCTCTAGGTGCTCCAGTTTCCTCCCACAGTTCAAAAATGTGCAGGTTAGGTGGATTGGCCATGCTAAATTGACCCTAGTGTCAGGGGATTAGCAGGGTAAATATGTGGGCTTGGGGGAGTAGGGCCTGGGTGGGATTGTGGTTGGTGCAGACTCGATGGGCCGGATGGCCTCCTTCTGCACTGTAGAGATTCTATGATTCTATGTCACTTTAAATGTATTTCTAGCTGTGCAAATAACTTACTGGATAAAACAAAAATGTCTGAATGCAGTGTATAGTTATACTTTGATATTTGCTTCTCTTTCTGAAAAAGTGATGGCAATATGATTAAATGTTAAATTTGTTTTACCAGCTCAAAAAGGCTGTTTCACAAGTACATTAGCATGTACTTGCTTTTGCATTTTAATTTTAAAATGGGGAACATGGCAAAGTCAGACCTTCATATTAGCTACGGGAAGATATCAGAGAAAATCAGGCACATACCTAATTGCCAACAGTGTCCTTGTTGTGATCAGAGCAGTTTTCCTGCCTCTGAGAGCTGCTGACCAAATAGACACTGGCAGTTCTCCAGTACTGGTAGTGCCACTGAGAATGGTGGTCACTGCTAGGAATGCAGGATCGTTGCTGGGATTTGGAGTATAGGTAAGTGAGGTGGGTTTATCAGAGTCAGTTGTGGAGGCCTGTAAAAGGTTGGGGGGGTGGGGTAGGGGGGCGGTGGGGGGGTGGTGGGGCGGGGGGGAGGGGGTGGTGTAGTGTTCAAGGACAGGCGAGTACTTCAGCCAACGGTAGCTAATTCCTCCAGCAAGTTTCTTAATTGGGCATGGGTTGCCCAAGAGCAACCACCCCTTCCAGGCCATGGGTATACCTGCAACCAATTAGGAAGGAAATTGCTTGGGCTTCGTTGCAAGAGGATTTGAGGTTAGAAGTAGAGATGTCTTACTGTAGTTATACAGGGCTTTGATGAGACCACATCCTGAGTATTGCCTGCAATTTTGGTCTCCCTATCTAAGAAAGGATATGCAGGACATTCCTTAGTCCAATACCAAGGTTGGCGAGACTGTCCTATGGGGAGAGATTGATTCGACTGGGCCTGTATTCACTAAAGTTTAGAAGGATAAGAAGAGATCTGATATATAATAGTATAAAATTCTAACAGGGATGGACAGACTAGTTGCAAAGAGGATGCTTTCCCTGGTTGGGGAATCCAAATGCAGGAGACACAGTCTCCGGATATGGGGCAGACCATTTAGGACTGAGATGACTATCCTCTATCCATCCATCCATCCATCCATCCACCCTGTACTTAATGGGTGGAGTTGGAAAGGTGATAGGGTCTTCACCTTCCTGAATGGTTAAGCATCTGCCCACCTCAAGGGGGGAGAATTGATTTTTATCCTTTGTACAGCAAGTGATTAGGAAAGCTAATAGCATGTTATTGTTTATTGTGAGGGGAAATGAATATAGAAGGAGAGAGGTTATGTTTCAGTTTTACAGGACGTAGGTGAGACCACATTTGGAGTATTATGTACAGTATTGGTCTCTTTATTTAAGGAAGCATGTGAATGCATTGGAAGCAGTTCAGAGAAGGTTCACTGACTAATACCTGGAATGGGAGGGTTGTCTTATGAGGAAAGGTTGAACAAGCTAGGCTAGGATCTACTGGAGTTTAGAATAGTAAGAGGTGACTTGATTGAAACATATAAGATCCTGAGGGGTCTTGACAGGGTGGATATGGAGAGATATTTTTGCTTGTGGGAGAATCTAGAAGTAGGGGTCACTGTTTAAAAATTAGAGGTCTCCCATTTAAAACAGGTGAGGAGAATGTCTTTCTCCCAGAAGGTTGTGAGTCTTTGGAATTTTCTTCCTTAAAAGGCAGTGGAAGCAGAGTCTTTGAATATTTTTAAGGCAGAGCTAGATAGTAAGGGATGAAAGGTTATTGGCATTGGGCTATCTGCTGAAATCATTTAACTGAAGAGGCAGCATCTATTTATGTGCTGCCTGTCTCAATAGACTAGACGCAGCCCCATATCTGAAAACAAGGGCAATCAAATTTCCCCCCCAAGATATTTTTCTGTTTTTCAACAATTTTTGTCTTGAAAATCCACGTGTGGAAATCTAGCCCCTCACTCCTCATAGCCCTTCCCTCAACTCAGCTAAAGTTAATGGAAAGCAAGGTTCATGGAGACGTGGAAGGTGGAAGATGTTACAAGGAGTAGTAGACCTTTGTCACATTCAGCCATAACTACAGCACTGAAGGTGCTGGAAAATTTGTCCTAGGTGGGAGGATGTTGGATCTCTCAGAAAGAGGATGAGGCTGTATCAGTGCCAAGATGGTAGTTGGAATATTTAACTGATAAAATTCTTGCCTTGTCTTTAGCAGTACATCCCTCAAACCCACCTGAATCTTGATGATTGGCCCCAATGCCTTGGGTTCTGGAGATGTATGTGTGTCTGACCAGGACTATATTAAGCGATGCTATACATACAATCCTACAGTGCAGAAGGAGGCCATTCGACCCATCGAGTCTGCACTGACCACAATCCGCCCCCCCCCAGGCCCTATCTCCATAACCCCCATGCATTTACCCTAGCTAGTCCCCCTGACACGACAGGGCAATTTAGCGTGGTCAATCAACTTAACCTGCACATCTTTGGACTGTGGGAGGAAATCGGAGCACCCAAGGGAAACTCACACAGACAGGGGGAGAATGTGCAAACTCCACACAGACAGTGACCCAGGCCAGGAATTGAACCTGGGTCCCTGATGCTGTGAGGCAGCAGTGCTAACCACTGTGCCACATTGCTCCCAACTATCGGAGTTTGTGTTCACTTAAAATCGGCGACATTGCAGAAGCCCTCAGAGGATCCAACTCCACTTGGTAACTCCACCGGATGCTTGGTTACCAGAGTTTCTAGTTAATGGTCATTACAGCAGATTTCCAGCAATGTCACCAGAATGACCACTGGATTTCAGTTCCCATCTAATTATTCCTTTTCATTCCTGACACTCCTCACCTATGTCCTGATGTTCTCCTAAACAACATTCACCAGGGGAACTATGGAAAATATTTATATGAATGCTCCATTAACTTTACAGCACTGCTGCTCAGGATTCAGCATCAGGATTAATTTGCATTGTTCTTCGAATAAACAAAGAGCTTGCATTTTTCTCATACCTTGCATGACCCCAGGACATCTCCAAATTCTTTAGAGCAAGTGAAATACTTTTTGAAGTCACTGTTGGAATTCAGGAAACACCACAGCCAAATTGTGCACAGCCATGTCTGACAAACAGCACTGAGGTAAATAACTAGATAAGCTATTTTAGTGAGGTTGGTTAAACTCCACTCTTTCTTTGAATTTCCCCATAAAATATTTTATGTACATCTGTGAGGATGAACCCAAAGGCTGCATTTCTGATAGTGCAGCACTCCTCAGTGGATTTTTGTTAGCCAAGTGTACTAAGGGATAGGCAGTTAGTTCGCAGATCAGCCATGATTTCATTGACTGTTGCAACAGACTTGCAACAGACTTGCCCGACTAAATGGCTACTCCTGTTCCTATGTTCCTATCTGGGGAACTCTGAGTTCAAAGGCAGAAATAATGTCCTTTAAGATTTTTAAAATCAAAATATATGTAGAAATATATGTAAAACTCATATTACAGATCTTTCTTCACCCTCACCATCCTGTACCTTCCCAACCCCACCTCTCATGTATTTGTTGGAGATCTTTTGGGAAGCAACTATGATGGTGCATGTTGGGGGATGGTTTAGTTTGCTTGGTTGGATAGCTGGATCGTGATGCAGAGCAATGCCAACAGTCTGGGTTCAATTCCTGTACTGTCTGAGGTTGTTCATGAAGGCCCGCCTTGTCCCTTCCCTGAGATGTGCTCTGATCTTCTAGTTAAATCACTACTAGTCTAGGATCATCTGGGACTATGGTGACTTTACCTTTACAAATTGTGAGACCATAGATCTTAAAAGGTCTGCTGCTTGAGACAACTTACTTGCACACAAATTATACTCACAGCGATATTGCTAAAACTGAATGTAAAACTTGACTTTTCACGCCTCTGAAAAAGCTTTGCACTGTTTTTTTTAAAGACTTAAAGATTTTATTGTTGCAACAGAATTATTTGTATCCTTCTCTCTTGCATGATTGTCTTTACATCCTAGGGAATTTGGACAACTTGCTGTGGATATTTTAGACCATGCATTCAAACAGAACGAGAGAATGGCCATGAAACTGCTGACATATGAGCTGAAGAATTGGAGTAACTCCACATGTCTGAAACTGGCCGTGTCATCCAGCCTTCGGTCTTTTGTTTGCCACACGTGCACTCAGATGCTTCTAACTGACATCTGGATGGGGCGTCTGAACATGAGGAAGAACTCATGGTTTAAGGTAAAGGGAGACCTGTGGGGACAAAGAAAACTCTTCATCCTACAGTGCTCTTTCATCCACAACCTGTTTCAGGACACGGTCTTGTTGGGCCCCTATGTTCACCTTGTTAGAATCTGCTGATTCTAATGCAGCCTCAAACAGCCCCATTGCATTAGACAGATCTCCCATGTTGGTTTGGTATTATTATCTTTTAAATGTGTTTAAGTTACTCTCGCTATAAAATTCTGCTGTATTTTTCCTGTTGTAAGTATTAAGCTGTCAGACTGTTGTTTTCAGGATAATGCATCTAACCTTATCCTGGAAAAAACATTAGTTATTTTCTAATCTTTTGCTTCAACTGTGTATTTAATGAACTGTGAAAAATGTCACCAACAGTTTCCTATACAGTATTCCTATTCTTATTTTCTTAAGTACCTTCGGATGTGTTCTATATGGTTCATTTGGTTTATAAATATTTAAGCGTGACAGTTTTTAATGACCATTTTGTGATAAATCTTTAGTTCTTTGCGAACCTCAGTTTCTCAATTATGGCTCCGACTAACAAAGGGTGCAGATTCCCAATCCCCATGCTGAAAACTGCAGTAAACAACTAGAATTCTGCCCTATTATTTCCCTGACGCTATTGCTTTATTACCGAGGTGCCTATTTCTGCCTTTAAACATTGCCTGCGGTGAATCACAGAATCGTGTCCCTGCAAGAATCAGCAGCTGAAGTGGGAGAAAGGTTAACAAATAAGCCTGGAGTGTAGAATAATTTCCTCAGGTGGCCAGTGACCTGACTGAAAATAGTGCGAGACACCTCCTACTTTCTGGGACTTTCTAAAGGATGGACAAACAAACACTCTGCCATTTTGTATTGCTCAGACTACAAATCAGATTACTCAGAGACAAAATCAAAAGAGAAGAAAATCAAATAAAGCAGACAGATGAAATGATCCGCTTAACTTAGCAAATGTACCTCAAAATAATAGTGTAACTTGAAGTTTTCATAGATCTTGGAAGTGATGCTGTTAGCATTCATGATCCAAAGTTTATACGTCAAATTATGTATTGACAGTCTGCTCCACTGGCTAGTTCATCTACCGGGAAAGCTGAAACTCAGTTTTAAAAAAAAACCTAAAACAGTTAATAGTCTTCATCGCTTTGAGATCTGAGCTGGAATAAAGCAGTACCAAAGAGATTGCTCTTCAGCTGTTAAAACTGTCAAGCAAAATATGGTCAAAAGCACAAAAATTGTCTGATGGCTTTGTCTGCTGTAACACCTACACGCAGATCAGCAGTTCTCATTAAATGGCTGGCTGCATTTGTTCACTCCTGATGGACTGGCCAACAATCATAATGGCAGATGTTGGAGGGAATGTTCAAATTAACCACCTTGTCAGGACACATCTTGTCAGAACTGGCACATTGGCCTGAAATGTTAACTCTTCCTCTCTCCACAAATGCTGCCAGACTTGCTGAATAGCTCCAGCATTTTCCGCCTTTATTCCAGCATCTGCAGTATTTTTCTCTTGCAATGGGATCATTACAGTACGTTTCCCACAGACAACTTCTGCAACATTTTTTTCTTTTAATTCTTTTTCCTTCTGCCACATTGGTTTTCAGAAGCTTTAGTGGTAATTGTTCTTTTTAAAACCCTGAACACCATTAGTTTCTTTATAGAAAACTCCGATATCTCAGTTTAATGTAGGATTAAGAGGAGGACCAACAAAGTGATGCCAAGTAACACTGGTGCTCTGTTCCCACTTGTTGGTGCATTCACGATTATGTATCCACAGTGATGCTTTGGTAGATGATCAGTGCACACAGAATCTTCAGTTATCAAGGGAGGCTGTGATAGCAAATCCAAAGGTATGTTACTGCCTGAATAATGCTGGATGGTGTTTGGAAGCATGTCTTGCTTTCATTGGCACTGCATGAAAGAAAGCAGGCCTCTGTGATCAACAGCCAGTACAGCCTGCCTAGTCACACTCGCCAAGATGTCAGCAAACATAATTGGCAATGACAATAGGGAGCTTTCTTCACAAAATCCAAGCCAGCAGAGCATCAGATGCGGAGATGTGCCTTCTGTTGTAAGTTCACCATGCAACATCCAGTGACAGTAGCAGTCACTTTGAGCTGCGGCTAGCCTCCACCTCCTTCAGTCAGCAGTACTGGCTGATGGAGATGGTGCCATTGAATGCCAAACAGTGTCACTTTCCTCACAACGATTTCATACAGCACCAAATCATCTACAGTAGTTATCAAACTGTGATCTGGGTTCTGGGCTACCAGGTAACTTACCTGAAGACTTGTGCTTGCACAGAGGTTTCCTTCCACTTCATTTCAGCCTATCACTTCTTATTCCTATTCAACTTTGGAAGGTACTGCAGCTCAGTTAAACTTCCTTTTGAGCCATTCCTAAATTTGAAAATAAGTCCATAAGGAATAGGGGCTGTAGTAGGCCACGTGGCCCTTCGAGCCTACTTCGGCATTCGGAGAGTTCAGGGTCGATTGTTTACCTCAACACTACCTTTCTGCACTATCCCCATGTTCCTTAGATCCCATAATTTCCAAAAATCTGTTTTAAATATACTTAACAATTAAGCATCCATAGCACTATGGGGTAGGGAATTGCAAGGTCACAACCTTTGAGTGAAGAAATTTCTCTTCATCTTAGTCCTAAATGACTGATCCCTTATTTTGAGGCTGTGACCCTGTATTCTAGATTTCCCAGCCAGAGGAAACATTCAAATTGATTTTTACCCCCTTATTCTGACAACCCTCTTTGATTGTTTGCACACATTTACATATTACTTATCCCACAATTTTTGGCTTCCACCACTTTCAAAAACTGGGGTTATCTGGATCTAGCAGCATGGATGTTATCATGGAAGATCTTTTGTTCAGTAGTTGCAGTGGAAAATGGTCGGGTATTTCCTCAGAGCTGTGGTGGAAATCCCATTTATGTGCATGAACTAAGTTGCAAATCAGGGACAGCTCCAAGTAATACCTAGGTTTGTGTTTTGTGATGATATTCTGTGTAAGCAGAACCAATTCAGGGATGTCCAAGAGGCTGCAGAAGAGTCCATTTTGGAACTGGAGGTTTCTGCAAGGAAAAAGCAAAATGAGAGCTGTGATTTAGAACAAGAGGATATTTCCAGGGAAATTAGTCAGTGACGCTATTATGGAAAGAGTGTGTAAACTATGAGGCAGCTACCAGGTTTAGGGATAGGAGGGAAGCTAACCAATTAGAGAGTAGTTGTAAAGAGGAACCATCTCCTCATTTGATCTAATGCTGAGTGTAGCCAACCTCCTTGGTCCTATCTGTCCATGAAGGTAAGGGAAAATGAATCATTTGGTGACAATTTACCTATTATTAAAATATCAGTTTTTTTCTTTCCCTGTTAAAAGTTTTCTCCTCTTGAGGAGTGTTAAAGATATCACCACACTCTAAACATTTCTAAAACTGTACTCCTATGAATTTAATTTGGAAAAAACATGTTTAAAAATCTATGAAACGTCATCATTACATTCTGATCAATAAGTCAACTATGTTTCTAAACTATATACAAATGTGATAACTTTTAAATGATATACGTGCTATGGGATAGTGGTAATTGAAGTAGATTCAGTAATAAATTTCAAAAGGGAATTACTACTTGAAGTGGAAATATTTGTAGGTTTATGAGGAAAGAGCAGGGGACTGGGGCTAATTCAAAAGCTCTTTCAAAGAGCTGGTACAGGCACCATGGGCTGTACGATATCTTTCTTTGATTTTCCGAATTATTAACATCAACATTTCTTCAATGGTGAAATAGTAAATTGCTGAATGTAAAAATGCCCATCACACTGAATTTGTTATAAAAGTCAAATTCTGCAGATGATGGAAGTCTGAAGTAAAAATAGAAACTGCTGGAAAAACCCAGCAGGTCAAGCAGTATCTGGAGAGAGAGGAACAGAGTTAACAGGTGGAATTCTCCCAAGCCCCCGCCGGTGTCTTCGATAGTAGGGGAATATGGCGGGAAACCCAGAATTCAGTTTCACGCCGGCGTAAATTTACAGCGGGATCTTCCGCTAGCACCCTACCATGGCAGGGCCGGTCAACCCGCAAGAGGCCAGTGTGAGCTTTGTTTACATCCCTTTATGGGATGCAGTTGAAGGCCGACTTCCCCATGCTGGAGTGTCCATGGTGCCAGTAGAAAACATGCCAACGTGAAGCATGTTCTCAACAGAATGGTGTGCAGATGTCACGACTCATCTGAACAATGCCTGGGGCTGCCTCCAGAGTTCACGATGGAGGCCATCCACAACCTTGGACCATGGAACAGCACAGCAGTGGGTCAGGGGAGTGTCTGCAGGTGGACCCTCCAAGATTCAATGTCCTGAAGGGGGTCCATCTTCCAGCCTTGGAATTTTCTGGCAGATTCATCTTCTTGTTCAGGAAGTTAATCTTCTGGTTGTGCACGTTCTTTCTTCAATAGTGGGTCAGTGATGTTGGATGCCTTTTCAATATGGCACCTGGACACGACAGTGGACAATCACAATCCAGACCCGCCTCACCATTGAATACAGCGTAAAACACCCAGTGCATAATTAATGAGGTTGGAGCTGGAAGATTTACAAGTGTTCCCACCAACTGCCACAACAACAAACATTCCACATTCCCGTCTCTACCACGGAACTTACTCTCAAAATGGGAAAATTCCGCCCAACGTTTCAAATCGATGACCTTAATACTACATTTTCTGTTTGTATTACATTGATTTGGTTCCTCTATATGTAATGCTGATTATGTGGCTGCTTTTACAGAGGTTCAGAATATTATGGACTGGACAGTTAAAAAAAGCAAATATTTATCTGTGTTTAATTGATTTGAAAAGTCCAGTAACTCTCAGTTTTATGAGAGTTTTAACAGTGCAGGTGTCATGTTGCAGTTGCTTATTTCTAATGTGACTTTTTTGTCATCAGGTCATTTTGAGCATTCTTCTGCCTCCCAGCATTCTGATGCTGGAGTTTAAGAGTAAGGCTGAGATGTCTCACATTCCTCAATCTCAGGAGTCTCATCAATTCGCTCGACAGTGCAATACACAAAACTCCAGTGCTGCCAAAGATGATCAATCTTCTGTAGGTATAATGGGTTACCTTAAAACATCTTGGCATGGAATTTCTGATTGTTTAAGTTGACATTTTCCCAAAATCTGCCAAATTATCAAGAACTTCAAGCATAAATTAATTTTCTATTATTCTTTGCACTGATGTGATAAAAATTGCACCAAAAGCCATCCCAGTCTACAAAACTGACATGCCTGTACTGAATCACTCACTATTGTGATTTTCTCCTAATCATGCCTGTAAATTTACATAGAATTTGACTACTATGCACCAATGTAGCGAATAGATAGGTATGTAAAGCCAGTTTCAGTTTGCTAAAATTAGGTTTTCAAAGGGAGCAAACTATATACTTTGAATAAACACATTTTTTTTGATGAACCCATTTTCAGTTGTATCAATAAAACTGTATCAGGTTGCCATTCTTAAATATATCGATGAATACTTTAATTCAAGTTTTAAAAAATGGTGTTCTAAGATGCTGCCCCTCACATTAATGTGGAGATGCCGGCGTTGGATTGGGATGGGCACAATGAAAAGTCTCACAACACCAGGTTAAAGTCCAACAGGTTTATTTGGAACCACAAGCTTTCAGAGCACACACCCAATGAAGGAGCAGTGCTCCCAAAGCTTGTGATTCCAAATAAACCTGTTGGACTTTAACCTGGTGTTGTGAGACTTCTTACTGTGCCTCTTACATTGGTTCACAGCAGATCATAGACTTGACTCCAAATTGATTATGTGCCACTTGGAAGATCAGTTATTACCTCATTTTATTTTCACTTTGGACTGTATGCCACATTCCTATATTTTAATATCTATTCATTAGTCTACCATAGTCTTTTCAGTGGTGGTTTCTATTTCTCTGACAAAAGATGGAGTTTGACACAGAAAAAGGCCCAGAAAAGCCTATCGATGAGATCATTGGCACAAGACAGAGAGGACTGCCTTGGACAAGAAAGGCTTATGAATTCTACAGTGCCCCGATTGTCAAGTTCTGGTTCCATACGGTTTGTCTCACCTCACAGATAATTACCAATTAGAATATTCTGCTATGTTAATGGATGTGATAGGCTGAGTTTTTGTCACTGGGGGATGGTGAATATCTCTCATGCCACTAATTGGTTTCAGCCACCAATAGTCTTCAAGTTTACTATAAGCGTTCCTGAGAAGAGTTAATGAATAATGTTGCAAAGATCTTGAGGAAAGACTGTCCCGTTTTTTTGAACTAACTAAATAGAGAATTTTCAATGTGCAATTTTAGTGCAGCAGATCAAATTTTATCTTTCTGCACTTTAATAAACCCATTATTTCTTCTATAGCATTTTGTTTTAAGCTTAAGTTTATTTATTAGTGTCACAAATAGGCTTACATTAACACTGGAGCAAAGTTACTGCGAAAATCCCCTAGTCGCCACACTCCGGCGTCTGTTCGGGTACACTGAGGGAGAATTAGCATGGCCAGTGTACCTAACCAGCACATCTTTTGGACTGTGGAAGGAAACCGGAGCACCCAGAGGTAACCCATGCAGACACGGGGAGAATGTACAGACTCCACACAGACAGTGACCCAAGCTGCGAATCGAACTTGGGTTCCTGGCACTGTGAGGCAGCAGTGCTAATCACTGTGCCACCGTGCCACCCATGTCTAGTTTACCTGATATTGTACTGTGTATAAGCATTGACTGTATGCCAGAAAGCACATCTAGAAATTCACAGGAGTTAGATTAGCATTTGTGGGGCAAAGATAGATTTATGTGTCCTATGTGAACACAGACCAGAGAATTTTTTCTCTTCTCATAATATCAGTGTAAATGGTGTTCAGAACTTTGGTTTGCAACATCTGAATTCTGGACCTTTTGGAGAGTGCTGTGCTCATGGTAACCAATAGCCCAGGATATCTTGAGCCAATTATCACTCTGTACATTTGAAAGGGTCTTCACAAAAAAATGTTTGGCAGAAACTTTCATTTGCTCAGAAGCACACAAGATGGAGAAATGAATTGTGGCTAAATGCACAATCTAATCTCTTCTATTTGAAGTTGGTGTAATGAGAACAACTTGAGACTGTCCGTCTTTTATTTGATTTGAGTTGATTTATTATTGTCACATGTACTAGTATACAGTGAAAAGTATTGTTTCCTGTGTGCTATATAGACAAAGCATACCGTTCCTAGAGAAGTAAAAGAGAGAGTGCAGAATGTAGTGTTGCAGTCATAGCTAGGGTGTAGAGAAAGATCATCTTATGGCAAAAATCTTTTTCTGATAAGATGTTCTTTAATATTCCAGTGCAACACTATTTTTTCCTTCATTTTACCCTTCACAGATAGCTTATTTGGGATTCCTTATGCTGTTTACCTACATGGTTTTGGTGAAAATGGAACCTCTACCCAGTGTCCAAGAATGGATTGTCATCATCTATGTTTTCACTACCGCTGTGGAGAAAGCCAGAGAGGTGAACAAGGACCAGCGTATTTTCTTCTAGCTTCTCAAAAGAAATCAAGTACTTTATATCGCATTAACAGAATCATGCTTTAGTTAAAAAAAGTATTCTAGAATAATTTGAATTGTTGCAGTTATCCAAAAGATCGAGCGGGTAAAAACATTATTTCCTAGAGAGTAGGGTTCTGGACTTTTTTCCTTGGTCAGTATTGAGTTAGCTATCTCAAGTTAATTTGGGGCACAATAATTAGCCTCTGCACCCTGAACTAGAGAAGAAAGAAAATAGCCAAGAATCTTAATCTTCAGCTTTGTTCTTAAAACCCCCATATCAGAATCGCTGTGATCTAACCATTTGTATAGAAAGTGCAGGTGGATGTTGGCTGATAACAAAATAAGGCTGCCATAGCCTTTATGATTGGTAAGCCGTCTGGTTGTGGAATTACATTTGTAACTCTTATACTGTCAGTCTCATATTAGTATTTGACAGTCTTTGTTTCAGACTCTTGGCCTTTACTTAGACTGTAAGCAGCAAATATATTTTGATTTCAACACATTCAAGAAAAGACTAATATGGTGGTTGAGTACAGTTTTTGAGTTGGTACTAATCATCACCATTACCAATGTGTTTTACTACAACATAAACAGAAATATTTTCCTCTCCCAGTTCTGCTTTGTAGCACAGAATGAAAAACCACAGAAAGATTGACTTAGTTCTGTGTTTCAGAGCGGCCAATTTAATCTTAAAATTTTAAGGTGACACAATTTTCAGGTATACTTAAGTATGTTTTAAACTTCTGTTCATCTGTTTGGAAAAAGGTTACACAGCATGGAGGGCAGCCATTTGGGCCATCATATAGACATACAAAATAGGAGCAGAAGTCGTCCATTTGGTCCCTCGAGTCTCGTCTGCCATTCAATAAGATCATAGTTGATCTGATTGTACTCAGTTCAACAATCCCCATCTATCCCAAATAACCTTTAATTCCCTTGCCCAGCAAGAAGCTATCTACCTCGAAAATATTCAATGATCCCACTTTCTTTGCTTTCTGAGGCAGAGTTCCAAAGTTGCACAACCCTCCAAGAAAAAATACTTTTCCTCGGGCAGGCGTTTCTGCCTCCTCCGTGGCATGTTTTGTGGCAGTGGAGATGGCCCATCATTGACCGTTTTCCCATTGTTTGCACCCTCCGCCATCGAGGAACCCATAGCGGGGGTCGTAATCAGCAGGACCACAAGCTCTTGCTGGCAGGAATGGCTGGAAAATTTTGGCCCTCATCTCTGTCCTATAAGGGTGATCCCTAACTTTAAAATAGTGGCCCCTGCCTGGACAAGCTCCCTGAAAGAGCTACCAATTTGTTTCACTTCTCCGCGTTTTCCCGTCTCCGTGCAATATTTTTTCCTTTTCAATACATCCAATTTTATTTGAAAGTTATGGCTGAATCTGCTTCCATTATACTTTCTGGTTATGCATTCCAGAATTTAACAACGTACTTGCCTTTCTCCACAATTGTCTTAAGTCCATATCCTCTGATTACCAACTTTTCTGCCAGTGAAAAGATTCATCTCCATATCAAAACTCATCATCATTTTGAACATCTTTATTATATCTTCATGTAAACATTTTTGTTCCAAGGAGAACAATTCCATCTTCTGCACACAACCCAATTCCTTCATCCCCTAACCATTTTGCTAAATCTGTTCTGCATTCTCTTATGCCTTGGCATACTCTCTAAAATGTAGAATCCAGAAATGGACACAGTGGCTGGAATTTTACACACCCTCTCCCAATCCCCAGAGTGAGCTGGCTGGTGGGGTAATATCAGGTGGGGTGGCAAGTGGTGCAGTGACTGTCACCTACCTGCCTTTGTTGGTATTTTAACAGCAGTTGGATAGGTGACGGGTGACTTATCTATTTTTATGTCAATTGAAGTCCTTAAGTGACCAATTAAGTAGGGAGGGATTTTGGTGGCCTGCTTGCAGGCTCAGAGAGGTAGTCTTTCCTGTTACCTGTTGTCTTTCCTGTTTCCTATGCCCATGGAGAGGACTTCCCATTGCAAAGGCCGCCCTGTTCCCTCTGGCTTCTTGATCACCCCTACCGTACCTTGTCAGGATCTGCCTGACTGGCCCCAGTCAGCTCACCCCAGTACCTTAATTCTGAGCCTCCAGGTGATGCTCCTGATGTGGGGCCTACTGCAGTCCCAGCGGTTGGCGCTGATCTCAGAGACTGCTGGGATTGAAGAGCTGCCAACCCTCAACTCTTGGAGGTGTGACATCTTGCCTCGGGGAGATGGAAGCCACAACTTCAGGCAGCTAATTGCCTGAGCAACATAAAACTTAGCTATGATTTCCAAGACCGACAAAGGTGGTTTGGCCCCCCAACTTCCCGGCTTTGGGGCCATCTCCTCTACATTAAATCTCAGCCAGTGTTTCACCTGAAGTCTAAGCAGCGATTTAAGAAGATTGCTTTCGTCAACAATACACGGACCTCTTCATATAGATGCAATCACTTTTGAAATTCTACCATTTAGCTTCTATTGCCTCATTTTTCATTTGAAGTGTATCAATTCACACTTCTCTAAATTGAATTTCATCTGCCAGTTTCCGCCTATGTCCTCATCTGCTACGATCATCCTCACTTAACTACGTTTGTACACTTTGTGTCATCCACAAATTTTGAAATGATGTCCTCTGTACCCAGTCATTACAAAAAGTAGTGGTCCTAATACAGACCATTGGGGAACATTACTGTACACTGCCCCCCAGTTCTGAAAAACAAGTGTTCACCGAATGTCTCTACTTTCTGTCAGCCAATTTTCCATCCATACTGCTACTGTCTATTGAATCCCATGGGCTTCAGTTTTGCTAATACATATTCCCACTGACTTTTTTCTGCACGGAGGAAATGGCCTTAGCGGCTGTGCTGTGGAAGGACATTTCTTCCCTGGCGCCTTTCTAAGATTCTGGAATCTGTACTTCAAGGCACATAGGAATGTTTGACTTTGCTAATGAGTACAATGAATTGAAGAATGCCCTGAGGTCAGTACATTGGTGGCAGCAGTTGTGTAGGTCTTAAAGTCTGACACATTTTGTTCAATCATACCTGGTGTTTTATGGCCAGCAACACACGGACCTCTTCATGTAGATGCTATTAGGTGCATGCGACAACCAAATGTTGTAAAATTTGACACATATATGCCGCTTATCACCTTTATCTTGCTCTGTGCTGTTAAATTAAGAGTTCTTCACGATGTTTCCAGGGCACATTCGTGACCCATTAATGCACCACACTACATTTGCTCACTGAACCTGAAAATGTTTTCCCAAGGTTTGTTACACTGAAATCACCTTTGTGTATTTGGAATGTGGAAGCGAGTTAGCAATAAGCCTCTGTTGCACTAATGGCCCAATTATAGTGCAGTTTTTGTATTCATGATGTAGTTTTCACATTGCGTTGACTCAGATGTTGTTGTAAATCCCTGACCTCCACGTTGCTTGACATTTCAGTTCTTCATCTACTCCCTTTCTGACCTCTATGACTTTGCTCCTGGCTGTTCCAGTAAAGCTTAATGTGAGTTCAGAAAAAAACACTAATCTTTCTACTTGGCACTTGGCAACCCTCTGATCCTAACACTCAACTGAACAACTACTGACCTTGTAAACCTCAGTTTGATCAGGCTGCCGTATTAGGCTGGATTTCAATGGCTCCACTGAATGTGTTTTTGGCAGTGAGGCACAAAAAACCATGACGAGTAGCTGGCCCATCACCTCTCACCCTCCCCAACCCGTTTCCATAATACTGTGGATGGGTAAGGTGTCCACTAACCCTGTCTGATGTTAGACCTATTGAGGCCCTGACCTGGCCAATTAGGGGCATAATATGGTTGGCATTGGGAGGCAGATGATAGTGGGTAGACTGATATTTTCACCAAAAGATGAGAGGAAATGCTGAGCATATCGAGGATACCTCTACCCCCTGCCACTGAGCCATCAAGTTTGTACCTCCCACCTCCCTGTAACCATCCCCCCCTTCCCCCCCCTCCCCCACAACTTGCTGGGACTTCAAAACCTGACCCCCCCCGCCCCCCCCAACTCCCTATTGAGCCAGATTCCTGGGCAAAAGTCCCATTTTGAACTTGTGGGGCAGCCTTTTTTAAAGTTGGTCTGTTCGCAACCAACTTTGCTCGCCACCCACTCTGTAGAAATGAAAGGGAATTCATGTTTGACAAACCCACTGGAGTTTTTTGAGTTGTAACTGGTAGAATAGATAGGGGGAAACTTTTGATAAAATCCCACAAAAGAAGTTAGTGTCCAAAATTAAAGCACATGGGACTAGGGGGTAATATACTGGCATGGGTTGAGAATTGGTTAGCAGACAGAAAACAGAGTGTAGGAATAAATGGGTCTTTTTCAGAGTGGAATGTGGTGACTCGTGAGTGTGGTCCTGCAGGGGTCAATGCTTGGGCCCCAACTATTCACAATATACATCAACAATTTGGATGAGGGATTCAACTGTAATATTTTCAGGTTTGCGATGCCACAAAACTAGATGGAATTGTGAGTGGTGAGGAGGATGATAAGAGGCTTCAAGGTAATTTAGACAAGTTGAATGAGTGGACAAATACATGGCAGATGCAGGATAATGTAGATAAATATGAAGTTATCCACTTTGGTAGGAAAAACAGAATGGCTGAATATTATTTAAAGGGTGATTGATTGGAAAATGTTGAGGTATAAAGGGACCTATGTGTCCTTGTACACCAGTCATTGAAAACAAGCATGCACATGCAACAAGCAGTTTGGAAGGCAAATGGTATGTTGGCCTTAATTGCAAGAGGATTTGAGTACAGGAGTAACTACATCTAACTGCAGATGTACAGGATCTGAGTGAGACCACAGCTGGAGTATTGTGTGCAGTTTTGGTCTCCTTCCTTAAGAAAATATACATTTGACATAGATGGAATGCAGCAAGGGTTTACCAGACTGATTCCAGGGATGGCATGATTGTTATTTGAGGAGAGATTGAGTTGACTGGGCCTGTATTCACTGGAGTTTAGAAGAATGAGAGGGATCTCATTGAAACATACATTATTCTGACAGGGCTGGACAAACTGAATGCAAGGATATTGTTTCCTCTGGCGGGGGGTGTCTATAACATGGGGTCACAGTCTCAGGATAAGGGGAAGATATTTAGGACTGAGATTAGGAGAACTTTCTTAATCTGGAGGGTGGTGAACCTATGGAATTTTATACCATATAATGCTGTGGAGACCAAGTAATTGAATGTATTTAAGAAAGAAATAGATAGATATCGAGATACTAAAGGCATCAAGGAGTATGGGGAGAGAGCAGGAATATGGCATTGGGAATGAAAAGGTCTATAGGGTTGAGATTGAGGATCAACCATGATCACATTGAATGCAGAGCAGACTCAATGGGCCATATGGCCTCCTCAAGCTCCTATTTTCAATGTTTCAATATGTCCCCCTGTAAAACTCAGCTCATTGAATCAGCAGGATAACACATATCTGCAGGTTCTACATAAGTACGATTGGTCTCAAACCTGCACCTGAATTAACTGGAAACATTAATGTAACGTCTGCTACCTGAAACAGTTCTCAACAGTCAATCACAAACAAAGCAGAGGCCTGAATACCCTTTTAAATGGATATTAATATAATGTAGGCAATGATGGTCAAGTAGGAGAGAAAATGAAACACAATATTGAGATAGAATCATAGAATCACTACAGTGCCGAAAGAGGCCAGTTGGCCCATTGAACCTGCACCGATAACAATCCCACCCAGGCCCTATCCCCACAACCCCACGCATTTACCCTGTTAATTTCCCTGACAAGAAGGGGCAATTTAGCATGGCCATTCAACCTAACCTGCACATCTTTGGACTGTGGGAGGAAGCCAGAGGAGCGGGAGGAAACCCACGCAGACATGAGGGGAAGGTGCAAACTCCACATAAGGTCTGAATTGAACCTGGGTCCCTAGCACTGTGAGGCAGCAGTTGCTAACCACTGTGCCACCGTGTTGCCCTACTGATTGAAAATAAAATTGAAATTACTGTACTTTCAGTGGGTTAAACTGAATGTGAAAATCAATTGGCTGGATTTTACGGATCCCTGTTAGGTATGTTTTCATTTGGGGGTGGGAGGCATGTAAAATATGAAGGATGGCAAGCCCACCACCTTCTCACCTACCCCTGAGCTGTCCACCATAATTTGGCTACATTGCAGGGGTCAGCATCCCCATGCTTCCCCGCAGTTTCTATGGTGTCAGACCAGTTTGCCCATGACTTGTGGTTTGCCCCCTCTCAGAGGAGTTGTGAACCATAGTCTGGATTAGGAAACTTTTTAAACAGTAAGTTCAAAGGGTATCATCCATGCCCTAAACCGGCTTCCTCCTTTCAAGTTCAATGCGAACTCAAACCCCCCTCACCCCCATGTCCCTTATACCCCCATGACAACACATGCTCCCCCACCTACCACTCTGAACCTATCATTCCCTCCATGCCAATTCATCACTTGTCCATGCCCATTCATCCAGTATGTACTATGTACAGAACCAATGAACCACATAACTACTTAGAAAAAAAACACCCAATCAAAATCACCTTTTGGGAAAAAGCAGCCATTCCGATAACACTATAAAAGTGTCAATCAGACAGACCAATAAACTAGCAATAACAGAGTGTTCAGATAAGGGCATACCTCTTAATCCTGTGCAAAGAAACATCAAGATAGTGACAAAATAGATCACATAGTAACTTAATGTAACCACTTAAAGATGTCAATCAAGGAAAGTCAACAGTTCTCTCCAATGATCCAACTAGAACCCCTTGCTGAGATAATCCTTTTATGAACCTGGGGCCTCAACCAAGCATACATAATGAGGACAAATATAAGAATTTTTTATTTAGTAGAACTGGGTGGTCTCATTATGCCTCACCCGATTCATGTGGAGCCTTTCCTGATGGTGAAATTCTTTCCTATCCTTCTACTGGTACTAGTGCCCCAAGAAAATAAATCCTTCTTCTCTACCGCAAGTTTACCCTTGGTGTCCAGATATTTAATTGACCTTCTAGTTCCTGGTTCTCTCCAAACAAGACCTCTGGCCTACTCTTTCCAAATGTGACTTCAACGTGGATCTCAATAACTGGTCTGCTTGTTCCCTCTCCAACATTCTTCCAAGCCAGTTGGAGATGCCTCTCAGGTGGCACAAGTTCAGCGACATATTATTTGGAACTCTTAAGTCCTGCTTGCAAAGGATGTTTTCTGTCTTTCCAATTTCTGAAATGATTGAATTATTGAACTTTACTCAAAGGCAATACAGAATATGGTCTGATTTCATCTTCATTTTAACCTTTGTTGTACAGATCTTCATATCAGAGCCAGGAAAATTCAGCCGGAAGGTTAAAGTTTGGGTCCAAGAATACTGGAACTTGAATGACTCTTTGGCTATAGTCCTATTTGCTGTGGGTTTTGGTTTACGTTGGACTGACCAGCCATTACAGACCGCTGGAAAGATTATATACTCCCTCGACTTTATATTTTGGTTTGTGAGGCTTCTGGATTTCTTTGCAGCGAATCAACATGCAGGGCCATACTTGACAATGATTGGGCGAATGGCAAGTATTCAAAAATACTTCAGTGTACTTTTCCTGCCACAAATAAGCTGTTTTCACTATGAAGTAGATATTTATGTATAAGTATATTAACATATATTTCTCACAACTAATTTTCTCAATGATATTAAAGCTGATGTGTTTAAGTTTATGATTTATTTTCTTGTTGCTGGGTGGTGTCAGGCAGAATTCTGAACAAATCATAATTTGATTGGATTGAAAGGGGTGGATTTTATAACATAGGCTGCCTTTTGCGAATCTCTCCAAATGTTGATTTCCATTCACTTCAATAGAAATAAAAATTTGGAAAGATGTAAAATGAGTTGCCGATTTGCTAGCACACATTTGTACAAAGTCAAAACCTGCCGAGTCAATTCTACCCCCTGGGTATTGAAGGGCATTTAGGAGGGTGAGGTTAGTTGCACCCAGTCGTGCAGAAGGAAAATAAGGACTTGCATTTGTATAATGCCTTTCTTAATCTTCGGATGTCTCAAAGATAGAACATATTAAAAATGAAGCGTAGTTACTTTTGAATTGTAGTTATTGTTGTAACGTGAGGCAGACATTTCTCAGTCCAAGTTTTAAGATCAGACATTCCATCCTCATCTCGCTACAATACTGTGAATTTATATTTATTATTTATAGTTAAACAGCAAAATTTATGGGAGCTTTTGTAAAACACAGAGTGAGAAGCTGGGATTCGTAAAATGAGGCATCACAGTGCAACCACTGACAGACTAGTGTTGTTGGCCATGTGATATTTACATAGATGGTTGCTATAGAACATTACAGCGCAGTACAGGCCCTTCTGCCCTCGATGTTGCACCGACCAGTGAAACCAATCTAAAGCCCCTCTAATCTACACTATTCCAATATCATCCATATGTTCATCCAATAACCATTTGAATGCTCTTAATGTTGACGAGTCCACTACTGCTGCAGGCAGGGCATTCCACGCCCTTACTACTCTCTGAGTAAAGAACCTACCTCGAACATCTGTCCTATATTTCTCACCCCTCAATTTAAAGCTATGTCCCCTCGTGTTAGCCATCACCATCCGAGGAAAAAGGCTCTCACTATCCACCCTATCTAATCCTCTGATCATCTTGTATGCCTCTATTAAGTCACCTCTTAACCTTCTTCTCTCTAATGAAAACAACCTCAAGTCCCTCAGCTTTTCCTCATAAGACCTTCCCACCATACCAGGCAACATCCTGGTAAATCTCCTCTGCACCCTTTCCAATGCTTCCCCATCTGTCCTATAATGCGGCGACCAGAACTGTACGCAATTCTCCAAGTGCGGCCGCACCAGAATTTTGTACAGTTGCAGCATGACCTCCTGGCTCCGAAACTCAATCCCTCTACTAATAAAAGCTAACACACCGTATGCCTTCTTAACAACCCTATCAACCTGGGTGCCAACTTTCAGGGATCAATGCACATGGACACCCATATCCCTCTGTTCATCCATACTACCAAGTATCTTACCATTAGCCCAGTACTCTGTATTCCTGTTACTCCTTCCAAAGTGAATCACCTCACACTTTTCCGCATTAAACTCCATTTGCCACCTCTCAGCCCAGCTCTGCAGCTTATCTATGTCCCTCTGTAACCTGCCACTTCCCTCTGCACTGTCTACAACTCCACCGACTTTAGTGTCATCCGCAAATTTACTAATCCATCCTTCTACGCCCTCATCCAGGTCATTAATAAAAATGACAAACAGCAGTGGCCCCAAAACAGATCCTTGCGGTACACCACTAGTAACTGAACTCCAGGATGAATATTTCCCATCAACCACCACCCTCTGTTTTCTTACAGCTAGCCAATTCCTGATCCAAACCGCTAAATCACCCTCAATCCCATGTGTTCATATTTTCTGCAAAAGCTTACCATGGGGAACCTTATCAAACATTTTGCTGAAATCCATATACACCACATCAACCGCTTTACCCTCATCCACCTCTTTGGTCACCTTCTCAAAGAACTCAATAAGTTGGTTAATAAGGTGTTAATGTGACACAGAAATTTATAACAAAAAAGTTGCCACAGAAATGACAAAAGTGTGACAGTACTAATTTAGGTTTTCTAGATGGGAAACGTATGCAAAGGTATGTTTATAAGTTGTAGACTATGAAGGGAAGACTGGATGGCATAGGGCGTTAGCAAACTAAACCTGTTACTTGAGGCTTTGAAAGTTTATTTATTAAGTACAAGTAGGCTTACATTAATACTGCAATGAAGTGAAAATTCTCCAGTTGCCACATTCCGGCACCTGTTCGGGTCCACTTAGGGAGAATTTATCATGGCCAATTCACCTAACCTGCACATCTTTGGAGGAAACTGGAGCACCTAGAGGAAAACCATGCAGACACAGGGAGAATGTGCAGACTCCGCACTGACAGTGACCCAACCGGGAATCAAACTCGGGTCCCTGGCGCTGTGAGGCAGCAGTGCTACCCACCATGCCACCATGCCGCCCTCTCATATCAGGCATAAAAGGATGTATTAAAAGGCTCCTTTCTCTGTCATTTATAAAACCAGATGTAAAATTAGCTTGTCCTATCCTAAGTTGTTTACTACCCATAAAGTAAAAAAAATAGTGGTGCAATGGATGATATGCTTCCAAAATTGTTGGTGTGGTATACACTTAGAGCAAAGGAAAATTAATGGTGTATCTATCCCACGTCATACTTCACCCTGAAAACTGTTACGATAGGAGAAAATTTGATTGATACTATTGTGCATTATCATATGCACTTAAAATGAAAAGTAATGCTAATAATAAAAAAGCATAAATAATAATTAAACATTAAAATCTCTTTGTAATTATGGGGTACAAATTTTAGTATCACTTTGTGGTTTCTGAATATTATGGAGACACTTTTGCGAGGTACAAAGCACAAAGTCTCACTCACAGCAAGTAGAGGCTAAAAATCAAGGCTATTCTACTTGGGGCTGGGAGTGGAGATCCATTGGAATGCCCTGATAAATATAATTTAGAAGCTTCTACACTAAACCTTGCAAAGGATTTGGGGAAAATTGTGATACTGAAGCATCATCAATCCTAATTTGGAAACTAGCTGTTGAGTAGATAACTAGCACCCTTTGAAACTGTGCAAGTTGTTCTTTGAATGGAAATAATAATTCTTGGATTTATCATGCAAAACAGTAGAGGGTTCCACTTGCTATGTTTGGGTTTACACTAACCTGAAAATCAAATCAGACATGATATGCAAATTATTCTCTATATACTATAATTCTTGTAGCAAAATAAATCTATTTCTTTCTGTTTTAGACAACAAACATGTTCTATATAGTGATTCTGATGGCAATTGTTCTCTTGAGTTTCGGGGTGTCAAGAAAGGCTATACTCTCTCCAGCAGAAGAACCATCTTGGCGACTTGCTCGGGATATAGTGTTCCAGCCTTATTGGATGATATTTGGTGAAGTCTATGCTGGTGAAATTGATCGTATGTACTCAGATTTTTACACCTACTAATGCAATATCTGATATCCATAAATACATGAGTTGGACTCCAGAGTAGGATAATCTATACAAAGCCATGAATAGCCCACTGCTGCACTTTAATTGAAAAAAAAGTTTGTAATTCTCCAATGCCTGCCATGTGGGTGTGTTTTTACTTGTGTCAGCAATGCTTGTGGCATGCTCTCTACCACAGTCAGTCTCTATCACAAATTTTTTGCCAAGTGGGTCTGTATGAGAATGCACGATTCCAAACATTAAAGCTAATGTTTCCCAATCAATGTTGGAGTAGTTGGATTGTGTTACAGACAGAGATTTTGAAGCAAATGCAACCAGTTTGTGTTTTTGTAGTGTATGCTCCCAGATCTTTCTGTAAGGCATCTATCTCCAGGGTAGTTGTCTCCCTAGGATTGTAAAATTGCAATGTCCGTGCTTCTAATAATGACTGTTTCAGTGCTTCGATGAGATATTCGTGGTATTTGTTCCACAGGAAAGACATCGGGGCGATTCTCCCAGCCCACTGCACTGCTTTTGTAGTATAGCGGGCTGGGAGACTCTAACGGAGGCCGTTTTGCAGGCTCCCCACTGGGTGACATGGCCTCCACGAGTCTCTGGTAGCTGGATTTCCAGTGCCATCAGCTCCGTGCTGATTTCCGGTGCGGAGCTGCATAATATATTTAATTAGCATCACCATACAATTTTAATATCATTAGGGGGCCCAGGACTGAAGTCTCCAGGCCCGCTAGCCTTCCCCCTTCCACCAGGAGTATTTTACTCCGGCAGTATTTAGTAGAGCTCCCCACTTGCGGAAAGCTGGTGGCCCGCTGGAGTGAAGAAGGGGCAATTGAGGCCCTCCAGAGGGTCAGGCACCAGGGGGAGTGCCCCCTGGCTATTGTCACCTTGGCAGTGCCAGCCTGGCTCCCTGGCACTGCCGAAGGGGCATCCTGGCACTGCCCACCGGGCATCGACCAGTGCTAAGGATTTTTCTTTGCAGCCCTTCTTAAATAAGGGCACAACATTTGCTACCCTCCAGTCCTCTGGTACCTCACCCGTGGCTAACGATGATGCAAATATCTCAGCCAGGGCTCCTGCAATTTCTTCTCTAGCCTCTTGCAGTGTTCTTGGATATACCTGGTCAGGGCCAGGAGATTTATCCACCTTCATACATTTTAATACGCCCATCACCTCCTCTACTGTAATGCAAACTGTCCCCAATATATCGCCACTAACTTTCCCTGGTTTCCAAGACTTCATGTTTTTCTTCACGGTAAACACAGAGGAGAAATTTTAATTGAGAATCTCGACCATCTCCTGCGGTTCCACACATATGTGTGTGGCTTGATGACAGAAGCCAGAGGTTGGTTGTAGAGGGTTGTTTTTCAAACTGGAGGCCTGTGACCAGCGGTGTGCCTCAGGGATTGGTGCTGGGTCCACAGTTATTTGTCATTTATATTAAATGATTTGGATGAGAATATAGGGGGCATTGTTAGTAAGTTTGCAGATGACACCAAGATTGGTGGTATAGTGGACAGTGAAGAAGATTATCTCGGATTGCAACAGGATCTTGATCGATTGGGCCAGTGGGCTGATGAATGGCAGATGGAATTTAATTTAAATAAATGCGAGGCGATGCATTTTGGTAGATTGAACCAGGGCAGGACTTTCTCAGTTAATGGTAGGGTGTTGGGGAGAGTTACAGAACAAAGAGATCTAGGGGTACATGTTCATAGCTGTGTGAAAATGGAGTCACAGGTGGACAGAGTGGTGAAGAAGGCATTCAGCATGCTTGGTTTCATTTGTCAGAACGTTGAATACAGGAGTTGGGACGTCTTGTTGAAGTTGTACAAGACATTGGTAAGGCCACACTTAGAATACTGTGTACAGTTCTGGTCACCCTATTATAGAAATGATATTATTAAACTAGAAAGAGTGCAGAAAAGATTTACTAGGATGCTCCTGGGACTTGATAGTTTGAATTATAAGGAGAGGCTGGATAGACTGGGACTTTTTTCTCTGGAGCGTAGGAGGCTGAGGGGTGACCTTATAGAGGTCTATAAAATAATGAAGGCATAGATCAGCTAGATAGTCAATATCTTTTCCCAAAGGTAGGGGAGTCTAAAAATAGAGGGCATAGGTTTAAGGTGAGACGGGAGAGATACAAAAGGGTCCAGGGGACAATTTTTTCACACAGAGGGTGGTGAGTGTCTGTAACAAGCTGCCAGAGGTAGTAGTAGAGACGGGTACAATTTTGTCTTTTAAAAAGCGTTTAGACAGTTACATGGGTAAGATGGGTTTAGAGGGATAGGGGCCAAATGCAGGCAATTGGGACTAGCTTAGGGGTTTAAAAAAAAAGGGCGGCATGGACAAGTTGGGCCGAAGGGCCTGCTTCCATGCTGTAAACCTCTATGACTCTATATGTGTCCACTTTGATCCTTGAGGGGTCTAAAGCACCTGTACCCTGGAACATTAAGCTGCCAGTCCTGTCCCTCCCTTAGCCATGTTTCAGTTATGGCTATACTATCCCAGTCCCACGTATCTATCCATGCCCTGAATTCACCAGCCTTACCTGTCAACCCTCTTGCATTGAAATAGATGCAATTTAATCCAACAGGGTTTTCCCGCTCCCTGCCGTGCTCCTGCCTATCATGTCTATTCAGCTTGCTGTTGCTGAGTACTGCATCTCCTTTCAGCCCCTCATTTGCTTCCCTGCTGCTGAGGATCCCACCTCCCTACCAGTCTAGTTTGAACCCTCTCTTGTAGCACTAGCAAATCTACCCCCAAGGATATTGGTCCCCCTCCAGTTCAAATGCAACCCATCCCTCTTACACAGGTCGCCTCTGCCCCAGAAAAGATCCCAATGATATAAGAATCTGAATCCCTACTCCCCTCCTCCAATTCTTTAGCCATGCATTCATCTGCCATATTCTCCTGTTCTTACCCTCACTAGCATGTGACAGTGGAAGTAATCCAGAGATTACCACCCTTGAGGTCCTGCTTCTTAACCTTTTTCCTAGCTCCCTATAATTACTCCTCAGGACCTCATCCCTATTTCTATTTATTCATTTGTACCAATGTGCACAACAACTCCACATCATGACAACAACTTTTGGCAGCTCACCTTTCCCCTTGAGAATGTTCTGCAGCCGCTCTGAGATATCCTTGACCCTGGCACCCAGGATGCAACACACCATCCTGGACTCCCGTTTGCGGCCGTAGAATCTCCTATCTGCCTTCTATCACTATGGTCCTGTTTACATTTACCTGTTCCTGCTGTGTCCCAGAGCCAGTCATAGTGCCACAGATCTGGCTACTGCTGCTTTTACCTGAATGGTCACCCCCCCAACAAAATCCAAAATGGTATACTTGTTTATGAGAGGAATGGCCACAGGGGACTTCTGCACTTTCTGCCTGCTCTTTTCTTTCCTCGTTGTCACTGAGTTATTCTCTGCCTGCACTTTAGGTGTGACCACCTCACTAAAACTCTTACGTATAAAGTGCTCAGCATCCCTGATGACCCTGAGTGCATCCAGCTCCCTAACTTGGTCCCCCAGGAGCTGCAGCCAGGTACACTTTCCATAGGTGTAGTTATCAGAGACAATGGAATTTTCCCTGTGCTCCCATATCTAAGAGTTTTAACACCACCAGGTTAAAGTTCAACAGGTCAGCATCTCCACATCTTGCAGGAGGAGCATATCACTCCCCTCATAGAGGAAAGTTAGATGACATTACCTATACTCTGCTGAGATGCTATTCCCCTTGACAACAGCTCCTTCACAAACCACTTTCTGGAAGCACTGACCGTCAATACAAATCTTCCCCACAACAGCCAATCAGCATCACCACTCTGCTGCCTCTGCTGGACATTTACCTTCATTCGAACACGGAGGGTGACTTGCTGAGGTCCACTTTCTGGAAGCACTGAGCACTCAATACAAATCTTCCTCGCAACAGCCAATCAGCATTGCTGCTCTGCTGCCCTCTGCTGGACCTTACTTTGAGGAGTTGGCAATGACCTTAATATTCTCTATTTTACTTGGAACATACGCTAGCACTGGAATAAATAGAACAAAATAAATTGATCTGCTGCATGTTGATGGCATGTTGGCTGTTGAACACCAATCCTTTCTTACATGCCGCTTCTATTAATAAGTGAAGATTATGAGCATATTCTTGCTTTGTTTTTCCCACAATGACAATATCATCGGCATCACAGATGCATTCAGGCCAGTGCATGTAATACAGTCCACGTGAGCTTGAAAGAGATCCTGGCCAACAATCCGAAAGTAAGTAATTGAAAACAGTATTTTCCAAATGGGGTATGAAATGTAGTCAGCTCTTGGGACTCTTCCGCAAGATGAACTGACCATTGACCATGCTTGGCATCAAGCTTCAAGAAAAATTTGCAGCTACAATTCTCAGATTTAATTCTTCTGATGTGGGTATTTTGTAGGATCGGCCTTTCAAAGCTCTGTTTAATATTGTGGATTGAGGCATACAATTAATAATCCGTCCTTTTTTAAGGCAAGCGACAGAGCTACACCAATCTTTTTGCTGTTAAACTCTTCTAATGATACTATCTTTCTCCTTTTTTTCTGTTTTACCATTAACTTGTCCTGTCAGAGGATGCTTTCCTTACATGGTGGATCAGTTGATGGACCTGCATTTTCTGACAGATGTTTTATTGCAGTTTCCTTGAAACTGCCAATTTTGTGGAAACATTCTGTATATTTCAATGTTATGTCATGAACTGAGGAGATAGAACATAGAACATAGAAAGCCACAGCACAAACAGGCCCTTCGGCCCACAAGTTGCGCCGATCACATCCCCACCTCTAGGCCTATCTATAGCCCTCAATCCCATTAAATCCCATGTACTCATCCAGAAGTCTCTTAAAAGACCCCAACGAGTTTGCCTCCACCACCACCGACGTCAGCCGATTCCACTCACCCACCTACTTTCTGAGGTTGATCTGCCATGTGAGGTCTAACTGATTCCATAGATTGCGACTAGTGTGAGGTTATGCCATCCTGGTAGACCTACACTCATCGGCCCTTTAGTCTCCATGGTCTAAGACATCTGTGAGACCCTGGAGGCTTAATTGTAGTTGCACTCCAGGACTATTGATCCTGCACATAGAATGAGTGAACCACTGTATGCTGAAAGCTTCACAGCAATAAGTTTCACCATCGCCTTCCATGGCTGTGGAAACATGTCAGACATGACACAGGGAAGTCATGTTGGAGCCGTACGAAACTTTGGTTAGGCCACAGCTGGAATACTGAGTGCAGTTCTGGTTGCCTCACTATAGGTAGGATGTGATTGCACTGGAGAGGGTGCAGAAGAGATTCACCAGGATGTGGAGCACTTGAGCTGTGAAGAGAGGCTGGATAGGCTTGGGTTGTTTTCTTTAGAGCAGAGAAGGCTGAGGGGGGGACGTCATTGAGATGTATATGATTAAGGGGGTTATGAACAGGGTGAATAGGAAGCAGTTGTTCCCTTGGTTGAAACGTCAATCTTGAGGGGGCATAATTTTTAGTGAGGGGCAGGAGGTTTAGAGGGAATTTGAGGGAAACCTTTTTCACCCAGAGGTTGGTGAGAGTCTGGAATGCACTGCCTGAGAGTACAAGAGGTGGGAAACCTCATAACCTTTAAAAAGTATGTGAATGAGCACCTGAAATGTAATAACATTCAAGGCTATGGGTCAAGTGTTGGAAAGTGGGATTCGTGCAGTTTTGCTGGTGCAGACTCGATGGGCCTAAGTGCCTCTTCTGTACAATATGACTGTATGCCTTTTCATAGGTGTAAGTATGTTACCACTTGCCTCTGTCAACCTTAGCCAATAATAAGTGGTTACCAACTTTCTGAGGGCATATAATTCAAATCTTGGCAAACATTTTGGATGATGTGGCAGTATCTATATTTTCCACAGGATTGGCAGAGTGAAACATGTGTCCACCACTCTAACTCATGGTGCACGTCATTGTCATGTTCTGGTTTGTCAGTCATCTTATGTATATGTTCTGAGGAGAGACCGGATGCTCAGTTTGTCACTTGAAGGCTATTTGGCATCAGTGCATGGCTCTATGTGGCTGCATCCGCCTTCACTCTGGTGCACTTCCTCTGCAATGGCTCTTTCTGCTGCATGCCTTGGAGAATTGTTGGAAAGCGGGATATTTCCTTGTTGCATGCAAAAGGCCGCACATTCCACATGTTTTCTAGGTTTGCGTGTTCTAGTGAGTGCATCAATAATTGTAGCTGTGCTTTGGACCTGCAAGCTTCATTGACCTGTGAGGATCACTTGGTACTTATGCCCATCCTTGATCCCATCCTTCAATGCTATACATTTTGGGCTTACCTAGCAAATCATTCTGGAATGCTTCCATGGGAGTTGGTGCATTCAACAATTCTGTCTGCTAACTGTGTATCTGAAAAATCACAATACATCGTATTTTCTCTGCATCTGCTGATGAAGTGGTCTATGGATTCTGCAGCCTGTTGTTGAAATGGCATGAACTCTAGTCGATGAATACAAAAGTTTAACCAGGTTCTGAACCGGTCTTCCATTGTAATTCATATTTTTGGGGATCCTTAAGCTCTTCTACCCTTAATCCTGACATGTTCAGCCTGTGTAGACCTTTCTTTCTTTCTTGCTGGGTGATTTTTTATGGCTTGCTTGTCTGGTTCAGACACACCTGAATCAAAAACCATAGCTTTGTACACTGTTTAAACATTTTGAATTCAGATAGTAGGTCAGAAGCATCCCAATTTAAACTGGGGAATCTTATGGACATTTGGAAATACCTATTTGACCTTCCTCCTGGTTTTGTTTGATTTATTGTCAGCAACTCCAGAAGCCACCCGCTGCAGTTGAAACTTTCCCTGGCCCGATTTTTATGACAGCCTTATTTGTTTTCTTTTTGTTTGGCTCGCCCTCACTTGCGATTAATCCAAACCACATTCTGGCACTTGCTTTTCCTGACTGAGCTAACCTGGTGCTTGTCCCCTCGATGCACTGTTCCACTGTTATGATTTGGTGCCATTCTCCAGATTTTTCCCCACAATCACGCACAATTTTTCTATTCAGATACTCATCTAATGCCCTCTTGAATGCCTTGATTGAGGCACATATCCAGTGACATTATAGCAATGCAGCAGGAGCAGCTGTGAGTAAATTCCTGGTCAGTCTTTGTATTTGGTTGAAAGTTCATTACCTTTGAAGCAACCAGAATCCAAAGAAAAATATTTGTAGATTTCACTCCATTTGTAAATGATAAGAGGCACAAAGGAACAGGAACTGGAGTAGGCTGTTCAGCTCTTGAACCAGCTCCATTGTTCACTTAGGTCATTCCAGATCTGTTTCTAATCTCTGTTTATCTGTCTATCATATATACAAAATATCAATAGGAATATCAACAAACTCAAAGAGTAGAAAGTGACATCTCCCTTAAAATAATTCTCAGTTTAATTGTGCCACTAAATAAAGGGGACATTCCACCAAATGTCAACAGGTTCCCTGGAAGTCATAAAAGAGATTGAGAATTGCCATAGGATAACAATGGAAATAAAAACTAATTGACACAGAAAGTAACAGACCTTGGACACGTTAAAATGTTTGACCTAAGAATGTTAGATAAAACTTTTCCTTGGAATCAGTCTTCAGATTGTAACAGGTTTGGAAAAATGTGATCCTTAAATATTGCTGATTGCAAAATAAAAACATCTGGTTCTGAACAGCATAAAGCATGAAATATGTAATAAGAGATAGTATTGGGACAGGGAAATGTTGTAATGAGACATGTAGCAGAATTTATCAAAATCTCTGGTTAAGTGCAGAGAGTTTGCACTGCAGTGCAACTTGAATCTATGACAGGAGTTGAATGATAGCCTTTTCTGTCTGAAGGCTGAAATCTACCCATTATTCCTGTCATACGTGATAGGCATCGTTTAGTGATCAGTCCTGATTGTCCAATCAGCAGTGGAGACTTTACATTATATCGACAGAGAAGTGCACAATATTTATTCATTATTTTAATCTTCTGTTATTTTATAATTGCAGCTTGTGAAGAAGATGCAGATTGCCCTCCTGGTTCATTTCTTAATCCATTTCTCCAGGCAGTTTACCTGTTTGCACAATATATTATACTGGTCAACCTCCTCATCGCTTTCTTCAAGTAAGGACGACGTATAAAAAGAGGATGAGCTACCTCTCTATTGCAAAGGTTTATCAAATTGTGGAAATGCATCTTGCATAGAAAAAAATTGAATCATTGAGACAATCATGGTCTTGGAAAGTAATATTCAGAGTCACTACCTGACAGATTTCACTGAGATTTGGATCATCTATGCTCTTGTTCTTGGGATGCACTCTGCTGTTCCAGTGTCAAATCATCTGGGTCAGAAGAAGGAGCTTTAGTTACAAATGCATCGAGGATGACGATCTACTCTCCGAATTGAGAGATCTCAACACGTGTTATTGTCTGGGTAGAGGTACCTCACCTGAAAGTGAGAGATATATGACTCCTGCAACTACCTTTAGAAAATGACCAGTATGATTTAAAACAGACTGGCTAGTCAATTGGGCAGCAAGGTAGCACAGTGGTTAACATTACTGCCTCACAGCACCAGGGACACAGGTTCAATTCTGCATGTGTTTCCTCCGGGTGCTCCGGCTTTCTCCTACAATCCAAAGATGTGCGGGTTAGGTTGATTGGCCATGATGAATTGCCCCTTGGTGTCAGGAGTGTTAGGAGGGTAAATATGTGGGGTTACAGGATAAAACCTGGGTGGGATTGTCATCAGTGCTGGCTCGATGGGCCAAATGGTCTCCTTCTGCAATGTAGATTCTATGATAATTGGTTGTTGTTGGATGTTAATGTGCCCCAATTAGCTGCCATATTTGTCTACATAATTACAGTGGCCACACTTCCGATGGTTGTAAAGCACATCTGGTCGATTCATTTGTCCTCCATTTGTTCCATGTCCTTCCTGACTGTTTGTTTCCAGGCACTTTGATCAACAGCTAGGACTTACCATGCAGGTTGATGGTCCTTTGTCAGAACTGTTTGTAGATAGCAACAAGCCATGATGTATCTGATTTGATAGAAAAATGCAGAAATGTAATTTTGAAGTAACAATATAGACTAATTTGGGCTTCATTGTAATTAAATCTGAGTTTAGGCTCATTATGTACATTCACATTGGATGCAGCAACCAGTTTTACTTTTGACTGCTTTAACAGTTCTCAGTATGTTTTCCCCTATAGCAATGTGTACTTTGAGATGAAATCCATGTCTAACAGACTTTGGAAATATAATCGCTACCGTTACATTATGACCTATCGTGAAAAGCCATGGCTGCCGCCGCCAGTTATTATCTTCAGTCATGTAGCTTTGCTTATCAGTCGAATTTACCAACGGCGAGCAAAAAATGAGGTGGACCAAGAGGATGAGGATGTTGGTTTAAGTAAGTAATTAAATTCATGTTCTAACATCAATATTATAATAATGCTCTGAAGAAGTTACAGACTCAAAACAGATGCTGCCAGACCTGAATTTTGCCAGAATTGTCTGTTTTTATTTCAGATTTCCAGCACCTACCTGCAGTATTTTGCTTTTATCACAATATGAATGATGTGAGTTTTGTGGGTTGATCAGTATCCCTGTTCTTCTTTATGTGGCAATTTATTTGCTCTACACAGGATTATTTCTGCTTTTACAGTGTTTGAGAAAGTGGACAGTGACAATGCTTTTCATTTTGATGCACACAATGCTGGTTTTTGGCATTAATGCATCTGTGAAAATTAAAGCTTCTGTTCACATTTAGTCGCTGGAGTCTCCCTAATCTTTTACTTGCAGTGCATTGTGAACAATTGTAGGCATCATTATGGAGGTCAAAGCTCCCAGTGTTCTGGTTTGAAGCTAGCACTTATTTTTTATTTATATCCAATTCAATCCAATCAAAGTCCAATTCAAAGTCTCAACAAGTGAGACATTCCAGATCCAATCTGACAAGACAAGCTGGCCGCTTCCTGTCTTGGGCTTGATCTACATGGTCCAAGCTGATTGGAGCAGGCATTGCAACTCCTCCAAGGCTTGATCTAATTTGCATCTTAGCCAAAAGGCCGGGATGCCGCTTTAAAAAATTGCTTCAAGTGAAGCCTCAGTGTAACCTCATGACTTCAACCAGCGCAGCAAAACTACACTTGATCTTAGCCAAAAGACCAAGAAGCGCATTGTGATTTGTAAATGAGCTTAGCCAGTAAGAAGGATCAGTGGTGTAAATTAGCATGATGATACAACACATTGGAGCCTGAACAAGCTGCAGCTTGGAATTTTGAGTCATTGGCATTGACACCTGCCTGTGTTCCTTCAGACGTTAGAAAGGAAAATTGTGCGGGTTATACAGCAGGCTGCTAATTCATTGCTACCAGCTTTCATCTCGTGTCCAAAATGAAAATTATTCCTATGGTTGTAACGCCATGGCCTCCATTCCTAGGGCTCTGATTTAATTGTTGAAGTAAGTGTCCGTTTTGATTTGAGGGCTCAGACCACAATCTCAGCCTGAACATCTAAGTGGTCTCCATATCTGCCCAGGGGACCAGATTTATGCCCTGTCTGTCCAAGTGCACTTCTACTGATCATAAGCTGGATTGTTTTGAAAGCCGGGGACCTCATGGCATATCTTTGTAAGTGATAGCACGTGGTTCTCCCCTGCAAGGCTGAATTCTTCAACGCAATGGTATTCTAGTTCCAGTCTTGTTTCCAGCAGAACCAAATTTATGTTACATGTACTGCAGATTTTTACAGCCTGTCACTTCAACCAATTCAATTCAATGTAATTGACATATACAGTGCTGTTGATCAGTGATGTTAGTTTGGTGCCCTCTATTGGACATTGAAGGGAACTCTCAGTTGTGAATTTCTAAGAAATCTGCCCTGGACATGATTGGAAACTGGAACACAGTGAGCTGACATATAAACCAACAATGAATCTTTAATTCGCTTCTCGGCCTTTTGGCTAAGATTGGGTGTGGTCTGCGGATTATTTTTTATACTTTTCCAATTCAATCAAATCAAATCCAATTCAAAGTCTCAACAAGTTGAGACATTTCCGATCCAGGCTGACAAGACAGAGCAAGTGACCAAATTGCCCTGTCCTGGGCCCGATCTACATGAGCCAAGCTGATTGGAGGAGCAAAGCAATACCTCCTCCAAGACTTGAGCTCATTTGCATCTTAGCCAAAAGGCCGAGATGACGCTTTTAAAAATGTAACCTAATGACCTCAACCAAGTGCAGCATCCGCATAACTACACTTATCGGCTAAGATCAAGTGTAGTATGGTCGGCAGCCCATGGTCGGCCGCACTTGGTTGAGGTCATTAGGTTACACTGAAGCTTCATATGAAGCAATTTTTTAAAGCGGCATCTCGGCCTTTTGGCTAAGATGCAAATGAGCTCAAGTCTTGGAGGAGGAACCTCCCCCTTCTCCAATCAGCTTGGTTCATGTAGATCATGCGGAGACGTCTGCCTACTCCAATCAGCTTGGCTCATGTAGATCATGCAGATGGGATCGGGCCTGGGGGGGGAGGGGGGGGGTGCGGAGACGTCTGCCTACTCCAATCAGCTTGGCTCATGTAGATCAGGCCCAAGACAGGGTAGAGGATTGCATGCCCTGTCTTGTCAGCCTGGATCGGAAATGTCTCAACTTGTTGAGACTCTGAATTGGACTTGATTTGATTGAATTGGAAAAGTATTAAAAAAAACAATGAATCTTTAATTCAAAAAGACAGAAGACTTGATACTCTTGATGATGCAATTCTGTTCACTGAAGTCACTTAAGACCATCAATATATTTATGATCAATCATGAAAGTAAGGGGAGACGATGGCCTAGTGGTATTATCACTGGAGTATTGAATCCAGAAACTCAGCTAAAGTTCTGGGGACCCAGGTTCGAATCCCACCATGGCAGATGGTGGAATTTGAATTCCATAAAAAATATCTGGAATTAAGAATCAACTGATGATGATGAAACCATTGTTAGAAAAACCCATCTTGTTCACTGAGGTCCTTCAGGGAAAGAAATCTGCTGTCCTTATCTGGTCTGGCCTACACGTGATTCCAGACCCACATCAATGTGGTTGACTCTCAACTGCCTTCTGAAATGGCCTTGCATGCCACTCAGTTCAAGGGAAACTAGGGATGGGCAATAAATGCTGACCAGCCAATGATGCCCATGTCCCACGAACGAATGAAAAAAAGAGCAGCACTTGTTGGGTAAACTAATAGCTCATGTTGTGTGGACAGTGAGGTCAATATATGTAAGCATTTTGGGCACGAGGAGAAAACTGGCAGCTTCAGATCCAGTGACTTCAATGGGAAGGAACATCATGCGGGCAGTGAAACCCCAGTCAATTTGCCCACATACAAACTGAAAACTTGAGAGACTACTTGTTGATTGTAGGGATCGGGAAGTGGTAGGTACAATCACTACAGCTGTCTCGAGAGTATCATGGTTCGAGACCTGGAAGCAGACAACCTGGCTGTTATTTATTCCATAAAATTCCTGGCTTTGGAAGACCGGGAGAAAAAGGAAATAATAAAGATGTTTTTCTAAAACAAAGACTTGTTTGATGCTGAATGTTTTGACCAGTTTAGGGAATAAGTGAAAATTGCCATTTTGTTTTGAATAGAATTGTATCTGAGTCAGGAGGAATTGAAAAAGCTTCATGACTTTGAAGAGTTATGTGTGGAGCAATACTTTCATGAGAAGAATGAAAATCTCCGTTCAAGTGACAATGAAAGAATTAGAGTAACAACTGAAAGGTAAAGCTGCAGCAGTTTCCCGATTAACAGTATTATTGCTAAGTTTTATGCTTATTAAGATTTGGAGTGCCAGTGTCAGCGGGTCATGGGAGTCTCGCCAACCTTCGAGTAAGCTCACTCAAATTCTGCTCCAAAAATATATCTTGACTTCAACCTCAGAATAGCGCCCTCTACAGCATCATTACGATACTTCCATGCTTTATACAAATCATTCTTACAATGTCCCTGAATGGCACTGAAATAGGGGAATGTGCTTTAAAGCTGTGCTTATTGTGAACTTGATTATGACTCTATAAACTCATTTATTGATGTCTTTATTGGCAACATGGGGGATACATTTTCACCCATTAATCTGGAGGTGAAAGGTCAAAATGCTAATCCATTGTAACACCATCACCAACAACTTTGATGCACGTAACATCTTAAACACAGTAAAATATTCAAAAATGCACAAGCTGGTTGCTATGCATGGGGTTTAAGTTAACTTATGGACTAAACTTCTGTATTGTGTTAGACAAAGAATAAATTTATTATGTTGGAGCACTCCAGTCTTGTTGGTGAAGTTTACTTTTTTTGAAACAAAAAACTTTAAGCAGTTAAAGCCTTCTGTTGAGTTTTGTTTATTCCAAGTTTTGTGAATGCAGAGCTAACAGCTATGTAGACACTGGTTGACTCTCCATGTCCCTGACATGACACTTCTATCCCAAACATCCATCTAATGAGCTTAAAAACTCTCCTGTATATCATTTCTCTTGGTATTCATAAAAGCAGATTGTGAGTGTTTGTGTGCGTATGCCTATTTCTCACTCCAATTTTAAATTAAACTCTTCTTTCAAATTACAGGACATGCATTTTTGCTGAAAAGCTGACAGCATAAAACTTGCAGGAAACTAAATTATCACATTGGATAAATAAATGTTAGTTTTAGCATTAGAACCATAGAATTATGCTAATTAATTAATTATGGCTCCTGAATAAATATTGAATAATTGCACTGCCTGGTATAGAAGCACACCATATGAGTGAGCTAGGCATTCAGGTAAACATGCTGGTACAGCAGGCAGTAAAAAAGGCAAATGGTATGTTGGCCTTCATAGCGAGAGGATTTGAGTACAGGAATAGGGATGTCTTGCTGCAATTATACAGGGCCTTGGTGAGGCCACACCTGGAATATTGTATGCAGTTTTGATCTCCTTATCTGGGGAAGGATGTTCTTGCTCTAGAAGGCATGCAGGGAAGGTTTACCAGACTGATTCCTGGAATGATGTATGAGTTTAAATTTATTTATTAATGTCACAAGTGGACTTACATTAATACTGCAATGAAGTTACTGTGAAAATCCCCTAGTCACCACACTCTGGTGCCTGTTCGGGTACACTGAGGAAGAATTTAGCATGGCCAATGCACTTAACCAGCATGTCTTTCAGACTGTGGAAACCGGAGCACCTGGAGGGAATCCACGCAAACATGGAGAGCGTGCAGACTCCCAAGGTGGGAATCGAACCCGGGTCCCTGGCGCTGTGAGACAGCAGTGCTAACCACTGTGTCACCATGCCATCCCAGAGGAGAGATTGAGTTGGTTAGGATTGTATTCACTGGAGTTCAGAAGAATGAGGGGGGGCAATCTAGTCAAAACATATAAAATTCTAACCGGACTAGACAGGTTAGATGCAAGAAGGATTTTCCCGATGGTTGGGGTGTCCAGAACCAGGGGTCATAGTCTGAGGGTACAGGGTAGACAGTTTAGGACAGAGATGAGGAAAAGTCTCTTCACCCAGAGAGTGGTCAGACTATGGAATTCGTTACCACAGAAAGTAGTTGAGGCCCAAACATTGAATGTTTTCAAGACGCAGTTAGATATAACTCTTAATGCGAAGGGGATCAAAGATTATTGGGGGAAGGTGGGATCAGGCTATTGAGTTGGATGATCAGTCATGATCATAATGAATGGCGGAGTAGGCTCCAAGGGCCGAATGGCCCACTCCTGCTCCTATTTTCTATGTTTCTATGTAATCCTGCATAAGTCCTTCCAGTTGCAGCTAAATCTCATTTACCTGGACCTCAGATGGATCCCATGTCTGCTCGTGGACCAACAAACATGTATGGCCTGATCAGGTATGCCATATGTCAGGCCACTCTGAAGGAATTCCCAGAGTAGGGAGTTACTGCCTTGGCTGTTTCATGGCAATGGTCTTGTAAGCAAAGTTTTGGCCATCACAAAACTATTACAGTCACTGCTAGGTCAGAATCTGGTATACCTAATTTCCAACTTTCTTGATGTACGCATGTTTACATCAAGGTGGGAATATGCTGAAATAGTGGATGGTTTTTATAACCTACAACCTTATTGCTTACTCTCAATCAGCCTTCAGTCTATATAATTCAGCAACAACATACTTTTTGTCGAGTGCCTTTCAAGGAAAAAAAAAATTGCAAGATGTTTTACAGGAAGGAAAAACAGGAAATAAGGAAAGTGATTGCCTATATAGATATTAGAAAATTGATTGGACCAAAACAAACTAAGATACCATTTGACTGCTGCAGTCAGACTATATCTGCTTGGGGGGTAACTGGAAAACTGCTGCCATCGGGCTGACTACTACAATAAAGAGCATTGGCAGATTGAGATCCAAACACCAAAAACTTGCCTTTATATAGTGCCTTTAACATCCCAAGGTGCTTCAGCTGGAGATTTCTAATAGGCTGTTTCAGAAAATGTGGTAAATTAGAGGAATCAAAATGACTAAAACGTGTTTTCTTTTCTAGAGTTGAAGAAATGGCAATGCGTTTGGAGGAAGTAAATGAAAAAGTGCATTACGTCAAGGAATCTTTGCACAGTTTGGACAGCCAGCTTGGACATCTGCAGGACCTCTCGGCACTGACTGTGGACACCCTAAAAGTGATCTCTGCTGTGGATAGTTTAAAGGTGGACGACGCATTCTTAGGGAACAACACTGAAAGCAATGACTTTCGAAAGTTGCCCCATAGCTGGAGCAACGTGATCCACCTGAATCCCTTGGACAATCTTTCTGCTGAAGCGAAACAAAATTATTATAGCACTCCACCTTCGTTACTTCGAAACTTAACCAACAGCCAAAAGCCTTCGCTGTGCTACCACAATGCAAACATTGGAGCTGAATTACCGAAATTGGAAAAACAGGACGAGAACAGACAAGGGTTATTTGCTGACCGAACACGTCTTAAGCAAAAAGGGTTGGAAGGTGATACTGTCATGTCAGGGGTGTTATCTGAACCCACATCACCTCATAAATATGGTCAGTTCTTCCTATTCCCCTCACCTCTTGAAAGTCCTAAGTGTACAGAACTCCGTTTTAATCTGTCGCTTCCAAGCACTCCGACATTGACCGATTTAAACTCAATTGCTCTGAAGCGAGAGAAAAGCCCCTGCAGCACACCAGTACAACTCAGCTTTCAAAGGATGCTCCCTGAACAGCTTAAGGCAGAAGACCATGGTAAACAATGGGATGTTATTCAAATGTCACCAGTAACGACTGATGGGAGAGTGAATCAACTTTCATGGAACCTGCAAGCCTCTCCCATTGTTATTGACACTTCCCCATTATCAAGCAGTCACAGTGAGGAGATTGAAGGTGGTTACGTCAACTGGGCATTCAACGAAGATGATGAGCCAGGGATCTTCAGTGCCAGTTTGGAGAAACAAAATAAAAAATGTGTGCATTCTTTATTCAATACTGACTCTAAATGTAGGAATGATGAATTATGCCACCCCCAAGTCAGAAAGTCTCATTCCTTCTCATGCAGTTCAGACAGATGTGGACTTACTAGCGCTGGCTTGGAGTGTTTCTCCAAGCACAAGGATAACAGCATTTCCTACTGGATAAATCCACTGAGAAGGAACGGTTCATCTTCTCGAAGAAACAGCTTCAGGTTCAGGATTCAGAAGGAAGAGAATCTGTGGAGCAGAAGCAAAATTAAAGGTTTAATTTAGATTATATTTTGCAATATTACTAATGGGCAAATGTCTATAACCTCAAGAAGCCACAAGCTAAATTAAAGAGTGATTTCTTAACAATTTGCATCCTGTATATATCAACGCATATTGCAAACAATGCTTTAATAGAACATTTTAATGGAAAGTGGAGATATATGGCCTGTGGTGAGAATTGGTCCATTTAATCAACAATAGTTTGGATTTTACTATCAAAGCAGGTAGCTCGAGTTGGGAAATTTCCCGACTTGCTAGACCCGCCTTGGTAGAAAGGCCCTGAATGATATGATTTTCGCTCCGGGTAAGGTATGTGGGATAGAATTGGGCCTGCCGACCACAGAAACAGATCGGAGGTGACCACAGGGATTGCTGAGTGCTGAGGCAGGATAGTTAAAAGGCCTACCTCAGTTCTCTGGGACTTTGTCCCAGTTTTTCGATTACATTTTAGGCCCTCTAGATTCGCCTGTCACATGCCATTAACCCTTAATCTGCTCCTTATGCCACCTTGCTGAATCATGTTCCGTATCCACCCCAGAGCCACTTATAACCCTCGTGCTATCTAATGCCACATGCCAACCCACTAACCAACCTTGGCCTTTATACTCTCCATGCCAATTCACCCAGTATCCACCATGGGCAGACCTTAGGAGCCATGTTGAAATGAAATAAAATAAAGTTAAGTAATGCTCTATAGGGAAGCAAATCTGCTCTCCTTACCTGGTCTGGTCTGGTCTTTAATCTCAAAGTGGTTGACTCTGAGCCACCCTCTCAAGTGGCCAAACAAACCACTTAATAGTTAGGGATGGGCAATAAAAGATTGGCCTTGTCAGTAACAAGCCATGAATGGTTTTTAAGAAATCTGGCTCTGTAGCTACAGGTGCTGTTTTGTATCCAGCACAATTTTGGTGCAAGCCCTATTAGACCCCATATTGATAAAGGCCAGAGAAAAGGCATCCTTTACCTACATCAAAATCAGGCATTAAGCCATTAATATATGCAGTTTGCTCCCTCCTGAATCTTTTGAGGTGGGAGACAAAAAGCGCCATTGCTGATTGCCTCTGGGAAAACCTACACTAAGTAATTTAAAAAGATAAGCAATTAAAATACTTACCACTAGTCCTGGTCCTAAAATTTCTAATCTCGCTCTTAACTCTGACCTCCTGTCCCACCCAGATTTCTCCCTGGTCCTGACTTCCTATTCTCCATCTGCCATTCCAACCACACCCCTGACCCTCCAACATCACTCCAGTTAACCGTGATCTTCTTTCCAAACCTCCACACCCCTCCCATCGCACTCCCAGGTCAAATTGCTCTATCTCCAAGCCTCTGTGAGCTTACCTGATCACTTACCCGAGAATTGGCAGATGAATCTGTGTGGGTCTCTACTATTGCATCATCTATATGATAATAAGATCGGTGGCCCAAAGTACAATTAAAAGTTATCATCCTTATTAGCTATCTTTGCAGTAGTATCTATCTCCATACAGCCTATAATGCAGAGGTTGGTATGAGTAACACAGATGTGCATCAGCCATGGGTGATCTGGATTAGATCAGTGTACCTTTCATATGACAGCACCTAACGTCGTCTCATGTAGTGGAAAGTACAGGTGATGCGGAGAACCTGCTATGCACTGGGGTCATTGAAACCCAAAGGAATGCAAAAATAAGAGAGAGAAACCCCATAATGTGGCTGGAACACTTATTTCAATGCTTGAGATGTCAGATTTTTATTTTACTGTAAGTTTTTCAAAAAATATTTACCTGTTTATAATCCTCTGTTTTTGATTTCAACATTAAATCTACTCCTAGCTAGTTTCTGCTGTATCACACAAATCTGGGGATATTTGCAATGAGACTCTAATTATCAAAAGATTAAACTGCAACCAGAGTTGTATCAGTGGCTGCAGATTCTGGAGTATTAAATAAGGTATGCAAATAGTTACCATTACATTAAAGGCACACAAGGTGGAGTGACCGATATATTACCTCACGTATATACAGATCAAAGCATTCAGACTGGAACATATCTGATGAAGGCTGTATTCTGAGACCAAGGGATTTTCCCCTTTGAGGCAGGAATCGTGAGTCGGGAGATTTCCTGACTTTGTGATCCTGCCTCCTTCCAAGCAGTGCCCACCCACACTATTTTCATCGTCGGGTGGTGGAGACAGGCTACAGTCAGAGCTGCTGCCTCTGGAAGAAGGCCCGATGTGGAAATGGAGGCAGGCAGATGCTAAGACTGGATAGTTAGAAGCCCTGCTTCTGTTCAGTCATTCACTAGCCCAGTTCTGTACATGAGTGTTATGCACCCTAACCCCTCCCTTACCCCTATACTCCCCATTCCCCCCATGCATCCATGCTCATTTAATCAGTATCCACAATGGACACAACTCCTGAGCCCTATAATTACAAGGGAAGTCTTTGAGATGCCATTCAAAAACACCTTCAAAATCATTATCTTCTTAGGAGTTCATAAAATGCTCAATCAAAATAAAGCTCAAAGTTTCCTTGACAGTTGTATCATCAATCCCTGCTGAGCTAAATCCATTAATGGGTTTTGGAGCTCAGCCAAGCATTCAGAGTGAGATTCTATTGCACAAGTGTCAACAAAAGCTTCAAAGCTGAATACGTTAAAACCTTTGAACTGGTGGAACAGATGACAATCCGATTGTCTGTTGCTCTTAGAATCATAGAATACCTACAGTGCAGAAGGATGCCATTCGGCCCATCAACATTTCTACATCATTTATGGCATCCAGACTCCCCTCAAGAAAATTGGAGTCTTAAACATGGTTTCATCTGGCCCTAATTTTTGTTGTTCAGATCTTTCTTTTATGTCCTATTTTCTGACAAAGTTGAATCAACTCACAAGTTCTCATTTTCCTCATCTTTAATGTTGGCATTTTCCCTCCCTTTAGCCTTTAAAAAACCCTCACAGCTTTACCACTCAATGAGGTCAAAAACAAAGTCCCAAAATAGTCGGATAACATCCTTCAGAAGACAAAAGAAACCTCCAAAATTGCAAGTACCGGTGAGTAAGTGAGATGAAAATGTATACTTTAGTGAGAACCAAAAACATACCGCAGTATATTTTAAAGAGCACTATTTGTCTTTTTTATGCTGTTTGCAGGAGTCCTTCCCGGTATCACATATACAGGTGTTATGTATAGCAGCCATACATCGCTGTAATGCACTACACTACACAACATACCTGACTATATCTTTTCTATTGGTCACCCATAAAATATACTACCACCACTTACTGAAAGATTGGTATGTTAAACTGTTTCTAAGCCTTGCCAATGCTACTGTAAGCAGTTGTAAGAAGGCGAATGAGAAAGATCAGTCCATTCATTTTTGGCCACTCCAAAGGAAGACATGTGGCTTCTGTGAAATGCCTCGTTACTGTAGAATTAGTATCAGTAGTCTCACACAGTGTTATATTTCTTTACACTGCAGAATTTGTTGACATTGCGCCTTGGTGATGATGTTGAATTTTCTATTCCAATATGTATTGGCTTGTGTCATAAAGCTACAGGAAATGAGTAAAGATTTGTTACATTTTCATGACAATCATGGGCCTTTAAGTCTTTGATTTATTCCTTGAAGGCAGATGCATTTCACTTACACTTTTCAATTTTTAAAAACACCAAAACAAAAGACTTCTTCATCAGCATAAGTAGGTCATATCAGTTTATCATCAGCTTTCATAAAAATCAGATTCCAGACAGAAATCTGAGCTAATCCCAGTCTGATTGGGTAGATTGAGATTTATGTGTACGCCTTTTTATTTATTTATTAGTGTCATAAGTAAGCTTCATTAACACTGCAATGAAGTTACTGTGAAAATTCCCTGGTCGCCACACTTGGGTGCCTGTTTGGGCACAGTGAGGGAGAATTTAGTATGGCCAATGCACCTAACCAGCACATCTTTTGCACTGGGAGGAAACCGAAGCACCCGGAGGAAACCCACGCAGACACGGGGGGAACGTGCAGACTCCTCACATACAGTGACCCAGGCCGGGAATCGAACCCGGGTCCTAGTGCTGTGCCACCTTGCCACTTAGGGAAAGTGTTGGGATCCTCAGTTCTGCAAGATCTCTGAAGCTGGACAGTCAGAATTCTTGGAAGGTTCACTCACACCACTGATGGAGCTACTTCAGTTCTCTAGTTGGATGGATTGGGTAAAGCTTACATTGTGCTGAACATATAGGGTTGGAACAGTTCCCTCCTTATATAAACTTTCTGTATTTCACCCAATAAAGTGCACAAACTGGTTTGTTGCAGGTAATTACAATAGACGGGTGCTCCCAGAAGAGTTTGGACTCAACTCAACAAAGCAATGATGGAAGTGAGAAGAATGTGGATGAGAAGGAATGTAACAAAAACTGGCTAACTATTTCCACTTTCAACCAAATTAGTATGTTATCTTATAGATCACTTCCATATTAAAGTGTGAGATTAAGAAAAGATGAAACCTTATGTAATCTGGTTAATAAGAGTGATACTTTTCCACTATTTGTTTTATAATGAAATTGAAAAGGATTTGTTTTCTGGATGTGCTATCTTTAAACTTCTTTTTATTACTGTGTGTTTGAGATCAGGAGCTACAGTTCAGAATTCAAATCTCTTTGCGTTGCTTATCCCATACATAGCTGGCACAAAGACTCTCCTGATTAGGAGAAAACTGAGCAAGCATCTCTCAGCAAAGACTGAATAGGATATTTGCTCTAGAAAAGAGAAGACTGGGAATTGATCTGATAAAGGTCTTTAAGTAAATAATGAAGTGCTTCCATAGGGTAGACAGAGATCAGGGACAGAATTTTACAAGAATGATGCTAAGTGTCCAGCTAGCGTGAAAATGGGAGAGTTCCAGGTCTGTTTTTTGGGTGTGTTTTTATGCCCAATCATGTGCACATAGTGCAATGAAAAATAGACTCGACCATTTCTAGCTGCTACAGGCTGTTGGCAGGGCTTAATTCACCAGCAATCAGCAGAGGGAGCTATTGCACATGTGCAGACCTCTGATGCTGCACATGCGCAATAGCAACTGGAGAGGTCTGACAGAGAGAGAGAACCTGTCAGGCCTCTGCTGCTGTAGCCAGTCTGAACACAGCAGCCGATCGCGAGCCCCACACCTCCCAGAAATATAGCCCCTGCGGCCCCCCCCCCCCCCACTGTCCAGACCAATCATGTGCCCCCCCCCACCGATCTGATGCAGAGTAGCACCGGCGCCCACTTCCCTCACCTCACCAATTATAGGCAGAGTGGCAGTAGGCCCCTCTTCCCCCTCATACTGATCTCCTGCAGAACAGCAGCGAGCCCACCCTACCTCCCCAAACGGGCCACCCCTTCAGGCCCCGCCCCTCCAGGCCCTGCCTCCATAAGCCCTGCTCCATAGGCCCTTCCCCATAAGCCCCACCCCCTGACAATGCCCAGTGGGCATTACCAAGATGCCAGGCTGGCAGTGCCAAGGTGCCAGGCTGGCACTGTCAGGCTGGCACTGCCCAAAGGGCATCCCCTTTGCCCTCAGCCACCCCAGGGGGTCTCAATGGCTTCCAGTTCTACCACTGAGGGCAACATGACTATTCCCTGTTCATGGAGAGCAGGTGTTTTCTTTGCCGGAGAGAACCTCTCCCTGCAAGGCCACAAGGGCAAGCAAGCCTGGACAATTGAGTGCCGGAGTTACTAAACAGGTGCAAATCTTCATTTAAATAAATTTAAATACACCATCGGGCGTGATCCTGATTTCTCAGCTCTCACGCAATTTTACCGGCTCACTCAGCCCATCGATAGGCAGGGCAAACCGTTCAAATTCCGACCTAGGTGTTTCCACTTCTTTGGGAGTTCACCATCAAAGGTCATACATCTAAGCTGGTCATTAATAAATCCAAAAAGCAATTCAGAATAAGCTTCTTTAGAGAGTGGAACTTGCTGTGACATGGAGTAATTGAGGTGAACAACATAGGGGAAGCTAGATAAACATGTGAGTAGAAAGGAATGGGAGGACAAGTTGATCGGTGAGATGAAGGAAGGTGGGAGAAGGCTTGAGTGGAGCAGAAACACTGGCATAAACCTGTTGGGCCAAATGTCTTGTTTCTGTGCTATAGAATTCTGTGTAATGCTGTGCATCGAGATCCATTGTGGACAAAGGAATCAAGCCATTACACTTAGAAAACAGTGGTCCATAGCATCAGCAGTCAAGGATTGCATTTCAATTCAAGCAGCAGAGGATTCCATTGAGTGTTACTGATCTGATATAGTCAACTTAAGCAAAAATGACATTCAGGTCACCTTCAACCCAGAGCAGTTCCATGTGTTCACAGTAACTTTGTCTTTAGGATGAGGAATGGGATTAAAGTGTGGCCAGCAGCAACAATTTAATGATGACTTCAATCTTCTCAAAGCCAGTTCTTGTCATTATATCTGTGTTGTATACAAATTCCCAGCTCAGGAACAAAAGTAGGCCATTCAACAAAATTATGGCTGATTTGTTTATGTTTCCATTTCTACATTACCATCTACCCCCTAAAACCTTTGATTCTCGATCTACCATTTTTTGGGGGGCAGAGAGTTCCAAAGGGCACAACCCTCTGAGAGTGAAACATTCTCTTCATCTCTGTCCCAAATGGAACAAGAGGAAACATCCTTTCCAGATCTACCTTGTCAAGGATCATATATACTTTGATCAATTCACTCCTCCCTCTTAACTCCAGTGGAAACAAGCCCAGCCTCTTCAACCTATCTTCATTGGACAACCCACTCATTCCCGGCTTTAATCTAGTAAACTTCATCTGAACCACCTCCAACACATTTACACCCTTCCTTAAATCAGGAAACCAGCACTGCACACAATATTTGAGATGTGGGCTCACCCTGTATAACTGAAGCATAACATCCTGACTTTAATGTTCAATTCCCCTTATAATAAAGGATAACCTTAACTTCGTCTTCTTGATTACGTGCTGTACCTGCAAACTAATATGATGTGACTCATGCACGAGAACACTTAGATCCCTCTGCACCTCGGAATTCCTTAATCGTTTTCCATTTAAGTAATACTCTGCTTTTTTATTCACTCCGCCAAAGTGAACAACTTTACATTATACTCCATCTGCCAGATTTTTGCCCAATCACTCAACCTATCTATATAATTCATGTTTACGTATATTGATTTTGGGTTTTTATTGCGGGTGCTTTGCTAAGACAGTGTTACAATTCCTATGAGATGAAAAGAAACCCATCACTACATATTCAAATTTCATCCTTACTGTTTTTTTAAAATGAACTTTTCGGTTGAACAATGAAGATGGCTGCTACAAGTCATCTGAGGGTGGGGTTCTTTCTTTGTATCAGTGCTATCCCCAGGAGTTTCAAGGAAAAAAATAATTATTTTCTCGGATTGGTTTTGCTTTCAGGAATATCACACCTCATCATGCCTATTGAGCTACGAACAGATTCATATGACACTTGGGGCTGTTCAGATCAATTTCAAAGTTAAAATACAGGAATGTAGGGGGCGATCCTCCCCTAAGTGCCCAACAGGGGAGAAAACAGGAGATCCCCCCACCCTCGTTTTTTGGTCGTACTTAGTTTTATGAATCTCCGACACTCTGTGCTCCACAGAGTGCCTCAGGGAGATTGACCCCAGTAAGTTAGGGTTGGGGGGGGCAGGCCTCATCCTGTTGGAGAGGCCGGAATCAGCATGTTAAACGCCACTGCACATGAGCTGATCTGTCAGTGGGGAGATCAGTGCATTTGCACTGACTCCCTGATCGCCGGCCTTCCGATTTCTTTCCAAACCCCCTTCTCCTGATTGATGGCTTCCCAAACCCCTGATCGCTTGCCTACCTGACCCAGCAGCACCCCCCTCCAATCGCCAGTCTACCCGACCCCCGCCCCCATGTGCAGCCCCGATCTCCTCCCCCACCCCCCCATTGTGGAGCACTGATCGCCTCCTCTCTCCCTCTCCCACCGTTCCCATTGCAGAGTGCACAGATCCCCACCACCACCGATAGTCCCTGTCCCCATTTGGCCCTGCCCCCTCTGCGATTTCAATGTGGTTATCAGCTTCGCGCCTATTTCCGGCACAAGGCTGATTACATTGAAAAACATTGCCTGGGAAACTCATGATCGACTGGACACCAGTCGCGAGTCATGCTACAGGCCCCGACTGATGCCTCTTGAGTAGCGCAGCAGGCCAGGAGAATCGCCCCCATAATTTGCATCTGATAAGTCAACTTGATTTGATTTGATTTATTATTGTCACATGTATTAGTATGCACTGAAAAGTATTGACTAGCAGAGTCAGTGGGTGTGCCTACATAATGGCTATCCTCAACATAGATGGTACCTCTTTCAACAAGTAATGACTAATTATCAGTCCTGAAAGCATAGCCAATCTGAGCTGTTAATGAAGGACATACGACCTGAGCTTTTGGCCTTTCAGACAGTTTAATATTGCATCTTTGGGCTTCACAGCCAGATCACCGTTTTAACATCAACTGGACAGAATTCAAGCAGCTGGTCTGGGTAAGCAGGCTCAACTGCACAAAGCCTGCTTGATTTTAAAATGATGCATGTCAAGCAGTATAAGCACAGAAAAGTCCAACATGTAGCACCCTCAGTTGTCTCAAGGATTTACATATCGTTTAACCAATCTCATTGGACCAGAAGCCCATCATGAAGGAAACACCCTCTGGCCTCTGACTTTGAACCCGAGAACTCACATGAACAAATATTCATTTTGTTCATTGGTCCTTGTACCATAAAACTCCTTTACTCATGCGCGTGTCTGTATGCACAATAAGAAGTGGCAAAAACACCTTTTTCTAGGTTTTGTGTGTGAAAGATAAAACTAACAATCTGCCTTAATCCTGACATGCGTTTTTATGGATTATTAGTAAAATTCAGACTCAAAAGCCGAGGGTTAGGAAAACACACCACCGCCTATTCTTTGAAAAACTCATTCAAAACACATTGTGGTTAGAGGAAATCTTACGCTGTTTTGTTTTGAGTGGCTTTTGGGAAGTTGATTTAATACACAAGGTCACTTTATATGTAAGTATATATGATAAGTGTTTAGCATGGGATATATTAAATGCTTCTTTGTTAGAGCATGTTTATGGGAGCTCTTTCTTTGTGAGTTTCACTATCACTTAGAGCATTTAGGTTCATGTCTACACTGAGTTCAAAGAGTGTGGAGGAGGGGAAGGAAATATTGGCATGAGAACTATCCCATTCTGTCACCTCACAATTGATATGGATTATTAACATTAGCTATGGCCAAGACCACATTTTTCTAACTCATTGCATGATCCTTGTTCAATGTAAATATTATTTAAATGTTGATAAACATGGGATGGAATATTACGATCCCATCCTGGCGGGAGCGAGGCTGTAAAATGTGGCCAACAGTCCAAAAGCCCATTGACATTGGCGGGACTGAAAAATCCCACCACCGGAGGGACCTTAAAATTCCGCCCATGATTCTTGCTTGGGCATTGGTTTTTTTAGAATTATCTTTCACCGAGCTTTGATCCAGGATGAAATGTAGTTTGCTATGTATGGAGGTCTGAACACTGAAATTCTTGTCCCTGTGCTTTGCTTCAGCAGGTCATGAAGCTGGTGGTTATTCAAATCAAAATGTTCATGATCAGGATGCCAACATGATATCAAAGCCATGCAGTGACGTTTTAAGGACATCGTTTGAGGTGAAGTTTTGTTGTGCATGGGGTGGGGCATTTTGCTCAGTTGGTTAGATGGCTAGCATGTGTATCAGCATAGGGTTCAATCCCTGTTCTGGCTTCAGTAGACTGAGGGGCCTGCCTCCTTGCCCTAACCATAATACCAAATTGTTTGGTGAATAATTGCTAAGGACCTGCCTTCAGGCAGAGAACTGAAGAAGAAGATTGTTGTCCATCTTTGACTGAACTTCAAACCAGGTTTGTAGCTTTTCCCTACACTTTAGAATCAATTATATTTGTATTAAAAAGGAGTAACCAAGAATCTTCTTAGAAGTACGTACTTAATCAAAATATGCAGTATTATGTACAGCAGGAAAAAACACTTTGGAGAATTAGTGTTGGGTTGTGTTCGCTGGTGAACTTGAATAATAGCTCAGAAGAAAACAAAATAGGTTCATTGGTCCGTAGCAAAGAAAAGGCACTTGCCATTCATCTCGCTGACTCTTGTTCACAAAGGTTTTCTCAGGTTTCTGAGTGGATACTCACTTTATCCTTGTTTATGATGCACTGCAGCAACATACCAATGCTCCATAGACACTACCATCTAAAAGCACATGGGGGAATAGATACATGGGAACACCACATCCTGGATGTTCCCTTCCAACTGCTCACCAGTTTGTTATTTTCAGGTTTCCAACAGTATTTTGCTTTTATTATGCTTTCACAAATCTTGATTTGTCCTTTGTTCTACTTTTTCAGCTTACTCTAACAAATAACAGCAGGACTACTTACATTCAAAGTCACTGTGATTATCACCCTCATCTGAACTGTTTTCTGAATAGTTTGGTTTCTCCTTCACAGTACTGCATTTTTGTTTGTTCATCTTGACACATAGGAACACCACATCCTGAACGTTCCCTTCCAACTACTCACCATCCTGACTTGGAAATATTTTGATTTGATTTGATTCATTATTGTCACATGTATTAGCATAATTTAAAAGTATTGTTTTTTTGCACGCTATACCGACAAAGCATACCATTCATAGAGAAGGAAACGAGAGAGTGGAGAATGTAGTGTTACAGTCATAGCTAGGGTGTAGAGAAAGATCAACTTAATGCAAGGTAAGTCCATTCAAAAGTCTGACAGCAGCAGGGAAGAAGCTGTTCTTGAGTCGGTTGGTATGTGGTTTTTGTATCTTTTTCCCGAAGGAAGAAGGTGGAGGAGAGAATATCTGGAGTGCATGGACCTTAATTATACTGGCTGTTTTGTCGAGGCAGCTGGAAGTGTAGACAGAATCAATGGATGGGAGGCTGATTTGCGTGATGGATTGGGCTACATTCACGACCTTTTGTAGTTCCTTGCGGTCTTGGGCAGAGCAGGAGCCATACCAAGCTGTGATACAGAAAGAATGCTTTCTATGGTGCATCTGTAAAAGTTGGTGAGAGTTTCAGCTAACATGCCAAATTTCCTTAGTCTTCTGAGAAAGTAGAGGCGTTGGTAATATATCACCATTCCTTCACAGTTGCTGGGTCAAAATCCAGGAATTCCCTCCCTCACAGCACTCTGGATGTGCGGCAGTTCAAGAAGGCAGCTCACCAACACCTTCGCAAGGGTAATTAGGGCCGAGCCAGCAATGCTCACGGGAATAATCTTTTTTAAAAATCCAATGCTGTGTCATCTATAGGGTATCCAGAGTATTTGTGAGCTGATCTAATTAAAGAATTCTCACTCAGCCATGCAAAGACAAACAAGGAAATTTAAAGAAGAAAATACAAATGAGGTTTCAAGCGTGTTCAAAAAGTGAGCTACAAATTGCAAAAGAAAGATGATGTTTTGAGTGAGGGAGATAAAAGCTACAGATAGAAAAAGTATCTTTCTTTAATTAAAAAAATGTCTATGGCTATTAACTTCTGCAGTAATGAGAGTCCACACTTGGAGATGGGGGCGTGTCAGTTTCACTCATGGACCCCAGCCCCCAACCAACTTCCTGCTTCAAAGCTACTAATATTTAAAGAAATGAATCTTGTCCCCTTTGGGTATACAGGCTCCACTTTGCCCTGGATGGACCTGTTCCAGGTGGGGCCTACTTCAACTCATCCAGAAATCCTTATGCATGACTCTCTTGGTGCACTGGCCTTCAAATTGGCTCTGAATGCCTGTGAGGCTAAAGACCCAGGAACTCAGAGTGCAATGATTTTTGGTTCCTGCACATCAGCGGCCAAGCTGGAGGAGGTGCCGACATTGTCCCTCAACAAAGCCACCAGGAATTCCTGTGCACATCCACAATGCTGTGTATCTAGGCCCAAACATGATATGTGACCATTTCACAGCAGTTAGGGTGGAAATCTGCGGGAATAACCAAGGAATTTGAGTCCCTATATTTTCAACTGTGCACAAAAGATCAGTGCAAGTAGATTCAGCATCCAAACATTTAATTAACATTTGGGAAGCAAGAACATGAGTGACTTGTCAGGAAATAAGGCAGCTAACAGTGATTGTCTGCCTTATTTGCAAGTATATACATGTATATTAATATTATATATACATTTATAAAACTCCACATATTCAGGTGACAGCTTATTGTTCATGAGGGAAATCTTCTTGAATTTATTGGGACCTCTGACTTGAATCTATTAGGTTGTTTGTGTTTGACACAAGACTAAAAATTCCCCATTCAAAACTGTGGCTTCTGAAAATCTGGAATAAAAGCAGAAAATACTGGAGATACTCAGCAGTTCAGACGAATCCGTGGATAACTAAAAAGAGTTGACATTTCGCCAGGGGCGGGTGGACTGTTTCCTGGGCTGCTGAAGGAGGTTAGGGAGGAGACAGCAGATGCTCTGAGGATGATTTTCCAATCCTCACTCAATACAGGAGAGGTACCGAAGGGCTGGAGAAATGCAAATGTAGTTCCATTGTTTAAAAAGGGATGAAAGGAAATGCCAAACAATTATAGGCCAGTTAATCGTACACCTGTGATGAGCAAATTAGTAGAATCAATCCTGAGAGATAGGATTATTATGCTTAGAACCAAAGGAAGTAGTGAGATCCTAAACGAATACTTTGCATCAGTATTCACAAAGGAGAGGGACATGTTGACTGGTAGTGTCTCCGAGAGATGTGTTGACCCGTTAGAAAAAATCTCAATTACAAGGGAGGAAGTGTTAGGTTTTTTAGGAAACATTAAGACAGACAAATCCCCAGGGCCGGATGGCATCTATCCCAGACTCCTCAGGGAGGCAAGAGGTGAAATTGCTGGGCCTCTAACAGAAATCTTTGTCTCTTCACTGGACACAGGTGAGGTCCCAGAGGATTGGAGGATAGCAAATGTGGTCCCGTTATTTAAGAAGGGTAGCAAGGATAACCCGGGTAATTATAGGCCGGTGAGCTTGACGTCCGTGGTAGGGAAATTGTTGGAGAAGATTCTTAGAGATAGGATATATGCGCATTTAGAACTGAATAATCTCATTAGCAATAGACAGCATGGTTTTGTATGAGGGAGGTCATGCCTCACAAATTTGGTTGAGTTTTTTGAGGAGGTAACAAAAACGATTGACGAGGGAAGGGCCGTGGATGTCGTCTATATGGATTTTAGTAAAGCGTTTGACAAGGTCCCTCATGGCAGGCTGGTGCAAAAGGTTAAATCTCACGGGATAAAAGGTGAGCTAGCCAAATGGGTAGAGAACTGGCTTAGCCATAGAAGACAGAGGGTAGCAGTGGAGGAGTCTTTTTCCGGTTGGAAGTCTGTGACTAGTGGAGTTCTGCAGGGCTCTGTACTGGGACCTCTGCTGTTTGTGATACATATAAATGATTTGGAGGAAGATGTAGCTGGTGTGATCAGTAAGTTTGCGGACGACACAAAGATTGCTGGAGTTGCGGATAGTGATGAACATTGTCAGAGAATACAGCAGGACATAGATAGGCTGGAACATTGGGTGGAGAAATGGCAGATGGAATTTAATCCAGATAAATGCGAAGTGATGCATTTCGGGAGATCTAATGTAAGGGGGAGCTATACAATAAATGGCAGAACCATCAGGAGTATAGACACACAGAGGGACCTGGGTGTACAAGTCCACAGATCCTTAAAGGTGGCAGCACAGGTGGAGAGGGTAGTGAAGAAGGCATATGGCATGCTTGCCTTTATTGGACGGGGCATAGAATATAAAAGTTGGCATATGATGTTGCGGCTGTATAGAACGTTGGTTAGGCCACATTTGGAATACTGCGTCCAGCTCTGGTCGCCATACTACCAGAAGGACATGGAGGCTTTGGAGAGAGTACAGAGGAGGTTTACCAGGATGTTGCCTGGTATGGAGGGTCTTAGCTATGAGGAGAGATTGGGTAAACTGGGGATGTTCTCCCTGGAAAGACGGAGGATGAGGGGTGACCTAATAGAGGTGTATAAAATTATGAAGGGCATAGATAGGGTGAACAGTGTGAAGCTTTTTCCCAGGTCAGAGGTGACGAACACAAGGGGTCACGGGTTCAAGGTGAGGGGGGCAAGGTTCAACACAGATGTCAGGGGGACGTATTTTACACAGAGGGTGGTGGGGGCCTGGAATGCACTGCCAAGCAAGGTGATTGAGGCGGACACGCTGGGATCGTTTAAGACTTATCTAGATAGCCACATGAACAGACTGGGAATAGAGGGATACAAACGAAAGGTCTAGTTGGGCACATGAGCGGCGCAGGCTTGGAGGGCCGAAGGGCCTGTCCCTGTGCTGTATTATCCTTTGTTCTTTGTTCTTTGATTAACTGTCACGTAGAAAGACATGGACTTGTCAGGAACAGTCAGCATGGATTTGTTAAAGGAAGGACTTGCCTCACAGATTTGATTGAATTCTTTGAGGAAGAGACAAGAAGGGTTGATGAAGGTGGCGCAGTGGATGTTGTGAACATGGATTTTAGCAAGGTGTTTGACAAGGTCCCACACGGCAGATTGGTCAAAAAAGTAAAAAGCCTATGGGATAAATACAGGGTAATGTGGCAAACTGAATGAAAAAGTTGGTTTAGTAACAGAAAACAAAGAGTAATGGTCGATGGATGCCGTTGTGAATGGAAAGTTGTTTCAAATGTGTTCCACAGAGTTGATGTTGGGACTCTTACTGTTTGTGTTATATTTAATGATTTAGACATGAATGTGGGGGGGGGTAAGGTTGGAAAACTTGCAGACGACACAAAGATTTGCCGAGTAGTGGATAGTGTAGAGGATAGCTATAATCTACAAAACGATATTGATGGGTTGGTGGAGTGGGCGGTAAAGTGCAGATGGATTTTAACAAAGAGAAGTGTGAGGTAATGCATTTACGGAGGTCAAACAGTTATAGGTAATGCACAATAAATGGGAATATACTAAGAAGGGTAGATGAAGTGAGAGATCTTGGTATACAAATACACAGGTCCCCAAAGGCAGCACTTCAAGTATACACGGTTGTGAAGAAGGCTATAGAATCCTCTCCTTCATTGGTAGAGATACAGAATATAAAAGTAAGGATATAATGTTGGAATTGAATAAAACATTGATGAGGCGAGAACTGGAGTATTGTGTGCAGTTCTGGCCTCCATATTATAGGAAGGACATAATTGCTCTGGAAACACTGTAGAGGAGGTTTACAAGAATTTTGTCAGGGCTAGAAAAGTGTGGCTATGAGGAGAGATTGGATAGGCTGGGGTTATTTTCATCGGAACAAAGAACACGGAGGGGTGACTTGATTGAGGTGCACACAATTCTGAGGGGAAGAGATAGAGTGAAAAGGATACAATTGTTTTCCTTGGTGGAGAATTCCAGAACTAGGGGACATAGATTCAAAATAAGTGGCTATAGGTGTAGAGGGGACATGAAAAAGAACCTTTTATGCAGAGGGTAGTGGGTGTCTAGAATTTGCTGCCTGAATTCGTGGTAGAAACAGAGATCCTAAACTCTTTTAAGAAGCACCTGGATCTGCACCTTAAGTGTTGTAAGCTACAGGGCTATGGGTCGGATGCAGGAAAGTGGGATGAGAAAGGGCACCTGGGTATCCTCGGGCTGGCATGGACAAGATGGGCCAAATGGCCTCCTTCTGTGGTTCTATGCTTCTATGGTTTCAGGTCGATGACTTGCTTCAGAACCCAGTTTATTTCTCCCATCACAGGCATTGTTTAACCTTCTTAATATCTACAGCATTTTCTGTTTTGAAACAAACATTTCTGAATCTTGTTGTTTTAGTTTGCTGTACTGGTAGATTTGTGGGATGGTTGCAAACCGCGGTTAGCACTTGGTGTTGTGTAAACTGCTTCATCTGCTGGAAGTTCTCAGTAGTAAAGATAAACTGATTGGAAAAAAAATAACTGTATGATATATAAAACCAAATTAATAGAATGTTTCTCAATTTTCAGGAGCTGACTAAAAGTTCATTTTTGTCAAGTAGAAGTAACCTAAGTAGGAAATCTTCGTAAGTATTTCAATAATTTTTGTAATTATCAGTTCACTTTTTATAAATAAGGCAGGAATGACTTTTGGGGGGAATTTTCCCATCCCACCCACCATGAGTATTGTAGCAGGTGGGTGGGGTTGGTGGGCAGGGGGTGGGGTTGGGGCGTGGGGGGTGGGCAGGGGGTGGGGTTGGTGCGTGGGAAGCATCATCAGGCACACCTGAGACTCATGTGGGTACTACTCTACATCAGAGAGACAAAACTCATTTTGGGTGACTGCTTTGCAGAACACCTTCAGTCCATCCACAAGCAGGACCCAGACCTTCCTGTCACTTGCAATTTCAACATATCATCCTGCTCTCATGTCCACATGTCCATCCTTGTCTTGTTGCAATGTTCCAGTGAAGCCGAATGCAAATTGGAGGAACAGCATCTGATCTTCCGACTTGGCGCTTTATAGCCTTCCAGACTGAACATTGAGTTCAACAACTTCAGAGCATGAACTTTCGCCTCCATCTCCACTCATTTCATTTAATCTTATTTATTTATTTTCGTTTCTTCCATCGTTTCATTTTTCCCCCCACGGTCTCCTCTCCCCCACATCTGTTACATGCCTCAGGTTGTCCTTTGGCACTATGCCCACCTCTACTCTACCATTTACACATTCTGAACTCTTAAAGGACTCAATCAGCACCCTTCTTAGCCATGATCACCATCATTTGTATTCTCTTTGCCTTTTCCTCCATGACATATTTGTCCCACCCTGACAGAATAAAGCTCGTCGTATTTTCTATTCAGTTCTGACAAAGGGTCATCCAGACAAAAAACATTGGCTCTATCCTCTCTCCACTGATGCTGTCTGACCTGCTGAGATTTTCCAGCATTTTCTGCTTTTGTTGTGGCATCAATCGTTGTTGACTTTCACTCGGGCAATCATGGTCAGAATAATCATGGGTGGCATTTGTGAGGACTAGAGTGATGACAGCAGTGTGAAGTTGAGTGAAGGTGAACTGTATAATAGCTGCATGCACTCTGTCAAGGAAAATAAACCTCTGAGAGGCAGCTGCTGTACAAATGACAAACATTGCAGGTGCACACAGTTATAGCAGCAGTGGTTTCGTCACGAGCTTCTGCTCTGTTCCCTGTTTACACAACACATTTGATTTTTAGCACTGTTTAGCTGATACAGTGTTGTATTGTATCTTTAATCTCAGTGCTGTGCTGCTCAGCAATTCATCAGGATGGCTTTAGCAGTTTTATATTGAAACGTTTGTCACAACAGATTGCAGGGCAAACCTTTTCTTGATGCGATCATTCAGATAAGCCAACTACAAATAAAGTTTAATCTCAAGCTAAACTGCAGAGTGAGCAGGATCCACCACAAGCTAATTCATATCAGAGCAGAAGGACCATCAATTATTTCTGTTGATTTTGGCAAGGAATGGTCAATGAATTTATTTTCTGATTAAAAACTGATGGTACATGGGCATAGTCTGGGAGTCGAAAGAGCTGGTTGAACTATGGGCTGTTTACCTGCTATTATAATGTATTTTTTTAAAGTTTATTTATTAGTCACAAGTAAGACTTACATTAACACTGCAATGAAGTTACTGTGAAATTGCCCTAGTTGCCACACTCCGCTGCCTGTTTGGGTCAATGCACCTAACCAGCACCTCTTTCAGACTGTGGGAAGAAACCGGAGCACCCAGAGGAAACCCACGGCAGACATGAGGAGAACGTGCAAACTCCACACAGACAGTGACCCAAGCCGGGAATCGAACCCGGGTCCCTGGCACTGTGAGGCAGCAGTGCTAACCACTGTGCCACCGTGCAGCTGTCACTGTTGTTATTGATTGTTAATAATGAGGTCAGATTAAATCAGAATCAATCATACAGCACAGGAAGAGGTCATTTGACTCATCATACCTGTGCTAGCTCTGTAAAAGAGTTATCCAGTGAGTCCCACTCCACTACTCTCTCTTCATAGTTGAGCAAGATGTTCTCTTTAGGTAGAGATCCAGTTCCCTTTTGAGTGTCGCCACATTCACAATTTTTTCTGGCAGTGCTCATCCTCAACTTTCAGTTGCCTCAGTGTCTTAGATCCTGACGGTGCAACGTTCTGTATTGACATGGCCTGAAAATTCCTTGGATCTGCAACCACCTAAGTTATATCAAGCTCAAAAGGCATCACTCCACAATCGTAGGCCAAGGTGAGGATACAGGCCTCCATGAACTACTACAGCCAGTATGGGGATTGAACACACACCGTTGGTATCATTCTGCATCACATTCTAGCCATCTAGCCAACTGAGGTATCTGACTCCCATATACTCAAAGGCATTCTAAAAACACGTACCTCATGGACCATTAAGAGCTCTAAAACGTTTTCCATATATGAGGAACATATTAGACATGTAAGTTGCTGATGTACTTTCAATATTTCAGTGTGTGACTATGCTATTACTTCCACCCTTTCTAGGTCCAGTTCATGTGTTATTGATGGTAAGTAGTAGGCTTTGTCCTAAATGTTTTGCACGTTTAAATATATATGTACTGAAAGTGAATCTCACTTATGTAATTTTTATACTAATGTTTGAGGATAGTCATTGAATATTTTACTCAAAATTACAGGCAGTTAAGGGTCAAATTGAAAAATAATTGCTTCTGAAAACAAGGTCCAAGTGGACTGTCTCTACTCTGACTTCATCTGCAAACCATAAGATAGTCAGTTTCCTGAATTGAGTAAGGAAACTATTTGAACCCAGGACATGTGGCCCTCTCCTTGCTGACTCCTAACTTTAGTCCGAGCTGCTCATGTGCTATCCTGTCCAATTTTCCCAAAAAGCAACATGATTTCCAAATCTTTGTTATTTCTGATCAAAATTGCCTTTGTCACTGAATTACCTCATCAGTTGCGATACCAACGAGGAGGAGGATTCCACTGTCGGGCCTGCAGGGGAATCCTTGGGCCTCTCTTTCCATGGGCCACCCATGACAGCTAAAACTTCCCCTGTACCAAATGCTGCTAGAACCCCCTCCCGTGTTTCAGTAAACTCCTGGGAATTGTTCCCGTAGCATGCACGCACCCTACCCGGCCATCACTTCAAAATTGCTTCTGATATGACAGTGATGAAGAAGATCTTGTCCTACGTTCTTCTACTAGGAGGCGCTGCAGTAGTTTTAGCAACTCAAATCCATTCAATAAAAATAATATACATTTAAGATTTTTATTCCTATCTTGATGTCTTTCTCTTGATATTCGGGATATTTTGTGTTTCAGGATTTGCTACCTCATTTAAAAATTCTCAGGATCTGAACTACCATTACTCTGGTAAGGAAAGAGTGAACTCAATCCTTCAAATCTCTAGTTACCTATTCTGAGTTCACCAAATGAGATTTTAACTGTTTGCTGCTCACCAAGTTTGTAAGATAAGACTGCATCAAATTACATGGTATTTAATGTTACATTTTGTACCAATAACCATGTACTGCACTAGGTATGTGTGTGTGTACTGTTATGTAACCGGTTACTATGGAGACTGGTGTTATCACTTGCAAATCACAATTTCAGGTAATGCAAGTACCACTGTATGGGTGAGATTTTAATTCACTTGAAATCCATCCACTTGCACCCACGTTAAAATAAGGTCCACCTCATGTCTTCAAAAGTGTTTTAAGTATAAGTTCTTCAAAAAGTCTTTGTTAACAGTATTAAGAATTACAATTGCTAACTATAATGTATTAAACACAAAAAATGCACATACTTTCTAACTGCACAGCCTATCTTCCTGGTGTCATGTTTTTATCATACTTTGTATCAGTGTTTTCCCATTATAAACGCCTATGTCTATATATAAAACTGTTTAACTGTTATGAAACAGTTTTTTCCTGTGCAGTCATAATCTGATCATGTCGCTTCTCACATATTGGGTGGGATTTTCCAGCCGCACTCGCCCCAAAACCGGAAAAACCCGCCTGAGGTCAATGGACTTTTGCATGGTCCACCCCCCCCCCGCCGCCCACCCTGCCCGTTACGATTCCCGTGGCAGGCGGGGTGGGAAAAATCTCCCATTGTTTTCTGAATCTTCTAATAATACTGCCATTTTTTTCTATCAGTAACAAAGATTTCCAGCCCAAGTAAAGAAACATAGAAAGTAGGAGCAGGATTAGGTTATTAGGCCCTTTGAGCCTGCTCCGCCATTCATTATGATTATGGCTATCAACTAACTCAATAACCTGATCCCGCCTTCCCCCCATATCCTTTGATCCACTCTACCTCAGGTGCTATATCTAAGTGCTTCGATATGAACATAGAAAATAGGATAGAAACATAGAAAATGGGATAGAAAATAAAGAATATAGTACAAATAAAATATATTCAGGAATTACAGGCAGGATTTTCACCCCAACATAGAGATGGAAACTGAGGTGAGCAGGTGTGTAGTTTTGTGCCGCCAGCCAGCAAGCTGGTTTACCAGAGCCATTCCTCTTTGAGCCATTTCTGGGTTGGCTAGATTGCAGGTGGAAAGCACAAGTGGCAGCGTAGCTTTGTTAAAGGAATTAAAATACCAGTTAAAGCTTTCGCTGGCATCGGCAGCATGGCAGCTGCCTGCCTGGAGGTGGCCTCCCTCCTGGCTGCAGACCAGGGCACCAATATTCCAGGAGCGATTAAACACCACTCCATAACCTTTAACAAATGCTACTGGAGGACAATATTTTTAAAGGAAAAGGTTTTCCAGCCCGGAAGTACTGTTGGATTAAAAGGAATTTTAAGGTTGTGTCAGTGGAAGTAAACAGTTGATGGCTCTGTTTTTCATCAAAGCAGTAAGTCTTAGATTTGCCTTCTTTTTTGCGCGGCTAGTTCCTTGATGTCATTAAGGAAATTAGCTGGAAAATAATTCCTAATACAGAGAATGGCATGTGGGCACAGTGGTGGCACAGTGATTAGCACTGCTGCCACACAGCGCCAGGGACCCAGGTACAATTCCCGGCTTGGGTCACTGTTTGCGCGGAGTCTGCACGTTCTCCCCGTGTCTGCATGGGTTTTCTCAGGGTGCTCCGGTTTCCTCTCATAGTCTGAAAGATGTGCTGGTTAGGTGCATTGGCCATGAAAAGGCGCCAGGGTGCGGCAACTAGGGGATTTTCGCAGTAACTTCATTGCAGTGTGAACGTAAGCCTACTTGTGACACTAATAAATAATCTTCAAAAAAACCTTTCAACTATAAAAAAATGGTGGCATCGTATAGATGCTAAGGCACCTGCACCCTCTCTTAGTTAAGGAAATGATGCATGTTGTTAGCAGGAAAAATAAATACCTTTGAAGAACTAAATATAAAACTTTTGTCCAGATTATTGATACTATTTAAAATATTGTTTCTTTTTTTTACTTACAGCTGTTGAAAGAAATAATTTAATGAGGCTTGCCCAGACAATACCCTTCACCCCAGTTGATCTCTTTGGTAATATCATGCTTTTCTAACAGTTCTGATTTAAAAATTTTCTCATGTCTGGGGGGCAGAGATGGGGAAAACAAAAAGATAAGCTGCAAAGTTGAAGGGTATGTTCTGCCAAATGAAAGCATAGATCCGGTGTTTCCTTCCAGCTGCTGCCAAACTGGACAGTGATTGACCAAGGCAAAGTGTAGCTTATTATACTTTGATTTTTGAGACCAGAGTGTGGTACTTCTGCTGTGTTGAGAGGATTGAGAGGATTCTAGGGGTGTGATTTTCCAGCCATGTCCGCCCTGAAACCGTAAAATCCGCCCGAGGTCAACGGACCTTTCTATGGTATGCCCCTTGCCTGCTACGATTCCCATGGCAGGCGGAATGGGAAAATTCGCTCCCGAGGTGTGAAAATTCTGCTCATTCATCATGCTCAAAGTTTTCCGAAGGAATTGGAGATGCATCTGAAAAGGAGGACACTTACAGTGTTATGGAGTAAAAGCAGGAGAAATGGAATAATTGGACAATCCTTTCAATCTCTGGCACAAACACAATGGACCAAATGGCCTCTTCCTGTGTTCAATGATTCAAGATATCACATTTCTCCAAAAATATGTACATGGTCACAAACATCTCACTTTCATTATGTATCTCTTCTCTTATTTTTCCAACTGTTAAGTTATGGTTTTATACTCATTCTGGTCTATTCTAACAATGTTTTTATTTCTTTCTAAAAACAAATGTTGTAACTTTTTTTTCTGGTTTGTTTACTCCTTTCTTCTGGTGCCTCCTTCTGAGGACAGCATGGTGGCACAGTGGTTAGCACTGCTGCCTCACAGTGGCAGGGACCTGGGTTTGATTCCAGCCTTGGGTCACTGTCTGCGTGGAGTTTGCACATTCTTACCGTAACTGCATGGGTTACCTCCAGGTGCTCCGGTTTCCTCGCACAGTCCAAAGATGTGCAGGTTAGGTGGATTGGCCATGGTACATTACCTCTTATTGCCCCAAGCTGTGTAGGTTAGGGGCATTAGCAAGTAATCGTGGGGTTACAGGGATAGGACCTGGGTAAAGTAACAAGGTGGGTCAGTGCAGACTCGATGGGCTAAATGGCCTTCTTCTGCACTGTAGGGATTCTATAATTTTGCTGTTCATTGACTAAAAACTGGATTTGAAGGCCAGTGTTTCAGCCAATCGACAACACATACCAGTTGCACTGAAGTTACTCCTCCAATGTGTTTTTAGACACTGGTATCAGAAAAGGGCTTGCAAAAAGGAAAGTTTGTGGATGCCCAGAAGTGGCTGATTGAGCAATCTGGTTCATGATGCTTGGAATGTTTACATTATTTTTGAACATTGTACATTTGTGAAAGACGCCAGTTCAGATGCTAGTGAAACTGTCAACTGTTTGCAGTCATTAAGATACTGAAGATACTGCCATCATTTTGTATTTCCGTGCAGCTGGTGAGGAAGTAACCATCTACAAACTAGAGGAAAGTTCATCAGTGAACCTGGACAAGAGCATGTCTTCCTGGTCCCAGCATGGTTTGGCCGCCATGATTCATGTCCTTTCCAAGGAAGAAATGGATGGGGGACTTCGTAGGGCTATGAAGGTGTGTTGTACTTGGTCAGAAGAGGATGTGCTGAAAACTGGGCAGACTTACATCATAAAGTCCTTCCTGCCAGAGGTAGTCAAAACGTGGCAGAAAATCTTTAGTGAAGGAACAGTGCTCCATCTCTGCCTGAGGGTAAGTGATTCACGGAGAATAGGAGGAATTTTCACCTTATTGAGTTCTATTCAACATATGGAGGAGCTAAAGATTCCTAGGCCTTTCTGGAAAACTCCTGCTCTAACTCTAGATGGGCTATCCTCAGAGTTTCCAAACGGCCTGTATGGAATGGAGCCATGAGCTGACCCTTACAAGTCCAACAGTGTAAGTGGAGTGTAGCCTATGGCAGGCACTTCCTATGTTCCTGGCTAGGGAGCTGCTGGTGAAAGGATTGGCTTGTGGTGCCCAGAAGAATGAAGCCTACTAGCCTCAGGAATGATACCTGGAATCTGGCCCTGAAAGGGATCTGTGAAGATTCAGGTAAAAATAAAAGGGGCACTGATGAAATCGCTGGTAAATATTTCCATTGAAGGCAAACAAATTCCCCACAATTCCAACCCCAGGGGCCTCCCTTATCTCCCATACGCTGGTGGTTTCTGAGTTTCTGGGCAGCTTCACCAGGGAACTTATGCCAGGATGTACCACCCCAGCTGTCTCTCAATGATTTTTGGCCCCCTGATATTTAAGCATTTAGTTTTACAGGGCTTGGTCTGCTGAGATTTACCTGATGTAAATCTAATCCTGTTCCTTGCAAACGTTCTTAAGTCTTTAAAATCGCTGTTGTAACCCCACTGTTCAAGAAGGGAACAAGAAAAAAGATGGAAAATTATAGGCCAATTAGCCTAACCTCAGTTGTTGGCAAAATTCTAGAATCCATCGTTAAGGATGAGATTTCTAAATTCTTGGAAGTGCAGGGTCGGATTAAGACAAGTCAGCATGGATTTAGTAAGGGGAGGTCGTGCCTGACAAACCTGTTAGAGTTCTTTGAAGAGATAACAAATAGGTTAGACCAAGGAGAGCCAATGGATGTTATCTATCTTGACTTCCAAAAGGCCTTTGACAAGGTGCCTCACGGGAGACTGCTGAGTAAAATAAGGGCCCATGGTATTCGAGGCAAGGTACTAACATGGATTGACGATTGGCTGTCAGACAGAAGGCAGAGAGTTGGGATAAAAGGTTCTTTCTCAGAATGGCAACCGGTGACAAGTGGTGTCCCGCAGGGTTCAGTGTTGGGGCCACAGCTGTTCTCTTTATATATTAACGATCTAGATGACGGGACTGGGAGCATTCTGGCCAAGTTTGCCGATGATACAAAGATAGGTGGAGGGGCAGGTAGTATTGAGGAGGTGGGGAGGCTGCAGAAAGATTTAGACAGTTTAGGAGAGTGGTCCAAGAAGTGGCTGATGAAATTCAACGTGGGCAAGTGCGAGGTCGTACACTTTGGAAAAAAGAATAGAGGCATGGACTATTTTCTAAACGGTGACAAAATTCATAATGCTAAAGTGCAAAGGGACTTGGGAGTCCTAGTCCAGGATTCTCTAAAGGTAAACTTGCAGGTTGAGTCCGTAATTAAGAAAGCAAATGTAATGTTGTCATTTATCTCAAGAGGCTTGGAATACAAAAGCAGGGATGTACTTCTGAGGCTTTATAAAGCACTGGTTAGGCCCCATTTGGAGTACTGTGAGCAATTTTGGGCCCCACACCTCAGGAAGGACATACTGGCACTGGAGCGGGTCCAGCGGAGATTCACACGGATGATCCCAGGAATGGTAGGCCTGACATACGATGAACGTCTGAGGATCGTGGGATTATATTCATTGGAGTTTAGGAGGTTGAGGGGAGATCTGATAGAAACTTACAAGATAATGAACGGCTTAGATAGGATGGACGTAGGGAAGTTGTTTCCATTAACAGGGGAGACTAGGACGCGGGGGCACAGCCTTAGAATAAAAGGGAGTCACTTTAGAACAGAGATGAGGAGAAATTTCTTCAGCCAGAGAGTGGTGGGTCTGTGGAATTCATTGCCACAGAGGGCTGTGGAGGCCGAGACGTTGAGCGTCTTCAAGACAGAAATTGATAAATTCTTGATTTCTCGAGGAATTAAGGGCTATGGGGAGAGAGCGGGTAAATGGAGTTGAAATCAACCATGATTGAATGGTGGAGTGGACTCGATGGGCCGAATGGCCTTACTTCCGCTCCTATGTCTTATGGTCTTATGGTCTTTGTATGCTGACATTCCCAACAGTAATCCCTAAACTATAGACAAGTGATTTATTCGAAATCATATGTATCCATGTTAGAATAGATACATGTTGTACTTGCAAGTTTATTTAACCTTCATAATAGACCAGATACAGTTTTAGATTTGGCAATTTCAACTGTTGTGTTAAATGAGCTGAGGGAGGGGGTTGGAAAGTGGTGGGCAAGTCGCTTGCCATGTTTTACATCCCTCCCACTGAAATTACGTCTGGTGGGGACCTGTAAAATCCAGCCCATTATATCCATTCCCACAATGGTGTTGATGTTAAAGCTCAGCCACTTTCTATTGAATGCAGGAGCAGGCTTGTGTCCCCACATGACCCACTCCTGCTTCTATTCCTTAATGTTCTTATGTTATTGTACCGGGTTTTGGATGGGATCTTGAAGAAGAATCCAAAATTCAAATCCAAATTTATTGGGGAATTTTCCTCTATACCCTACATACAAAACAAGAGTAACCACGTTTTTTGTAAATATATTTAGTTTTGTTGCACATAAAGAAATCTTTTGAACATTTTCCTGAACAATTTCCTTTAATAGATTGATCAAAGTATATCAAAACAAAATGTTAAAATAAATATCCACTGGGAGATTCATAGTGGAGGCAATAGCCTAGTGGTATTATTGCTAGACTATTAATTCAGAAACTCAGCTGATGTTCTGGGGACCCGGGTTCGAATCCTGCCACAGTAGATGGTGGAATTTGAATTCAATAAAAAATACCTGGAATTAAGAATCTACTGATGACCATGAAACCATTGTTGATTGTCGGAAAAACCCATTTGGCTCACTCATGTCCTTTAGTGAAGGAAATCTGCCGTCCTTACCCGGTCTGGCCTGCATGTGACTCCAGAGCCATAGCATTGTGGTTGACTCACAACTGCCTCTGAAATAGCCCAGCAAGCCACTCAGTTCAAGGGCAACTAGAGATGGGCAATAAACGCTGGTCCAGCCAGCGACGCCCATGTCCCACGAATGAATTTTTAAAAATTCATTTGGGTCCATTTTTGAGCAATTGTTTTTGTCTGACTGCTTTCATTTAGGAAATTCAACAGCAAAGGGCTGCACAGAAACTCATTTACACCTTCAATCAAATGAAACCACAAACCATCCCTTACACTCCAAGGTAAGAAGCTGGACTTAACAGATCATTCTGCAAAACCTGATCACATTGTACGACTATCTGTGTGGTATCAAAGTTATCACAGCATTCGATATATTCACTAGCATCCACCTCTAAGTAGACATCAAAAAGCCTCAGAGTAAAGGGGGCAACCCTTTAGAACTGAGATGAGGAGGAATTTCTTCAGCCAAAGGTAGTGAATCTATGGAATTCATTGCCACAGAAGGCTGTGGAGGCCAGGTCATTGAGTATATTTAAGATTTGATTGGTAAAGGGATCAAAGGTTACAGGGAAAAGGCAGGAGAATAGGGTTGAGAAACTTATCAACCACAATTGAAGGGCGGAGCAGACTCGACGAGCCAAATGGCTTAATTCTGCTCCAAAATCTTATGGTCTTTACAACAATGGGTGGGGTTTTCCATGCCCCCTGCGGCGGCAGAAGTGGCCTGCCATTGGCCAGTGGTCCTGCCGCTGTCAATGGGGTTTCCTGTTCTATGCATCCTCCACCCCTGGGAAACTCACCAGAAGATCCTGCCGGCGAGAATGGCTGGAAAAACTCTAGCCTATGATTACGCGTCAAACGTACTTAGTTGGCTGTAAAGTAATTTGAAACATTCTGAGGTCATGAAAGTTGCTATCCAAAGGCAAGTCTTATTATCATATATGGGCTTACTGTCTGACATGGGGCAGCTCTCACCACAGCGACAGCGGTCCAGGTTTTTCAGTCATTTTCGGGAAGCCTTCCACTCTGGTGAAAAACAGATCTGAAAATCGAACTCCACCTATTTCCAGACCCTCAGATTCTGCTGATGGTAGAGCAGGCACAGAGGTTTCAGTCCCGGGCCCGCTAATGATATTTAAAATATATGATAATGAACATTACCATAATTTATCCAGAAATCAGCGCGGCGCTGACGGCACCAGAAATCTAGCTGCCAGAGACTCGCGGAGGCCCTGGTGCCCAGCGGGGAGCCTGTGGAACGGCCTCCGCTCGAGTCTCCCGGTCTGCTGCACTACAAAAGCAGTGTAGTGGGATGGAAGAAGCGCCCCCGGTATCTTTGTATTCACAGCATCAAAAACTAGGAAGTTTATTGATATATTTTCAGATAGAAGTTTTTTGGTAAGTGTCAGGCATTATATTCATGTTGTCAAATTATTACAGACAGCCATGCTCAGCAACAGGAAGTACCACGTCTCTTTTCTTAGACTTGGAAGTATTTGTATGTTTGATGGATTAATTAGTAAAAACAGACAAATTAATAAAAAACTCATCAACAAGAGCAGCTTGCATTTATATAGCACCTTAACAGAGTAAAATGCCCTAAAGTACTTCACTGGAGTGTTATCAAACAAACTTTGACACAGAGCCATGTGAGAAGATATCAGGGCAGAGTTTTTCAAAGAAGTAGATTTTGAGGAATGTCATAAAGGAAGAAAGAAAGATAGAGTGATGGAGAAGTTTAAGAAGGAGATTCTAGAGCGTAGGATCTCAGCAGCAGAAGGCACAATCACCAATAGCTTAGCGATGAAAAGCAGAGAGGTTCAAGGGTGGCACGGTAGCACAGTGGTTAGCACTGCTGCTTCACAGCTCCAGGGACCTGGGTTCGATTCCCGGCTTGGGTCACTGTCTGTGTGGAGGCTGCACATTCTCCTCGTGTCTGCGTGGGTTTCCTCCGGGTGCTCCGGTTTCCTCCCACAGTCCAAAGATGTGCGGGTTAGGTTGATTGGCTCTGCTAAAATTGCCCCTTAGTGCCCTGGATGCGTAGATTAGAGGGATCAGCGGGTAAAATATGTAGGGATATGGGGTTAGGGCCTGGGTGGGATTGTGGTCGGTGCAGATTCGATGGGCCGAATGGCCTCTTTCTGTACTGTAGGGTTTCTATGATTTCTATGAAGAGGCCAGATTGCAGGCGTGCAGGTAGACTGGAGGCTTGTATAGCTGAAAAGGTTGCAGACTTATTTGTAAGCTCTGAAGCTTTTTGTAGATGGTTTTTGACAGATCTTCCTGAAGCAAAGTGTTAGAAAATGTTGAAACATTTCTCTAAACCTTGATTGTGAAATTCAGGGCCATTGTGGTTACAGTCCTGAGGTGACTTCCATACAGAATGTTTTCCAGCATTGAGAGAAACAGGGAACCTTAACTTCCTTCACCAGTAGAATCAGGGAGCCTGATAAGAGTGCTGGAAACTCAGCAGTTGAAGTTCCCCATGCACTGTTAAGTTTTAACTTCTCTACGGTAATCCCAGAGTAAGCACAGCCAATCCCAAGGCTCCAAGGGGCGGGAAGGAATACATTTCTACATGAATAGAGGGGTGAAGAGGTCAGAGTGCTTGGCCATGGAGGGAGTTCATTGGGAGGGTGGGGGAGGAATGATGAGAAGGGCTATGAGTAGGAAAGGTGTCTGATAATGAGGGGTTTGTCCAAGCAGGCACATTAGATTGAGCCACTAAGTGGAAAGGCACTTATCTGCAGATCCAGCAGCCCCTTGTCATAGGTTTTGAGACTCTGGATACCTGATTGACCATGTAATAGGCCAAAGGGCAGCATGGTGGCACAGTAGTTAGCATTGCCACCTCACAGTGCCAGGGTCCGGGTTCGATTCCCGGCTTGGGTCACTATCTGTGCAGAGTCTGCATGTTCTCCCCGTGTCTGCATGGGTTTCCCCCAGTGCTCTGGTATCCTCCACGTGCTGGTTAGGTGCATTGGCCATGCTAGATTCTCCCTCTGTGCACCCGAACAGGCACCAGAGTGTGGCGACTAGGGGATTTTCACAGTAACTTCATTACAGTGTTAATGTAAGCCTACTTGTGACACTCATAAATATAATGATAATAGTGAACAAAATTGAAACTTGCAACCTCTTATACAATATTTAAATTGCCAGTCTGCCTCCTGGGACTGGGTTGGTTGTCTGTTTCCTGCCCCGTCTCCATTTAAACTAGACATGGACAGGTAGGATCCAGATGCAGGAGCCTGAGGCTCCTTGGTATGGGCATCCTGGCCTATTTTCTGCCTCGCTAGCCAAGTAAAGCTGCAGCCAAATGTTGGGCTATTATTGGCACCCTATCTGAGATTGGCTATGTAGCAAAATTGGACATTAATCTGGGGCCTTCCAGGCCTGTATGGCTCAACAAGACACTGGACAGAATATTTGTCAACTTTGAAGAGATCTTTAAATGATCTCTTGAGCAAAGGGTTTATAGGCTTTACTTTAACAGAAATGTCACGTCTTTCTTTTACAAGGTTTCTGGAAGTTTTTCTGGTGTATTGCCATTCTGCTAATCAGTGGTTGACAATGGAGAAATACATGAACGGTCAGTTCAGAAAATACAACAATAACAATGGTGATGAGCTAATTCCGACCAATCTGCTGGAAGAGACCATGTTAGCCTTTTCTCACTGGTCGTATGAGTACACACGAGGAGAACTACTTGTGCTGGATTTGCAAGGTTAGTGTGTGGATCTTGGACAAAATCACAGTGACTTGTGTCTTGCTATATTTCTGTTGGGACCCTTTCTCCTAAGCCTTTTGTTACATATAACCTACTGGAGAAAGTGAGGAGTACCAGGCTATTTACCTACCTTGGAGCAGACCAGTCACAATTTTAATCTGCTCAATTGAAGCAGGCCATGTGAAATTTGGTCTAAGATTGATAGGTTCTTCTTTTACACGTGCATTTGGGGTTCTAATAATGTCATTGTTACCCATCTGCAATTTTAACTCAGCACTCTGCTGGAGAAACTGCAATGAGTTTCAGTAGTGTAGTTCTTCAGGACCAGAAGATGCTCCCAAATATAAGAGTTTATTTTTTATTTTCTTTATGAGGCCAGAAGGAGCAGCTGCTTCAACAAATAATTTTTATGTTAATTTTTTAGCTTCATTCACAACCCCTTCAACAGTGAAACAGCCTTTTTAACCCACAGCAGAATCTGAAGCTACATTCATTTTTGGACTGAAATTTGTGCCATATAACTGACAGGCAATGGACATCTCCAACAAAAGGATGACTCGATAGATCACTTTGAACTTCAGTTGCACTAGCTGTACTACACTGCTGAAATTGCCCAGAAAGAGGCTGGATTTGTTAGTGAGGGAATGGAGTTTATGGAAGCGAGCTGAAGACAATAGAGGAAATTGCAGTTTACCCAGGACAGGATGTCGTACTAGCAGAGTGACAACAGCTGGGGCAGAGGGTTGTTAAGAGAGATAGTAGAGAAGCAGTTGATCCTGGAAGTGCTGGTTGGATCAATCTTCTTCCAATTGAAAAACTTACTGCAACTGTCTCCAGCCCAATCCATGCAAAGACCTGAAAATCAAGCTCACCAATGCTTTAAATGAGAGTAAAAATAATGTTATCAAAAGACATTTCTTGAGAGGTGGAGCTGGGTGCCATTAGCATGTTTGAGGAACTTAATGCCATGTCTTTGTTTGATGTTTCTAATGGGAAGCATGTAGATGAGGAACAGGAGTAGAAGACATAGACTAGATTCTTCAGGGAATCCAGAGGTAATGGTGAGGAGCTGGGAAAATAAGACATTGCTGGTGATTCTCTGCCAGAGCGGATATGTAAAGAATGGAATCGTGAAAGGGATTAAAAATGGAGGAGAGACATTGGAAGAGGATGGGGTGGTCAACTATCTCAAAGATGTAGAGAGGTCAAGAATGATGAGAAAGGATAATATATTTATGTGATAGATACATGCAACTTTGATCTCTAATGTCGATGATGCATCTGGATCAATGTTTGACATAAAAAGGTGGTGAAAATCAGGAAATGCTTGCTGCAGGTGAATAATCTTGCACTTGACAATGTAAGAATTAACATTTCTACACTACAGATCAATCCTGTTGCTCCTTACACTGATCTTTAGTCTTTGTCACCAGGATTTGGAGTCTGTTTCATTGAATAGAATCTAAATGTGATTTAGTGTTGTGAGGTCTGTCGCTTTGTACAACAATTGTCAACTCCCACAGTTCAGTCTGAATCCACTCTATACATCTAGGATATAAAAGATGGAAATTGTAATTTCTGTCTTTATTTGGGGCAATTTTCAGCCTGTGTTCGCTGTCAGAGAGAATGGCGACGCGGTGGAAAATCCGGAGAGAATTGGGAAATGTGAAGCCCCCATGATTGTCGGGGAAGGGTGGGGGAGAGCCCCCGATACGTCTGTGTTGGGGGGGGAGAGCTAAACCTCAGTGTTGGGGGGTGTCCTTTAAATATGCTGTCCCAATCTTCTTGGTGCCGGTTGCTGGCTCTATCAGGCCCTGCCCTGCCAGAGTGACTGTAAACCACACCCACTCATTTGTTTCTCTCAGAGAAGCTCATATCTGGAGAGAATATTGATCTGTGCAGCTGTAGAGCTATGCGCCAGTACTCTGCCTGAGGCTGACACTTTGAAAAAAATATGGTAAGATTCTGCCCAATGTTTTTGAAAATAGCCTGAGTTTAGAATGCCACAAAATGAAAAAGGGGCACTCTGGGGTCAATTCTAACCAGTACCTTCTGGTGGGAAGTAAGTAGCAGCAGACAGGCTCTCATTTTTACATTGTCTGAATTTCCTTTCTATTGATGTAAAGGACCTTCTGTATAACTCATGAAATGGGTTGCTTCCTCCTGCCAAGCACGCATTGACCTGCCGTGCTTTGCTGTGAGTGGCCCACAGTACTGGGCAGATCCTGTGCACCCACTTTGTGCTCCATCTTGTGCCCCATTTTTACCCCATATCTGGTCACTTCCCTTTGACTTGCCACAACATTTTTAAATTTAAAAGCAACGGTTTTGCCACCTCCTTTTCCAGCAAGTTCCCAGTGTGATCCTAGGGGTGTCATTATTATAATCAGCTGACACTGAAAGTGCTGCTTGGATTAACTTTCTTTCAGCAGGCTCCAGTCTGACCCATGCACAGGCCTCACAAATACTTTGGATGGCAGTAAAAGATTAAGAAATAACTGTGAAGGTGCCTTTTTCCCAGTTGTATATTAGCAGGGATATCTACACCAAATTTTATTTCTTTAAACAAGAATTTGGTATGCATGTTTTAAAAGATGTGTTTTTTTTCTCTCGAGGTGTTGGAGAGAATCTTACCGACCCATCTGTCATTAAAGCTGAAGAAAAAACGTAAGTAACATGCATGGGCATTGCAAATAACTTGATTTAGCTCAATCTTCTCGTGTTACCTTGGAGAATTTCACAATCGCAGTGATGGGCTTATATACAAAAAGGTTGAGCTTTTTCAAAGCGTTAATATGGGGTAACGTAACTGTGTGAAATTTGGTTGTACTTTATTTTATCTGCTTTTAGAGGGTTTTCTTCTAGTGTTGCAAAATAAGATATAATTAGCTCAAAGAATTTGCGTTCATGATGCTTGAATTATTGTGAAGCCAATCATGAAGGTGTGGAGAAGACTATGGGAACTCCAACCAACTAGTTCCATTACAATAACCAACCTTTGTGACTGAAAAAGGACTGAATGATGAAAATTTGAAACCCAAATAGAGCATCAGCTACTGTAACCACAGAAAATTCAATTTTAATCATGTGTTGGCAGATTTAACACTGAAAATTGCATATGGAATATTGAAAGGCACAAGAACACATCAAATTTTAATCATGTAATGAAATAATAAAGCGCCTTCAGCTTCATGAAATAGCTGAAGGCACTTCGCAGGTTTCAGCAAAATTTAACACTGAGGGAAACATGAGGTAGATGACCAAAAACTTGGTCAAAAACATAGGTTTTAAGAAGCAACTTAAAAGAGGTGTAGAGGCTTAGGAAGGGAGTCAAAGTTATGGCAAAAGACTTGGAAAACCTTTGAAGAACATTAAAATCAAAATATCTCAGACAAGGAATCTCCAGAGAATTCAACTATTTACACAAATTAAGAACATAAGAACAGGAGAAGGCCATCTGGCCCCTCGAGCCTGCTCCGTCATTCAATAAGATCATGGCTGATCTTTTCGTGGACTCAGCTCCACTTACCCGCCCGCTCACCATAACCCTTAATCTCTTTACTGTTCAAAAATGTATCTATCCTTGCCTTAAAAACATTCAATGAGGTAGCCTCAACTGCTTCGCTGGGCAGGGAATTTCACAGATTCACAATCCTTTGTGTGAAGAAGTTCCTCCTCTACTCCGTCCTAAATCTGCTCCCCCTTATTTTGAGGCCATGCCCCTTAGTTCCAGTTTCACCTGCCAATGGAAACAACTTCCCTGCTTCCATCTTATCTATTCCCTTCATAATCTTATATGTTTCTACAAGATCTCCCCTCATCCTTCTGAATTCCATTGAGTATAGCCCCAGTCTACTCAGTCTCTCCTCATAAGCCAACCCTCTCAACTCCGGAATCAACTAGTGAATCTCCTCTGCACCCCCTCCAGTGCCAATATATCCTTTCTCAAGTAAGGAGACCAAAACTATACACAGTACTCCAAGTGTGGCCTCACCAGCATTCTGTACAGCTGCAACATAACCTCACTGTTTTTAAACTCCATCCCTCCAGCAATGAAGGACAAAATTCCATTTGCCTTCTTAATCACCTGCTGCATCTGCAAACCAACTCCTTGTGATCCTTGCACAAGGACACCCAGCTGCAATTTTTTAACCATTTAAATAATAGTCTGTTTAGCTGTTATTCCTACCAAAATGGATGACCTCACATTTACCAACATTGTACTCCATCTGCCAAACCCTTGTCCACTCAGTTAGACTATCTATATCCCTTTGCAGACTTTCAGCGTCCTCTGCACACTTTGGTCTGCCACTCATCTTAGTATCATCTGCAAATTTTGACACACTACACTTGGTCCCCAACTCCAAATCATCTATGTAAATCGTAAACAATTGCGGTCCCAACACTGATCCCTGAGGCACACCACTAGTCACTGATTGCCAACCAGAAAAATACCCATTTACCCCCACTCTTTGCTTTCTGTTAGTTAACCAATCCTCTATCCATGCTAATACATTACCCGTAACACTGTTCACCTTTATCTTATGCAGCAGTCTTTGGTGCGGCACCTTGTCAAATGCCTTCTGGAAATCCAGATACACCACAACCACAGGTCCCCATTGTCCACTGCGCATGTAATGTTCTCAAAGAATTCCACCAAATTAGTCAAACATGACCTGCCCTTCATGAACCCATGCTGCGTCTTACCAATGGGTCAATTTATATCCAGATGTCTCGCTATTTCTTCCTTGATGATAGATTCAAGCATTTTCCCTCCTACAGAAGTTAAGCTAACCGGCCTATAGTTACCCGTCTCTTGTATACCTCCTTTTTCAAACAGTGGCATCACATTTGCTGTTTTCTAATCTGCGGGAACCACCCCAGAGTCCAGCGAACTTTGGTAAATTACCACCAGTGCATTTGCTATTTCTCCCGCCATCTCTTTTAGTACCCTGGAATGCATTCCATCAGGACCAGGAGACTTGTCTACCTTTAGCCCCATTAGCTTGCCCAACACTACCTCTTTCGTGATGATGATAGTTTCTAGGTCCTCACCTGCCATAGCCTTCCTGTCATCAATTTTTGGCATGTTATTTGTGTCTTCCACTGTGAAGACTGACACAAAATACCTGTTCAATGCCTCAGCTATTTTCTCATTTCCAGTTATTACATCCCCCTTCTCGTCCTCTAAAGGACCAATGTTTACTTTCGCCACTCTTTTTCATTTTATATATTTGTAGAAACTTTTGCTATAGAACATAGAACAGTACAGCACAGAACAGGCCCTTCGGCCCACGATGTTGTGCCGAGCTTTGTCTGAAACCAAGATCAAGCTATTTCCTCCCTATCATCCCGAAGTACTCCATATGCCTATCCAATAGCTTCTTAAATGTTCCTAAAGTTTCTGACTCCACTATCCCTGCAGGCAGTCCATTCCACACCCCAACCACTCTCTGAGTAAAAAACCTACCTCGGACATCCTTCCTATATCTCCCACCATGAACCCGATAATTATGCCCCCTAGTTACCGCTCCATTCACCCGAGGAAATAGTCATTGAACGTTCACTCTATCTATCCCCCTCATCATCTTATAAACCTCTATCAAGTCTCCTCTCAACCTCCTCCGCTCCAAAGAGAAAAGCCCAAGTTCCCTCAACCTTTCCTCATAAGACCTACCCTCCAAACCAGGCAGCATCCTGGTAAATCTCCTTTGCACTCTTTCCAGTGTCTCCACATCCTTCTTATAGTGAGGTGACCAGAACTGCACACAATATTCCAAATGTGGTCTCACCAAGGTCCTGTACAGTTGCAGCATAACCCCACGGCTCTTAAACTCAAACCCCCGTTAATGAACGCCAACACACTATAGGCCTTCTTCACGGCTCTATCCACTTGAGTGGCAACCTCCAGAGATCTATGGATATGAACCCCAAGATCTTTCTGTTCCTCCACATTCTTCAGAACCCTACCTTTGACCCTGTAATCTACATTTAAATTTGTCCTACCAAAATGAATCACCTCGCATTTGTCGGGGTTAAACTCCATTTGCCATTTTACAACCCAGCTCTGCATCCTATCTATATCTCTTTGCAGCCTACAACAGCCCTCCACCTCATCCTCTACTCCACCAATCTTGGTATCATCAGCAAATTTACTGATCCACCCTTCAGCTCCCTCCTCCAAGTCATTTATAAAAATTACAAATAGCAGAGGACCAAGCACTGATCCCTGTGGCACTCCGCTGGTAACCGGTTTCCAGTCCGAAAATTTTCCATCCACCACCACCCTCTGTCTTCTGTTAGATAGCCAGTTACCTATCCAATTGGCCAAACTTCCCTCTATCCCACACATCCTTACTTTCTTCATAAGCCAACCGTGGGGGACTTTATCAAACGCCTTATTAAAATCCATGTATATGACATCAACTGCACTACCTTCATCAACACACTTAGTTACCTCCTCAAAAAATTCTATCAAATTTGTGAGGCAAGACTTGCCCTTCACAAATCCGTGCTGACTATCCCGGATTAAGCTGCATCTTTCTAAATGGTCGTAAATCCTATCCCTAAGGACCTTTTCCATCAACTTACCGACCATCGAAGTAAGACTAACCGGCCTATAATTACCAGGGTCATTTCTATTCCCTTTCTTAAACAGAGGAACCACATTCGCCACTCTCCAGTCCTCTGGCACCACCCCCGTGGACAGTGAGGACGCAAAGATCAATGCCAAAGGCTCTGCTATCTTATCCCTTGCCTCCCAAAGAATCCTAGGATATATTTCATCAGGCCCAGGGGACTTATCAACTTTGTTTATTCAAAATTGCTCGTACATCTTCCCTCCGAACATCTACTTCCTCCAGCCTATGACACCCTCTCTTCCTCAAAAACATGGCCCCTCTCCTTGGTGAACACCGAAGAAAAGTATTCATTCATCACGTCTCCTATCTCTTCTGACTCCATGCACAAATTCCCACTGCCGTCCTTGACCGGCCTCAACCTCACCCTGGTCATTCTTTTATTCCTCACATAAGAGTAAAAAGCCTTGGGGTTTTCCTTGATCCGACCCGCCAAGGACTTCTCATGCCCCCTCCTAGCTCTCCTAAGCCCCTTCTTCAGCTCATTTCTTGCTAACTTGTAACCCTCCATCGATCCAACTGAACCTTGTTTTCTCAACCTTACATACGCTTCCTTCTTCCTCTTGACAAGACATTCCACCTCTTTTGTGAACCATGGTTCCCTCACTCGGCCATTTCCTCTCTGCCTGGCAGGGACATACCTATCAAGGACACGCAGTATTTGTTCCTTGAAAAAGTTCCACTTATCATTAGTGCCTTTCCCTGACAATTTTTGTTCCCATCCTATGCTTCCTAATTCCCGCCTGATTGCATCATAATTACCTCTCCCCCAATTGTAAACTATGCCCTGCCGTATGGCCCTCTCCCTCTCCATTGCAATAACAAAAGACACCAAATTGTGGTCACTATCTCCAAAGTGCTCTCCCACAACCAAATCCAACACTTGGCCCGGTTCATTTCCCATTACCAAATCCAATGTGGCCCCACCTCTTGTTGGCTTATCCACATATTGTGTCAGGAACCTCTCCTGCACACACTGCACAAAAACTGCCCCATCCGAACTATTCGACCTATAAAGGTTCCAATCAATATTTGGAAAGTTAAAGTCTCCCATGACAACTACCCTGTGACCTCCACACCTATCCATAATCTGCTTAGCAATTTCTTGCTCCACATCTCTATTACTATTTGGGGGTTTATCGTAAACTCCTAACAACGTGACCGCTCCTTTCCTATTCCTAACCTCAGCCCATATTACCTCTGTAGGCAGATCCCCTTCGAAATGCCTTTCTGCAGCCGTTACACTCTCCTTGATTAACAGTGCCACTCCTCCATCTCTTTTACCAGCTACCCTACACTTACTGAAACATCTATACCCCGGAGCTTCCAACAACCATTCCTGTCCTTGTTCTACCCATGTCTCCGTAACATCAACACAACATCGTAGTCCCAAGTGCCAATCCACGCCCCAAGTTCGCCTACCTTATTTTGGATGCTCTTTGCATTGAAGTAGACACACTTCAACCCACCTTCTTGTCTACTGGTACCAACCTTTGACCATGATACCCTTCCCAGTACCTCACTACACTCACTGACCTCCGGACTACAACTCCTTTTCCCATCCCCCTGACAAATTAGTTTAAACCCCCCCGAAGAGCCGTAGCAAATTTCCCTCCCAGGATATTGGGAGGGAAATGTTTTTATATTCTGAGCTATTTTATATTCTGAGCTAGTTTACTCTCATAATCCATCTTACTTTTCTTTATAGCTTTTCTCGTGGCTTTCTGTTGACCTTTAAAGATTTCCCAATCCTCTAGGTTCCCACTAATCTTTGCCACTTTGTATGCATTTTCTTTCAATTTGATACCCTTCTTTATTTCCTTAGATATCCATGGCTGATTATCTCTTTTTCTACAGTCCTTCCTTATCATTGGTATATACTTTTGCTGAGCACTGTGAAAGATCGCTTTGAAAGGTTAGAGGGATTAGCGGGTAAATATGTGGGGGTAGGGCCTGGGTGGGATTGTGGTCGGTGCAGACTCGATGGGCCGAATGGCCTCCTTCTGCACTGTAGGGTTTCTATGATTTCTATGATTTCTATGAAAGTCCTCCACTGCTCCTTAATTGTCCCACCATAAAGTTTTTGCTCCCAGTCTACATTGGCCAATTCCTGCCTCATCCCTTTATAGTCTCCTTTGTTTAAGCACAAGACGCTGGTGTTGGATTTTACCTTCTCACGCTCCATCTGTATTTAAAATTCAACCATACTGTGATCGCTTCTTCCGAGAGGATCCCTAACTGTAAGATCATTAATTTTTCCTGTCTCGTTACACAGGACCAGATCTAGGATAGCTTGCTCCCTCGTAGGTTCCATTACATCCTGTTCAAGGAAGCTATCGGGGATGCATTCTATGAACTCCTCCTCAAGGTTGCCTCGACTGACCTGGTTTGACCAATTGATATGTAGATTAAAATCCCCCATGATAATTGCTGTAGGATTTTTACATGCATCAGTTATTTCTTTGTTTATTTCTCACCTCATCATGATGCTCTTATTTCGTGGCCTATAGACTACGCCTATCAGTGACTTTTTCTCCTTACTATTTCTAATTTCCACCCAAATGGATTCAACCCTTTTTTCCATAGAACCTATATCATCTCTCACTACCGTTCTGATGTCATCCTTAAATATCAGCGCTACACCACCTCCCTGACCTTCCTGTCAGTCCCTCCGAACAGTCTGATACCCCTGGATATTTAACTCCCAGTCGTGAATCATCCTGCAACTATGTCTCTGTAATGGCCACCAAATCATACTTGTTCGCAATGATGTTTACCTTGTTTCGTATGCTACAAGCATTCAGATAAAGTGCCCTTATGCTAATTTTTGTACCTTCTTTTTGAATTCTAACACTTCCATTAATAACATCTCCTGAGTTCTCCTTCCTTTTAACTTTTTTCCTGATTTGTGATATAGTTGGAACCTTCTCCCCACATTTTGTCCTTGCTCCCTCCTTCTCGGACTCCTTACATAGGTTCCCATCCCCCTGGCATATTAGTTTAAACCCTCCCCAACCGCTCTAGCAAACAGTCCCGCTAGGACATCAGTCCCAGTCCTGCCCAGGTGTAACCCGTTTAATTTGTACAGGTCCCACCTTCCCCAAAACCGATCCCAATGCCCCAGGAATCTGAAACCGTCCCCTTGACACCAATTTATGTTAAAAATCGGAGTTTTTTTTTTGCAAAACAGGAAGTAGGCCCAGGAGAAGCCTGGGAAGGTTTAAAAAGGGCTTAGCTTGGAGCTTTCAGCCTCATTGTTCCACAGGAGCAGGCTGAGAGTAAGGGAGTGTGTTCCTGCATGTGATTTATTTATTTATTTTTCAGTTAAATTTGTGTTAAAAATCGGAGGGTTTTTTTTGCAAAACAGGAAGTAGGCCCAGGAGAAGCCTGGGAAGGTTTTTGGAGGGTTTAAAAGCAGGCCGCACCTTTGAGCGGGCAGCGTCGTGAGTGGGAAGTAGAGTGAGAGCTGACGGGCTTTGGCTCATCGGGCTTTGGCGCAAACAGGCAGACGTGGGGTAGGTTTAGACAGTTTTTTTTTCTGTGTCATTGGAAGAAAGGGGGAATTATGATTGTGAGGCCAGTTTGTTGTTCTCAGTGTCTGATGTGGGAGGTCCTGGAGTCAGCTAGCCTCCCGGACGTCCATATCTGCGCCAGGTGCGTTGAGCTGCAGCTCTTAAGGGACCGCGTTGGGGAACTGGAACTGCAGCTCAATGACCTTCGTCTGGTTAGGGAGAATGAGGAGGTGATAGATAGGAGTTACAGGCAGGTGGCCACACTGGGGCCACGAGAGATAGACAAGTGGGTCACGGTTAGGAAGGGGAAGGGGAAAGGTCAGGTACTAGAGAGTACCCCAGTGGCTGTGCCCCTTAAAAATAAGTACTCCTGTTTAAGTACTGTTGGGGGGAGCAGCCTACCTGGGGGAAGCAACAGTGGCCGTGCCTCCGGCGCAGAGTCCGGCCCGGCAGCTCAGAAGGGGAGGGAAAGGGAGGATGAGCAAACTGACCACCGCACCAAGGTACAGGGAGCCATCCAAGTGGGGGGAGAAACAAAAAATGTCGTAGAAATTGGGGATAGTATACTTTTGGATGCTGTTGGCGGGGGTGGGGGGGGGGGGCGGACGTAGCAGGGGTAAGCCATGGTGTACAGGTCACTGGCTCAGAGTCTGTCCTTGTGGTTCAGAAGGGAAGGGGGGAGAGGAGTAGAGGATTAGTCATTGGGGACTCTATAGTTAAAGGGACGGATAGGAGATTCTGCGGAAACGCAAGAGACTCGCGTTTGGTGTGTTGCCTCCCAGGAGCCAGAGTCCGCGATGTCTCGGATCGTGTTTTCAATATCCTTAAGGGGGAGGGGGACCAGCCCCAAGTTGTGGTTCACATAGGCACTCAAGACATAGGTAGGAAAAGGGATGGGGATGTAAGGCAGAAATTCAGGGAGTTAGGGTGGAAGCTTAGGGCTAGAACAAACAAAGTTGTTATCTCTGGTTTGTTACCCGTGCCACGTGATAGTGAGGAGAGGAATAGGGAGAGAGAGCAGTTGAACACGTGGTTACAGGGATGGTGCAGGAGGGAGGGATTCAGATATCTGGACAATTGGGGCTCTTTCTGGGGTAGGTGGGACCTCTACAAACAGGATGGTCTGCACTTGAACCAGAGGGGTACCAATATCTTGGGGGGAAAATTTGCTAATGCTCTTCGGGAGGGTTTACACTAATTCAGCAGGGGGGTGGGTACCTGAATTGTAGCTCCGATGTACAGAAGGTTGAGAGTAGTGAGGTCATGGATGAGGTTTCAGAGTCGCAGGAGTGTACTGGCAGGCAGGAAGGCGGTTTGAAGTGTGTATACTTCAACGCCAGGAGCATCCAGAATAAGGTGGGTGAGCTTGCAGCATGGGTTGGTACCTGGGATTTTGATGTTGTGGCCATCTTGGAGACATGGATCGATCAGGGACAGGAATGGTTGTTGCAGGTTCCGGGGTTTAGATGTTTCACTAAGTGCAGGGAAGGTGGTAAAAGAGGGGGAGGTGTGGCATTGTTAGTCAAGGACAGTATTACGGTGGCAGAAAGGACATTTGATGAGGACTCGTCTACTGAGGTAGTTTGGGCTGAGGTTAGAAACAGGAAAGGAGAGGTCACCCTGTTGGAAGTTTTTTATAAACCTCTGAAAAGTTCCAGAGATGTAGAGGAAAAGATTGCAAAGATGATTCTGGATAGGAGCGAAAGTAACAGGGTAGTTGTACTGGGGGACTTTAACTTTACAAATATTGACTGGAAAAGCGATAGTTCGAGTACTTCAGAGGGGTCGGTTTTTGTCCAGTGTGTGCAGGAAGGCTTCCTGACGCAGTATGTAGATAGACCAACAAGAGGCGAGGCCACATTGGATTTGGTACTGGGTAATGAACCAGGCCAGGTGTTAGATTTGGAGGTAGGTGAGCACTTTGGTGACAGTGACCACAATTCGATTACGTTTACTTTAGCAATGGAAAAGGATAGGTATATACCAAAGGGCAAGAGTTATAGCTGGGGGAAAGGAAATTATGATGCGATTAGGCGAGATTTAGCTGGCATAGGTTGGGGAAGGAAACTGCAGGGGATGGGCACAATTGTAATGTGGAACTTGTTCAAGGAACAGCTACTATGTGTCCTTGATAAATATGTACCTGTCAGGCAGGGAGGAAGCAGACGTGTGAGGGAACCGTGGTTTACTAAGGAGGTTGAATCTCTTGTGAAGAGGAAGAAGGAGACTTATGTTAAGATGAGATGTGAAGGCTCAGTTAGGGTGCTTGAGAGTTACAAGTTAGCCAGGAAGGACCTAAAGAAAGAGTTAAGAAGAGCCAGGAGGGGACATGAGAAGTCTTTGGCAGGTAGGATCAAGGAAAACCCTAAAGCTTTCTATAGGTATGTCAGGAATAAAAGAATGACTAGGGTAAGATTAGGGCCAGTCAAGGACAGGAGTGGGAAGTTGTGCGTGGACTCTGAAGAGATAGGAGAGGCACTAAATGAATATTTTTCGTCGGTATTCACACTGGAGAGGGACAGTGTTGTTGAGGGGAGTACTGAGATGCAGGCTGTTGGACTGGATGGGATTGATGTTCATAAGGAGGAGGTGTTAGCAATTCTGGAAAGGGTAAAAATAGATAAGTCCCCTGGGCCGGATGGGATTTATCCTAGGATTCTCTGGGAGGCTAGAGAGGAGATTGCAGAGCCTTTGGCTTTGATCTTTGTGTCGTCATTGTCTACAGAAATAGTGCCAGAAGACTGGAGGATAGCAAATGTTGGCCTCTTGTTCAAGAAGGGGAGTAGGGACAACCCTGGTAATTATAGACCAGTGAGCCTTACTTCTGTTGTGGGCAAAGTATTGGAAAGGATTATAAGAGATAGGATTTATAATCACCCAGGAAGGAATAATTTGATTAGGGATAGTCAGCACGGTTTTGTGAAGGGTAGGTTGTGCCTCACAAACCTTATTGAGTTCTTTGAGAAGGTGACCAAAGAGGGGGATGAGGGTAAAGCGGTTGATGTGGTGTATATGGATTTCAGCAAAGCGTTTGATAAGGTTCCCCATGGTAAGCTTTTGCAGAAAATACAGACACATGGGATTGAGGGTGATTTAGTGGTTTGGATCAGGAATTGGCTAGCTGTAAGAAAACAAAGGGTGGTGGTTGATGGGAAATATTCATCCTGGAGTTCAGTTACTAGTGGTGTACCGCAAGGACCTGTTTTGGGGCCACTGCTGTTTGTCATTTTTATTAATGACTTGGATGAGGGCGTGGAAGGATGGATTAGTAAATTTGCGGATGACACTAAAGTCGGTGGAGTTGTAGGCAGTGCGGAGGGAAGTGGCAGGTTACAGAGGGACATAGATAAGCTGCAGAGCTGGGCTGAGAGGTGGCAAATGGAGTTTAATGCGGAAAAATGTGAGGTGATTCACTTTGGAAGGAGTAACAGGAATACAGAGTACTGGGCTAATGGTAAGATACTTGGTAGTGTGGATGAACAGAGGGATCTGGGTGTCCATGTGCATAGATCCCTGAAAGTTGGCACCCAGGTTGATAGGGTTGTTAAGAAAGCGTACGGTGTGTTAGCTTTTATTGGTAGAGGGATTGAGTTTCGGAGCCAGGAGGTCATGCTGCAACTGTACAAAACTCTGGTGCGGCCGCATTTGGAGTATTGCGTACAGTTCTGGTCGCCGTATTATAGGAAGGATGTGGAAGTGTTGGAAAGGGTGCAGAGGAGATTTACCAGGATGTTGCCTGGTATGGTGGGAAAATCGTATGAGGAAAGGCTGAGGGGCTTGAGGTTGTTTTCGTTAGAGAGAAGAAGGTTAAGAGGTGACTTAATAGAGGCATACAAGATGATCAGAGGATTAGATAGGGTGGATAGTGAGAGCCTTTTTCCTCGGATGGTGTTGGCTAGCACGAGGGGACATAGCTTTAAGTTGAGGGGTGAGAGATATAGGACAGATGTTAGAGGTAGGTTCTTTACTCAGAGAGTAGTAAGGGCGTGGAATGCCCTGCCTGCAGCAGTAGTGGACTCGTCAACGTTGAGAGCGTTCAAGTGGTTATTGGATAAACATATGGATGATATTGGAATAGTGTAGATTAGAGGGGCTTTAGATTGGTACCACTGGTCGGCGCAACATCGAGGGTCGAAGGGCCTGTACTGCGCTGTAATGTTCTATGTTCTATCTCTTCAGCCACGTATTTATCTAAAATATCCTCTCTTTGGGAGTTCTGCTGACCTCCTCGTGAAGTTATGAGAAACTGCGAGAAATGCCTCAGACTTTCAGGTTCTTCGCTTTTAGTTTCTGGAGAGTTGAAATGTATGTCTCATCCAGCAGACCATTGAAGCATCACCAAATATAGCTCAAAACGTGATTAGTAAATATTAAACATATCTGTTTGATTGTTTTCCATACATCTAGTTTTCATCATCTAATTTCTCACCCAATTTGCCTTGTGTGATATCTAGGTCACAGGAAATGGTATTTGGACCAGCTAACCTTGGCGAAGAAGCAATCAGAAACTTCACAGTGAACCATCACTGTAACACCTGCTGCAGGAAACTAAAATTACCAGGTGAGATTATAGTAGGTGGTTGTACCTAAGCAACAACAACTTGTATCACCTTTAGTATAATAAAACATCCCAAGGCAATTCACAGGAGCATTATAAAGCAACACTTGACACTGAGTCACAGGAGGTAGCACAAAAATTATGTCAAAACATTACTTTTGTTTTATTTACAAAAAAACACTATTTATTTCTGAGGGAAAGAATTCCACACTTATCAAATTATGTTTCAGGGCCAGAGATGTTCAGCAGTAATTAGAACCAACCATTTTTCAAAACTCAGTTGGTCCTGATTGAACAAGACTAAATTTTTTCATCAGTCATTCAGTAGTAGGTTATGAACCTACTTTCACAAGGCAAATGATTTCTTTGCAGAATCCATTGGCAAAAACTATGACAGGGCAGCCTGTGGAGGGTGCCATTTACTTCTGGACTTCTATGTTTAACTGTGCGTGTGCGGATGCATATGTGTGCTGACAGAAGCTGATGTCAGTTTTACCCAGTAACAACAGTGAGCACTGACAGCCTCACCATTCTTAGTATTGCAATGTCTGTGCTATTATTCGCAACCTTAACTGTGGTAGCTTTCCCATGTTCGTCCTGTATTTATTTATTCTTAGTAGGTATCCCAATATAGATTGAGATTCACCTCTTTCTGCCCCAGGACGGTTATGGCTAGATTTCAATCTGCCATGGCCTTGATTCATTTGCCCGGGTGTAGGGTCATTATGTATTCTGGTAGGACCCTCATTATCAAATGGAAACCTGCCGTTGCAAGGCTGGGGACCGTTTTCCTCCTGCAGTAGCACCAGAAAAGGTGGGAGAACACTTAACGGGACAGCCCTAAAAACTGCTTTTTACTGAAGGCCTCAGTGAAACCTAGCAATGAAATGGAAGGGACAGGAGGCCATCCTTCAAGGGAGTGCTGCAACGTCACACTCCAACACCAGGAACAATTGTCAGGGTTCACCTGATTCTCTTGGGAGTCATGATGTGGCGATGCCGCTGTTGGACTGGAGTAAGCACAGTAAGAAGTCTCACAACACCAGGTTAATGTCCAACAGGTTTATTTGGAATCATGAGCTTTCAGAGTGTTGCTCCTTCCTCACCTGATGAAGGAGCAGCGCTCCGAAAGCTCATGATTCCAAATCAACATGTTGGACTTTAACCTGGTCTTGTGAGACCTCTTACTCTTGGGGAGTGGCAGCAAGGTGGGTGGTTAGGAATTTGGGTTCTACCTGTTCACCAAAATTTGCATGTGGCAGTGGAGAGGAGCCAGCAGTGGTCCTGGTGGAAGTGGGGGAGAGAAATTGTGATCGGTCTGGAGAGGCAACAGTAGGTCATGCTCTCCTCGCGTTACCTGCTGTTTGCCTTCCTGATTTGGGATGGAACAGACAAAGTGTATGCAGTTCGCAATGTCAGCTTCTAACGGGTGAGGAATTGCTCTGATCCCTTTGTAATCACAGAATCACAGACTACCACAGTGCAGAAGAGGCCATTCGGCCCATCAAATTTGCACCGATGCATGAAATGCCCTGATCTGGCCGTCTAATCCCACTTGCCAGCACTTGGCCCATAGCCTTGAATGTTATGGCGTGCCAAGTACTCATCCAGGTACTTTTTAAAGGATGTGAGGCATCCCGCCTCCACCACCCTCCCAGGCAGCGCATTCCAGACCGTCACCAGCCTCTGAGTAAAAAAGTCTTTCCTCAAATTCCCTAAACCTCCCACCCCTCACTTTTAACTTGTGTCCACTTGTAACTGACCCTTCAACTAAGGGGAACAGCTGCTCCCTATCCACCCTGTCCATGCCCCATATAATCTTGAATATCTCAATCAGGCCGCCCCTCAATCTTCTCTGCTCCAATTGAAACAACCCAAGCTATCCAACCTCTCTTCATAACTTAAATGTTCCATCCCAGGCGGCATCCTGGTAAATCTTCTCTGCACCCCCTCCGGTGCATTCACGTCTTCCTACAATGTGGCGACCAGAACTCCATACAGCACAGTAATGATATCGTGAATCTACTCACATTTCAATTTTTCAAAAGCATTTTACAGAAGAATGTGCTGTTGATATCTCTAGAAATACCACTCGAAAAGAAAATTCAGGAATGTTGTTACTATGTCACTGTGCATCACAAGCAAAGTAATTCTATATCCATGAGACAGTTTCAACTTTGTGAATATTCTTTTCTGTTTAATTGCAGATCTGAGAAGAAATTTTTATAATCCTGGCAAAGTAAACCCTCCTCCTGAAGATGATGCTTCAGCAGCTAACACAAGATTGTGACTATTGGCATCAAATTTTATTTCACAAGGAAGAAGGCTAGAATTTATTGTTTGGAAGCGGAGAATGTGTACATTGTATGGGCTGTTTAACTTTTTTTAACGTGGCTGAAACGCTGACTATTATTAAATATCTGTTCAGTAATTGTGAAGCTGCCACTGTTAATGCCATGCCAATAATGTTTATGCTTCAATTCAGGGCTTGTTTCATACTACAATACACCTACAGGCACTGCTATTTGAAGTGATATGCTGCGGGGGGTTCACTCGTGTCAGCACCTATTTTGTCAATAGTTTGAACAATCAACTGTTCAGAATAATTTTGAGTGAAGTTATAAACCTCGGTGACAGTCTCAGCAGAGAAACTGGTTGGACCTTTTGTTGAGACCCAAGTTAAAGGTTGGAATTCTCTGGCCATTCACGCCCCGCTGCTGCTGCAAGCAAGGACGGAGAATTTGGCGCTCAGCCAAATCTCCTTTCACTGCAGCAAGACCAGAGAATTCTGCTGCCATGAACAGCCGATGAATGTTTCCTCATAACGTCCCCATCAAAGCACTCAAAAGACAGCTGGAAAGATCTTAAATATCGATTGCTAGGAAAAATGAGAATTTGGTAGGTTATTCAACTAACAAGATTCTGAAAGGTAAATATCGGATATTTTGATCATCTCTTAAAGGTATGTGTTGCTTTTTGTACTTTAATCTTTCTAATTCTGAGTACAGTGAAACTTTGGCCATTACAGTCAACTTTTGATGTATCATGATCACGTGACCTTAGCTATGGGTTAGGGATTTGCTGATAATCCGTTCAACACGTGAGGCAAATTGCTTTACTTTTCCACTGTACAATACCCAGAAAACTACTTCTCTTGATAAAGAATTCTGCCGCAATCATTTAATTCCCTTCATTAACAGACTTTATTTAATATAGGATCATATTTCAGAAGAAAAGAATAACAGGGTACCGAAATTCAGTGAGGAATGCTACTGGTCCCTCGTTGTCACTCTGGTAGGAGGCTGGCACCACCTCCTGGATATGGCATAAACAGCTTTTTGTAATGTTTTCTTGTGTGCTGAATACTTATACTCAAGAGTTAGCTGCGCCCACAACCAAGTTGTTTCAGTACGACTATAACACTGGCATCTACCAACAAAGTGGAAAGTTGCCTCAGGTCTGTCCTGTGTACAAAAAGCAGGACAAATTCAATCTTGATCATCAGCAAAGTGATGGAGGGTGTTGTCAATAGTTCTATCAAATGTCACTCATTTGATGTTTAGTTTGGGTTCTGCTAAGACCACTTGCTTCAGACCTCATTGCAGCTTTGATCCAAAATGGACAAAAGAGAATAATTCCAGATGTGAGCTGACAGCAACTGCCTTTGACATCAAGGTATCACATGACTGAGTGTGACATCAATGAGCTCTCGCAAAATTGAACTCCGTGGGAATCAGGGATAAAACTCTCCGCTGGTTAGTCATACCTAAGGCAGGGAAGATGGTTGTGATTGTTGAGGATCAATCTCAGTCCCAGGAGTTCCTCATGACAACATCTGAGGCCCAACTATCTTAAGATGTTTCATCAATGATCTACCCTCCATTATAATGTCTGAAGTAGGGACATTCACTGATGATTGCACAATGTACAGTTTTATTCACAATTCTTCAGATACTAAAGCAGCCCTTGTCCATATGCAGCAAGACCTGAGCAACATCCAGGCTTGGACTGATGAGTAACAAATAACTTTCATGACAGATAATGATCATCTCAAACAATAGAGAATCTAACCATATCTCCTGGATAATCAATGGCATACAATTGCTGAATCCCCTTACATCAACATCCTGGGGTTAGCATTGAGCAGAAATATATGTGGACCAGCCACAGAGGTACTGTGGCTATAAAGGCAGGTCAAATAGTTGGGTATTCTGTGGTGATTAAGTCACCTCCTTACTCCCCAAAGCCTGTCCACCATCCAGAAGGCACAAATTAGGAAGGAGCATGATGGAATACTCCTTACTTGCCTGGATGAGTGCGGCTCTGAACATTCAAGAAGCTCGACATCATCCAGGACAAAGCAACCTGTTTGATTGGCACCTCATCCACTACCCTTAAACATTCACTCCCTCTATCATTGGCACATGTTCGCGTTACATACCAGCTACAGGATACACTGTAGCAACTCTCCAAGGCTCCTTCAAAAGCACCTTCACTAGAACAAAAGGTAGGAGCAGGAGTAGGCCATTTATCCCTTAACCCCGCTCTGCCATTTGATAAAATTGTGGCTGATCGGATTGTGGTCTAAACTCCAATTTCTTGTCTGACCTCCCCTGACCTTGACTCCCTTGTCAATCAAAATCTAACTCAGTCTTGAATATATTCAATAGCCCAGCCTCCACTAGTCTCTGGGGAAGAGAATTCCAGAGGTTAATGCCCTCTGAGAGAAAATTATTCTCATCTCCGCATTAAATGGAAAATCTCTAATTTTTTAACTGTGATCCCTGTCCGGGGCTTCCCACAATGGAAACATCCTCTCAGCCTCCACCCTGTCAAATCCCCCAAGGATTTTTGTTATACGGCACGGTAGCACAGTAGTTAGCACTGCTGCTTCGCAGCTCCAGGGACCTGGGTTCGATTCCCGACTTGGGTCACTGTCTGTGTGGAGTTTGCACATTCTCCTCATGTCTGCGTGGGTTTCCTCCGGGTGCTCCGGTTTCCTCCCACAGTCCAAAGATGTGTGGGTTAGGTTGATTGGCCATGCTAAAATTTCCCCTTAGTGTCCTGGGATGCATAGATTAGAGGGATTAGCAGGTAAAATATGTAGGGATATGGGGGTAGGGCCTGGGTGGGATTGTGGTCGGTGCAGACTCGATGGGCCGAATGGCCTCTTTCTGTACTGTAGGGTTTCTATGATTTCTATGAAGATCACCAGTCATTCTTCTAAACTCCAATAAGTATAGGCCCAAGCTCTTCAAACTTTCCCAATAAGTCAATCCATTCATCTCAGGAATCAGTCATGTGTACCTTCTCTGAACTTCTAATGCAATCATAGCCTTTCTTAAACAAGGAGATCAAAACTGTATTCTAGATCTGGTCTCACTAAGGTACTGTACAGCTGTATTGACACTTCTCTATTTTTATATTTCCATTCTCCATGCAATAAATGCCAACATTCCATTTTCCTTCCTAATTGCTGTACATAGCAACGTTTTGTATTTCATATTCTAGGACATCCAGATTCCTCTGGACCACAAAGTTCCACAGCCTTTCAACATTTAAATAATATAATTATTTTCTATTCTTCCTGTCAAAGTGGACAAGTTCACATTTTCCCATATTATACTCCATCTGCCAATTTTTTCCCCACTCACTTAACCTACCTATATCCCTTTGTAAACTCTTTGTCCTCTTCACAACTTACTTTCCCATCTATCTTTGTGTCATTAACAAATTTAGCAACCATACATACGGTGGGCGGAATTTTCCTGTCCCGCCTATCATGGGAATCATAACGTACAGGACCATGCAAAGGTCCGTTGACCTCGGGGGGGATTTTCCAGTCTTGGGATGAGTGTGGCCGGAAAATCTATGTCGCTGCCTTCGTCCAAATCATTAATATTGATTGTAAATAGTTAAAACTCAAGCATTGATCCCTATGGCACTCCACTAGTTACAGCTTGCCAACCCAAAAATAATTCATTTATGCCTACTCTGCTTCCTGTTATCTAACTAATCCTCTATCCATGCTAATATGTTACCATGAGTTCTTATATTGTATAGTAACCTTTCATATGACACCTTATACTTTTGGGAAATCCAAGTGGACGACATCTTTTATTCACCCTGTTCGTTACTTTCGCAGAGACCTCTAATAAAACAATCAAACATGATTTACCTTTCACGAAACCATGTTGATTTTACTTGATTCTGTGACTTTTAAAAATGTTTTGCTGTTATCACCTTAATAATGGATTCCAGCATTTTCTCTCTGACAGATGTCAGGCTAACTGGCCTTTAGATTGCTGCTCTGATTCTCTCCTTTCTGAAGCTGAGGTGTAACATTTGATATTTTCCAATCTGCTGAGTATCTTTGCAAAATCCAAGAAGCTTTAGATGTATTGGTTGTAATTTTTCACTATCTCTGCAGTACTTTTTTAAGACCCTAGGCTGTAGGCTATCAGATCCAGGGGACTTGTCAACCTTTAATTCTGATAATTTTTCCAGTATCTTTTCCCTAGCGACTGTGATTATTTTAAATTCCTCTCTTCTTTTAACCTCTTGATTTTTAGGATTTGTTTTGGTGTCCTCCACAGGAAGACAAGCCACAAATACCCATTCAATGCTTCTGATATTTCCTGGTTTCCCATTACTAAGTCCCCAATCTCACCCCCTAAGGGACCAACATTCATTTTAGTTACTCTTTACCTTTTTAAGTACTTATATGAACTCTTACTATCTGTATTCATATTTCTAGCTAGCTGTCTACAGTTTTTTCCTTCTGTATTGTTTTGGTCACTCTTTGCAGGTTTCGAAAATCTGTCCAATCTTCTGACCTGCCAGTAATCTTTGCAACTAATAGTTGGCCGTTCATCCTTCTCATAGAGCCTTTCTTTCTCAATGGAATATATATTTGTTGAGAGCTGAGATATATTCTCAAACATTCATTTCCTTAAACCCACTGCTTCTCTACTGGCATCAAGGAGTCTCTACTGGCATCAAGGTGCCTTTTAACCAATTCACGCTGGCCAACTCTGCCCTCATACCCTTGCCTTTATTTAAATTTAAGACACTTGTCTTAGATCCCCACTTCTCACCCTCAAACTGAATGTGAAATTTTATCATGTTATGACCACTGTTGCCTAGAGACTTTACAATGTCATTAATTGATTCTGCCTCTTTACCAGCTGTAAAATAGCCTTCTCCCTTGTTGGCCTCTTTGTTCTGGTATGCCTTGGCTGTATAGATTGCACCCTATTTTGGATGCTGATGAATAAGTTCAATATCCTCCACAGAGTTGTAAATTGAGTTTTTTCAATATTATTCACTTAAATCTGGAAGTTAGACTATTCTCAGGAACATCCATCTAACTTGTCAATGGACATAATCATGTTTTCAGTCATATATAATTGAAGAGCCTCATTGTGCAAATGATTGCAATTGCAGGCTCACTTCTTTGGAGTGGTGACTATGAACTTGAACAGATTTGGAAACTAAGGATATCAGTCAAAATCCAAGTGGGATACTGCTGTGTTAATAATTTGTTAAATGAAAACAAACTCTAAAAAAGTTTATTTATTAGTCACAAGTATGCTTACATTAACATTGCAATGAAGTTACTGTGAAATTCCCCTAGTCACCACACTCCGGCGCCTGTTTGGGTCAATGCACCTAATCAGCACGTCTTTCAGACTATGGGAGGAAACTGGAGCACCTGGAGGAAACCCACACAGACACAGGGAGAACATGCAAACTCCACACAGACAGTGACCCAAGCCGGGAATCAAACCCGGGTCCCTGGCACTATGAGGCAGCAGTGCTACCCAAGCCACCATGCCACGCTATTATACTCTATTATAACTATTATAATCACAAAAATGACAGTTGGCAGATTTAACTAGAATGTATTGGATTGTATAGTTTAGGAATAATCGGAAAAATAATGGGATTGATATTCCTTTCAGTTGTGGCAAAAGTATTTTACAAAAAACGAATCACAGATCAGATGTGCAAAATGCACCAAGGTTTTGTATGTGTAAAAACAGCCCAGAGTAAACCAGAAAGAAAGCCTTATGAAGGTTTGAGGTAGTCAATAGCTGAAATTAAATCACATCTAATGTAATATCCCGAGTGTACACTCTATTCCACATGGAAACTCTAGGACTTTTTCTGTGTCCTGAAGAATGATTTTTGCAGGAAATGTAATCAGCTGCAGCAGTTGAGCTCCAGGTTCTGATGCCTGAGCAGCAGCTGCTGTCACTGCAGCACATCAGTGAGGTTCAGACCTTTGTTGATAGCACGTTTACAGATGTGGTCACCTCACAGCTTCATTGTATGCAGGAAGAGAGGGAATTGGAGATGACCAGGCAATCCGAGAAGAAATAGGCAGGTAGCGAAGAAATCCTTTGAGTGTATCTCACTCCCATCTACAAACTGGTCATCAGCAAAATGAAGGAAAGTGTCATCAATAGTGTGGTCCTGCAGCACCTACTCAGCAATAACCTGGTCACTGGCACACTGTTTGTTTTCCATCAGGTCCATTCAGCTCCTGATCTCATTACAGTCTTGGTTCAAACTTGGACAGTGGAGCTGAAGAACTGAGGTGAGAATGATTGCCCTTGACATTGAGGCAGCATTTGACCGAGTGTGGCATCAAGGAGCCCTAGCAAAACGAAAGTCAATGAGAATCGGGAGAAAACGCTCCACTGGTTGGAGTCATAGTTAGCACAAAGAAAGATGATTGTGATTGTTGGAAGTCAGTCATCTTAGTCCCAGAACATCGCTGCAGGAATTCCTCCTGAATAGTCTTATACACCCAACCATCTTCAGCTGCTTCATCAATGACCTTCAGGAGTGGGGATGTTTGCAATTTATTTCACAATGTTCAACACCATTCATGACTCATCAGATACTGGAACTGTCTGTGTCCATATGCAGCAAGACCTGGACAATATTCGGGCTTGGGCTGATCAGAGGCAAGCAACATTCAAACCACTGTAGTACCAGACAATGGCAATCACCAACAAGAGCGGATTTATCCATCTCCCCTGACATTCAATGGCTGTACCATCACTGTATAGGAAGGTAGTGGCGCAACAATATTGTCGCTTGATGACTAATCCAGAGATGCAGGGTAACATGCTGGGGACCTGGATTCAAATCCCACCACGGCAAATTGTGGAATGTTTTTAAAAATAAAAAAAAATCTGGAATTAAAAGTCCAATGATGACCATGAAAACCATTGTCAATTGCTGGAAAACCCACCTGATCTGGCCTACATGTGACTCCAGATTCAGAGCAATGTGGTTGACTCTTGAATGCCAAGCAATCCACTCAGTTATATTCAACTGCTCAAATGGAACAGAAGGGAATTAAACCGGATCAGCCTAGGTGCAGGCTTCACGGAATCATACCTTATAGATAATGTCCCAGACATCACCATCACCATTCTTGGGTATGTCCTATCCGATTGGCAGAACAGACCCAGCAGAGGTGGCGGCACAGTGGTGTACAGTCGGGAGGGAGTTGCCCTGGGAGTCCTGAACATTGACTCTGGCTCCATTAAGTCTCATGGCACCAGGTCAAGTCTCCCTTCTCAGCTGATGAATCAGTACTCCTCCATGTTGAACACCACTTGGAAGAAGCACTGAGATGGCAAGGTCGCAGAATCTGCTCTGAGTGGGTTTTCAATATCTAGCACCAAGAGTGCTTGGGTAGTACCACCACAGACTGAGCTGGCCGGATCCCAAAGGACATAGTTGCTAGACTGGGACTGTGGCAGGTGGTGAGGGAACCAACAAGAGGGAAAAACATACTTGACCTCATCCTCACCAACCTACCTGCTGCAAATACATCTGTCCATGACATTATTGTTGGGAGTGACCACCGTACAGTCCTTGTAGAGATGAATCCCATCTTCATATTGAGGATACTTTCCATCGTGTTGTGTGGCAATACCACTGTGCTAAATGGGATAGACGTTGAACAGATCTAGCAGCTCAAAACTGGGCATCCATGAGGTGCTGTGGGCCATCTGCAGCAGCAGAATTGTACTCAACCACAATCTGTAACCTCCCCTACTCTACCATTATCATCAAGCCAGGGGATCAACCCTGGTTCAATGAAGAATGGAGAAGGGCATGCCAGGAGGAACACCAGGCATACCTAAAAATGAGGGGTCAACCTGGTGAAGCTACAAAACCGAACTACTTGCAGACCAAACAGCAAAAGCAGCAAGTAATAGACAGAGCTATGCAATTCCACAGCCTATGGATCAGATCTAAGCTTTGCAGTCCTGCCACATCCAGCCGTGTATCGTGGTGGACAATTAAACAACTCACTGGAGGAGGAGGCTCCACAAATATCCTCATCCTCAATGGTGGAAGAGCCCAGCACATCAATGCAAAAGATAAGGCTAAAGCATTCGCAGCAATCTTCAGCCAGAATGCCAAGTGGACGATCCATTTCAACCTCCTCTTGAGGTCCCCAACATCACAGATGTCAGTCTTCAGCCAATTCGATTCACTCCACATGCTATCAAGAAACAGCTGAAGGCACTGGATACTGCAAAGTCCCTGACAATATTCCAGCAATAGTATTGAAGACTTATGTTCCAGAAGTTGCTGCGCGCCTTACCAAGCTGTTCCAGTACAACTACAACACTGGCATCTACCCGACAATGTGGAAAATTGCACAGGTGTGTTCTGTACACAAGAAACAGGACAAATCCATCCTGACCAATTACCACCCTATCAGTCTACCCTCGATCATCAGTAAAGTGATGGAAGGGGTCATCAACAATGTTATCAAGCAGCACCTACTCAGCTATAACCTACTCACAGACCCTCAGTTTTGGTTCCGCCAGTGCCACTCAGCTCCTGACCTCATTAGAGCCTTTGTTCAAACATGGACAAAACATGTGAACATGGTTCAAACATGCCAGAGGTGAGATGAGTGACTCCCTTGACATCAAGGCAACATTTGACTGAGTGTGGCATCAAAGAGCCCTAGCAAAACTGGAGTCAATGGGAATCGGGAAAAACTACACTGGTTGGAGACATACTTAGCATAAAGGAAGACGGTTGTGGTGGTTGGAGGTCAATCATCTCAGCTCCAATACATTATCAAAGAAGTTCTTCAAGGTAGTGTTTTCGGCCCAAACATCTTCAGCTGCTTCATCACTGACCTTCCTTCCATCATAAGATTAGAAGTGGGGATATTCGTTGATGACTGTCCAGTGTTCAGTAGCATTTGCGACTCCTCAGATATTGAAGCAGTTCATGTCCAAATGCAGGAAGACCTGGACAAAATCCAGGCTTGAGCTGACAAGTCACAAATAACATTTGTACCACACAAGTGCCAGGCAATGGCCATCTCCAACAGGAAAGGATCCAGCCATCACCAAATGACATTCAATGGCTGAATCCCCCACTATCAACATGCTATCATTGACAAGAAACTGAACTGGACTAGCCATTAAAAATTGGCTGCCAGAGCATGTCAAAAGCTAGGAATTCTGCGGCGAGTAATTCACCTCTTGAATGCCCAAAGCCTGTCCACCACCGACAAGGCACAAGTCAGGAGTGTGATGGAATACTCTCTCCTAGCCTGGATGAGTGCAGCTTTAACAACATTCAAGAAACTTGACGCCATCCAGGACAAAGCAGCCCGTTTGATTGCTACCCCTTTCACAAACATTCACCCCCTCCATGACTGACGAACAGTGGCAGCTGTATGTATCATCTATAAGATGCACTGCAAGAACTCACCAAAGTTCCTTAGGCAGCACCTTCCAAACTCTCGACCACTACCATCTGGAGATTAACTCACCTGATTCCCCAAAGCCTGTCCACCATCTGCATGGCATGTCAGGAGTATGATGGAATATTATCCACTTTCTTGGATGAGAGCAGCTCCAACAACACTCAGGAGCTTGACACCATCAGGAGTAGCAAGAGTAGCAGATACCTGGGAAAACCACCACCTGGCAGTTCCCCTCCAAGTCACTCACCATCCTGACTTGGAAATATATTACCATTCCTTTACTCGCTGTATCAAAATCCTGGAATTCCCCCCTAACAGCACTGTGGGTATACCTACATCTCAGGGACAGCAATGGTTCAAGGAGGCAACTTACTACACCTTCTGAAGAGCAACTAGGAATGGGCAATAATTGTTAATCTAACCAGCAACGCCCATATACCATGAATGAATATATATATATTTTAAAAATCCCACATTATCACCATTCTGGGGTGTTTCCTAGGACCAGAAACTGAACTGGGTCAGCCATATGAATGCTCTAGCTGTAAGAGCAGGTCGGAGGCTGGGAATCCTCATCTCCTGACTCCCTAAAGCCTATCCACCATCGACAGGGCACAAGTCAGGAGTGTGATGGAATATTATCCACTTTCTTGGATGAGTGCAGCTCCAACAACATTCAAGAGCTTGACACCATCCAGAACAAAGCAACCCAGTTCATTAACACCCCATCCACCACAATAAATATTCACTCCCCTCACCACTGACATAAAGTGACAGCAGTGTGTACAATCTACAGATGCACTGCAGCAACTCGCCAAGACTCCTTCGATAACACCTTCCAAACCCATGTCCTTTACTACCTCGATCAGCCATCATCATGTTGAGTGGCGAAACAGGCTCAAGGGGCTGAATTGTCTACCCCTGCATCTAGTTCTTATATTCTTAGAGGGCCAAGGGCAGCAGATGCTTGGGAACACCATTACCTACAATTACCCTTTCAAGTCACACACCACCCTTACTGGAACTAAAATGCCATTCCTTTGCTGTCACTGGATCAAGATCCTGGAACTCCCTTGCCTACTGCACTGTGGGTGTTCCTACAACACATGGACTGCACCACCTTAAGAAGACAGCACAATATAACCTTCTAAATGGTAATGAAGCCTGGAAGAGCAATAGTGATATGAGATTCGATAGTTAGGGGAACAGACAGACATCTCTGCATCCACAGAGGTGAAACCAGGATGGCATGTTGCCTTCCTGGTGCTAGGGTCAAAGATGTCACTGTACAGCTGCAGAGTAACTGAGGAGGATAGGCAGCTAGTTTTGTGGTCCATATCAGTACCACTGACATAGGTAGGAAGAGAGATGCGATCCTGAAATCAGAATTCATTGTGCTACTGCAGGAAATTAACAATGAAGACCTCAAAAGTAGTAACCTCCAAATTACTCCTGCAATTGATTGTAGAGTGCAAGTGCAATTGATTGTAGAAATGGAAAGGTAGAGCAGATACATCCATGGCTGTAGAGGTGATGCGGGAAGAAGGGTTTTGGATTCTTGGGTCATTGGGATCAGTTCTGGGGGACATATGACCTTTACAGTTTAACCTCAATGGTGGGGAAGCTTTTAGAAATGATAATTTGGGGCAAAATGAATCATTACTTGGGTAAATGTGAATTATTTAAGGAAAGCCAGCATGAATTTGTTAAAAGCAAGTCATGTTTAATTTGAGTTTTTTGATGAAGAGGATTTATGAGAGTAATGTTGTGATGTGGGGTATATGGCTTCCAGAAGGCAATTGATAAAGTGCCACACAACAGTCTAGTGAGCAAAGTTAGCACTCCAGGAATAACAGGGACAGAAGCAATTTGGTTGTGAAATTGGCTGAGCGACAGGAAACAGAGAGTCACGTTGGACGGTTGTATTTCGGGCTAGGGGAATGTTTGTAGTGGATTTCCACGGGGACCAGTGTTAGGAACCCTGCTCTTCCTTATTGATGCTTAGACCCTCGTGTACAGGGCACAAGTTTAAAATTTGTGGATGATACGAAACTTGGAATTATTGTGAACCATGAGGATGGAATAGAACTTCACAAGGAAATAGACAAGCTAGTAGAATGGTCGGACAAATGGCAGATGAAATTTAATGTCGAGAACTGTGAAGTGATTCATTTTGGCAAGAAGAACTTAGAGGGCAGGATTTTCTGGCCTCCTTCACCCCAAGGTCAGAAAGTCCTGCCCGAGGTCAATGGAACTTTGCATAGTCCATGTCTCGCCCGCTACGATTCCTGTGGCAGCAGGATGGAAAAATTTCACCCAGAGAGTCAATACAAAACAAAGGATACAATTCTAAAGGGCGTTTGGGAGCAAAGGGACCCTGGGTGTCTATGTGCATAAATCATTGAAGGTGGCAGGATAGGTTGCTATAGTGACATAGAAAAGCAAGGAAATTATGTTAAACCTGTATAAAGCACTGGTTTGGCCTCAAATGAAGTATTCCATTCAGTTCTGGTCACCACATTTTAGGAAGGATGTGAATGTATTGAGAGGCTGCAGAAAAGCTCATGAGAATGGTTCCAGCCATGAGTAACTTCAGTTATGAAGTTAGATTGGAGAAGTTTGGGATTGTTTTCCTTGGAGAAGAGAAGGTTGAGAGGATACTTGATGGACGTAGTCAAAATTTTGAGGGGTTTGGATAGAGTTGATAGGAAGAAACTGTTCCCGTTGGTGGAATGATAAAAAGCCAGCCGACACAGATTTAAGGAAATTGGCAAGAGAAACAATGGCAACTCCATGAGGAGCAACTTTTTCATGCAGTGGGTGGTTAAGATCTGGAATGCACTACCTGGGAGTGTGGCGGAGGTTGAATCTAAGGGTACTAACCAGCCCAATTTCTCAACCAAGGAACCAAGGCGGGTGGATGGGAATTGGGATACAGATCAGGCATGAGCTTATTGAATAGTGGAACAGTACTGAGGGGTGAATAGTATACTCCTGTTCCTATGTACTTAACTGACAGCCAGTCTCAATTGTACAAAGCAAATCATGATGTTAGATGATAACTTGGAGTTTTCCTTACCTCAGAAACATTTTGAGGATCTGCTCTTCAATCTACTAGGTATCATGCAACCCATTAAATATCAAATCTAACCCTGTAGAAAATGTGGCCTTTTTGAACCAAATCACCTTTCATTTTCCTCTTATATTCTTACAACTTTCATTTAAGAAGACAAACAGTTTTAGAATGATTTATTATACATTTTATTGTTTTTACTCTCCATTCTTCATTAAAGGAACATAAACATAGATTGTCATTTACAGTAAACATTCAGAAATATTTAATGTGCATTAAAAAGACTTCAACTATTGTTAAACTATTCTGCTTACAGAATTCTAAATGTCAATGTTTTCAAATACAAGGTAACTTAAAACTTTTAAGTATTCGCAGTTTACTTAACAGAACAAACAGAAGAATTTTGTTATATACAAGGAAACAGAAGACTGAACTCTTACAGTGCCTTCCCCCAATGCATTAGGAATTCTCTGAAGCCTCTGTAAGAAAGGCTTTGAATACAAACTGTTCAACTCCTCCCAACTCATTCTCAGTAACCTTTAAGGGCTATGGCAAGGATAAGTTAAATGAACTTTCCTGATTTGGAGACAGTCGTTTTTTTTATATATGGGTATTAAAATGTCACTATCCTTTTCTTTTATTCTTTATTGAGAATCCTAGGTGAAGTTCAAAGGCCCATAGTGCAATGTCACTAGCATAGCTGAAAAGAGTAGGAAAATATAACATTATTTTTGTTAAACTAGCAAACATTTCAGATTGTCTCAATTTCCTTTAACAGATCCCACAAGGTGATCCAGTTGTTAAATATTTAAAGTAGTTCAGTTACCATAAGAAACCCCAAGTATCTATTGATTGTAATATTGTAAATGATTTTAGAAGATTGACAATTTAGCTATTTCCAAAATGGAGTATAAATCCTGATGAACATTAATTATAGTTTATGTTCCTACTTGTAACAATTTATGTAGAATTTTACTATTACAATCAGTGTCCGGTTTATTTAAACACTACTTTATTAATAATTACAAATATTCATGTTTAGATGGTTATCTTTCAGTTAACAGTTGCAATGATGGAAACGAGAAATAAAATGCTAATGGCTGAGTGTAATCTTCAGGAAAATTGAAATCTGCAGTCTTGTTTTAATCATGGAATGGTATTAACGTGCTACCATAGTCCTGTAGAAAATGTGTTTTGGGCCGGAGCAAACAGTTGTCATTGATATCAGAGGAGATTCTAAAACATGTGAAGGGAGAATTTCAATTAAACAGAACTTGAAATTTCTGCAACGTTATCATTTTATTTGTTTGGTCCAAATGGAACCATCTCATAGCTGTACTGAGCATGCTCATTTAGCACAGTGCATCAATGAAATGTGATTTCTCAAGTGCAACAATGAACTGGACAGAGAAGTGAATTGCTGTGACTCACTGTCACCTTTGGGGACATGCACAGGATAAACACAATGGAAGTTTCACTTTATAAAGGTAACAGCACCCTGAGACCTCCTCTCCCTTTTGGGTATAACATTTGTGCCTAAAAGATTCCATGCTGCTCAGAGATCTTTACTGACGGGAGTTATGGCACTCGAGATAGAAGAAAGCTCTCAAGGTTCCATAGGACATGCTGCCAATTCCAACGTTTAATCATAAAAGTGAGTAGAGGCTCAGCAGTGGGGTGAATGTTGTGAAGAATTTTAAATATATACAGTCTGAACCTCAAAGGACTGAGAAACAACTGCCAGCTTACTCATATTTTTTAGTGATTTCCCAAATCCTTTGCATATTTATTAATAACATTCATTTTCAAACTCTTTGGGAGCTATAAGTTAAGATGGACAGTCCTGTCAGTGGATTTGTTTGTCATTTATTGAAATAAATCCTAGCAGTAGAAAAGCCCACAAGATTCTAATTACAATCAGTTTTCCAATACAAAAAAAGTTGATCACACTCAGTTGAGGCAATTGCATCAATATATCTTGCTCTGTCTCTTAATTATTCAGAAAATGCGTTTTTCTTTATAAGAAAATTACAAAGCAGAATGCCAATCTGAACTACTGGCCAGTATTATTTACAGAATCTATTAACAAGAATGGATAGAGAACAGCAGCAGCAACTTGATGCCACAATTTGTTTTATCAAATACAAGTTGAACAAATATACAGAAAACAAGGGCCAGAGTTTTAGTATATTGTAAAGGCGACAGCATGCAAAGCAAACCTTGTGTTTTCTGCAATTACATAGCAGATATTTTCACAAAACAAATGCCTTGGATTATTGCTACTGTATCTAGTGTACGTTTAGAATTCTAAACCTCAAAAGGAGCTTTTTTTGTCCGTGACACACAAAACAATGGAACATATAACAAACATGATTTCCTACATTTCAGTTTGCGCATAAGAAATCCTTCTTTACAGTCACAAGAAGATTTTGAATTGGATTATTTCAGCTGCATCTTGCCAAAATCAATGAGATTGCTTAAAATTGTTTAATCCAGACTCTGATTCAAGCGTGAACTAAATATAGTGAATTAGTAAAAATTACTCAATCTCAATCCCTGTTTTGGTGTGACATGTGTGTTGCACTGTGTGAAGAGATCGAGAATGCAGTGTGGTAATGAAGTTTCCCCTTCATAACTAAAATCATCAGATTTTGGTCCTTTCTGCTTGATTGGATGGGCAAACATAAACAGTTCACGCAGCTGACCAGAGTTGCATGACACATACTGCCAGGTTAAATAGTTGTGGGGTATAAACATTTCCATTTACAGAGTACAAACACAGGCATGAACAGATGATTTTAGCAATTTATCTCCTTCATACCACACATTAAGGAATATGGACAATAGGATTGAGGGGCTGAAGTTGTTTCTGATTTTCTGAATTTTGATTAATTTGGATATTTTGGAAGTCTCTTCATCAGATTTATTCATATATTCTAATAACACAGTGACCGTTCTGACAAAAGATCAATAACCTGAAAAGTTGACTCTGTGCCTCTCTTCATCTGACCTGCTTAGTGTTTCCATCATGATTTTAAAAATTATGTGTAATTAGTAAAAATCAATTTGGTGACACAGGAATTTCCCCATAATAATCCTAAACCAATTCCTGGAAGAGAATGATAGGATTCTGACTTGAAACATGGGATTTTGGGACATGAACACTGACCTCATATGAAACCTAATTAATAGATAACGTTTGATTGCTAAACTTGTCATCGTAATCCTTCAATTGTTTGTGATTGAGGATTAGTATTAAGCAAGTATCATTTTGCATGTTCTCTGAGTTTGCTAGTAATAAAACCAGTGTATGGGCATTTACTGGGACAAAAGGTAAGGAAAATGAACCCCAATAACGCTTCTGTAACTTTCCATTATTTAAGGTCTGTAAAATAAAGATAGATTCAGAAAAGTTTGGAATTACACCATGGGGCAGTAAGGATGTAAAAGGGCAGAGTGATACCGCTGAAGAAAAGTTTCACCTGAATCATTAGCCTATCTTTTGGGTTGCCTATTTTTTTCTTTTTATTTTGGGCTTCAAATAATTACTGATATCTCTAAAGTTACATTCAGTTGTTTTGAAGGATTTCCAATGCGCAAAACGATACAACGTATATGAAAATACAGAAATATTCCTAATGCCTCACAGAACTGAAAGCCTTGTCCGGGGAATTTTTTTTCACCTCAGAGTTGTGTACTCCAAACCTTTTCTCTGGCGCTTCTACTGACCAAGATCCCTGAGTGGCAAACAGTGCAACAACTGCATCCGGCAGTGATTGTCATTAACAGGATGATTAAGTCCAAAACAGATGCATTCTTCTATTTACACACTTTGAATCAAGCCACAAAAACAATTTTAACCATTACACCTTTAAAAGATTTTGTACACCTGCAATGATAGATGGTCTGATTGTGTTGCTTATTCTATGTACTGGTGTTTGCTTAGGTGAGATACTTCTGTGAGCACAGTGCTTTGTTCGCAATCTTAAGGAGTCGGTGATGTGTGTGATGGAGGAGTTACATTGCTACCTCCTGTGTCGCTTCCATCCAGCGACACTTGAACACTTTGTTCATTACTGTCTCAACACTAAGTGAATCTCTGATCTTAAAAGAGAACCGCCTGAGCACTAAATTGAAAGGATTAAATATCATGCTTACTAGATGGATCAAAACTTGGCTGTGAAGCCCAGGCTGTGTCAGCCTTCATCCTGGAATAGGCTCTCAAACCTCCTCTTACCGAATACATTTCTCAGGTGGATCTGACTTCCAAGTTATACTGCCAGTTTTACATCAGAAATTACTCTATAGATGCAAAATTGGGGAGTTATTCATCACAATTTTCAAGCATTGATCCAAGGCTGCATTTTTACAGTCAAGCTAAGTGGGCACATTATTTAGGGAACAGCAAGAATTTGTTTTTTGCTTCAAATATTCAGCAATTTTTAAATAAACAACTTTTAAAAATGTAATCCTGGTGATACATAAGAATACTGCAAGAAAGAAACAGCACTCCCACACGTGAATTCATGTCTCCTTAAAAGAATCGGGGGGGGCAACTTACAAAAATAAAATACATATGGGATTGCTACTCTATTTTTGGTGCCAAGGAGGGATTAATTTTACAAGACCTTCAGTAGCAAGCAAGGTCTTAAACACTGTGCAATCCACAAGTTCATGCCTGTTCCTTTAAATCATCAATTCCAATCCCATGTCTTCACTACAACTGTAAACACTACAACTTCAGGAACTTCTATTATTCGCAGTAAGAATTGACTGGTTTGAACCACTGGGACACATAGTGCAAATTAAACATGAAAGATTGCTGCTTCTTGGATCAGTACCTTAAAACATGGCAAACAAAGCTCCTCAATTCCAGAATAAAACTTACACCAGCCTAAAATGTCCAAATTCTGGTTCGAACAAGCTTTTTATTTGATAAATCCTGCAACATACAAACTGTTTCCAGATTGCCATGTATAGATAGGACGGAATTTAATGCCTTCCCCTGTGGAAAGTTTGGTGGCTGGGGGTGGGACATGTAATCGGGTGAGAAGGTGATGACTATGGACACTGTGGCCTTCCTGCCTCCACCCTGATTAAGTTAATAGTGGGGAGTGAATTAAGCCCACTTAAGGACTTCATCCCACTGCCACTGTTATTAACCCAACAGCACACAGTATCTTGCTATGTTGGGGTTGTTTATGGGTGTGGGGGGTGGGATAGAGGGAGGTACCTTCTTCAAAGGCACTCTGTGGCTGTTTGAAGGATCCAGCATTGGGAAGGGGGCACTTTGAGGACCATCCGCTTACCCTCACTACCAACCACTGTGAACCCCCTTCTGCCATCACTCACTTGCGGCCTGGCAACTAGCAACAATCTGGAGCCTTGGGTGGCTGTTCGACCAGAAGCAGCCGTTGCCTCACCAGTGCCTCTGCCAGTCAGTATAGTTGCCAGTCTCTGATTGGTTGGTAGCTCTGAGTGGGTGAGATGTCCGCCCCCAGGGGTCCTAGATCCCAGGGAAGGCTCGCCACTGTCCTGTTCAGTGTCTGAGTGACACTCAATATGGTGGGCCTTCCCTAAAAGAGCCACCACAGAGCTCTCACCAGCTCCAGCCAGCAAGCAAGACCACCACCACCTCCTTTAAATGCCACCGATAATCAAATGAAATTCTGCATGTGATGGGCAGGTTGTCCTATATGTAGATCTATCAAGGACAGGCAATATTTCAGATTATTCACCTCAATCCAGTGTTGATCTTATGACCCACTTCATTAGCAATCAACATCACTAAATCACAAAACAAACTGTTAACAAAGGGCCTAAAAAGTGCATCTATTTTTCAAGTGCTAATGATCATTTGTGCTAAACATCTTAAATAATTCAGTTTAAAACTGTGCCTAGCTTAAACTTTAGCCACTCAGAGTTGCTGGGTGGGGAATAAAAACCAATATTTGTTTTTGTTTTAACTCAAAATCGTAGCAGAGTTATTAATTTTCTTCTAGTTCACTTATATAATATATAATAAATAAAGATTATTAATATTTTTGCACTACATGCTCTCCCAATGGTCAGATAGTAATTTTTGTCTGATACAAACAAACTGTATTCTGCAGTAAATGTGTAGGTTAAGAAACAAAGCTAACTGGAATTTATTAATGTGGTGTTAATGCTTGAGGCTAGGTTGAATAATAATGGTAAAAATAAATGAAATATTTATTTTCCCTTCACCGAATGACAGTATCCAGTACTTCATAGGATTATAAAACCTGAAAGCACTCAGGGTGAGGATTGTCCCATCGAAGCTTCGATATAGCTACTAATGAAGTCATCACATCGCTGGGGGCAATTGTGACTTTGGACAGCAGTGTAAAATAGGCCATATTGATTTGGCTGCTTTTTAGACGTCTCTTCCCATTTTCAATTCCTCTTACTTCAATAAAACTGAAAGGTGGGAGAGATGTATAACAGTGGTTGAATCAATGTTACCCATTTTACACAGAAGCCTAAAGACACAATTACCCTCGCACAAAAACAGAAAATGCTGGAAAATCTCAGCAGGTCTGTCAGCATCTGGACAGAAAATGCTGGAAAATCTCAGCCGGTCTGACACAATTACCCTCACTGCTTTTGTGCATCTGCTAAAAGGCTTAGACAGTCACCATGGGGGAATATTTCCTTTGTACACTATAGAAATTGCAAACCAGTTCTTTCCAAACATTTTCAAGATTTAATTATACATAGCGCGCCAAAATAAAACTCCCCCACCCCCTCCTTCCTCTCCCCACCAACATGGGACACAGTGTCCATACGTCTCAACTGCCAATGTGTGCCAAGTGACCAGAATATTGCCAACATTAATTTGGAAAGCTCAGCTTTCAAATATGCCTTGCTGAGTGTGAGACTAATTTATTTGTGTCCTCTATGTGCTCACGCCCCAGATTTTGAAATATCTGTATTGCCACAAATTATTTCAAGAATAAAGTGGTTGATGCTCCAAGATAAGTGCCAATAGAGATTTTTCACCCCCTCATAACTCAAATACTTTAAGGATATACCTTGAGGTTTGTAAATCAGAGTCGATAAAACACCCCCACGCATCTGTTTGCCATTTCTATCTTCCTTTAGCAGTATCAAAAGAAATGGTGGTGAGCTTTTGATGAAGTACTCACAATTGATATGAACCGGTTTTAGAGCACTGTGACTTACTCTGTGATCCTTACAGTCACCAGTGTGAAGAGACTTCCATCCCCTTAGCTTGAAGTGAAGGGAAATGCACTGAGCCACCCAGCCCTTTGAACTTCACAACTTGTACAAAAACAATTGGATCTGTATTCATAAAAATGGCTGTACATCTCTATAAAATTCAATATACGGAGATGTTCTGAAAAGAGAGAACTTCAAAATGTACAAAATAACCTATAAAATGTCGCCGTGCTTCCAGATAGTTACATACAAACTATTGGAGACAAGAGAAAATCACATTGCATGCACCCACCCGATAAATATATTTACAATTTTTACCCCACAATATCACAACTATACAATTAAGTGCTAAAAGCTTTGCAAGGGGAACAAAGAAAACTACCTCACTTTTATGTTAAATGATCTGAAAACAAAATATATTTTCCCTTTAACATTGTTCAGCAATTTACAAATTTCCTACTGTCTCAGTAAGAAGTTAATCTATTTTTACAAAAATATTTTCCTCCCAAAAGATGCCAAGTGTTAACTGTGTCAAATATATCAAAATGTATCCGATGTATTTCCAAAAATTGTAAAAATTTCAGCACGGGTTTTGACAGATTTATGTACAAATCATGTTTGAATGTGCTCTTTTGTTATGACTTTGCGTCGCTGCCATTATTGATGTATTTTGGTCCTGTCGGTAAGGTAGTTAAACAATCAGTTTGATGCTGGTTAATTTTGTTGATAGAGATCTGCCACCCTCTAGTGGCCAAAATGGCAAGATTTCTTTTTGTTCAGATGGTTGCACTTCTGAGTTTGGGGGAGGTTTCGGAAAACTTGCAGGCTGTGATGTTCTAAAGCTTACTGGTCATCAAAAATAGTCACTGTGGTGGATCATCGTGGTAGACTCTGACTTTGTGCTTTAATATAAAATGGACAGTAGTGAATCAACATTCCCTTTTACACCTCAATTTTTAGCTCGATTGACGTGACGGAAAAAAAATTGACCTACCGACGTGCTATCAGCAGTTTGAATCTATTGCTCAAAGTTAGAATTTATGTCACTGTTTCTACTGCAATCTGTTGGTAAGACACTGACTGGAAGCGTCAGTGGTTACATGGCTATTTGTACGCTTATAACAAGTATCTCAGAGGGTAATTTTCTGACCTCATGCTTTCTGCGGGAAGCCTAAATATGAGGCCCTTGGCTGAATCTTCTGTACTTTAAAAGGCTTTGGGCTTCAGAGCCATTTTCAGGTCCCGACCCCTGCTCTTTGCACCAGCGTGCCAACTGACAAAGACTTATAGGAGGTGGCCAAGTAGCAGACATCCTCTGAATTTGCTGTCTAATTAGAAACAACAGACAGCTTCTCCAGGCAGGGGTTTGACACATTATAGACCATTGTTAGGGCGGCCGGCAGCCTCCTGCCAGGGTGTGAATACTCAGAGAATGGAAGTACCGGGCCATTGTGAAAAGAAGTCTGGAGCATTTGAAGTCACTGGTTGTCATTTTCCCATTTTCCGACTTGGGCAAATTTGGATTTAAAAACAGTCCTCAGAGCCAAGCTGTCATGCCTGCCCTCATAAGAGCCAAATTTTAATAAAATGCTTTTGAAATAGCCTCCAGCATGAATTTGGAACAGCAGAAGTCATGTGGAATGTTATGCAGAATGAGACCCAGGGAGTAGCAGTGGCAGGAACTCAATAGAGGTGCCAACTTTACCAGGGGAGAAGCTGTCACTATAGCGGTCCCAGCACTGTCAGAGACATCAGTCCCCATGATATCCTGGAGCAATGGTAAGCCTCTCATCCAGGAAGACAGTGTCCTTGTCATTTTTATCATGGTGCACATTCAAATCCTTCAAATTGATTGCATCTCCGATATCCCGTTGTCCAGCCACCTCCTCCGAGTTGCCAGAGTTCTGACACAGCGGGGTGGGGACTTGGGGGATGCTCAGAAGTTTGTACTGCTGTGGTAAAATTGGCACTAACTGGCTCATTAAATGCCTTAAGTGGATTCCTGCCACTGCTGGATGGTTTATTGACATGGCTGTGAAGCCGCTTTTGGAAAAAGGGTGAAGAAGCAGGAATATGCCGGGCAGCTGGCCCAATGCATTTTTTCCTGCGCTGATATTCTCAGTACCCCCTTAATGATCCCCACTCCAGCCTCCAAAGCTGCCTCTCAGGGACAGGGAAAATTCTGTACAAGTTTTCAATGCTTCAAATCAGTTTCTTTCTGACAACCTTGACCGGGATTTTCTGGCCCTTCCCACCGACGGGATCTTCCGGTCCTGCCAAAGTCGATCCTACCATTTGGTTCCCTGGTGGCGGGATGGGCAAGCCATGCAAATTGCCATTGATTTTGGCAGCACCCGAAGATCCTGCCAGCAGCTAATGGCTTGCCACCTCCACCACAGGAAGTGGGGGAGAAATAAATTTCTGACCATGGTTTCCTCCATTGTCAGACATTCCTGAATGATAATCTGCATTTTTACCCCATAGAAAAGAAAGACTTGCACTTATATAGCATTTTTCTCAAATACTGGACATCTCAAAGTGCTTCATGGTCAATAAAATGCTTTTGAAGTGTAGTCACTGTTGTAATGTAGGAAAAATAACAGCCAATTTGTGTACAGCAAACTCCCACAAAGAGCAATGTGAAAATAACCAGAACATTTGTTTTTGTGATGTCGATTGAGGGATAAATACTGGCCAAGGCACGAGGGACCACACTCCTCCTCTTCTTCAAATTAGTGCTATGGGATCTTTTAGATCCACTCAAACAGGCAGATGGGGTTTCGGTTTAACCATCCCATTCACAAGATGTCACCTCTGATAGTGCAACACTTTCACTAAAAAAGGAGTGTTTGCGTTTGAAATTTGTGCTCAAGCTCGGGAATGGGAATGAAACCGGAATATCATGACACAGACTGATTTGTCTGATTGGAATTGTTTTTAGGTATATAATTTGGGTTTGAGTTTTGCAGCCAGAATGCCTGGTTTGTTTGTGTTTTCCCCGCTCCATCTTATAATCAAACGTTGCCTTTGTAGGTTTCTTCGCAATTAAACAAAGATGTATCGGTTAGGTTAATTAGTCATGGTGGATGTGCAGGGTTACAGGGGTAGTGTGGAGGGGAGGGCCTGGGTGGGATGCCTGTCGGAGAGTTGCTGCAGACTCGATGGGCCAGAAGGCCTCTTTCTGCACTGTAGGGATTCTATGGTTAAACAAACTAGGATCAACTGGTCGGTGCAACATCGTGGGCCGAAGGGCCTGTTCTGCGCTGTAATGTTCTATGTTCTATGTTCTAAAATAAAAGGTCTGAATTAAAAAAAAGTGTATTGGTTAGCAAAGGTATTATCCTACTGGTCGTGATTTCTTTTACTCATATTCAATATTTTTGTGGTGAAAAAATCATTTAGAAATTATGAGATTTCATGTTAACATGGAGTTTGCAGCCTCTGAGGCATAAAGTTGTTAACTGCAGCAACATAGTAAAGTGAAGATTCTGCATTAAGCTGCCCCGACAATCAGACCTAGCTCAGTGGCAAAACAATTTCTCTACTGAGTGAAGAATTGCTTTGGTCGCTATGTGTAGCAGCAGTGTTACAACATTCAGAAAGAGGACATTTATCATGTTGCTATTCAAAAACCTCATCCCTCCTCTACCAGTGTTTTCCAAAATATAATCTCACTAAATTAGAAAATGTTTTACAGTAATTGAGCTGCTCTGAAATATTAGGAAATCAAACTTAAATAAAACTAAGGACAACATTAATGCTCAGTTCGTGGAACTCAGCAGAACTTATATTTAAAATGCTCCTCATTGTTTTTCTTATTCTCAATTAAGGTGCTGATAGATTAATGTCCAGTGGGGGAGGGTAATCGGGGGGTTGGTACAGAGGGGGATAGTCGAGGTGTCTGGAGGGTCAGGAGGGTAGTCAGGAGGTGGTGGGGTGGTCACGAGAGTGTTGGCGGGGGTCCATTGTGAGGTCAGTACCACAGTTACCCAGGAGTCAGAAGTGGTTTTAATCCTTCCAACATTTTGCGGGAAACTATTTTGCTAAGTGAGTCGGAACCATCTCAGGTTTAAATCGGAGTTTTGGATGGTTCCAGTGCAGAGTAATTGCCCACCAGAAGGTTGAACTTCCCGGCCAATTCCCATGCATTCTTTGGCTGGGGACTTCTGCGGGCCCCCCACCACATCTTTAGGGGTACCTCCAGGGTGTGAATACTCAGAGAATGGAAGTACCGGGCCATTGTGAAAAGAAGTCTGGAGCATTTGAAGTCACTGGTTGTCATTTTCCCATTTTCCGACTTGGGCAAATTTGGATTTAAAAACAGTCCTCAGAGCCAAGCTGTCATGCCTGCCCTCATAAGAGCCAAATTTTAATAAAATGCTTTTGAAATAGCCTCCAGCATGAATTTGGAACAGCAGAAGTCATGTGGAATGTTATGCAGAATGCCAAAAGTGACAAAGAACGGAAAGAGAAACTGATGGATGGGACTGGTATAGAGATTCATTGCAAAACAGTAGAGAACAAATTTTCTTGACTGTAATGAATTGAATTAGCCAGGTACAATACATCCCAAAAGATAGAGGATATCCGCATGCATGAGAAAGGAATCCAACCTATTTTCTATCCATTTAAATGAATAGACAGAAAATTGGCCAGTCCCCTTCTGCACATTTTATTCTTAATGTGTCCGGATCCTGAAACAGGAAAGTGTGCCCAATCCTGCTTTATATTTTTCATTTCTCACTGATTAGATGGTCTTTAGGTTGATCTTATTTTTGGTGCCCAGAATCAGCAAGAGAACTTATAGACTTAGAAGGAGAGGAAATCTCCAATCTGCCAGAGAGGTGTGCTTAAACCAAACTTCAGAAGTGCACGCTCTTCTGTACTGGCGTGATATTCAAATTTTCCAAACTAGCTTTCTCCATGGCTTGCATGAATGAGATTGTTAACTTACTGTTAATTTATGGGGAATTGTGCACCATTGAACCATGCCCATGAGATCAGATTGACATTGGCTAAACTCATTTCATGTAGAGCTCTGACAGTCTTCTCAGGTCTTTAGTCTTCCCCAGGAGATTACAGGTGAGCAGGAGAACCCCCACTGAAATTCACCCCCTATTCCTATCAATCCAGAGACATTAATTGCTGTACCTGGAGTCTAGAACATCCATCATTAGAGCTTTCCAAAACAGCACTTGTAATTCCAATTTTGAAATCAGACTGATTTCCAGTAATAATAAAATGAAAGGCTAATCTGAATACAGAACATACACAATAGGGATGGAAGTGGGACAGTAGAAAGCAAAGAATGGCTTCCATCCATCTGTAAATAGATAGTTATACAATGAACAAAAGACTCATATAATAATTAAATATATAATTAAAACACAATAAAATAGCTTGGAAAGGTGCCTTGAAATTCAGGTAAAACTGCCAAGCTTGTCAATTCCATACAGACTGCACCAATAAACATCTAATTAGCTCTTTTTATACAGGGGCGATATCAAATAAGTTGCATCTCGAGATTTCAGGACCATTGACCTATTTACAAGCTTGCTTTCATCTCAGGAGAGGGAAACGAACAAATAGAAAGGGCTATGTAGAGAGAACAAGGAACTTCTGCAAATAATGGAGTGGATTTTCTTGTCATATTGAGGGAACAAGATATCAGGAACAAGGGGAGTCACCTTCAAATGCCATGTGCATTTCTGCACCATGAATGGCATTATTCCAGCAAAACTTCTCCTTCACCCACCAGAATTTTGTCACAAAAGTGATGATCATGGAGGTCAATTGAGCTGACAGGGTGCTTCCCTGCAATCCTCTTCGTAAATTAATCCAGCAGTTTTTTTTGAAAAAGGAAATGGCTCCTATTAACAATGGGGAAATTATTTTGAGTCGAGATGTTTTAGTTCTTGAATTTTCTTCCCATTACTCCTGAAGGTGCTGATTTGTGCTGGAGCTGCTTTCCAGCATTTTACCTAAGTGGCCATTCTTTAGGTCACTGCTGACGTAGTGAGTTATTAGCAGACTATTAGTGCATGGGAAGGTGTCGCAATCAAAGCTGACATGTTCCTCACTCAACAACTACCTGTGTGCTTTTCAGCTGGCATCAGTAGATAGGCATCAGGATTGTGAGGAATGTCAGAAGGTTTTTAAAAATCTGTTTAGTCAAAGAATGCTGGAGCAAATGCAGCAATCCCACTGCTGCGCCGGCTGAGATCAACTAATTCAGCACAGAGCCCTGCGATTGAATCAAAGACATTCACTGTCTGTAAGGCTCAAAAGTGCGCTGTGCAGTGCATTTACAACATGGAACCAACAGTGTCACCAGAGTTAAAAGTTTGATTGACTAAACTGTAATCACTTCCTCTCCGTCTCATTATTAGTTTTACCATCGGTCTGATTATTTGTGTTCTTGAATTAAAGCAACTTGATTTCAAGTCACCCTGCAGCAGCTCTGGAAGGTGTCATCCAGACAGCTATCCTTCCCCCTGCTTGTGTTTATTCAAAAAGGTGTAATGTCTAGACGTATTCTTTTTGCCTGCAGAAGACAGATCCCTGTATTTGAATATATATAGCTTCTAGCAAGTGTCAATGAACTATATTGCAAGTCTAACTGATAATCTTATATTGGATGTTAGTATAATTCTTTGCATCTCTGCAGTTAAAAGGCATATGCCCAGTCACTACAGCTTTTTTGAATAAACAAAAACATGGGATGATAGCTCCCTGGTGCATTTGCCATGACAATGTCTCAACCAATCAGAGCCAATTTGCCGACCAATCTCGTGCAGTACAAATTTTTGTTCCCTTTGAAATTTGGCATTATTGCATCTGTCCTGATGAGTGCAAAACAAAAAGCTTTGACAGCACAGGTAGGAGTTTTCTGTCCTGCCAGTGATTTTTGGCTGCTGTCCAAATTTTCCAGTCTTTCCCGTGCCAATTCCTGCCAGAGGCGGGACCGGAAAATCTCAGCGCATGTCGCTTTTTTTTAAGCAATGCTCAAGTTCTGTACTACCAAGCAACAATCAATTATCCTTCAAAATATTTTGCTACATTTTGCAGAGCTCACAAACACAACGGGTGCAAATAACTCATCACGTTATGCATAAGTCTTCTTACAGATGAATTCAATACCTAACATTTGAAATGTAGCAGTATCACCCAAGCTAGTTTTGGACCTGCTAGTGTTTAAGGTTACAAGATTTTCAATAAATTTCCATCATCAGTAGAGTAAATATAAGAATTAAAATTGCACTCTCTTTTTCTGGTTATGAATTTGGTAAAGGACAAGGATAAATAAAAGAACAAGACTTTATCCAGTAATGCATATGACCATTTTTACAGGACAAATGCATAGGCTTGTTTTTCGGCAGCTGCCTTGGATTTAGAAAGATAAAGGGCTACTCTTTGCAGAGCAATAAGAAATTTCTCAATGATGGAGTCTCAAGGATAAAAGTCAATTTCCAATGGAAACAAGGTTGTAAAATAGAGCAATTTCCTCTTCCAAAATAACAACCACTTGGTGGTGGCAATTGGAGTTGGATTAAGAGCATTGGAAGAGCTATAAAACGAGCTGAAATAAGTTGCAATGTTCAGAAGAGAATATTAAAATGCAAGGTTCAGTCTAAGTAGGCCAACAAATCAGGGTTTTTTGATATTTAAAAATGGCATAATGTTGAGGGCAAGAGTAGGGACTTGTTTGCAAATCAGTGAGCAAGAGGGAGCTGTAATACCAAAGAATGAATAATGTTGATGAATTATGTTCATAATAATGAATAAAGGTGATAATGTTCACTGATTGACAGTTCTATCAATGAACGAGAAAAATACGTGCTAAAAACCTTTCCTCGCAGATCAACATCACTTTAATACCAGCTTCTGTCTGAAACACACTGAGACAAAGATGTTACTTAAAAAAAGATTATTAAAGCTTCCAACACAAGGTTTGGGAACAGAAATTACTTGGTAGTCATCATGTAGCTAACAGGTCAAATACTATCTTTTTTGTTTTGTGTTTTTGTCATTCTGTGCAACTTTATACATAAAAATATAGATTAATGTGGAAAACTAGTGCTTTTTTAAATCTAGAATTTACATTTACAACCAACAAAAATCCCCAAACCCTCTTTAAATATAATATACCAGAATCCACACTCAATTTCTCAGCAATCCAGACAAGGCTTTTGTTTATATCCTTTTCCGCCCACATCTTTTCCCAATATATATTTTCATCCATATATATTGGAAACGTCAATTCCTCAAAAACATCAAAAATAAAGTTACAAGACTCAACAAAAGAAATGGAAAAAAAATTACACTCAGAAACAGTTAAGCCTAGTCAGCCAAATTCTCTTAAATTATATCCAAGCCACGAATAGAAGGAATAATACTGTGAAATCACGGTTCTAATTATAAAACAGCATTAACCAGCATCTGATTGTTAAAACTTACCCCCAAAACAGATAAAATTAGAATGACTTAACTTTGTACATTATCTGACCAGTTCCACAAAGCTCCGGGTCAGGTGCAGTATTTACATTCTTTAATCGGTAGCGGTGAAAAAGAATCTATTTAAGTGCAGGACATTCTTAGTGTTGCAGTAGTAATTTTTCTTTCATTTAGAAGTCTCGAATTTACACCTCTTTTGTCTTTGTCTGAAGAGAGCTTCGTTGCAAGCGCGGTGGCACATGCCAGCCACCACCGTCACTTGGGGATGGCTGAAGAGTCTGGGTTAAAGAGCTCCTTGTAGAGAGGAGGAAACAGGCTGTTAGCCGTCTCTGGGTGCAACAGCTTGAATGCCTGGAGCTTGTCAGTGTGCAGGTTGCAAAGTGCAGTTAAAGTTGGTAACCTGGAGATCAACTGAAAGGAGAAACAAAAAATAAACGTTATCACAATTACCCCATTTACCCCATTCGAGGGTGATAACATAAATCTGGATTGTAAACCTGGACGAGCAAGGCTGGCCACTTTTGGTTAAATTGAGATTCCTGTAATAGAAGGAGAAGGCCCGTAACGCAGGATGCTTCTTCTTCATTCTCCAGGTAGAATCCTCGGTTATATGAGGGTCACTGAACCGTGGCTTTATGCTGTGATTTTGCTATGGGGCAGGGCAAGGAAGCTGGCCCGGAGTGTATCTTAGCCAGAATGAAGGTGGACTGTTGGTGTTACTCTGAATCACACACTAGCCATCCCATCAACTGAGCTAATTGGCTCCTCGCAGTATGTGATGCTGGGTGACAAAAGCAAGAGAGCAGACAAAATAAACTTAGCAATGGACAGATTCAAAATGCAAAGTTCTGCTGAGCGCCATGAAGCCCAACCATCATGCATATTTATGTTTAGATTAAACTACATACATTCAGGTGTTGCCTTGCTTACATCAGCATTTTTCCTAATGCACCATGGGTTTGAGAAAGTAGTGAATAGATTTATTTCAAGTATTTGGCCTGCTGCCAATTGTAACATTTCCAGCTATGTGATATTATTTAATGGGTTACTCATTCATTGATATTCTGTTTACAAGTATCCATCGTCTCTGTCCGACATTACTTTATTTAAGATTGTGAAGTCTTTGGGCGTGATCTTTCAGCCAGTTCACACGACGCTCCCACTGCAGCGAGGTCGGAGAATTTGGAGGCCAGTCAAATCTCCATTCACTGTGGCGAGATGGGAAAATCCTGCCGGTGTGAACAGTGGTAAGATTTTGGCCTTTATCTGGGGAACTATGGATGAGAATGTGTCCCTGTGATAAAACATGCACAGAATCCTAAGAGTAAATTTTAAAGCCTGTTCAAATTTGTACTAACTAGTGGCACTTCAAGATTGTTTTTAATTATGTACATAATAATCATAGCACATTGTTAATACTGACAAAGTTAAATAATCTGTGTGAACTCCTCAGGGCTGAAATGATCCTCTTTATAATTTTATTTCAAATTTCAGCACAAGTACAAAATTAAATTTCCTGTCATACACTTATGGTACCTGAATTGATGATATTATTGACAGAAAAAGTTTCACCCACACTGCTTCACAATATTCTCAGTGTAGCAATGCACACTGGCTGGTTCATCTTCCTGGTACGTCCATAAAACTCATCTAGTTTTCAACAATGAAGACAAATGTGTTTTGTCCCCCCGGATTGAGCAACTTCAAACATTATGGGGGTGATCTTACCCTCGCACCCCATCGGCCAATGGGCAGAGTGAGCCTGTAAGATTGCGAGAGAGCCGGGAAATCAGGCTCATGTCTGATTTCTCGCGATTTTACCAGCGCCGGATATCTGGCAAGGTCAACTTCACATCCATTTCCAGTGCGAGGCTGAATAAATTATTTAAAGTTAATTTGCATGTATTTATCATGTAAGAGGCAAGAGAGCCCGAGACGTTATTGTCTGGGCTCACTTGCCTCTGTGGCCTCGCCGGGAGAGGTGCTCTTCAGTGAGAATCACAGCTGGTCCCCAACAATGGGCATATTTGGGTAGAACTGGAGGCCATTGAAGTGCTCTGGGGAGATCGGGGGCAATAGGGGAATCCCCTTAAGCAGTGCCAGCCTGGCACTCCCAGCCTGGCACCTTGGCAGTGCCTGTCTGGAGCCCTAGCAGTGCCCACTGGGCATTCAGGTGCTGCACACTGAGCACTGAGCAGTGCTAAGGGGGAGGGCTTACTGGGGCCGGAGCAGACCAGAGATGGCTGGTCAGTGGTGGCGGGGGACCCACTGCCGCTCTGCACTAGGGATTGGTGGGCGGATAGAGGGGGGAACCCTCTGCCTCTCTGCATTAGGGATTGGTGAGGGGATAGAGGGGGGACCCGCTGCCACTCTGCACTGGGGATCGGTGGGAGGAGGGCGGGGGGACCTGCTGCCATTCTGCACTCGGGATCGATGGAGGGAGGGAGGGATATGATTGGGGCTGGCCATGGAGGGGGTTTGGGCCGGCAATTGGGGGTGTCGGGCTGGCGGTCTGGGCGAGTGGGGGGAGTCACGGGGATATATCGGTTTGGTTGTGTGGGGGAGGGTCACAATAGGCTGTGAGTCCCCATGGTAGCTGGGGGTGGGGTGCTGTGAGTGAGGCTGGCTGACAGGAGCAGAGGCTGTGTGACAGGAGACCTGCTGCTGGAGACCTGCATAAGTGCGATTTTGCCCTCTGCTGCTCTCAGCCAGCATTCAGGTGATTGTACTCTGCCCCCTCCCCATAAAGGTGCAAAACCATTTTTCAAGTTGTTTTTTCTAAGTTGATAAAAATGCAGATTTGAACTCGCCCCAAAACGGATCAGAAACTCTCCTGTTTTCACGCTCGTCCTTGGACGTAGACTTTTTTGTCACAAGATCGCCCCCTCATTTCTCCTCCATAACTCCCATGCTCCCACTTGACCAATTAGTCAGCTCAAAGAATACCTTTGCTAATGTGTCGTCATCCAGGTGATTTTTGTGAATCACATGCTGTAGTGCAAAATAAACCTTTTCTTGTAGCTTTTGAACTTTCCTTGGTTCCATTAACCAGGGTCGATCTGAAGTAGAGAGAATATGGACATATAGTTACAAAACTAATTTTCTTCTCTCTTACAAAGGGAGACCCTTTAAATAGTCAAGGAACTGGGCCACATCATCAGAAATTGTCCTTTCATTCCAAAAAAACAACAATTAGAATAGTACCTGCACATAAATACACTAACCTGGTGATATTAGAACAGCAGCTGAAAACAAAGCTATTTCTTCCTCAGTCAGCTGAAGGGAGCACAAACTCTTAGCAAAGTCAAATACAGCACTGACTAGATCATCACATCCTGCAGGGGAAATAAATATCAACTTTCAGATCAACAACCTAATACTTAGAGAACATTACCATATTAACTCAAATATATGTGACTGAAATTTATTTCAATTCTATCTATATTCACTTCGGGAAATCAATTTTATTTTGATATAGAAACATAAGAGCATGATAGGTTAATACTTCAGTAAACAATGGGAAATAAAATGGTCAGGGCGGGCTTCACCTGCCACAACTACTGTTGTTGCAGTTAAGTGGAATCGGTGAGCAGCCAGCATTAGTTATGCTTCCTATTGGGATTTCTGATGGAAAGACAAGAATTCCAGTGGTCAACTGCTACTTAAAGGCAGCTTTCAGACCCTGAAAGGGCTGGTGCATTTTTGATAGGGGATATCAAGTATACCGGAGCAGGAGGCAGAATGACTTCAACCAGGGCTCCAGGTTCTCAGGTGCAGCAGTGAAGAAGTTCACAGGCCATCAACAACAAGAAGGAGATTCACTTCCCCTCTTCCATTTAATCATTATTTAATTTAATTTATCAAGCCTTCCATCCGATCGCACTCTTCACATGATCTAGCAGGAATGAGCAGTGGTGACAGAGCATGGAAATTCAAGAAGAATTGTCCCCAGGACCTGGCAGCAATGCAAGCAAAAATAATGAATGATCTCACTAAGAGTGCCAAGACAAGGTTTCTTTACGCATCTCTCGGGTAGCACAGTGGCTCGCACTGTTGCCTCACAGCGCCAGGGACCAGGATTCGATTCCGGGCTTGGGTCACTGTCTGTGTTGAGTCTGCACATTCTCCTCGTGTCTGCGTGGGTTTCCTTCAGATGCTCTGATTTCTGCCCACAGTTCAACGGTATGCTGGTTAGGTGCATTGGCCATGCTAAATTCTCCCTCAGTGTACCCGAATACTGGAGTGTGGTGACTAGCGGATTTTCACAGTAACTTCATTGCAGTGTTAATTATTTGTGACTAATAAATAAACTTGCTTACTCTTATGCTCTGCTCAGCCACGCATAATCCTAGTTTTACCCCAGTACCATCAGTCCATTCCTTACCTGCTTCTTATGTCTCTTCTCAGGACAACATGGATTACTTTTTTTCTATTTATACGCACATCCAATAAAACTGCTTCTACCCACACAACATTTCTTTTTATTCATTCGTTGGATGTGGGCTTTGCTGGCTGGCTGGCCAGCATTTATTGCCCATCCTTAATTGCTCATGAACTGAGTGTCTCACTTGGCCATTTCAGAGAGCAGTTAAGAGTCAATCACATTGTTGTGGGTCCAGAATCACCATGTAGGCCAGGCCAGGTAAGGATGGCAGATTTCCTTCCCTGAAGGACATTAGTGAAATTGCCTACTTTTGGTCAAACTTCTTCTTGTTATCATGCAAGATGCCTCAGATAGTTTGAAAACACCTACAACAGCAGGACACACACGTCCAGCAGGAGAAGCTGGCACAAAACAGAATGGAAAGGGTGAGAACAGGAGGAGGGCTGATGCCCCCATCAACATAATTGGCAGAGAAATAGAACACAGCATTGAAGATACCCAAGCCAGAGGCTAGGCACAACAAGATGTTTGGGCACTTTTTTTTCTTTTTCTTTGTCTACTTGACTCTCTCACTGACATATTCATACCATCACAACATGAGTGATGAATTGTGCTGCCATCACCTGTTATTATTTACTTTTGCCTTGTAGACAAGAAGAAACTTATTCCCATTAGCTGATGATATAAGGACTAGTAGACAAATCTAAGGTCTAAGGCAAGAGATGCTGAGGGAATATGAGGAAGAACCTTTCCATGCAGCGAACAGTAATGACCTGGAACTCAACGTCCTTGAGGATGGTGGAAGTAGAAACAATCAATGATTTCAAACGGAAATTGGATGGGCACTTGGAGAAAATAAGCTTGCAGGGCCATGGGGAGTGGGATTGAGTGGATTAATCTGCAAGGAGCCGGCATAGACGGGATGGGCTGAATGGCCTCCTTCTGTGCCATAAATCGTTTCCCGATTCCCTCTGAATTTTCTGCCTGCGTCGGTGATCCCGTGGACCACTAATTCAGGCTCAAAACTGCCCCCACTATGTTTCCTTTCATGTCATGTTCCTCTTAACTTCCAAGACCTGTCTAATGTGGCATCACTTAAAAAACATACTTGAAAATCATTGCTTAGACCACTCAATTCATTCTCTTTACCTGTCTACTCTATGATTTCCTCAAAAATATTCAATTGAATTAGTCAAACCCAATCTTTCTTTCTCAAATGCATGCTGACTGTCCTCTGTTGGCCCGTTTTCAGTGTTCGCTATTTTCATCTAATTTTATGGATTCTCGGCAACGTGGAGGTTAACTTTATGAATCTGTGTTGCTCGGGGGAGCCTTTCCTGTTAGCAGTGTTAATTTGAAATTCTGGCATGCAATGGCCACATTTTTCTGACTGGCTAAGGAATAGTAAGTGATGTGTGTCTAAGCCTAGGGAGCAAGGTCGCCCCTTCACCGGCAACATGGACTCATCAAAATAACCCTTGAAATTACCCCCTGAAACATTTGTTACAACTCAGTCTTTTGGCACAATTCCTGTTACCCAAGATTATTAAGAAAATTATAATTAGTTCCTTTGTTATTAGCTCTCCACCTTCTTCTAAATTGCATTTCTGCTGGGACTGTTTTATGGTCATTCCTATTAACTTTTTGTTAAACACAGAACCCTTTTGAATATTTAATTCGTGGTGTTTGATGGCATGGCGTGTCAGTAAAATTACATATCGGAATGGTTCAAAACATAATTAGTACAAAAGCCTTTTCTTACCAAGAGCTTTGAATGTTTGCATGCCGCCATATTTTCCTTCAAAAAGTACTGTGTTGTTCAGTGGGTTAAAGGCACGGCACATTCTGACCAATACCACTTCCAAACAACCTAAAATACAAAGACAGGCCAGTTTGCCAGATTATGCAATGATATGACAGCATTGTTGACCTGAAAGCAAAATGGGTATTAATCTAAATTACTGAGGACTGGAACTCAGATTTAAGCCTGCTACATTCCCAAAATTTTTGCTAATTTTAGGTTAATTTCCTGAATAGAAAACTAAACTGCCTAAGCTCTGCACTGTGAAATCCATTTCAATTGGAACTGTCATATTGCAGTACTATCAAATGTGAATTATTTAGAAAAGAAGTATTGCATAAATTAGCATTGAAAATTTAAACAAGTACTGCTGATCAAAGCTGAGAGGAGATATGCAGCAGGAAGGTGATCATTACCTATCTTGCGAGTAGGTCTCACAGCTGGGTTCCTATGTTGAAGTATACAAATCTTTTAAGACTTGTCAATCTCCTACTCTCCCTTGACGAATTCAATGCACAGTTTTTACAATGAGACAAATGGTGTGTTGGCAATTTCACAAGCCATGGGTCACAACCGAAGAGATTTTATTGTGGAACATTATGGAAATCTGGTATGAAAGGTTTGTCATTTCACTTAACCTTGCATTAATAGGACATTCATGTCTAGACTGAGAACTGATTCTTTTTTCATTCACTGGCATATCTACATCATTTTAATAAATTTGTTTAATATTCTAGTTTCAAAGATGCTGGCAAGTTTGGCCTTTTACTTTCTTCCAATTTACCCCTTTTTTTTCTCTTCTAAAAATTTACCATTGAATGTGCATCTACCTCATCCAATTCTTCAAATGTGAAGTCAATGAAGGTATCAATGTTGAGATAGATCATTTCCTCACCCAATATGCACATTGGAGACAGATTAGGAGCAGGAAGATGTGTCCTTTCTGTAGACTAGGTGTCATAGTTCATTACAGCACAAAAAGAAGACATTTGACAAATCATTCCTGTGCCAGCTCTTTAAAAGAACAATCCAATTAGTTAACTCCCCCACTCTTTTTGCATAGCCCCACAATGTTCAGCTTTCTTCTAAAAAGCTACCATTGAATGTGCAACCACCAATCTTTCAGGCAGTGCATTTCAGATCCTAATCGAAAGTAACTGCAGTACTTCTACTACTAATGCTTCGGAGGTCAGCTAATTCAGCACAGACTGGGAAAATAAACCTGGAACCTTCCAGGACTGCACAACTCAAGGTCATGTCTGTTGGCACATTTATTCACTAAACAACCAGAAAATCCTGACAGAACCTTTTCTGGTACAATTTAGAATCATATGAAATTAAATGCACAGTCTGAAAGGCTGGTGGAAGCAGATTAAATAGTACATTTCAAAGAGAATTGTAAGTATACTTGAAAAGGAAAAGGCTGCAAGATTGCAGGATGGTCAGGACTGGGAAATGAATGCACCAGGTTATAAGGTCTATAGGAAAGACAGTGGGAGATGGGGGGGGAACAGCATTAGTTATGAAGGATGAAATTATTTCAATGATTAAAGGGGGTGTAATGAGAGGTTAGTAGGCAGTGGAAACTTTATGGTTAGAACTAACAGAAAAAGATTTAAGACTGTAGTGGGAGTTGAGTATCGGCCCCCTCATGGCCTCTGAAGGGCGGAATATATTATTGCACAGAATAGACAAGCATGCAGTAATGTGGTTGTCATGGGGGATTTCCAACTAGATTCTGATAAGCAGCTCATCACAGAAAGGTAGCAAATTTCCCGAGCGTGTACAGGATTATTTTCAGCAACAATGAACTGGATATTCCTGGTCCCCTGAAATCTAAGCATGTGCTACATCAATCTAGTGCATCTCTGGGTGCAGAAAGAACACCAAAAAGAAGAATGAGTAATGAGTCAGATTTCATTAATGGTGTAAAGTTCTGTGAACATTTACTGCATAAGAAACAAAAAATGTTTGTGTTCAAGTTTATGTTTGAAAAGTAGAAACATGGAAAAGTTACCAGGGGCAGAATTTATTGCCCTCCAACTTGGTGAGTTTGGTATTAGGGGGCCTTTAAGCTGGTGGGAGGGTGACGTATGGGGACTCTGCCACCTTCCCGCCTCCACCCCGATTAAGTCCATGGGGGGAAGGCTGGTGAACAACATCCCATCCCATTGCCAATTGAAGCCCTTCAGTGAGAAGTTAATGATAAAATGAAGCATCAAATGAGGCTATGTGGGTTGAACTCAGGAATAAAAATGTGGCAGCCACACTGCTAGTAGTGTATTACACTCCCCAAATTGTGGAAGGGAGTTCGAAGAGCAAATATGTAGTCTGATTTCTGAGTGCAAAAATAATAAGGCAGCAATCATTGGGGACTTCAACTATTCTAATAGCAACTGGGATACAAACAGTTTGAAGGGCACAGAGGGAGCAAAGTTCTTGAAGTGCATCCAATAGAACTTATTTTAGCCAGCACATAACCAGCCCAGTGAAAAAGGGCAGAATTCTAGTTTTAGTCTTAGTAAATTAATCTGGGCTTGTGGGTGAAGTAGCAATGGGGACCATTTTGAAATAGTGAACATAATACTGAAAGAGTTAGTATCATTATGGAAAAGGACAAAGATAGAACAGGAATAGAACTTCTAAATTGGGAAAAGACAAATTTTACAAACTGACAGATGAACTGGCAAGAGTGGACTGGATACAACCAATTAGAAGGAAAAACTGTGTCAATACAGATTCAAAGGGGAAATTCTATGGGCACAGTCTAGACATGACCCCACAAAACAAAAAGCCAGATCTACCTCCTGGTTATCCAGATGTATACAAGCCAAGACAAAATGGAAAAAGAAAGCTTATGACAGGCACAAAAGGCTAAAGGATTATAGAAGGTACATCAGTGAAGTAAAAATTCAAACTACGAAAGCAAGGAGATGATACAAAAAAAGGATATTTTACTAGGGTGGCATGGTGGTTAGCACTGCTGCCTCATAGCAACAAGGACCCGGGTTTGATTTACGGCTTGGGTCAATGTCTGTGTGGAGTTTGCACATTCTCCCCGTGTCTGCGTGGGTTTCCTCCAGGTGCTCCGGTTTTCTCCCACAGTCCAAAGATGTGCGGGTTAGGTGGATTGACCATGTTAAACTGCCACTTAGTATCAGGGGGACTAGTAGGGTTATGGGGGTTAATGGGAATAGAGCCTGGGTGGGATTGTGGTCGGTGCAGACTTGATGGGCTGAATGGCCTGCTTTTGCATTGTAGGGATTTTATGATTTTATGATTCTACTAATACATTAAGAGCAAGAAAATAACTAAGGAAAAGGTAGGGCCTATCAGAGATGTATATGGCAAGTTGTGGGTTGATTCATAAGATGTGGGCAGGGATCTCTATGAGTATTTTGTCTCTGTCTTGACTAGGGAGAGGGATGATGCAAACATTCTATTAAAGAGGAGGAGTGTGAAATGTTAGATACAATAAGCACAATGAGAGAGGAAGTACTGAAGGGACTGGCATCCTTGAAGATTGATAAATCACCAAGTCCAGATGGATTGTATCCCAGACTGTTGAAGGAAGCCAGGGAGAAATGATGGATGCTCTGAGAATCATTTCCAATCCTCACTAAGCACAGCTGAGGTCCCAGAGGATTGGAGATCTATGAACGTTGTACCATTATTTAAGAAGATTGCAAGGGATAGGCCAGAAAACTATAGGCCGGTTCAATCTGACTTTGGTGAAGGGCAAATTATTGGAAACAATTCTGAGAGCCAGGATAAACTGTCATTTAGAAAGGCATGGATTAATTAGGGATAGTCAGCATTGTTCTGTCAGGGGGAGAGATCATGTCTTACAACATAGTAAATTTTTTTGAGAAAGTAGCAAGAATGATTGATGATGGCAGCATAGCAGATGTTGTCTACATAGATTTCAGTAAGACAAGGTCCCGCATGGCAGACAGGTCAGACAAGTGAGATCTCAGGGGATACAGGGGAAGGTGGCAGGTTGGATCCAAAATTGGCTCAGCAACAGGAAACAAAGGGTTAATTTCACCTAGCGGGTGATAGGCATCTGCAATTCACTGCCTAAGTTAATGGTTGAGGCTGAAAAATACAATTCAATTAAAAGTTACCTGGATCCGCTTCTGAAGTGCTGCAACCTGCAAGGCTACAGACCGGGTGCTGGAAAGTGGGATTAAAATGAGCGGCTGATTTATTTTTCTCCTTTTTGGCTGGCATAGTCACGATGGGCTGAATGACATCTTTCTGCACTATAACTATTCAATGGTTCCAATAGGGATAATAAGCAAGTACCCTAACTGGCAGGATATAACTAATGACATCCCACAGGGATGTTAGGGATAGGATAGAAAGGGATACGATTTAACTAAATAGAAAGCCACATATTTAGGTTTGCCGATGACATTAAGATAAATGGCATTGTCGACAATGCAGCTGGAAGTATAAAACTACAAAAGCATATTAATAGATTAAGTGACTGTGCAAAACTGTGGCAAATGGATTTCAACAGACACGTGCACTCTCAACCACTTAGGATAGGATAGGAAAAAGGATAGAACAGAGCATTTTCTACAAGTTAAAAGTCTAGAAGGTTTGACAGACTTGGGGATCTAGGTACATGGAACATTCAAAATATCATGAACAGATACAGTAAATTATCAAAGAGACGGATGGAATGCTGGCATTTCCAACTTGCAGTATCAGCTGAACATCAGTTGGCAGTATTCTCATCTCGGAGTGAGAAGGCTACGAGTTCAAGTTCTACTCCAGGACTCAAGCACAGAAGTCTAGACGGATGCTCCAGTGCAAAACTGAAGGAGTATTGCATTTTTTTTGGATGCAACATTAATTAATGACCCTGGTGGTTCTGTCATGTGAATTTAAAAGATCCCATGGCACTATTGAAAAGGAGATTAAGGGAACTGTCTCCAGTAATCTGATCAATATTTATCCCTCAATCAACAGCACAGAAACAGATTATCTGATCATTATCACATTGCTGTTGTGGGGCCTTGCTCTGCACATATTGGTTGCCACACTTCCTACATCACAACAGTGACTACACTTCAAAAGTGCTACATTGGCTGTAAAGCACTTTGAAAAATCCTGATGTCGCAAAAAGCACTAGCTGGGAGGGCACCATGGTCGACATTGACCAGTTGGGCTGAAGGGCCTGTTTCCATGTTGTATAGCTCTACAACTCTATGGGTGGAATTTTCCTATCCCGCCTGCCACGGGCGGAACAGAAAATTTGGCGTACCATATAAATGTCCGTTGACCCCATGCAAGAATATCTGGTCTTGGTGCGAGTGCGTCCGGTAAATCCCACCCTATGACTCTATATAATGGCAAGTGTTCTGTTTTCTTCCTTATCTCAATGATTAGAAAACAAGTGGTTAGAAGTCGTGCTGCAGCTATATAAAATCCCTGTTGGACTACACCAAATTGTGCTGTGGCCAACTCTGGGCACCACACCTTAGGACACCTCAGTACAGTATAGATTTGATGCCTGAACTTCAAGGGTTAAATTATGAGGGCAGATTACACAAACTAGGATTGCATTTCCTGTAATTTAGAAGATTAAGGGTGATTTGATCAATATTATAGCAAACTGATAGGATAATTAAAGAGGAATTGTTTATGCTGGTTGAGGAATTTGAAATAGGGGATAAAGTCTAAAAATGACTGTCACCGAAATATATTAAGTGATATGGGGCAAAGGCTCACAGATCAGTCAAGATTGCTTTGAATGGCAGAACAGGCTTGAGGGACTAAATGGTCTACTCCTGTTCCTATCTTATAACTGGGTAAAAGAGTTGTTAGTTGTTGCTCATAACTTGAAGTAGCTTGCTCTAACATTTTCACTGCTATAACAATGTAGATCACCGGAGAAAATCCATACTAAAGCAGCCATTAGGTCTTTACCAGCATGAATCTGTACAATTCAGTTTTATACTTCTAGTTTAACTTTTATTAAATTAAGTTAAAAGAAAATAAGTTGACAGTGCAAGACATGATCATGGATGAAATAATTGCATTGTGTCATTGACTCTGTAATTATGCTTGGCTAATTATGCTTGGCTGTGAATGTAAACATAGAAAATGGCCTTGTAGCAACTTCTACCATGATGGCATTTCCTCTTAAATATTGGCTGACTTGATAGTTATGCCATAACCTAACAATGAAATGACAGCCATTTTACTCATTACTCATTAAGTATATTTGTAATCCATACCTGATTTGAGAAGGAGAATTTGATCGTTCTGACACAAGTCCATGAACCCTGTAATGCGTTTGGCAAACTCGACTACATACTGAATTGCGTGCGTAACCTGAATTGCGCACTGCTGCCATATGACTTCCCTCACCTTTCAAAAAGAAAAAAAAAGTACAGTAATGGGGAGGGAAAGAGAGAAACATACTGCACAGAATATTTTGGACGTGTTAGAAACAAATGCTAGAAAGAAGAGAAAAAGCATGTGAGGAAAAAAATATTATATTATTGTCCCTGAAATCCTGGAGGCCAATTGTAAAAGTGTTAGAATGGTTGTGGGTGGAGGACTTGAAGTGCCTTCATCTTTCTCCTAGGTATTTTGAACTATTCTGATTTGAATACTATCTTTAGCAGCACTGGGCCAGAGCTGTCTCCTTCATTTTTTTCCCCACTTCACCAATCTACTTTCCATTTCATCTATCTGGAGTTATTTTTTATCTTTTTATTTAAGAAAAAAACTTTTTCAAAGCCTGACCAAAATTACTTTAAACTCTTTTGACTTGTTTTGTGTAGATTTTCTAGACCAACAGTTGCTTCTTTGTGACATGAGCTACCATAAGAAATTCTATGGGGGTGATTTAAGTGGAGATCATTTGGTGGGCTCCCCATTGGATGCCATGGCCTCTGTGAGACTTCGGGCGCCGGCTTTCTGGCGGCGTCAGCTCCATGTCAGAAATTGGTGCAGAGCTGTATAAATTATTTAAACGATGATTTGAATCTAATTAGCAGGCCCGGAACTGAAGTGTTTCACTCCAGGGGGGTTTACAACAGCTCCCCACTAATGGGGAGATGGCGGCCAACCCCACTGGAGTGAAAGGGGGCCATCTGGGCATTGACCTATTGGGGGGGTGGCCCTGGGCATTGCCACACTCGCAGTGCCAGCTAGGCCCCTTGGCACTGCCCAAGGGACAAAGTAGCAATGCTCAGGGGGCACCTTGGCACTGACCAGTGGGCAATGGGCAGTGTCAAGGGGTGGGGTCAGAGGTGGCAGGGCCAAGTGGGGCGGGGCCTCTGGGGGCACGATTGGTGGGGTGGGGAGTCCCGCTGCCACTCTGTACTTAGCGGTGACAGCGGGAGGGAGGCCAGCGATTGGGGCTGGCCATCGGGATGGAGGAGGTCAGCCTGCTGGGGGGGTCAGGACTGCGGTGGGGGGTCAAGGCTGCCGGTCGGGGGTGGTGAGGTTGGGACTGCCGGTGGGGTGGGTCGAAGTGATCGGGACTGCCAAGGGGTTGGGGCAAGATTGAGGTGGGCCGGGGGGTGGGGTGGGCTCGAGGCTGGTCTGGACACGTTCAGGGGGCCAGCGATCGGGGGGATGGCGGGGGTCGCACGGCCAATGATGTCTGGCTTGCTGTCCAGGCCGTTAGGCCAGTGATCGAGCTGGCCAAAGATCAGGAGGCCGGCAGTGCAGCTACTGCGCATGTGCTGAGCTTGGTGCTGACAAATTGGCGCATGCGCAGTGGCCCGCTCAGCGCTATGCTACCGGCCTCTTCAGCGGGAATAGGCGCTGCCCCCTGATTTATAGCGTGATTCACAGTAGGGCTCTCTGCAGTGCTCAGAGTGTGAGAGATTCATTTTGAAAATCCCGCCAAAGAAAGCAATGGGATTTACTCCAGTCTTGACGCAAATCTGACACTTAGAATTTTTTTGGGAGAATCCCACCCTGTAGTTTAAAATCATTCTTCTTCCTTGCTTTCTTCATTTTCAATTCATATAAGGGATCAAAACTTGAAATATTAACAGTGCTTTGTCCTCATGAACAGAGCTTCTAGCATTTTCTGTTTTTATTTCCGATTTGAACACTTCATATATACATTTCCAGTGATTGATGTATAAAATGTGAGAATTTCTGTCCAGTTTTATTTCAGTTAAAACTGTACTGGGCTTTTAACAGTCAATCATGGGTCACTGCTTCCCAATTTATCTTTTCTTCTCTCTGGTTCCTTTTATCAGTGATGCGGTCCTGTGCCATAGGTCATGGCCCTTTGCCTCAACTTCCTCAACACTAATGATTTAAAATAAATTAAAATAAATTTGGCACATTAGTGGCACAAATCACCAGTAAATCTCTGCACTGTATTTGCAGGATTTTATCTTCATGGCCAAGGACAGCATTGGTGATTCCATAACGTGGCACGAGTTGTCACTCATGGGAAACATATCTCAGGAAATTTCAGGCACTAAGAGATTTTCCATCCAATGACACAGAAAATCATGGTCTGCGCACTAAAATGTTCCCATGGTGCACTCCCTGTGAGCACCAGTCTCTTCTCATGCCAAGCGCAATTAGCCCAGCAATTAATATTGAGAAGGAAGATTAGAAATCACATTGTGGCTATGGCTTTCTTCAGAAGAGACCTTTTGAAAAAGGAAACAAAAGAACAGACTGTACATAGTCTGTAGAAGGAAAGAACTGGAAAACCAATTTCGTTTCCTCATTCCACACGTTCTTTTGCTCTTACAAGTGACCTCGCTTTTCTTCTTCTCCACTGATCCCAATCTGACCATAAGAAAGCCTCTCCTTTCGGAACGTTTCACCACCTCGGTAATCATTTGCTGCCCTCACACTAACGCAATCCTTGTGTTCTCCCCTCCATATCTTCTTGTGCTTTTGCTTTATTTGAACAGAAATGTAAATAACTTCTGGAGACTGTGGTTACCTTGTTTTGGTAAACTTTTATTTCTTCATATGTGTGCGTCTGCCATGCCAACTGCTGAAGTTCCTCCACTGTATACTGACATGTCTCCAAGTGGGACTTTATAATATTCTGTGCGATACGATCTGAGGATTACAATATATAAAATTAAGAAATATATTAATTGATAGACTCATACATTTAAGTTCTGCTATTTTGATGGCTTGAAGATGTGTACTCTTGACGGAATAAAGTCTTCAGCTGGCAATTTACAGTATTAACTTGTTAAGACTGTTAAGACTAAGAGGCTGACTGAAAAAGCTATGAAATAGAACATTATCAGATTCTGCAGTGCTGCTATAATTGAGTCTAGGAGGTCCTCCACATAGGAACATAAATTTACAAAAAGCAATAAGCCAACAGATCAATGCCCTTGGTGCTTTTTGACAGATTTTGACTTTATTCACCTGACAACACAAAACTTCTCATCATTTTCTCCCTCCAGCAGCAATTCCATGGTAACAAATTCCACAGGCTCACCACTCCTTGTGTAGAAATTTCTTCTAATTTCAGACCTAAATGGTTTACCCCGCATTCCTAGACTATGACCCGAACATCAGGAACATCCTTCCTGCGTCTACCCTGTCTGGTCCTTTTAGAATTTTATAGGTTTCTATGAGATCCACTCCTTAATCTTCTAAACTCCAGTGAATATAATCCTAACCAACTCAATCTCTTTATATGTCAGTCCCAGGACTCAGTTTGGCAAACCTTTGTTGTACTCCCTCCATAGCAAGAGCATCCTTCCTCAGATAAGGAGACCAAAACTGCTCACAATATGCCAGATGTGATCTCACCAAGGCCATCTGCAGCAAGACATCCCTGCTCCTGTACTCAAATCTTCTAGTTATTAAGGTCAACATGCCTGCCACACCTGCACGCTTACTTTCAGCGACTGATGTACAAGGACATCTGGGTCTCGTTGTAGATTCCTCCCTCTCAATTTATAGCCATTCAGATAAGAATAGACCATACTTGCAGGTCCCAATGTGCAGATGCTATTGGAATTGTGGGTGCAGGGATGGAGGTGGGTAGGGTCTGATCCCTGTTGTAAAGGCACTTAACATTTTTTCTGGAGCTGGGCTAAAGGCACGGACAACTTGTACTGGCATGTTTTAATCAATGAGGGAAGTCAAATATGAGATTCTTAGCCTCATCATAATATCTAAATTAGATTAAATGGGTTGGAAGTCCATTCATTTTCCAATCACTGTTAAACACTAGACAGGTTGGAGGTGGGTTGGGATCAGTTTGAGATTTAGAAAACATTTATATCACATTCTATTTCAACCCAATTATTTTTGTGGTTAAAATTCAACCTTTGTTTCAGTTAAAACTGGAGAAAATCTGGTATGTAAGATTACAATTGAGGAAGGCTATTCAGCCTATCCTAATGCATTCACCCTGAGAGCTCTTAACGGCCAGAATTCTCCGATCATGTACATCCTTCCACCGCTGCTATCGAGAACAGAGAATTTGGTGCTCAGCCAAATTTCCATTCAGCGCAGAGGGACTGGAGAATCCCAGCCACGGGAGAGGTGAGAGAATTCCAGCCAATATCTCCACGTTATATCCAATAATTTTTAAATGCTTGCAAGGTTTTAGCTCAATTGCTTCATCTGTAAGTTTATCTGACAGATTGATAACCCTTTGTATGAAGAATTTTCCAATGTGCATCCAAAAATTACCATTTGCTAGTTTGAACTTTTCTCCCATGCTTACACAGTTTAATTTAAAGTAGTATTTTATATCCCCTTAACAATCTTGCGTACTTGTTGAAGATTATTTCTCAGGCATCTTTCCAAGATGGAAATTCTTAGCCTATCGATTCTATCCTCATAACTCAGAATCTTGAGACTGAGGGTCAACCTCATGGTCTTTCTTTGCATTTCCTCCATCACTTGGTTACCTGTATGGCTTGCTGATCAGAATTGGTCAGGCTGATGTCATCAGGCATATACTCAGATCTTGCCACCCATTGTGCACGAGAGAACTCCATTCCATTATTTGTTTTCAAGCTCATTTCACTTGAACAAAACCCAGCTACTGAAGAAATCAGTGAACGTCAGCCATTTGAGATCAGAATGAAACTGGCAGCCTGAACCCAGGGGAAGGTGAACTGTAGACAGTTGGGGTTATTCTCAGAGATTTGATTTTTCTAATTCAAATAAAGATTGCCTTTTCAGTCTGTCAGATGAAATGTTAAATCAAGTTCCCAGCTGCATGCAGAGATTGACATAAACAAGCTCATATTACTACTTGAAAAAGAACAGGGAATTCTCTGAAGGATGGATTCTTCTTTGCACCTGAACAGGTAAGCCCACAAAGTACCCAATATTGGATCTCTGGCTTCATTGGAATGGCGCCAGAGAGCTATGGACACCGACTGGACATCTCCAACCAGCTTGTCAGGAAAGAGACTTCTGATTTTGGGCTACACTATTGTTGACAGCAGCCTTCAGGTAACCTTGAAAGAGGAAAAGATGAGGATTAAAGGGCCAATCTGGAGGAAGCGAGGGAGTGGGAACAGGGTGGAGGAGGCATGGGAAGGGGGCCTGACCAGGGTAATTGGGTTAAAGTGGAAGCAGCAATTGATGGTGAGGGTGTGGCGGGAGATGGCTGTGCTGCTTGTGCTTGTGTTGATGGGAGCAGAAGTTGAAAGCTGGCCAGCAGCAGTCAGTGATCTGAACATGGAGCTAGGAGAAGCACACATGCAGCTCTTAGCTCAAAATTCAAATAAGTATATTGTAAAAACATTGTGCCAGACTAGGGGGTAGCCGCTCGTTGTCCTGGTTTTCCTGAACTTGGATGGGCCACTATCATTTATGTTCAAGACAACTCAATCTTGAACAGAGGTCCTCCATCATGATTGGTTGGCCCCATATCTATAAAGAGTGTAATGCCTGTTTCAGATGTAAACCCCTGTCATACCAATGCTGACAGGGCACTAGTGCATTTTCAACTTGTAATCAATGTATGATTCTAGCTCACCAGATTGGAGGCTTAGAAGCCCATTCAGTGCCCAAAAACAAGAATGGCACTATCAAATTTCAAGACCTTGGTGTCCTGGCCAATATTCTTCAAAAATCAGCACCAAACACAAATCAGCCAGTTAATATGTTATCTATGTAAAACCTGCTATGTGTGAATTGGCTGTTTGCTTTGGCTATATAACAACAGCGACTACACACTGAAAGTAATTAATTCAATGGAACGTGCTGTCATAAGGACATGAAAGGCACTATAGAAACAGAAATCTTTATTCACCTCAGCAACAGCATCTCTAACCTCTGCAACAGTCGGAAAATTTGTTTTATTTCTGGGAGTTAAAAAGAATCAAAGGCCATGACGGGTTTCCCCAAAATCAGGCCATGCTTAAGTTACAAGAGCGAAGTTGATTATAATAATGATAATCAATAGATGGCAGAGACAGGGTATCTGTGACAAGGCTGATTCTGTTGAAGGAAATTTCCTGAGAATTACAAAAAAAAAAATTGGACAGGATTTTCCAGCCCTTCATGCCGAAGACACCTCCCTCCCACGATGGGATGGGCGAGTCACACAAAACACTATAGACATCGGCAGGAGAGAAAGATTCCGCCATTGACGAGCCATATGAAAATATCTCGCAGGGGGGCCACCAACATCCCACCCAAAAGGGGGAATCTTCTCAAAAAATTGCAGAGTATTGTTTCTGGTGCGAAAAACAGTGCATTTCCCTTCAGAGAAATAGGTTGGTTTTCTCTCCAGATCTTACCACACTCTGCCCCACAGGGTGCTCTGATCAAAATTGCCCACAACAGAGTTCTCAGAGCAACCTCCCTCCCCCACCACAATCATAGGCCCCTTCCCCTCCCCCGATCATCAACCCCTTCCCCTTGATTATCAGCCACTCCCTCCTGCCAACAATGCCCCCCCCCCCCCCCCCCCCCCCCCAATCATCATCCCCTCCTGCCCTGATCATTCAGAGCTGGCACCCACCTCCCCCCACTCTCCCCTCACAATGGCCATCGTCAGCATCCCCATGCTTCCTCCCGCTCCCAGCCACCACCACATATATTTGAATCCACCCCTTCCCACTGGGATCTGACCCTCGGCACAGATTGGTATGTCAGGTTAGCACTGCCCTGGTTGGCATTGTCATGGTGCCAACCTGAAACAGGAGGCATTGCCAAGCCACTGTCTGGCCATGTCCCTCTCCCTTGTGATCTATACTTCCCTTTGCACCCCCAGGGAGACCCCCAGGACAGATTCATGTCTGTGTGAACCTGTTGCAAACCGCACTGACGTGATGTCACATCGACCCCAATACATGGAGGGATGTCAATATTTGGTGAGGGGACGGGTTAATGACATTTAAATCTAATTAAATTCATGTAAAGCATGTTCATGCCTGTTATAAGTGTGATCCTGATGATGTCGCCAGCGGGGAAGATCCAAAATGCTGGCGAGAACTGCTACTTCTGGATCTTGAGCCCCACTGGCATTCATACGGAGAGTGGGCGTGGGCTCAAGAACGCCCCCCTATATTACCTCTCCCTATCCCTGCTGCCAAACTACAGCACCTCACACTTCTCTGCATTAAATCTCATCTGTCTGCCTTGTCTACCCATTCTGTTAGCCTATCTATGTCTTTTTGCAGTTGATTGGTATCATTTTCACCATTTTCCATGCAGTGAAAGTATAACCATGTCACTTGGAGTATTTTATAGACTTCCAAATAGTGAGAGACAAATGAATGAGAAAATCTTTGCTGAAATTACAAAAATGCAACACGGTGGCACAGTGGCTAGCACTGCTGCCTCACAGCGCCAGGGACCTGGGTTCGTAGCATTGGTTCCCTACCAATTGCCTTGGTTCAATAGAATCTACAGAATTCCTACAGTGCAGAAGGGGGCCATTCAGCCCATTGAGTCTGAACTGACTCTCCCAAAAAACACCTTACCCAGAACCACTACCCTGCCCTATCCCATGACCCCACACATTTACCATGTTTAATCCACCTAATTTACACATTTTTGTGCACTAAGGAGCAGTTTAGCATGGCTAATCTACCTAACCCGCACATAATTGGAATGCAGGAGGAAACCAGAGCACCCAGAGGAAACCCACACAGACATGAGGAGAAAGTGTAAACTCCACACAGTCACCGAAGACCGGAATTGGACCCAAGTCCCTGGCGCTGTGAGACAGCAGTGCTAGCCACTGTGCCGCCGTGCTGCATTTTTGTAATTTCAGTAAAGATTTTCTTATTCATCTTTCTCTCATTATTTGGGAGCCTATAGAATATTCCAAGTAGTGTAGTTATACTTTTCCTGCTTTTCAACGCTAACCAAATGGAGTCTTACCTTGCCCTTTCAAGAACATTGGTCCTGAACTTCTGCAGACTGGTAGCCAGAGTCAGATTGCTCGAACATCTGAGTCAGGTCCGGAGAGAACTATGCAGTGCAGCAGGTTCTCCAAGTCTTATGTTGAGGGCAGCAAAGTGGGAGGTAAGGAAAACATGCCCCTTTTTTATTGCACGAGCCGCAATAAAACAGGTGAGTTTAAAGGTCCAGACACTTTCAGAGCCAGGAAGAAGGTATATGGATAATCAGCTAGGTGTCAGTTGGTTGTGAGGGTGCAGTTGAGTGGTCAGGTGGGGGGGGGGGGGGGGGGGGGGGGGGCGTCAGATGGTCAGTTAAGGGATCTTTTGGATTGGGATAGGATGGTCAGATGAGGGGTCGTTGGATGGTCAGTGGGGGAGTTGGGTGTTTGTGAGGTGGTGGTCAAGTGGGGGTTCAGATGGCTGGGGGAGGGTGGTCTAAGGGGGTTAGTGTGGGGTGGGGGGATAGTCAGAGAATCCCACAGGTGTTTGTCAGGGGGTGGTAGTAAAGTTACCCAGGGGTTGCCAGGAGTTACCCAGCAGACACATGAGAAACTCCAGTAACTGCAAGTTCCTCTTCAAGCAATACATTATCTTGACTTGGAAATATATTGCCTTTCCTTCACTGTTGCTGGGTCAAAATCCTGGAGCTCCCTTCCTAACAGCACTGGGGTGTACCTACACCACATGGACTGCAGTGGTTTAAGAAAGCAGCTCACCACCATCTTCTCAAGAGTAATTAGGGATGGGCAATAAATGCAGGTCTAGCAAATGCCGCACCCCATAAATCAATTAAAAATACATTGCAGATGTTGGGAAAATGAAATAAAAACAAAGTACTGGAAATGGTGGTAAGGCAGCAACTGTGGAAGAAGAAGCAATGATCTTTCATTGGAAATAGTAAATTTAATAGTTTTCAAGGAGGTGAAATGGGGGAGTGTGGAAGGTGATTGTGTGGAAGACAGGATTAATTAAATGAGAAAATAGCTGGTGGTGCAAGTACAAAGGGACTGGTAATTGGACAGGAAACAAAATATGAGTCCAGAGGAGGTGTGGATGGCAGAGTATTGAATAGCTGTCATCCAAATGTAAAAAAAAGTCGGAAAGATCGAAACCAGCATATTAAATAAAAGCCAATGGGGCCCGAGCTTATCGTCTGAAATTGCTGAATTCATTTTTAATCTGAAAGCCTAATTGAAAGATAAGGGCCAAAATTCTTCTGTCTTGCCCACCACGAAAATCATAGCGAGCAAGACAGAAAATTTGGCAGATCATTTAAAGGTCAGTTGAGCTTGGGTGGGAATTTCTGGTCTTGGGGCATGCGCAGCTAGAGAATCCCGCCTAAGGTGTTGTTTTTGAGCTTTTATTGAACTCTATTGGAGCACTGCAGGAGGCCAAGGACAGAGAGATCAGAGTGAATGCAAGGTGGAGAATTAAAATGACAGGTGACTGGAAGCTCGGGGTCACACTGTGAATTGAACCCTTTTGTCATTACCTCTAACTTATCACAATCCTTCTGTTTCATTATTTCTTTCCTGCTCCCTCCTCTTTCCTTTGGCTCTGTATTTGCAGAGACGAAGAGTGAAATGTCCAACTTGAAATGTACCCCAGACAACACCAGGTTATGACACTTAGTCATAATACAGGGATATATTGTGTGACTTTACACAAATTGACAGAAATAAAAATTGGTAAGGGGGGTGAGGGGGGGGGTGGGACGACTTAAACTTCAATGCCCATCCTAGTCCTTAATCATTCAGTGCCCCTGCTTTTCCCAACCACTTTCGTCCACTTCTTGACAGTATGAAACTCACGCCCAGCCTTGTGGTGCAGATGAGTCAACCAGCAGAGGCTCTACGTGTATGTCACCAGAATCTGCACTTTCATCTGCACCGTAACCATAATCCCTGAGAGAGTGAAGATTGGAGCAAACTCACACTTCATGGGATGAGGAGGCAGTAAGGGATTCTCTTCAGCATCGCTGGAAACCTAATATTTCTTCTCTCCATTTTGCTCGCAGGACAAACGGGCCAACAATGGCAGGCAGGGATCCAAGACTGGGGGCCAGGCTGGAATAGTGGACATTTATCCGCTAACAGAGGCAGAGCTGGAAGCAGTGGAGCTGTCGAGGCGCATGGTGGAGGATAAATAACTGACACTGAGTTTGGAAGGGCAGCATGGAGAGGAGGAGGAATTGCACTTACCCAACATCACTGGTTTCCATGGCAGCCTGCTGCCCCCGTGAATGGCAGTGGATCTGGGCATCATCACTCCAAAAATTGTTTTTGCATTTCATTTGCAGGGTCATCCTCAGAAGATGGTAGTCCAGATGTCCATGAGGCCACAGCATCATACCCCTCACCCCACACCCAGCACCAGCACAGATATACTCACCTCAGGAAGAAGCTACATGTGTGCAGGCCTGGCGTCACAATCTGGTCTGCAGCGCACCATCACGCAGACACAGGTGTGGGAGGCAGTGATAGATGAGGCCACTGGGAATCAGAGGACTGAAGGAGGGCCGTCTCCTGAGACACCCCAGGCTGATGGAGGGCCTCTAATGAGGGCCATGCTCAACCAGTTGGAAAGAATCTGGCAGAGCTGCCTGAGATTTCTAGCAGATGTGTGCGGGTGATGGAGGAGTCCATCCACTGCCATGTCTCAGGTAGGAGAGTACATCACCTCTTCCATGGAGAGGTTGCCAACTTTCATGGGTGGCATACCCAAGAGACCACACAGCGGATGCCAAGTGTCAGCACGGTCCAACACACCACTGCTGGTGCCATGAGTTTAGTGCAGCAGTGGACTAGTGAGAGGCTGTTGGTGCCTCTGGACATTCCTCCAGATGCACCTCCATCACCAGGAAGCAGAGTAGTGCCATGTTGCACCTAGAAACCAAGAGAGAGATACAACCTGGCACACATTGAGGGTTCTTCTTGAGGCACTCCGAATACTGTCAGGAGCTTTCCAGCCTCATTGCGAGTAATCAAACTCCTCCAGTGGTGGCGGCCACAGCGGAATCTCCTGCAATATACCCCAGCCCATTCAGGCCTAAGGCTGCAAGAGGATGCCCACCATTGTCATCCAAGACCATGGGCAGAGAGAACAACAGCCTGTTCCCACCACATCTACAGCTGTTGGGGATTTATCTCGCTGCAGCATGTGGAAGTGCTTCAGAAAGATCACGTTCACACAGTAAGTTAGCACTGGTGTTTATAAAATTATGTTGAGCCGGAAGTGTTAGTGTCCCGTTAAGATGTTGTTGTGTATTATTCAGTGTGTGCTTTTTCATTAGAGGGCCTGATGATGTTTCCCCTTCAGAGATGTTTCATGTTTAATATCTTTTGTTTAAGGGACACTGGCTGCTTTCTTTCAAATTCAGATGTAGGCCTCTGTATGGCTTAGAAACAACAATATGTGCCATCCATAGAAAACGGGTAAGGCTGTTGATTTTATGTTGCTTAATGGTGGGCAGGTCAGCATGAGGGGGTTCCTTGCCTCCTGTGCATTAACTTCCATGGCACACACACTGGCAGGAGGCCGCTGATGTGGAACCCCTTCCATTTCACTCTCTATCTCCCCGTTCTCCTTGTCAGATGAGGCTTCTGGCTCTGAGCTGGTGTTGTCACCGCTGTGCATGGCAATGTTATGCAGTGCACAGCATATGATCTGTGACAACGTTACAGGATCAGACAGGAAAGCACCCCCGAAGGATCAAGCCTGTGCAGTTGACCGATAGTTTGCTTTATAGTGTTCCCTGTTGTGCTGTGACAGACATTGAACCTCTGTTCTACCTCACTGCCAGGTTTATTGATGGGTGTTAGCTGCTCTGTGTGAGGACAGTAACATTAGTAACCTTGAACCATTCCTTGGTTGGTGGCCTTGGCATAAATATATGCAGCCCCTGCAAGTGTTGAAGCACACGGGCATCGTGGCTGCTGCCAGGAGCGCACACCTGCTGAATTGGCTTCTTATGGTCACAGAATAGAATCCTTTCCTCTTAATAAATGCAGCCAGCTGCCCAGATGGCGCCTTGATAGCAACATGGATGCAGTTGATTAGATCCTGAAAACCGACAATGGCTGCCAATCCTATTGCATCTCCACCCGGCTAGCCCCATCCATCCAGAATCACTGTACTGCGCTCTTGTACAGTGCATTTGTCAGCTTCTTTCTCAGCGGTGAGCGGCTACTTGACAGGATATCATCTGTAGAGCCCTGGAAGGAATTGGCTACATAGAAGAACCGCAGTTACCTTCAACCTCACTGGTATAAGGTGCCCACCTTATCCCCATGGATGCAGATCATCCTGAAATAGGGTGTTTGCTTCTCTAACTGTCTCCCTGGAGTGGTGTGGTCTCTTCCGGCAATGTCTCTCTATCCTTTGTAGGTAGGTCATGCTGCTCCTGTAAACTCTCGGGGGCACCAAGGGCCTGCATCTGCCTCAGCCTTGCAGTTTGGCCCCCTGTTGCTGTACTGTCTACAGGTACTGCCACTAGGCTGCCTGCACTAGTGCCTGTTCAGCACCGATCCCCTCCAGCACTCAAGGATGAAGGAGCACAGGGTGAGTGATACCCATCGGAAACAGTTTTTCTGTCACTGGAATTCTGATGCACAACCTCACACGTGATTCTCCGAGCCCCCACTTGCCATCTTGCCTGCCCCAGCGGACTCCACAAAATCTAGTCCACCCTCCCTGTTGCTGAAGCTTGTTGATGCCGGCCTGAACAATATTGATACAATCACCGCAAGTTTACAAAGTGAATGACAGCTGATTATTGGGAAGTCTGGTTTTGCCAGTATATGAAGAACCAATAATTACTCAAAGTGTGCTGACAATTCCACAAAGTGAACTGTGAAGTCCTGTCATTTTAACCTGATGCGACCACAAGATTGCATCTCATGCATGACATTTAGCCAATGTTAACTCCGAGTCAGTCATAGGATTATCTATAATAAAACAAAGGCTGAAAGAGTGAACAGCTCTTGCAGAAACCCTTTCACTACAGCACTTCCAGATACACCGCAGCCTTCCAACATTCCAGCTGACTGATTAACCATCAATATCCTTTTATATAACCTGACATCCTTCACATAACAGTTCTGTTATTATTCCTAGAGGCAGCACTTATAGGGGTTGCAAGGCTTTGTGTCGAACAGGTCTCAGGTATTTGTGCAGAAGCGGACTCAGTAATAATAAGCAGCAAGTCACAATTTTGACGACATCTAGATTTGGATAAGGCAATCTTCATTAGCGCACAATTCAGAAACATTGAGATCATTGCACTATTATGAATCACCAATGTTAATTTCTACTTTAGATCAATTTTGTTTGATGAAAGGCCTTTATGAGCAATCATGCAATTAATTTTAACCCTACTTACTTGGCAGAAACTGCCAGGGTTACTTAGCCATTTTGCAAGTTGAGGTGTCCCCTGTCTGGCCCCCTTCCCTCCCATGAGACCCTTCCCAAAGCCTTATTTGCGAGCTGACAGCCAACTTCTGTGCCAACATGTGCTCTGCACCCTCATCCTGCCTGTTCCAGAATGAGAAGTATTGGTGACTTATAAATCAGGTCATGGAGTTAAAATACTCCAGTTCAGTAACTTGGGCCAAAGCACATTTCACGGTTTCTCTACCGCCAAAAACAATCCTCTGCTTGGAAGCAGCTCCAAGGAATTTCTGGGCATATTTAAAAATATAATTGATATCACTTGAGAATAAACTTCCCATGCTTGAATCACCGTGACATCTCCTCCCGTCTGTTACTCATACCTGTTCATGTTGACTAAGCTCTTCCCTGCCTTGCAGGGCACTCTCCTGCCATTCTTGATTATTCTGCCCAATAGCTTCAATGCGCTTTGCTTCAAACAAATTTTTTTATTCTGTCATTTGATGTGGGCTTCAGTGGCAAGGCTGCATGTCCCTAATTGTCCTTTTGGAATACATCTGAAGAGTCAGCCACATTGCTGTGCATCTGGAGTGAAAGCCAGACTTGGGGAGGACAGCAGATTTCTTTCTCTAAAGGGCATTAATGAACCAGATAGGTTTTTACGACAAACACTGATAGCTGTCATGGCCACTGTTACTAAGATGGTATATTCCAGTTTTTTTATTAATTGAATTGAAATTCCACCAGCTGCCATGCTGGAATTTGAACTCGTGCCCCCAGGGCAATGACATGGGCCACTGGATCACTAGAGCAGCAATATTACCATTATACCATTGTCTCCCCCGCTCTCCTACTTGTTCCCTTCAATGGATATATCTACAATGCTGCAGCTCTGGACACACTGGGAGAAATCACTATAGAAAAAGCTAGCAGGTGGAAAAAAATATTAATTAAGGAAGTATCAGGATAGAAAGGAAGGGATAAATGCAGAAAGAATAAGAGACACAGAGGGAAAAAACAACAGAGAGAGAGAGAGAGAGTGAGAGACCTGAAAAGACTCCAATGGAGAGAAAAGCATAGTGTGAACAGAGTGATTCACGCTTGGCGTCCAGGCCTGAGCGCGTCTCCCAGTGCTGGATTTCCGGCGTTGTCAGTACTGTGTGGGAAATCAGCGTGGAGCTGCATAATGTACGCAGGGTCTTATTTTAAGATAATTTAAATGCCATCCCTTGCCAAGAATGCTTCACTCCAGCGGGGTTGACAGTAGCTCCCCACTTGCGGAGAGCTGGCGGCCCGATGCCGCTGGAATGAAGTGTGGTCATCGAGGCCCCCCAGAGGGTTGTGTGCTGGGGAGGTGCTTCCTGGGCATTGCCACCTTGGTAATGCCAGCCTGGGCCCCCTAGCTCTGTTCAAGGGGCAAAGTGGCAATACCAAGGGAGTGGGGCCTAACGGGGCAGGGCCTCTGGGGGCAGATCGGTGGGGGTGGGTGGGGGGGGGGGGGGTAATCGCTGCCACTCTGCAGTCGGAATTGATGGAGAGGGAGCTGGCCAGCAATCAGGAGGCTGGCAGACAGGGGCCAAGGCGCATGCACTGATCTCGGTGCTGACAGGTCGGCGCAGTGTGCAGTGGCCAGCTCATCACTATGGTGCCGGCCTCTTCAGCGGGAATAGGCCCTGCCCACTGATTTTAGAGTGATTCACGCTGAGACACTCAGCAGTGCACAGAGTGTGGGAGATTCATTTTTAAACTCCCGCTGAAAAACCAGCGAGATTTACTCCAGTTTTCATGCGAATTCGAGACTTAGACTTTTCTGGGGAGAATCACCCCCCCCCCTCCATTTTAAAATCTGTTTATGACATTTGACTGGTCGCTTTAAAGTTATGTTATGATTAGTGCGTTTTCCATTGGCTGCGTAACACTAGTTGGTTATACAAAAAGTCACTTTGAAGGCATTGTCCCTATTCGAGTAAATTACGGGCGGGCGGCATGGTAGCACAGTGGTTAGCACTGCTGCTTCACAGCTCCAGGGACCTAGGTTCGATTCCCAGCTTGGGTCACTGTCTGTGTGGAGTTTGCACATTCTCCTCGTGTCTGCGTGGGTTTCCTCTGGGTGCTCCGGTTTCCTCCTACAGTCCAAAGATGTGCGGGTTAGGTTGATTGGCCATGCTAAAATAGCCCCTTAGTGTCCCGGGATGCTTAGGTTAGAGGGATTAGTGGGTAAAATATGTAGGGATATGGGTGTAGGGCCTGGGTGGGATTGTGGTCGGTGCAGACTCGATGGGCCGAATGGCCTCTTTCTGTACTGTAGGGTTTCTATGATGAAACTAATAGAAACCACTTAACACAAAGTGCTTTGCTCTGATGTTGCTCAGTGATATGTGTAACTGGCTGGTTCACTTGCATCTCAAGGAAGCTCAGGAAGCTAACTTTAAGTTAGCTGCCACCCACTATAGAAAGTACCTTTTGTCCTCCTATAATATTCTAGGTTTTAACTTGATTGTAGCTGGAAAGCATGGTGTGTGCTTAAGAATATGCATATCTGATAGCTTGTGATGCTTGGGCCATGTTATTCAGTAGTCTTTTTCTTCTTCAGTTTTCTGCCTGAAGGAAGGTCCTTGGTGATTATTTGCTGAATTGTGGCAGAGTGCCATGATTATTTTACTATGGGTAGAGCAAGGAGGCAGGCTCCGAATCTACCTCAGCTGGAATGGGGATCAAAATCCCTTGTAATTGGCGCAATTCTGATCCAGATGCTAACCATACATCCAGCTAGGTGGGCTCAAGCCAATAGATCAGTACCTTTATTTTTGGTGCTCTAAGTGCAAATCCATAATGGCATTACAGAACCATACCCATACTTCTAATGCTGGGAGCCATTTTAGCAAACGTGATAGCATGGGCACAGAGAGCATGCATGGAAGATTACAGAGTGGGCAGTTGTGACATCAGTCAGTCTGCAATGCAGATTTGAAACCTCGATCAAAGGCGCTCAAAGCCTGATTGAAGGACCCAGTATTGGGATGGGAGCCACACTCTGCGCTTACTGCTGGTTCTCCTCACTCCCTTGCCCACAATCTCTACTCTGCAACTCTCGCTCCTGCCAACACTTATCTCTCGTGTGGGATCCAGCATTGATCCTAGGCTTTGGATCGGTGTCATACTGGCAGGAATGGCTCCCTCCCAGGTAGCTCTGCAGGCATTGGAGCTGCAGACCTCTGATTGGCAAGAGGTGTCCGGTGGGCAGGGCTTTAGCTCCTGGGAGCCTTGATCCTGAGGAAGCTGCTCCACTGTCCAGTTAAGTGCCTGAGTGACACTTAAAATGCAGTGGGCCTTTCCTAAGAGATGATGTGGGGCTCTAGTTGGCTTTCTAGCCAGCCTGCGAGATCCTTATTGCATCACTAAATACCATCCATCATGTTAAGTGTCTCTGCTTCACTACGCAAGCCTTCACTGTTCTGCCACGAAAAAACCACCTCTGAGCAGCACAGAGCAGTTTGAATGCAAAGACTTACCTCCTCGCTCATCCCCACTGATCAAGTGCCTAATCCGATTTTTATAGAGGAGGTGTTTTCCTGACTGATCTGGCTGTAGTGAACGAGGGCGTTAAGGTAGGTGAGCTGGGACGATTGGGAGTGAAGCTTGCTAATGACATTGTGATGAATGCAAAAAAATGCAAATTGACATTTCGGCCATTTTTGGTGGGCTTCTGATTGTGATGATTTTGTTTTTCGTAAAATGGGAATGGGCGTGAAAACGTGCGCCATTCCCGCTAGTCGCATCACGCCTGATTTTACAACATTTCCCCACTGCAAAACGGGCATGATGAGGTCGTAAAACTCCACCCAAGAGTGAGTACACAGCTTCAGTGGGAATGCAAGCTTCCCAATGGGTGCCATTGACTGCACACATGTCACTTTCTAGTGACACATGAAAACTCAGAAATGACCTGCAATTGGAAGAGAGTTAACTCCCTCAACATCTTGTTGGTGTAGGTCCACAATCAGCACGTCATACAGGACAATGCTCGGTATCCTGGCAGCAGTCACGATGTGCTGATTCTGGGGCAGAACTATCTGTATTCTAGCCACCACAATAAAACAGAGGGCAACAAAGGCTATCAGAAGAAAACAGTCTTGGCTGAGATAGGAGGGAAGCTTTCTGAGAAGTGACCGGCCACAGTCAAGCCTGGGAGAAGATAGAAAACAGAGCCAATGTGGTCTGCATGACCCATAGGACTCAGTCTGATTAGAAAGCAGAAGATTATCCTTTTGAAAGAATAGTTTGCTGCTTGTAGGGATGTTATAAAGTTGTCCAGTTCAGCCTGCATCTCATTTTTGCTGCCCCACCCTAAGTAATTATATGCAGCCCACTAAATGCTCAAAGAATGATCATATAGTCATATCACAACTACCAGCAGCAATTTAAAGCTGAAAATATGATTGTATTGAATTATTAAAAGGATCTTGTACAGTAAATCCTTGTGAGACAAGAAGTGCTTTAGCATTTATATTTAGATGTTTATTTACTTACTGTTGGACAAGCTGAGTTGCGGATGGGTTGATATTGTATGTGCTCCTTATACTCACAATATCGTAAGATGGTCTATCTGCTTGCAGGGGAAAATGACTAACAGAACACAAACAAAGATGTGCAATTATGACACAAAGAAGGGGAAAGAACTCATCTGACTGTATTGGAACTTTGTCCAGAGTTTGTTTCTAAATTTGTGAAATATAAGGAGCATTAGATAGTGATGACTAATGATATGAGCTGAGGAGATTTGGAGGAGAAGCACTGCTTATGTGTAGGCAGGAGGGTTCCTTAAGGTGACTTCCCCGGCAATGAACTAAATGCATCTTGGGTGATTGCCTGCTGCAGTCACCCTGACAGTACCAGCATTCGTACAGTAAGATCCTTCATTAGTGATTGTATCATATTCTTGCCATGATTCCAAATTGGACTTTTACTTGTAGTCAAGTCTTTCTGTATACTAACACAAGAGGAAAAGGTTGGGCTGTATTGTAAGATATTCCAATCAGTACAGATGTCAGAGGGACTGCTTTTAAATGTCAATCGCATGCTCACTGTTGCATGGAACTCATTGTGCTTGAACTCTGCCATTGACTATGGCTGTGCAAAGCTTGGAAGGCAACTTTGCACTTTGTGGAGTCACACTTTCAATCTCCAATTATCATGAATAACTATAGAACAGATTATTGCTGCACCCTAAATATTGCCTGGCAAGTGGACAATGATTTTCATGATTGTTTGGTCCTCTAGCCAAATCCCATTAATAGAGAAGAACCCTTTTCAATTGTTAAACGCTGTAGCCAGATGGCATCATTTTTTGAGTAAGAGTTTTAACAACACCTGGTGTTGTTAAAACTCCTACTGTGTTTACCCCAGTCCAACGCCGGCATCTCCACATCATTTTTTGATCCAGCACACTCAGGGCAGTGTCCGAGGTCCAACCATCTTCAGCTGCTTCATCACTGACCTTCCTCTGTAACAAAGTCAGACTTGAGGATTTTTGCTGATGATTGCATAATGCTCAGCATCATTCATGACTCCTCAGATACTGAAACAGTCTGCGTCCATATGCAGCAAGACCTAGCCAATATCCAGGCTTGGGCTGATTAATGGCAAGTAACATTCTCCTACACAAAGGCCAGGTAATGACCACTTCTAACATGAGAAAATTCAATCATCATCCCTTGACATTAAACGGCGTCACCATTGCTCAATCCCCCACTATGAACATCAGAGGGTAAACATTGATCAGAAACTGACTCGACCCACCTTATAAATAATGTGGCTACAAGAGCAGGTCAGAGGTGTGTAATTCACCGTCCTATAGTCTGCCCACCATCTACAAGGCAGAAGTCAGGATAGTGATGGAATACTCTCCACACTTCTAGGATGTATGCAGCTCCAAAAACACTCAAGAAACTCAACTCTGCCCAGGACAAAGCACCAGTTTAACTGACAACCCAAGCACCAACCTAAACATTCATTCCCCCCATCACCAACGCACAATGGCAGCAGGATGCACTGTAGTAACTTACCGAGGCTTCTTCAACATCACCTTCCAAACCCACAACCTCTACCATGTAGAAGGGCAAGGCAGCAGATGCATGGGAACACCACAACCTGCAAGTTCCCTCCAAACCATACACCTTTCTGACTTGGAATAATATTGCTGTTCCTTCACTGGGTCAAAATCTTGAAACTCTCTCCCTAACAGCACGGTCTGCAGTGGTTCAAGAAGGTGGTTCAACACCATCTTTTGAAGGACTGTTTGGTAATAACTGCTGGCCTAGCCAGCAATGTCCACATCCCGTGACAAACACTGTAATTAAGGAGAGTCAGCAGGCTAGGAGAGTTGCTGCTCCTGTGCAGTGAAGGAGAGGAAAATATTTCCCTGCTGAATTCCCTCAGCCTGTTGATACATTAATGGTCAGAGAACTGGCTGATATTGCTGGCCTGGATGGAGCTGGCAGAATGCTCACCATGGCTGCCATTATCAATGGTACTTGAACTTCACTGTAGGATCTCTGAAAAAAAACAGCACAGCTCTGAACCCTACTAAACCTGAACATCTGGAAGCTGTGTTTGCTAATCATTGGTGGGTAGCTGAGGCTGTTACAAGTGTCATATTGATGAAAGCACCTCTGGTGACCTGGCATCCTTGACAGTTTCTCTCTACTCCTGCTCAGCTACCTCCACTGAGAGCAATTCTTACAGCTGAGTGACACGGATTTCCTTTAGTTCCTTATTCCTCACTTATGACAACGTGGCTTGGTTCCCATGTCCACTTCACACAGACGGGATTAACACAAAACATTACAGTGGATGAAGGCAAAAATGTTGTGGGTTTCATTCTACAGTAGCAATAATGACTGGGAGTGATTGCCAAACAACCCCACCACCCACTGAAATTTATGTCAGGTCCTCAGTGAGGCAAAACTCACAGCCAATAAAATTGCTGCTCCCTTGTTACACAATTTTGACTGGAGTAATGCTTTGTGCCAACAGTAATTTCCAGGGCTACTGTCTTGCCCCTTCTCTCTTCCTCTGACATCTGAAAGACTGAGTATTCACAATGTTCAAACAACCTGTCTACAATACAGACAAAATAATTACTTATTTCAGGGGCTGCTGTTCAATGGCAAGTCAATTATTCTGTTCAAAACGAAAAAAAAAATGAACATTACCATGATTACAGTCTACTCTGCAATAGGTTAATCATTTGATCCCACTGTGATGGTAAATTACTATTTTTCCATCATCCATTATTTATTCCATTATTAGTAAGGACTGTGTCAGGAATGGACAAGGTTTAAAATAATGTAACAATTTAAAAAGAATGAAGCAGCTGCTGTATTATCTCTATTATCTAATTTACTAACCCACTGGCAGCTGCAAATTTCCTCCACTCCCACACAAAATGTCTTTTTTCTATTTAATTCTTCTTCAGGTTTATTGCCTGCCTCCTCAGTTAGAAGAAGCCTGATTCAGCATCATGGACCTCTCACACAGAAAACACCAAGAAAACATAGGTGCCATATAAAAAAAATACCCATCACTTTTCTAGTTCACCTCATTATTTAGAGTTGGATACATCCAAATTAAATCTACTTCCCTTTGACTTTGTCATTGCACACATATCTCCCTTTTCTCTATTGAGTCAGCAGTCTGTCCATTTTTCTTTTTAATGTTTTTTATCGAGTTGGCAGTGGCTGTCCCAGTGGTGACATGTTTGACAAGTGAAGTGCAAAGGTAAATTAGGCACTTCATGAGTTATACTGAGTTTAAGAATTAGTTAGTTTTATGATATTCCTGCTGCCATTGTCAACATAAAATATTTCTCCCTACTTAGACCACATACTGCCTTCCAGATTTTAATCTGAATCATCTTTGCAATTCTTTTTTCCAACGGCAAGGTATTTAGTTCTCTTATCTTCACTGTATTTTTCTTTTTTATAATGTTTTCTCCTAATCCATATTTCTTGAAGGTATTGACTCATGGGTCTACAGGCATCAATGGATTCACCAAGTAGGGGCTTGGACAGAGAATACTGGAAGCCTATTCAGCCATTGGGACCATTGCAGCCGAGAATGACACCAATGCCCCCACACAGGTACGGTTAGTACCAGATGCCAATTCACAGTGGAAACTGAAATGAGCAAATGCTGGATATGTCAAGGATTAAATTGGAACCTTCCTAATCTGTGTGGGCAAAAACCCGACAGCATTCAGAGCATTCAGCGATTGAGCGAACAGGAATGTTTGATTTAGCATCTCTTAATAGATTTAAAAAACAGTTGTGAGTTGTAGGTGGGATCCCCTCTGCCAAACAGTTTTTTTTCTAACAGTCCAGCCAAGTCCAGGATTTAAACTCAAGTCTCCATTATGCCATTTTTTCATTGCTCATTAAATATCTTTCTTTATTTGTCTTCCATACGAGGTATCAATTTTTGTAATAAAAGGGTGAACGAATAACACATTTTTGGACTGCTGACTATGCCATTAAAAGACAGGAGAGCTGTCAAAGTGAACTTTCCTTTATGTTTTGTGACTAGCATTTCCCCGAGGCTTGGTGCTCCTCTCTCACCTTGACAGACTAGGCATTCGCGACATGGAAAAAAAATCAAATACTTAAAGGCACATAGCAAAGCTCTATATCCTAGCACACATTAGTGGCCTCTTTACCTGTCTTGACTCCTATTACATTGTTAGACAATGGGTATAACAATTGAACTATGCCAAATGATTCATTGTTTATGAATTACATTTTAATACTTCACTAAACTCAAGCAGAAACTTTGCTACTTAAATATAAGAGGGGAAAGAAGATATTTTCGTTTTTCTGGTCAATTGTGAATGAGTTTTTCTTCTCGCTGTAGGTAAGGATGGCCTCTCGGTTTGGCTCTTCTTGGTTAATATATTCAATATATTGATTAATATATTGAAGAAAAGGAGTTATTCAGTAAGGGAAGAAAATGTGTGCTGCCATAGCAAGTGAGTGTTAGAGACAAAATAAGCGACAGAAAATGGTCTGCACAATTTGACTTATTGATATGCAAATTCAATTAATTATAGAATATGCAGGAGATACGTGGACAGAAATACTAAATATTGTTACAAGCTGGAGTGTAATTAAAGGGCTCAGTTGGCATTATAAACTGTAAGAGCAAAGCGCTCACTATTTATTAATGCCATCTGTGTTAAAGCTTTGAACAATATCTGGGTTCCATTATTTTATCTCATATATGTATACTTATTGAATCTTACAAATACTAAAAAGTAGAACCACTGACTCTCCAATGGCCATGTTTGAAGGCATCATGTGGTATGGAGAGCCATGTAGACCAGAGAGGTTTCAGGACCAACCTCAGGGGGGGGGGTTATTTTCCCTACCGCCTGCTACGGGAATCGTAGTGGATGGGTGCATGGACCTTGGGTGGGATTTTCCAGTTTTGGGGAGAGCACGACTGGAAAAACCTGCCCGTGGTCCCTAATGAAAGAACTTATTTCAACAGGTGTGATAGCACAGGAGTGACAATTTGCCTCAGTGCTTTTGAACTATTGAAGGAAAATCACCAAGGATTCCCATTTTTATCCCCTGACTTTCAGATATTCTTTAGATCCATTTTTATTGCATTCTACAACAGGTTGCCATGTAGAGACTAAATGCCTGGGGGCATTGCAAAATGCAATTCAAGTCAAAGGGAACAGATAAGTTCATAAATTGAGCGAGAAAAACTTAGCCAAGCATTCACAATTAATAACATCTGGAAAAACAGATACCTAGCCATTTGTTTGGCCTGCTTCTATTGATACAGTTGCCAGATAGCTCATTCTAAATGCTTAGCTGAGCTCAATGTAAGAGTTATGGATTCAGTTCAGTCGGGGTCTGTTTACCCAGTTGCAAAGGGGAGTGTTAGCTTTGTATGATCAGCATCTTTATTATCTTGTAATAACCTGATCTTTCTTTGAAGAGGTTTTTCAATCCTTGTGTATTTATATGGACAAGATTAAGAGGTGTGAAGTGAATTGTTTCTTCAACAGAACATTCACTACCTGTGTTTGATTGGCAAACTTGTGAGGAGGCAAAAGGAATGTTGAATGGCTGCTTTCTTTCTTATGAGCATTTCAAAGACTTGTCAGGGTGATTATATGGCTCATGTGTTGTGTACCTGGTGCTTACTGGATGAGTGGACATGCAGGAGTATGGAGGGAATATGGGGGGGGGAGGGATGGAGGAGAGTTGGGAGATTTGAGAGGGAATAGTGGATATGAGGGAGCATGGGTGAGGGCTAGAGGAGCAAACAATCATGAATAGAAATAGGCTGATGTCCCAGTAAACTGGCCTTTCAACCTGCCAGCCTCATTATCCACCTGCATCTGTTGCCACCTCATTCCTTCTCCAGAGGCAGTGGCCCATCCCCAGCCCAAGTCTGTCTCTCCAAAACAAAAATAGAGTGGATTGGCTCCTCCATGATGGAGATGGGTCAAGAAAATTCTTGACTCCTGATATTGTTTCCTTAATGAAAAAAACAGCCCCTTAATTCAGAAGATAAATGATTAAACTAATTTTTAGTTTGAAGTAAGGGATAATACTCAAAATTACTAGATCAGAAGTAGGGCCACCTGCAAAACAGTATAGAGCTCTCCTTTCATAAACCCAATAACTTCAGTTCTGACTTTTCTGAGTTACAATAAATTCAGGTGAAATTCCAACTCTCTTCCTGCACCTAGTGATGCACTAAGATAAGCTTTCATCTGTTTCCGTAACTACATTTTTTATTCACTCAGAGCCAAACTTACTCTTTCAGGGAGAGCAAGATGTGCAGAATCTGGTTTGAGGATTATCTCTTAATAAACTTGTAATAGTTACCAGGTTATGTGGTGCTTCTTGGCAAGTCTGATTCTATTGGTTTAACAAATATCATTCAAAAGGCTCAAAGTCATTTTATTTAGCCACTAGATATGATAACATTCACTCATCCAGGGAAATTAAATGCAAATGTCTGTCAGTGCAGGGACTTGGATCCCCGAACACAAGGACATAATAAGAACATAAGAAAGAGGAACAGAAGTAGGCCATTCAGCCCTGAAATCTGCTTTGCCTTTCAGTAAGATCATGGCTGATGTGATTGTGGCTTCAACTCCATTTCCCTGTCTATTTTTATGGTAAGGTGATAGGGGCAAGCTGGAGGTAGAGCTGCTGCCTCCAGAAGCAGGTCCAAGGCAGGGATGGCTGAATGCCAAAGCTGGCAGGTTGAAAGGCCAGTCTCAGTTCTCTGGTACTTTAGCCTGGTTCTGAAAATGAGTGTTTGATACAATGGCTGGAATTTTACCACCTCGTCCGCCCTGATTCAGGCTCGCAGAACGGAATTTTCTGTTGGCCTCGGGCGGGATTTTACGAGCCTCGCCCAACTGAGGTCATAAAATATCGGCCCATAGTTCTCGTCCTTCTCATCCCTCCCCCCCCCAACCCCTCCTCCTGCACCCCCTACCCCCCCCCCCCCCAATGCCTCCTTATATACATATTCCAATGCCCATAAACGCAGTTTCTACCATGGATAGAATGTATGAGCCCTATAATAACATTGGGAAGTCTTTAACATTCTCATGAAACTGTCAAAATAAGCAAGCAACCCTTCAAATATCTCTTTAAAAACTTTAATCCTCTTAGGAGCTCATAAAATTGTCAATCAAAGACAAAGCTCACAGTCTCTTTGACAGCAGTGTCAACCACCCCTGACTGATCCGAATGCAATATTGGGTTTGGACCTCAGTCAAGCATTCATAATGGGACTCCATTGAATGATGTTTCAATAAAACATCCAGAGTTGAATACAGAAAAACCTTCCAAGTCTGTGAAGGACCTTGGTCTTTTAAATTGAAGCAGGGGAACAGTTGGCTGAGCTGAATACATGACCCCCTTTTGCAGTAGAACAGATGGCTATTTGTTCCAATGTTTCAACGGTCAAGCAGATGACTGGACTGTCAAGCAAAGAAAAGACTAAGGCTGGAATGTTACAGCCATTCACGCCAACAGGATTTTCCTATCTTACTGCAGTGAACAGAGATTTGGCTGGGCACCAAATTCTCTGCTGTGGGAACATGGCATGAATGGCTGGTAAGATCATGCCCTAAATCACAGGGAAATATTAACACATTAAGATCTTAATCTTAATAACATTAAATGCAGAAAAATCACTTTATTCACTAGATAAAGTACTCTAATGCATTCAAACTTTCACAATGCGGGTCAATGTAGTGCTCACTTACCTTTTCTACAGATGCTGTATTAAAACATATTTAAGTTACCATATACCATTAAATTATGACATGTGATGTTGTTAACTAACCTGCCAAAAGATTCCTTACTCTAGACCATGCTTCTCCAATGGTTCATTATTCCTCTGAGGTGCCATGAACCACAGTCCCTACCAAAATAACTCCATGATAGCAAGATGTTTAAAATGCCAAACCCCGCAATGGAGTAAGCAAAGATGGGATAGCTGCATGTATGTTCATTACCTATGGCTTTATCCTGGGCCCATAAAAATCCCACACAATGGAATGAGCGCAGGAATTGTAGAATTGGGTCCCATCACCATTTTTAAATCTCACCCACCTCTGTTCCTACATGGACAGAGGCATGCAAATCTGGTCCTAAGACTTCTTAACCAACTGAAGAAGAAAGTATAAAGTGATGTAGCAACAGGATTCTTGTTAACCCTTACATTGATAATAAAAAAAACACTGAAAATGTTCATAAGCACACCAGGAAGAACAGGACAAATGGACTGATGGACAGCTTTTCCTCTTTTGCATTCAAATGATCACTGGGTAGTACATGTGGGTGAAAATTTGTTTGGGAGGATGGTGTGCCTAAGTTTCTGTTCAACCGATTTTCCATTCATATGTTCCATTATTGAGCAAACAAACCTTCCTGTTCAGTTTTCCTCTGTAACATCCAGCCAGGTGATTCTTTGTTGCCAAAGAATGAAAGAGGAAAATCTATGGGTAGTTATTTTCCTAATTAGCATTTTAGGAATTTAGGGACAGTGCACTCAAAAACCAAACCATCTATTCCAAATCAAATCAGTTACTAACGCCAGTACCATCAGTTTTGAGACTGTGAACCAAAAGCTTCTACCACATGCACTTCACATCTAAATTTCCCAAATAATCACCTCTATTGAATACTGAATAAATATCATGCTTCAGAGCATTAACAGTTTTTACTGTATCACCATCATCGCCACTCAACAAATGCCAATAAAGAACATCCCAGAATGTATTTCACTATCAACAATTGACATTTTTAACACATGGACGTCTTATTCCTCACCAGACCTACCTATTTCAGTCATTGTTACTCCAGGAGCCAGTTGACCATTTGTAAAAGAGCTATACGTAAACAAGTTTGGTACAGGTGTGAGTTCATAAATAGGCTCTTGTTTTATTTGCTTGATTCCAGCCATGTCTATCCCAGACTGATCGGGTGACGGTTGAGCAGAATCTACACTGTAATATCCATTAGCTCCCTCAGATTGTACTTTTGGCAGATCAATTACGTGCCCATTTGAGTAAGTGCCACCAATTTCGTTGTTCAGGTCTGTCAAACCATTGCTGATGCTGTTTGTATAGACGCGGGCAAGGGCTTCTGCCTCACCACTTTGCTGCTGTCGTTGTTCTTGCAGCCTCTGTTGGTGCTTCTGGACCTCAGCATATAAACTGTCACGCTGCTTCTTAGACATTCTTCCAAACTTTACAGCTGTGAAGAGAAAAAAAAAGGGTTTTCTTAAGTAAACGGAAGTTGAAAGAATATTTGATTTTTCCAGTCATCATAACTTCATGTAAAATAACTTTACATAAAATACCAAGATTACTGACTTTTAGTCAAAATCTTTTAGCCCAGTGGGATAGGTAATACGACCCAGCGAAGTGTTACATTGAATTACTTCAGATGTATAGGACAGAAACAGACTATACAGCCTAACTGGTTCATGCCAGTGTTTATATTTCACACCAGCCTCCTCCCACTCTGATTTACTAACCCTATCATTCTAATCTTCTGTTCCTCGCTCCCTCATGTTCTTATCCAGCTTCCTCCAAAATACATCTATGATAATTGCCTCAATTACTTTAAGTGATTTGATTTATTATTGTCACATGTATTAGCATACAGTGAAAAGTATTGTTTTTTGCGCGCTATACAGACAGAGCATACCATTCATAGAGAAGGAAACGAGACAGTGCATAATGTAGTGTTACAGTCATAGTTAGGGTGTACCGAAAGATCAACTTAATGCAAGGTAGGTCCGTTCAAAAGTCTGACAGCAGCAGTGAAGAAGCTGTTCTTGAGTGGGTTGGTACGTGACCTCAGACTTTTGTATCTTTCTCCCGACGGAAGAAGGTGGAAGAGAGAATGTCCGGGGTGCGTGGGGTCCTTAATTATGCTAGCTGCTTTACGAAGGCAGCGGGAAATGTAGACAGAGTCAATGGATGGGAGGTTGATTTGCGTGATGGATTGGGCTACATTCATGACCTTTTGTAGTTTCTTGCGGTCTTGGGCAGAGCAGGAGCCATACCAAGCTGTGATACAGCCAGAAAGAATGCTTTCTATGGTGCATCTGTAAAAGTTGGTGAGAGTCGTAGTTGCCATGCCAGATTTCCTTAGTCTTCTGAGAAAGTAGAGGCGTTGGTGGGCTTTCTTAACTATAGTGTCAGTGGTAGCAACTTCCACATTCTAGCCACTGGTACTTTGTACTCTCCAGCACTGGTTAAATCTAGATGCATGGTGCTTCTCTGGTTTGAGGTATGATATGTTGGCAGTGAAACCGGGGGAGGGCCGATCATCTGATGTCATTATAAGCTCGTTCTTTGGGTTACATCACTTTAGGCACAAAGATGCCTTTCAATAATTGGTCACTGAAGGCTAAAGAAATCAAGGTCATTGCTGTGCTTTGTACAAGGAAAGGACTTTGACGGAGAAAAAGCTTTTGTTATAAAATTGTGTCTCTTCTTCAGTGTTCTGTTCTTAGGATGTGGTCAATACTGGCAAGGTCATATTTATTGCTCACCTGTAGTTATCTACAGGCCTTTTTGAAGCAATAGACCACTTCTGAGAGCATCAATATTCAACGAGAAAGTTTGTTTAGACCCAACTGGATAGGAAATTGAAGATATTTTTAACTGAAGGTTTTTGGTGAACGGGTTACGACTTTTATCAAGCAGCTTTTCTGGTCCTTCTTTGTTACCCTAGGTGCCGGTTCACAAATTATCAAATTTATGAAATAGAATTTGTTATTGTGGGGTGTTGATTGATAACTCAATATCATACCCATTAAATGACTGGATTTGATATTGCCAACTGGAACTAAGCACATGAAGCATCATAATGACCTTCATATAGAGTTGGCGCAGTGTTCTAATGCAGTATTTCTCTTGATAACTTCAAATATGAAAATCATGTTCGTTATCATTGCTCTTAATTCCTGCAAAAAACATGTTGCCAGCATGGTTTGCGTGGGAAAGATTTATTTAATCGGATTACAGGGCAGCACGGTGGCACAGTGGTTAGCACTGCTGCCTTACAGCGTCAAGGACCTGGGTTCAATTTGGGTAACTGTGCAAACTCCACACAGACAGTCATCCCGTATCTGTGTGGGTTTTCTCTGGGTTCCCACAATACAAAGATGTGCGAGTTAGGTTGATTGGCCATGCTAAATTTCCCCTTAGTGTCAGGGAGATTGGTAGGGTAAATGTGTGGGGTTACTGGGATAGGGCCTGGGTAAGATTGTTGTCGGTATGGGTAGAATGGGCGGAATGGACTCCTGCACTGTAGGGATTCTTATGATTTTAGGTGACAGGTATAATAAATAACGCTCAAAAAAAGAGATTATTGTACTGGAGAAATATTTTCTTTCCCTATTATGACCCCATAATCATCAGTAGGCACCCACAAGTTGGAAGACACAAAAGTGCAATTCAAAACAGTCCACCCTTCTCTTTCTACATTGCACTAACAATATGGTTTAAATATGAGCCACAGAAAACCATTTTATTGTTGGTCCAGCATGCTTGTTCCGTTCATTACACTGTAATTATAATCCTCTCCCAGGTAGATTGAGCCCAGTGTCATTGTGTGTCTATAGAAACATAGGAAATGTATGGCATGAGAGGAGGTCAAATAGTCCAGCAAATTTGTAGCAATTTCGGGGAAACTCTGGAGAGAGGAAATTTTATGTTCTCTAACTAGGTTGAACTGGGATCTTAAAATGTTCCCTATTCTTACCATCTCGAGACATTCCAAGGGCAAGACACTTCTGCAGACGACAATGCTGACAGCGATTCCGATTCGTTCGATCAATTAAACAGTTTCTCTGTCGAGGACAGGAGTAAGAGGCATTGTTCTGCTGACTCCTCCTAAAGAATCCCTAAAATAACAAGAGAGTTGTAGGTTATATTGCTTTTTTATGTCAATGCGACTTTGCTTCCTCGACTATCAGTTTTGCTGCACAAATGATTTGTTGAGGCAATCATGTCAACCCACTTTGGGGTTGAATTTTTGTTGAGTTAAAGTAAATGCTATGACTAGAAGGTATTCATTATAGCACACACTTAGAAATAAGTTTCTGTCCCACCGTTACTGATTATACAAATGTTGGGGTGAGATGTTGAGGCCTCAGACCAGTTGTAAAAGGGTAACAAAGATCGCACATAGATGGTTGGGTAAGAGTTACTGCCCATTCCCATTGAAGGTGTGGCTGAAGCTGGATAGAAGGAGAGCCTCCTAGATTTTGGTGGTTTTAATATACAAACTGGTATTCCACGATATATACAGGGCATAAACTACCATTCTCGGAATTAACCAGAGAGCGTCATACACATTCAAGAGTCTCAGCGTCAAAGAAGAACCCAGAAAGTAATTTTTGATTTACTTTTGTGGGGCCAGGAAGAGCAGGATTGCTCCCCTGAGTTGTATGAAAACAACGTGGGATATTTCAACACCGGTTTCTTCTCCACAGCCCCCACCACCTCCTCAAGATGGGACTTTCTCCTTCACTCTTGCCGAGGGCCAGATACCATGGTGGCCTGGAGCTGGCAGTTTTCTCTGGAACATTTGTCTGTCACTTGCAGCTTACACGCAATATGCTAACGAAACAGACCTTCTCATGGACTGATCTCCTTGGGAATATCAGGCGACTGGCTGGAACACTCTGCCACCTGAACACCATCCAGTGGAAAATTCACCCCAGAGTAACATACACACGTTCCCATTTATTTAATCCTTGAGGGAGCTCTACACACTTTAGACTGTAACGTATAAGTCAACCTGGCGTATAAGATTACCGTATTTTTACAGCACCAAAAATCATGCTTTTATATACACTTGCAGTAAATACCAAATCATGCCTCCCCTTTACTTATATTATTAGTTGTTGCAAATATTGTGTGACAGTTTCAAAGAGGTTCTGAGTCTCATACAATCTAATAGCTAAATGTTTATTAAACACTGTACTCAAACTATGTACAGTATAAAGTTTAAGCTAGCAGCTGTCTCCATGCTTGTTTCTAAACATATTTCTGTCCAGTCAAAGATTGCTCTTTAAACTGTGGTCATGTGTTCCTTTACATCAGTGTGGGTAGTAGTTTATCCAGTCCCATATTAACTCTTTCTACACCAAATTCTTGTACTACACTAGTTTGCCTCAATATTTTACCCCAGAAATGCATGTTTATGCTGTAAATCATTGCATATGAATCAAGCAGGCGATATGGGATTTGTTGCAGAGAAGATGCATGGGAGTTTAAGAACACACCTACATAAAGCAGACATAGTATAGTGAATGATGGACAGAAATGGGTCCTCCAGCATCACGAAAGTTGCTTTCAAACTAAAAGTTGTAACATTTGCTTACTTGTCAAGTAACTGCAACAAGGGAATTCTATGTTGGTGAAAAACTGGTGCCAGAACGAAGGAGAGGAAATCTGTCCTGAGGAAGATGCCCAGGGTCAAATGCTCCACAAGACAGGAACAAGCCTTTGGCCTGATCTTGAGAAGCACGTATCAAAAAATCATGAGAATGGTTACACCATCACCAGAAATGCAAAGCTGATAGTTGCACTTAAGTTTTATTTTGTTCATTCATGGGAAGTGGATGTCACTCGGTAAGCCAGTATTTATTGTCCAACCCTAATTTCTTTTGATCATGGGGTATTTAAGAGTCAATCACATTGCTGCAGGTCTGGAGTAAGGATGGCAGATTACATTCCCTAAAGGACATTAGTGGGCCAAATCAAATCCCGAGGCCTGCAAAAATCTCAGAGCAACAGTTAGTTTGTGAAGACACTTTATGAAATGAAACAGTCTAATGTTGTGGCAGAAGACCAAGATTGTTCAGAGACTATCAAGTGACGTCAGTGGCAAAATGGCCAGTTTCCAGTGATTCATTTTCAGACAACAGCAAAAACAGAAGTGGCAACATGGGGTGAAAACCCCCTGAATTTCAATATGCCCAGCAACCAAACTACTGAGTGAAAACAGTTCTTGTGAAAATGACAGGACATGAGCAGACAAGATTCACAGCTGGTACTAACCTGTATGGTCAATGGAACAAAATCAAAGCCTATGGTAATTTTCAAATTTAAAACAATGCAAATATGAAATTCCCTGCATGGGTTTTGTGCATATCCATGACAATGATTTGATGGATAAGGATGGAGTAGAGTTATGGATCGATATTATGTGGAACAGGTGGCCTATGGTCTATGTAAATGATGCAGTTTATTAGTATGGACCATTTTCAGATCTCGTATAATCAATGAGACTATGCGGTGCCTGTGAAGAAATAATACCCACATTGCAGTTATACTGACGTCTGCAGCCCAACTTTTAGCTGTATGCCTCAATAAGCCATTCAAGGATTATGTTTACGCTGAATTTTATGCAATAAATAGTTGATGGAGAAAAAAAAAACCCTTCAGAGTGGAAATTTTGTCTCCTGCCCAGCTTGATGTTTTGTGTCATTTCATTATCAAATTGTGGGATACTATTAGTTCATTCAGAAATGTGGATTATCCAATTCAATGGGTGCAGAAGAAATGGATTTATTGTGAAAAGATGATTCTGAAAGTGAAAGCACCACATTTCAAAATGGTAATCACCGTCAGTTCACATTTTATACACAGCATATAAGTCGACCCTATTTTTAGGAAGAATTCTGGGGATTTCAAAAGGTTGGCTTAAACATCGACAACAAGGTAATTACTACCAAAAATAATCAACAAAACTCATGCACGTGCACTCATCTCCACATTTTCATTAGTTAATCCTGATCTACTGTCCTCCACAGATGACATTCATTCTCCCACTGCAGAAGTACAAGGAACTATTTGAATTGTTGGTGTTCTTTTGCATTTCCACCTACAGCTACATCTAACTAAGAATTCTATTCTCAACCAGATCTTGAACAGTGATTAAATACTACATTTACATGAAGCATCGACATGCATTGCTGCTGCAGTTTAAGAGTAGTTTCACAATCTTCAGAAGCAGGCATGAGATCATTTCTATTTGCATAAACTCAAAACCTGATGGGGGTTGAACTACACAGAAAAGGAAGTTATGTCTTAGCAAAACTAATTCCAGGATGCAATCAGACATGTAAATGATAGGTTAAGAAAGATCATATGGTCTCTTAAGACTTTTCCACAAGTTATAATGATATTCTTGGTTCACACAGACATTTTTATTAAGGTCCTAACTGCCTAGATTTTGGCCTCCATTTATTCTAATAAATCAATTTGCTCAACTACTCCCTCACATTCATCTTTGGTAGTCTTATTCCCAGCAAAACCTCCATTCCCTCTCCTCCTTTTCAATTCCGCTGGTATGGTTCCCATTCTTTCTCAAGTCCGAACAGCATAGAGGTGAGTGTATCTAGTGAATAATTGATTTAGCCACCCGTCACAAATAATGTTATTGCCCTTCATTCCCCTCTGCCAAAATCATTCACTATTCCAGGATAATCACATCATAGAATCATACAGCACAGGAGAAAAAGAAGCCACTTGGCCCATCATGTCAGTGCCTGGACTTTGAAAGAGCTGTCCAATTTAATCTCACATCACAGCTTTTTCTCCACAACCTTGCAAATCAGTCTTTTGCAAGTACTTGTCCAATTATCTTTTGAAAGTTCCCATGGAATCTAATTCCACTACCCTTTCTGGCTATATATGTCAGCTTCTAACAACACCCTGCATGAAAAAATTCTCCTAATTTCCCCTCTAGTTCCTTTGCCAATTATTTTAAATCTAGGATGTCTGATTACTAGCTTAAAAGAGGAAACAGTTTCTCTCTTCTTGCTCTACCAATGCCCCAACTGTGAGTGCAAAGATAACCCATAGCTTTTTCCTCCATCTGCTATTTGCCATTTTCTCTTTCCCACCAGGACAACCCTCTTCCCCAGGTTCTTCCTCCCCAAGCCCATTCCTTTATCTGTCTATAATTTCTGTCCATTCCGCTCCAACATCTCTAACACCGTTTTGCCCATAAGAAGTACATTTTTCTTTATTGATCTCATTCTCAAAGATTTTTTTCATCCGGCATCCCTTTTTTGCCTTTTTCCTTGATATTATAAGCAGTACTCATTTTGCAGATACTTTTGTTACAATCCCTGTGGATACTTATAACTTATAAAAAGTGATTCAAACTTCCAGTTACTAGCTGAAAGAATGACACAAGACTTCACATTTTGAAACTTTTGCTGTACCCAATATGGAAAGCACTATTTGCTGAACGCTATTTTCTTTTTGTGGGTAACTTATATTTTAAATTAGAGAGAGGAACAATCCCCTTTTATACTTATCACACATCAGATACTTTATGGAATTACAGTTCTTATAGCAAACAGTTCAAAGTTGTGCCTAGTTTCTTATTGGTTCCTGTAGTCCACTTTGTTGAGGACGAACTCTGAGAGCCCATCTCCTGGCATTTTCTTCAGTTTTCAGAAAGTTTCTTAAATCTGCCACCTGCAGTAAATCTTTTCCAATTTCCCCTGAAATCTGTTGCCGGATGCATCTCTTCTAATAGAGCCTGTTTCCCTCACAAAGGTGGATGCTCACAAAGTCAAATAGTATTTTATTCCTGTTAATCACACAGAACCTCCTGTCTGTCTATAATATTCACTGATTTGTAGGAAGCCTGTAACCTGATCTCTAAAATGGTTTCCTCTGTCCTCTTCTCCATGGAATATAAAATATACTAATATTGTATTAAGATAGAAATATTAATTAGCAATCCTTGACCTCAACTCCCTTTCATCTTAGAAATAAATAGATTTTTGACAGCACAACAACTGTTTGGAATATATTTCCTACAACCTTCTGAAACTTTGGGAGACTGAGTCAACTCATGATAAACCCAGGGAATGCTGCCATTATCTTCAAGTGCAGTTACCTTGCACCTTTCTCAGTAAAACAATCTAAGCCCCCCTTTGATCTCTCACAATCAAGCCATCCAGTGTTACTGTCAAACTCCAGAACAGCTCATTTGCCCCCTTCATTTAGTGATGACTTTTCGTAAATATTATCCAAAATGTAACAACTTATAGCATTCTATACACTTTAACAACTAACTTACAGTTAACTTGCTCCATACAGTACAAACAATATGCTCCCCATGTGCTGTTCACTTTAAACAAAAAATATGAATTTGCAAAATTATCGTTAACTTCTTGGGGTACATCATATTCTCCCCACATACTGTCATAGTGTCTATTAAACAGACCACTTTTGTAGCATCATGATGTTTAACTTGTTTCAACCAAACGCTTGTAACAGTGAAGATTGAAAGTCCTTTTTACACCAATTCTTAAAGTCTTTGCTCCTAAATGATGGAGAATTAATTTTGTTGCAGTTAGTTCCTTTCTCCAAATGAGTTCAGACTGTTTCCATGCCCTTGAAAGATGACACAATTGAGTTAGTCTGGGAAACTTTTGTCAAGAACAATATTGCTGACTTCCGACAGACTCTCTGGCTTCTGAATACCAGCAGTATAAATTGTAATCTCAGAACTTCACTGTTAGTGTGTTTTTTACCCTCCCAAAGTTCAGAATGAATTTACCAGTCTGATTGACCATTCTGAGAACCTCGGGGCATCAGCAACACATCAACATTTGAGGATAGTCACTGGTGGCTTTCATTTCTTGAGGGTCCACCATCATGCTCTTCTTTTTATGATGTTCCCTGAGATTTACATGGTAGTTTTTGCAAATTCATATTTTTCATTTAAGGTGAGACCTGCATCTTGTAATGATTCAGAGCTTCCTGAACTATGTGGTCATGTTCCTGTCTTGTGGCTCCGTGGATAAGGACCATCATCCAAATGACAAATTACTCCCTTTTTTCCTTCCAGAACATTTGATTTGGTTCAGTGGAATATCTCCAGAACTGATTAAATACCAAAGGGATTGTGGCTAAAACAAAATTGCTCAAAAAAAGCAATACATGCTGTTATCAGTCTGGACTACTGGTTGACGGGTAATTGTCAAAACTGGCTATTAGATCAGGTTTAGTACGAGCACCCTGTTGGCAAGTTTTCCCAAGCTGTCAACTACTGAGGACTTAGGATGGATTTCTCTCTGGGCTGCTTTGTTTAAAACATGGAAACATAGAAGATAGGAGCAGGAGGAGGCCATTTGACCCTTTGAGCCTGCTCCGCCATTCATTATGAACATGGCTGATCATCCAATTCAATAGCCTAATCCTGCTTTTTTCCCACAACCTTTGATCCCATTCGCCCCAACTGCTATATCTCGCCGCCTCTTGAATACATTCAATGTTTTGGCATCAACTACTTCCTGTGGTAATGAATTCCACATGCTCACCATTCTTTGGGTGAAGAAATGTCTCCTCACCTCCGTCCTAAATGGTCTACCCTGAATCCTCAAGCTGATAGAAACATAGAAGATAGGAGCATGCTAATTGCTGAGATCTATACAAAGTGGGAGTTGGGCATACAGCTAGGGAACTGTTATGAGCCCCAAGCTCCTCCTAGCTGGCTCTATGATGGGTGAAATGATACTTCGGAGTAACATTCTGTTTCTCTTTAACTTTTGCCAGCAATGGGTGTGGTACCCTCTTGGAGTGTATAGCATCTTAACTCAATACATTGGCATTTTTTCCACTTTCAAATCACTATAAAAATGCAGGTACTTGTGTTGCACTCCCAGTTACTCATGCTCCATTGTAGAACCCTGTTATCATGGTCATTTTTTTAAAAAGTAGAAATGTTCTGCTATAGCAACCCTCGTGCAACAAGGTAAACAGAGCTTGTGATTTGATAATAATCTTTTCAAACCAGTTGCTCCAGGTTTGATATTTGCTCTCTGTTGAGTTAGTTGACCCAAGTCCAATGGCAATAGGATTGCCAAAATTGGCATTAGCACTGCTGGGCTGGAGAGTGGAAACAATCAGGCAGTATTCTTATTCTTGATCACTTTTTTTTTGTTCATGGAATGTAGGCTTTTGCTATTCTATGGCTGTCACTGGAAAGTATGTGTATTTGAGAATGCCAGATGAGAAGTCAAGCTTGTTGGAACACAATTCATGACCATGTACTATAACCAACTGCTTTTAATAATGCTTTTATATGCTCTGCTTTTAATTTAACTCACCCAATGAGAAGAGAGCAGGTTCAGGTTGGATATCTATCTTAAACTCTGCCTATTAATAGTCTCCATCGATGGTTATAGCATATAGATTTGAACAAGTTGTAGAACAGATGCCTGATCTGGACCTGTCTCAATCCTACTGTGTTACATTCAAGCTGAATGAGCATACTGACTAAAGGTCAACTCTGGCACGAAGTTACTATAGTTACAACAAGAGAAAAAGTGTAAATTGAATGTAAAAGTAACAAAAACTGATCTGATTGAAATAATGATTCTCTCGCCAGTGATCTCTGAAAATGTCACCTTCATTAATCAGGTAAAGTGCTCAAGCTAAGCTCTTATACCCCTTTCTAAAGATCTGTAAGAATCACAACTGTTATTTTCTTAGTGAGAGTAATTAGGCTGGTGATAACTAAAGGTTTATATAGTAAAGCAGTATCTTCAATTATCAGGGCACTTGCCAGATTGCATTTGCATAGGTGTGAACAGAAAAAAATAGCTGTTGACATCAAGCATAAGATATAAAGGATAGAATAATACCATCTTCCATAACGGATGATCTGACCGCATAATACATGAGCTATGGAGTTACAACTGTTTTATGTCTGGTCAGGGCGCTGGTTGTAAAAGAAATTGTATCAAGCATTTCAAGACTAAAGCATGAATCTGGCTTTGAAATGGACTTCTGACTGCCAGTATCCATCAGCTATTCCATTTAAACATGAATACACTGAGAAATGTCAGCACTTTCACTGGGATTAAAGAGAGTTTTTCTCTAAATCCAGTGTTGACATTGGTAATATTACTACAGGTGGAAAAATGAGTCTGTGGCGTAGGATTGAATGGAGCTGCAAAGGAATTAAAGTGGAACTGATTTGAGATGAAAAGGGCCAAGCTGCTTGTTAAAGGTGTTGGAAGACAATTAAAATTTAATTGAAAGTCTAAGCATATCAAATAGGGAGCAAGTGAAGCTTCAACCCAACATGTTTAATAGAAGAGTGTTACGTTTGCAGGAAAACATGTTCCCTTTTATTAATTCTACAATATTTATATTCCTTCAATTTTTTACGGACTTACATTAAAGCCTACTTCAAAATAAAAAACAGCGTATACCATCTGTGCTTCTGGAATGATTCCATAATATTTCTTTTGAAAGCTTCTTGCAGCTGTGATCATCTGACAACTAATGATTCTGCTTTCGTTTTGTAACCCTCTTAGAGATGCCATTGGTTGGTAGATTGTCGGACAGTACAAAACTGATGTGAAACTGAGAACTAAATCACCAGACAATGCCGTCCCACTGACATTTCTGACCAACCGCGGCTGTGGCTATGTGACACCATTTCAGACATGTGTGTGAATTTCAGTAATAAACTCCTTGCAAGCACTCCCAGAATACAGCTAAAGCTAATCCACCTGTTTATATTCATTTAACAAACACCTACCATCATTGAGTGACCAAATAAATGCCCAAACAATCAAGAAACATTGGCAAATGCTGATTTTTGTCCTCAACGTGGAAAGGTTAAAGTATGCATGCAGTGTGTGAACATAAACATTAAGAACACGTCCAAGAACAGTGTCCCCTACTGATTGCTATTTACTACCAGCAATGCAATTAGCCACATCTAAATTTCCAATTAACTGCTGGTGGCTAATAAGTTGCACAACAGTGGCTTAAGAAGGGCCAAATGCCAAACTACATTCAACAATACCAACTTATATTTATATAGCACCATTATTTTATAAGGCACCTGTGAAGTGCCATTGGATGTTTTCTTATGTGCCAGGGACTCAGGTTCAATTCTGGCCTCAGGTGACTGTCTGTATGGATTTTGCATGTTCTCCTTGTGTGTGCATGGGTTTCTTCTGGGTGCTCCAGTTTCCTTCCACATTCAAAAGAAATGTGCAGGTTAGATTGATTCACCATGTTAAATTGTCCCTTAGTCAGGGGATTAGCAGGGTAAATATGTGGGGTTACAGGGATAGTGCCTGGGTGGGATGGTATCAGTGCAGGTTTGATGGGCTGACTGGCTTCCTTCTGCACTGCAGGGATTCTATGATTCTTCTATGACACAAAGCTGCATAAGGAGATATGAGGTCAGGTGACCAAAAGCTTGGTTGGAAGTAAGTTTGAGGCAATGTCTTTAACCAACAATGCAAGGTAGAAATGTGAGGTATAAGGAGAGAATTCCAGAGCTTGGTGCCAAGGCAACTGAAGGCACGGCTTCCAATAGTGGAGAAGTTATAATTGGGAATTCACCAGAGGCCAAGATTCGAGGAGTGCAGATATCTGAGAGCGTTGTGGGGCTGGAAGGGGTTACAGAGGTAGAGAGATGCAAGGCTGTGGAGGAATTTGAAAACAAGGTGTGAATTTCAAAGTCAGGATGTGGCTTAACCAAGGGCCAATGTAGGTCAGCAAGCACAGGGGTAACAGGGGAACAGGACTTTCTGTGAATTAAGACACAGGCAGTTGAGTTTAGGCTGATCTCAAGTTTACTGTCATACTAACAGTGGCCGGAATTCTCCCAAAAAAATTGAGTGTCAAATTTGCATGAAAACTGGAGTAATTCATGCTGTTTTTTTCAGTGGGAGTTCAGAGAAGAATCTCCCACACGCTGTGCACTACAGAGGTCACCAGCATGAGTTTCATTAAAATCCCGGGGAGAGGCTGAAATCAGCTCGCTGAGCGGGCCACTGCGCATGCACCGATCTGTCAGTGCCGAGATCGGCACATATGCAGTGGCCCCGCACTGACGGCCTCCCAATTGTTGGCCAGCCCCACAACCCCCGCATCACTGGCCCTCCATCCCCCCACAGCCGGATTTCTGGCCCCCCGACCATTCCTGGGCCCAGCCCCCACGTCCCCACTCCTGGCCTGCCCTGATCTCAAGCCCCCCCTCCACCCCCATGCAGTCCCAACATTCCCCCCCCCACAGTGCCGACACCTACAGCAGTCCTGACTGCACCCACAGTCCTGACCTTCTCCCCTCCCACACAGCTGACAACCCTCCCAGCCCGCCTCGATAGCTGGCCTCCCTCCTTCCCCTACCAATTCCTATGCAGAGTGGCAGCGGGACCACCCCAACCCCACTGATCGCCCCCTACACCACACTCCATATGCCCTGCCCCTTGGCACTGCCTCATGCCCGATGGGCAGTGCTAAGGTGCCCCCTAGGCGGTTAGCAGCCAGCAGGGAGCCGCACTTGCAGGCAGCCTGGGTTGGAGATTTGAGCCTACAATGTTGTACTCCCCTACCTGATCAGGGTTCCCAGTGAGTGCAGCCCCACACTGGGAGAATGGGTCACAGAGTTACTGCCATTGTGTCAATGCAGTTCTAAGACTTTGAGATAGTCACTGAAATCTTGGTGTTGTTCAGTGGGATCTTACAGTCCAACTGATGGCAGGCGCATCCCCGTCGCAGGTTTCCCAGTAGCGAGAGGTGTATTCAATGGGAAACTCCATTAACAATGGCGTGACCATAAGGTCCTGCTGCCAGCGAGTCATGCGCTGCCTCCCGCTACTGCAAAACATGCCGCAGAGAGGGAGAAAAATCCCACCCGGCAGTTTTATCTTTTTCTATTTTGCCGCTGCTTCTAAATTCCTGGGAAAAAAAATCAAAGTTTGTTCTCAAAAATGTTCAACTGACTTAGACTACTTGAAGAAATGTTACATTATATAAATGGTTGCAATGACATTCCAACAAGCTTTTAATCCTTCCAGCACAGAATACTGTTTTAGAGTTTTCGTATGATCTATTTCTGAGAATATTCTCAATGTTCTTGTTTCACAAAGTGTTCTAAAATATCGTTCAGAGATCACCACAGCTTGATATAAGATGTTAACCTATTTGCACTGGTTGTTAAGCATGAAGTGTTATATTCCCTTCATATTACATAACTCTTGAACAAAAGAACACTTGAGTTTGTGATGCTATAGAAACTTCCCCACTTATAATTTGAGTTAAATTCATTAACAGTAACACCATCCAATAAACAATTCTGAACTTCACTTTTGCTCAAGCATCTTTCCCAGTGACTGGCAAAGTCCGTATAGGTGGAGGAAGTGAAAAACCACATTACTGTCCTGTGCAGACAGACTGAAAACTCAGCCTGCACAACCACACAAAGACATCATCTGCCACCACTGGCAAGAATGCCCACAGTTGCTTGTAAGATGGTTCTTCACTTCTCCAGATGCAGCAGCACTATACCTCATTTACTTTCTAGCAACTGCTCTCCAAGTGAAAGCTGTTTTCACTATCAACACTGCAATGCTAAGGAGCCAGAATGTCATTCTGTGCTGAATTAATTTAGACATTTATATTCAGGCATGTCAAAATGCCTGACTCTAAGCAGTAAAACATCCCTATTCCGATCCTTAAAATGTTACTGAAAATTAAGTTGCACTAAGCCAGTTTACTATTAATATATTTTTTAAAATCTCTTACCTTACAGCCTTCACAAGTGATGACTCCATAATGGATCCCAGAGGACTTATCACCACAGATTTTGCAAGGTATCACTTCAATTTGAGCTATGAAAAAGTATAAATATGTATTAGCTTTGCTGCAAAACTCAATGGTAGATTGAGTGAAAAAAAAACAGAAGATCTGTGTGTGATTAGACATTATGGGGTGGATTTTAATTTCCCTGGCCATGCGGAGCAGGGAGGGTAGTTAGCAGAGTGTGAGAAACAAGGGCATTGTGCTTCTCTGGCACACTGTGGAGGAATAACTCCACACTGTACATGTGATGTCACTGACTGGTCCTCTGGTTGGAAGTCAAATGGACAAGCTGGTTTTCCAGCCAGACGTGGTGCAGTCCAGAGGAGGTTGCAGGGCATAGGAACATAGAAATTAGGAGCAGAAGTAGGCAAATTCAGCCCTTCAAGCCTGCTCCGCCATCAGATCATGGCTGATCTCTCTCTGGTTTCAAATCCACCTCCCCACCTGTTCCCCATATCCCTTTTTAAAATTAAAAATATATCTACCTCCTTCTTGAAACCATTCAACGATTCAGGTCAACCGCGCAGTGGGGCAGCAAGTTCCACAAATTCACTATCCTCTGCGAGTAGTAGTTCCTCCTCATCTCAGTTTTAAATCTACTGCCGCTCAACCTATACCTGGGACCTCTTGTTTGTGATTGCCCCATAAGAGGAAACATTTGGTCTACATTTACTTTATTAATCCCTCTTAAAATTATATATACCTCGATCAGATCCCCTCTCATTCTTCTAAACCCCTGTGAGTATAAGCCCACCAAGTACATGTCTGTCCCAGCTGGAAGGCAACGGGGTTTTATCCTGAGGGAGGTGGCCAATCATAGGATCCTGGGAAGACCATAAGATGTAGGAGCAGAAGCAGGCCATTTGGCCCATCGAGTGTGCTCCGTCATTCAATGAGATCATGACTGATATGATAATCCCCAGCTCCACTTTCCTCCCTTATCCCCATAACCCCTCTGATTCCTTTGAACATACTTAACGATCCAGCTCTGTGCGGTAAAGGATTCCACTGATTCACCACCCCTGAGAGAAGAAATTCCTCCTGATCTCTTTCTTAAATAGGGGGACTGGGAAGTTAGATCCAGGGTCCTGTGCATGTCAGGTGCCAGTGGGTCTGGAGATCTTGAGGAAGGCCAGAAGCCTAGGGAAAGTTGAAGACATGGGATGGGGTGAGTGAGGTTTAAGTTTGAGGTGAAATCAGGGGCTCTCATGCAGAAGGTTGGAAGAAGAGACTGGAAGGGTCAGGGCTGGGAAGTGGCAGGGTGGATTGGGAGGATTTAATTGCAGGGGGTTGTCCAGGCAGACATGTTGGGTATAGCAGGTAGATATTTCCTGGATCTAACAGCCCTCGACTAAGTTTAAGTGTGGGACTGTGGGTTTTCTTGAGTTTCAGGAATCCAGTTGTCCACGGTCAAATTCAAAGTGGTGAATACTAGTGAGGTTCACAGCTATAACAAGTAAAGTGCTAACCCATCTTACGCACGGGGTTGGTTGCCTTGCCTCCATCCCACTTCTGTTAAATCTCTTCCCATCTTCTCATAAGGTTCAAAATAAATTATTTGAAAAGTGTAAAACCGGCTTGAAAATTTCGAGCAAAGTTCCATTCATTTCTTTCTGAATCTGGTCATGTAATAGCAACTGTGGGTGGCACGGTGACACAGTGGTTAGCATTGCTGCCTCACAGCGCCAGGGACCCAGGTTCAATTCCTGGCTTGAGTCACTGGAGTCTTCACGTTCTCCCCGTGTCTGCGTGGGTTCCCTCTGGGTGCTCCGGTTTCCTTCCACGGTTTCCTTCCTAACCGAAAGACGTGCTGGTTAGGTACATTGGCCATGCTAAATTCTCCCTCGTGTACCTGAACAGGTGCTGAAGTGTGGCGACTAGGGGATTTTCACAGTAACTTCATTGCAGCGTTAATGTAAGCTTACTTGCGACACTAATAAATAAATAATAAACTGATTGAAGTTCCTTTTAGACAAAACAATTCCTGTGATTATGAAAGTGAATTTTCTACCATCATGGCTCCGGAGCACATGGTGGGGGCAGAGGGGGAGATTCAAAAATGGAAAGTAACAGTTTACAGCAGGAAGTGATTTTCAAGGTATAATTTAAAGATGAGTTAAAGGACATCAGCTCTGAGCTGACAGGGAGATTCTTGTTGTATTTTCTATGCTGTTGCAGACCAGGGAGAGATAGGACCATAACAAGAGACATTTTGGAGAAGAAGTGTTTTAACCCCTTGAGTGCTGTGATATTTAAGAACAGTCACAAAATAGGCGTTGTAAGATTTCATCCAAGGAAAGGATAAAATGTCTATTGTTCATAACACCCAGAAATGCATGCACACAGCCACAGATACATATCTACAAGAAAAGATGATTTCCAATGAATGTAACATGCACTTAGGTTATTACCCAAAAGTCAATATTTCTCTGAGAAGATTGTCAAAAGCATTGCAGTCCTAGAAATTCTCTTTCCGTTCTGAAGGTGAAAAATGAAGGTCAGAGGTTTCTGGTAATGAAACCACAATAATGCTCAAGCAATAGTAGGTTTCTGCTTTCTCAGGATAAGTTGTAGTCAAGCCTCTGAAGTAAAGTATAACCTTGCAGGTTAAATTAATTAGCCATGCTTATCTGCCAATGGTGGATTTTTCAGGAAGGATCCATTCGTGTTCTGGGCGTGATCGCTTCCCTATGTTCTTTACATTCCAGGTTAACCCTCTCTGGCCTGTTTACATGACTTTTTAATGTTCATTTTGTCAAGGTAATTGTTTGTTATTCCAGGCTCTGTTAGTCCAGGCTGTCTTTTAAAAGTAGTATCCACCTTCCTAATAAGATTTATGTGAATCTAATGTGATTATGACACCTGCCATGTGAAAGGCACTTGTAGCAGCACTATTATTTTAAGATTTCAGTTTTATCTTTAATACTCTGCACTTTCAAACAAAAAAATCCATCTATCCTTGTAAATCTTCACATTATTATGGCAGGGCACATTTATTTTCTGCATAATAACAAGTCTCAAGCTTTAACTCTGTCAAAAAAATATCCATTGCATTTTAGTTCTATGGAATACTCGCCCATATAACCAATGCTGATACAAATTAGTTTTACAGTAAAACATATTTTAAATGAAACAGCTACTTAATTTCTCCAATTCCCATCAATGGTCTGTTTCGGATATTTGTTACTGCCTCCTCTCCCAACAGCTTCATAAACAGATACTTTTCCATATTACTTTCTGAACTGAACTATATCCTCACAGGATTGTGTACCTGAGGGATAACAATCACCATATTTATAGTACTATGTTCATTTGATTCAATTTAACTTTCACTCTTCTTTCAATTATTGGAAAAGTGGCTGATGTTATCACCAACATCAAAGCCATCATTAACTGTACTTACCAAGAGCAGTATGAAATGTGAAGGATAGCAAACACAAAGGGGACAATAAAATGTAAACAAAAAGAAAATATCAATCATGGGTTAATTAATTTTAACAAGATGGCTTCCAATTTAGTTCACACCATGAATACTGTTTATTTCCTCCTCCCCAGTTTGAAACTGAAAAGTTGCTGAAAATTTGCTAATATGTTCTGATCAACCTTCTTTTAAACCCATCAACCTTAAAAACACCTCTTGAATTTTTTTGATTTGTTTGGAAAAAATAAACATTTAAGAACAGCAACTTGCATTTATAAAGTGCCTTTAATATAGAAAAATGTCCCAAGATGGTCACAGAGAAAAATCAGACAAAAAATGACAGTGCGCAAAGAACGAGTTATTAGGAGTGGAAGGGGTAACAAAAAGATTGGTGAAAGAGCTTAAAGGAACAAACAAATTCAGGGCGCAAGAAGGCCATTTGGCCCCTTGAACCTGCTCCACCATTTGATAAGATTCTGACTGATCTAATTGTGGCCTCTACTTTCTACCTACCCGCTCTACCCTTTGAATCCCTTGCCAGTCAAAAATCTATCCAATTTGGCCTTAAACATGTTCAGTGCCTCCACTGCTCTTTGGGGAAGAGAATTCTTAATGATCCTCTGAGAGAAAACGGGCAAAGTCCTCCAGCCCCCCAGCCGTGTGTTTCCTGCTGGCAAGAGGTGGCATGTTGTTTGTTAGTGGCGGGATTCTCTGTTCCCACTAGTGTCAATGGGAATTTCCATTGACATCACCCCACGTCGGTGGTGCACTGTCAGCGGGACCGGAGAATCCCACTGTCATGAATGGCCGGAGAATTCCAGCCAACATTTCTTCTCACCTCAGTCTTAAATGGGAGACCCCTTACTCTTAAACTGTGTGCCCTGGTTCTAGTTTGTTCCACAAGGGGGAGAAGGAGAAGTGATCAGTATTTCCAATGATAGACAAATGATCACGAGTTGGAAACATGGCTGATTCCTCAACCAACACATCCCTCCCCTCTCTCCCTCCCCAAAAATCAGATACTTGGTCAAGTAACTCAGCACATAGCTGGAGTTAAATTTGGGACCTGCCTACCCTCTATGGTTTAGAATCATGCTAAATTGTACTACTAGAGAATTCAACAATATTCATATTTTCTGATTTACACACATTATAGCCAACTCTTCGTAAGATCACATAATTGACAGGACAACGTGAAATTGTGATCATTCTAGATGTGGGGGCCTGATTGAGTTTCACTTGATATAAACCTATTCCACTATGATAATTAGGACCATTTATTGCTCGCAATTATAAATATGTTGGTGTATAAAAAAGATGGTGTTTGGTATTCTAATCATCCGTTATGTTCTACAGGACTGCTTTAGTATGCAAACATTATCTTTCCAAAAGGTCACACAAAGTTAAAGGATTGCTTCGTGAAATTAAAGAATTGAATTGAAAAACCCTGAGTCATTAAAAATTGCAAGCATTTATTTCTACTTGTATATTAGATGTTAGAGGCAAAAATCTATAGTTCACAGAAGCATTGACTTCTTAAAGCTTCTCGTAAACATTTTCTTGCTTATAGAGGAGGGTGAGAAAGAAACATGCATCAACTGCATCATAAAATTATATTTCAATCTGATTTAACCTTCACATCAATTGCTTGTGAAAGAAGGCACTTTTTCATACAGACATCTCCACTTTAAAACATGAGTAATGAAAAGACATCGATAGAAATAATGTGAACCTATCAATTTTTTATTGTGTTAACTAAAATAATACACTATCCTTTTTCAATATGGCACAATGGTACAATGGTTAGCACTGCTTCCTCACAGCGCCAGGTTTGATTCTGGCCTTGGGTGACTGTCCTTGTGGAGTTTGCACATTCCCCCTGTGTCTGTGAGGCCTTCCTCCTGGTGCTCCGATTTCCTCCCAAAGCCCGAAGATGTATAGGTTTGGTGGGGTTATGGGTGTGCAGACTCAATGGGTCAAGTGGCCTCCTTCTGCACTGTAGGGATTCTATAATTCTAATATTATTGTACATCCTGTATGACACAAACTTAACTAAGAACTGGCGAAAGATTAAAGGGAAAGTCGATTTCATTCTGCTGATAATGCATACTTTTCTTAAATAGATTAAAGTCTAATCCTAAATACCATTGTGCAACATAGGCCCACGTCAAAGTGCAGCTTAATATGCAAGGTTTGTCATAAAATCTTTAGTTGCTATCATTTAATGTTTAAATAAGGCTTTATGTATTGACTAATTATCTAATTTTACTGAAATAAGTTAGACCTGGGTCACAAGAAATATTGCAGCTAGGGTAATGGAGCTTTATAAACATGATCAATTTTCATCTGTTGGGTCTATATTCACTATCAGCAATGAATGGGAAACTAACAAATAGAATAAAAATAAATGACAACATGGTGCAATCTATACTGAATTCTATTCAGAAGCAACGATCTTTCCCAGTTGTACCTTCTACATACTTAGTAAGATGTTATTAACATAGCACAAGTTCTATGTAAATCTTTGGTGCAAAGTCCTCTACTTACTTATAACTTCAGTTTTCATTTTCTGCTGTGTTTGACACGTGCTATCAGTAAGAACAATGGCACAAAATATTGATTCTGTCTCCTTAACAGGCAAAAATTATCCTCTTGACAACCAGCGCAATGCTGTAATAGCATTAAAAAGGAAGAATTATTGAAGTGATGGGCTGTACCATTCCAACATTAATAAGATGGGGGTGTCTAGAAAACTTTGACATAATTGTTGCTTTCATTTCCTTTCCTGTCCCCTGAGCTATGATATACAGGAAAGTATCTTTTGAGGAAAAACTCTTGTAATCTTCAGTTTTTTTTTCACACAGATATATATCTCTGTGCTGGTACATTTGTCTTATGAATGCAATAGGTTGCATCAATATCCCTGTGGAGTCTGATACAATAGCTATGTAATAGATAGCAAGCCTCTTCAACCGACCACATGAAGCCAAAACATGGTAGTCTTTTTAACAACACCTGGGCAATTAGGGCACAGGTGCAAACATTGTGTCAATATTTAAAGAGGCATTGGACTGAATCTTTCGGGGAAAAAAAAATCACAAGTGTTTTAATAACAGATGACGTTATGAACGTGCAAATCAGCCAGCTAGCACAAGGAATTAAGAGTTTGTCAGCTGTTGCAAATCCCCAGAACTTGCTAGTTGAGTTACATTTTTCTGCATCTCACCCTTAGCTTCCCCATTATGATGAATTTGCTGGATTTATGCGCTATGTACTCATTGAATTCAACACAGTGATATGTTTGGTAACTAATATTGTAAATACGGATTATCAATGTTGAGAAGGTGAAAGGAATGTAGCAATTAGGCAATTCAGCCCTTCGAGCCTGTTCTGCCATTCAATCATATCATGGCTGATCTCTCCCGGGTCTCAAATCCACCTCCCTACCTATTCCCCATATCCCTTTAATCCTTGTTAAAAAAATCAGAAATATATCTATCTCCTTCTTGTAATGAATGCCAATAAATCTCTCAGGCCCAAATATTTAACATTTGAAAGCATGGCATTTCATTCTTTCCGACAGTAAATTGTTCTTTGATATTTTAAGTTAAATTTAAATTTTGGATTTTTTCTTTTCTTTTAATCTCGGTTTTCTTTTTAAATCAAACCTTTCTATCCTGTTCTTTATTTTCCTGTACCTGATTTGACTCTAATCCAACCTCCTTCTCCATGATTCCTCTATTTATTTCTCAATCCTTAATTCCCATTAGTTAAGAAGATAGGATATCAGTCCCACTATTGGCAGAGGTACCAGATGCCCCATTGCCCTTACCATGCTCTTATCAGTTGCACTCCCATTAAGTTACAGCACAAAAACTTTGAGCCGTAGGTAAATGAGAGTCAAACCAATGCAGTTCGCTCTGAGAAGCTGCACTCTCGAAATATCTGGCCCAAATTGAATTTTTTTAAAAACTTGTTCATGGGATGTGGGCATTATTGACTAGGCCAGCATTTATTGCCCATCCCTAACTGCCCTTGAAGATGGTGATGAGGTGACTTATTGAATGCCTGCAGTCCATGTAATTTATGTACACCCACAATGCTGTTAGGGAGTGCCAGGATTTTAACCCAGTGACTGTGAAGGAATGGCAATATAGTTCTAAATCAGGAAGGTATGCGACTTCGAGAGGAACTTGCAGGTTGTGGTGTTCTCATGCATCTGCTGCCCTTGTCCATCAAGAGTGTAGCGATCCCGGGTATGGAAGATGCTGTCAAAGTATCCTTGGTGAGTTGCTGCAGTACATCTTGTTGACAGTACACACTGTTGCCACCATGCGTAAGTGGTGGAGGGAGTGAAAGTTTATTATGGTGGATGGGGTGGCAATCAAACAGGCTGCTTTGTCCTGGATGGTGTTGAACTTCTTGAGTGATGCTGGAGCTGCACTCATCCAGACAAGTGGAGACAATTCCGTCACACTCTTGATTTAGGTGGGGGATAGGCTTAGGGGAGTCTGGAGGTAGTTACTCTGCAGATTACCCAGCCTTTAACTTGCTCCTGTCGTCACAGTATTTATATGGCTGGTCCCACTTCTTGTCAATGGTAGCTTCCAGAATGTTAATAGTGGGGGATTTAGGATGCTAATGTCATTGAATGTCAAGGGGAGATAGTTGGATTCTCTCTTGTTGGAAGTAATCATTGTCTGGCACTTATGTGGCACAAATGTTACTACAATGTCAGCCCAAGCGTGAATATGAATCATGTTGTTTCGGCAGCTACTGCAATGTTGTTATTCAGAGTAGCTACTGTCTGGAAGGAGCTGCTCATGTGAAACTTTGTTGTATGTTGGAACCCTGAGTCAGGTATACAAAAAGGGTTCCACAGCACTTCCAGCGAAGGTACAGTGGCAGAGAGGTATTAATTCTGAACAAATTCTCCCCATTCTGTGATGGTTCTGAAACTACGCTTTTGATGGAGGCTCTTGGAAAAGCTGATTCCGCAAGGAATTCTTGAAAATCATGATGATTCCCTTTTAATTAGCAGCTGAATATCAAATGCATCTGTTCAACTGTTATTTTGAGGAATATAAAAATGTTAATGGCGGCACACAAATTGATGAGACAGGGATAACTGGAATGGCTAATTAGGGAATTGTGGAATCATGGATCTGTCAGTAAGTGTTTGATAGCAGATTGCATACATCTAGATTTGGATGCATGAGTGACAGGCTGCATTTTAGGTATTTACAGAAATATCAACAAATGGAATATTTCTATTATGGCTGCTAGTGATGTTACCTTGCAATTTGATCAGTTTAGAATCTCCTAAAATTGTTTAAGATAAAATTAAATAGATTGCACATTATTGCAATTAGAATCATATTGCAGAATGACACTCCTTTGTTTATCTGCCCATCGTGATGTGAAAGATCACTAGTTATTTTCCCCAAAACTGCTTGTCCATATTTAACCCACATGTCAGTACAATCTTTGAACATGGGCCTGCAACGTCTACCAGGTCATGCCCTGGCCCACATTACATCTTCAGCAAACATCCCGAACTGGGACTTGGCCAGTGGCTTGTAGGAAGGAGCAAAAATGCACCTGGAAATTTAGTGGTCCCTGTGTATATTGATTTTTGGATGAACAGTCGTCACCTGATTTTGCTGTCAAAATATTATTTGTTCTGATTATTTACTGAAAAAAAACACTGAAAACAATATAGAATGTTGAGGCCTGTGCACCATTTTGAATTTATAAGGCCTGCAAGAGCATAAAATGAGGTGACAGGGAGACTTAATTTGGCAAGAGCTGAAATTTTAATTTCTGATGGTGGAGTAAGGTTAGGGAGGAGTGTCAGAGGAATCCAAGTGAGATTGGAGGCTGTGGCCAGGGACATGGAGGAGTGAAGTGGGCAGGGCCTGGCATGCTTAGTACGGAGGAGGGGGTTAGTAGGAAGAATCAGTCAAGGTAAGAACATGAGAGGCCCACAGAGTGGAGTCAGTACTGTCCACATGTGGGTCCATCTCAGTCTTTATAGGGTTTTGAGTTTTCCTAGAACATTTCAATTATCCCCAGAGAATGATATCTGACAATGTCCTCAATAATGCACAAGTTCAGCCATATCCCACAGAGGGAGGACTGCAACATTGGACACTAAGATGGACATGAGTAAACACAAAAACCACAACATTGTTTCTTCCACAACGAAGAAATGTTTCTAATGCCCCTCACACCAATGTATACCAATCATAAGGAGTGCCAATCCATTCAGCTCACTGATTGAGCTAGTCTGAAAAAAAGGATGATGCACCCATTTGAGGGGAGGCGGTTCCACAGTGGTGTTGTCACTGGATTGATAATCCAGAGACCCAGAGTAATGCTCTGGGGACTGGTGTTCAAATCCCACCATGATAGATGGTGAAATTTGAATCTGTAAAAGTCATTGTCGATTGTTTTAAAAACCCATCTGATTCACTGATGTCCTTTAGGGAACAAAATCGGCTGTCCTTACCTGGTCTGGCCTATATGTGACTCCAGACCCACGGCAATGTGGTTGACTCTTAAAATGTCCTCTCAAGTGGCCTAACAAGTCACGCAGTTCAAGGGCAATGAGGGATAGGCAATACATGCTGGCCCAGTCAGCGCCACCCAGATCCCAGGAATGAATAAAAATAATCATAAAGTGAAATTAATGTAATGTAAAATATTTACAAATGAAATTTAAATTTGAAGAACATCCGTGCGACCTTTGCACTCTCAGTAAGCCTTATGTGATGGCAATAAAGTTGCGTGGAATGGTTATGGCCACAGTGATGAGCCTATGTGTCCATCCAGGAGACTGTCTATACTTGCTGCATTGTTAGCTGATGGTGGCGTTCACTACTTGAAAACCTTTCCCTGCTGTGTGATCACACATTTATTCCATGCACATCACCGGCACTTTAAATTTTCATTGTAATTGAGTGGGAACCAGCAAAGAGTAAAACAGTGGAAATGGGGCTCTTCCTGTTCCACCATCAGGAACAATGAGTCCCGGGTAAAATTCCACACCAAGACATTCTGTGGAATACCTAAATTCTTGTGTTTATGGTCATTCAAGTCTAAATCTGGTGGCACTGATACTCCCATTGAAAAACAGATTCCCATACCTGCACACCTTGGTTTCAAGCTCATGCTTCAGTGTACAATGATATATGTAAGAATACAGTGAATATCTTTTGCTATAGTTACAACTAAGACAATTCACCATGTTAAATCTATCCAAAAGAGCCGGCAACCATTGCATTTGACAAAAATATTGGCCGAATTCTCCGGACATTCACAAACCACCATTGCTGCTAGCAAGAATGGATAATTTGGCACTTAGCGAAACCTCGGTTCACTGCAGCCAGACGGGAGAACCCCTGGCATTGGGCAAAATACTGCGGATGCTGGAATCTGAAACAAAAACAGAAAATGCTGGAAAATCTCAACAGGTCTGACAGCATCTGTGGGGAGAGGATAGAGCCAATGTTTCAAGTCTGGATGACCCTTTGTCGGGAGAATCCCGGCTGCGAGCGAGGTCGGAGAATCCGGCCCATTATTTTTGTGTTCTGTTATTTTTAACCCCTCTCCATTCCATTACACCGATCGTTGAACTTGCCTGCTTCCAGTTTATAGATGGTCACTACATCTGCCTTCCACAGACCTGAATTACCTGGGACCTTTTGTGCAAAGTAGGATTTCCACCCCAGTGCTGAGGAAGTTATGGCTGTACGTTTACAAAACGTAAGGAAATTCAGGGCCTATGACTTTTTAACTGCAGTTTCAGATCCAGAATTCATTTTGCATCAAAATATATTGGACTGGATAAATTAGTGTATCACATAAGCTCGTCAGTCTTCCACTAACTTGATTGTTGCTTTACATGATTAAGTACAATACACAGCTCAGGACTCAACTTTGCACCTTCTTTAATTATAAAGAATTTGCTGCCAGGTTAGTTCAGTTCTGATGAAAGATCATTGATCTATGTGTTGCTATTTGGTTCTCTCTCCACAGATGCTGACTGGCCTGCTGCATGATTCCAGCATATCCTGTGTTTTATTCAATATCTTCATCATCAATATTGGCAGCATTTACACAAAGTGTATTTGTAACCAGCAACTTTAACAACTTACATTAAGTACATAATTAGCCCATGTGACAGTGAGAAACTGCTATTTTGGAGATACCAAGTACGGGGGAATTGGATTTTCACAGGTGCCCCTGAATTTCCATTGCTAATTCAGACGTATATCCACAGAAACCTGGAGAAATTCAACCCAGTGGTATTTTGAAGATAGGCAGCCCATCAAAAAAAACAAAAGGTGTATATATCTGATGCGCTATCAATAAGGCGAAAGACTACCGATATGCCAATATAAGTGTAGGCTATTATTCACAACAGAATCAGGAGCAGATCCCAACAATTAACTGACCTGGACTGAACAAGGGGGAGGAGACAGCCACCTTTATACTCGGTGCTGAGGGGAGGAACCAAACTGGAAGGGGATGTGTCCAGGTATGACAAACACACACAACGGTGGTCCATATAGGACAAAGGCACAACTGAGGTCCACCACATTCACCCCTTCCTTTTAAAAAAACAACACGGGGGTGAAGCGGAAACAATATCACAAGTCCAGACGAACCGGTGGCTTGATCCGTCGTCGCGATCGTCGTAGTGCAGGTCGCAGAGTCGTCCGAGCAGGGAACGATGTCGGCCCAGGCTCCGTACAGTGAGCGTCGAGAGAAGGCGCTGGGTGGTGTGAAGCGGACCGATCCGTCGTCCCGTCCAGTCGTCGGGTACTGCGTGGCGACGGCTCCGGCGACTCAAGCGAGCTGTACACAGGGGCGAGAGGAATGAGCAGTGGCCCTGGTGGCGTATGGGGAACAGTGGGAACCGAAGCTGGGGGGTGGGGGGCCGCAACAGGCTCTGGGCGCACTACATTGGGGACAGGGACTGAGGGAGGAAGAGGCGCAGCAGTCTCCGAATGGACGACACCAGGGACCGTGGGGCGGAAGGACGTGGTGACCTCCGGGGCACCCGCGGGTGCCAAGTCACGGACAGAAACCGTGTCCTCCCGCCCATCAGGGTACGCTACATAAGCATATTGGGGATTAGCATGGAGCAGTTGGACCTCCTCGACCAAGGGATCTGCCTTATGGGTCCGGACATGCTTCCGAAGCAGGACGGGTCCCGGGGACATCAGCCAATCCGGGAGCGAAGTACCCGAGGAGGACTTCCTGGGAAACGCAAACATCCGCTCGTGAGGGGTCGTATTGGTCACTGTGCACAAGAGTGACCTAATGGAATGTAATGCGTCCGGAAGGACGTCTTGCCAACGGCTGACTGGAAGGCCCCTAGACCGTAACGCTAATAGAACGGCCTTCCAGACGGTTGTGTTCTCCCGCTCTACTTGACCATTGCCCCTGGGGTTATAGCTAGTGGTGCGGCTGGAGGCAACGCCTTTGGCGAGCAGGTACTGCCTCAGCTCGTCACTCATGAAAGAGGACCCACGGTCGCTATGAATATAGGCTGGGAAGCCGAACAGGGTGAAGAGCTTGTTCAGGGTCTGAATCACTGTAGCCGTGGTCATGTCCGAGCAGGGGAAGGCAAAAGGGAAACGTGAGTATTCGTCAATGATATTCAGGAAATAAACATTGCGGTTAGAGGAGGGGAGGGGGCCTTTAAAATCAACACTAAGGCGCTCGAATGCGCGAGTGGCCTTTACAAGGTGCGCCCTACCTGGCCGGTAGAACTGCGGTTTGCACTCAGCGCAGACCCTGCATTGCCTGGTAATCGTCCGGACTTCCTCAAGGGAGAAGGGCAGGTTACGGGACTTGACAAAATGGAAAAATCTGGTGACACCCGGGTGACAGAGGTCGTTATGGAGGGACTGTAGCTGGTCTAGTTGGGCACTCGCACATGATCCACGGGACAGGGCGTCTGGGGGCTCATTGAGCTTCCCGGGCCGGTACATGATGTCATATCTGTAGGTGGAGAGCTCAATCCTCCACCGCAAGATCTTGTCATTCTTAATCTTGCCCTTTTGCCTGGTGTTAAACAGGAAGGCAACTGACCGCTGGTCCGTAATTAAGGTGAATCGTTGGCCCGCGAGATAATGGCGCCAGTGCCGGACGGCTTCCACGATGGCCTGGGCCTCCTTCTCGACCGAGGAGTGTCGAATCTCAGGGCCTTGTAAGGTCCGGGAAAAGGCCACCGGACGGCCCCTCTGGTTAAGGGTGGCAGCTAGGGCAAAGTCAGACACATCACTTTCCACTTGGAATGGGATGGATTCGTCCACAGCGTGCATCGCGGCCTTCGTGATGTCCGCTTTGATGTCATCGAAGGCCCGACAGGCCTCCTCCGCCAGGGGAAAAGAGGTCGATTTTAGGAGCGGATGGGCTTTATCTGCGTAACGGGGAACGCACTGGGCATAATAGGAGAAGAAGCCCAGGCATCTCCTCAGTGCTTTGAGGGTAGTAGGGAGGGGAAGCTGCATAAAGGGACGCATATGGGCTGGGTCGGGGCCAAGGACACCATTTTCTATCACGTACCCAAGGATGGCGAGGCGGCGTGTCCGGAAAACACACTTCGCCTCATTGTATGTGAGGTTCAGGAGAGTGGCCGTACGAAGGAATTTTTGTAGGTTGGCATCATGGTCCTGCAGGTCATGGCCGCAGATGGTGACGTTATCCAGATACGGGAAAGTGGCCCGTAGTCCGTGCTGGTCCACCATTTGATCCATGGCCCGTTGGAAGACTGAGACCCCATTGGTGACATCAAAGGGGACTCGGAGGAACTGGTAGAGGTGGCCATCCGCCTCAAAGGCAGTGTATGGGCGATCCTCCGAGCGGATAGGGAGCTGGTGGTAAGCCGATTTCAAATCGATCGTTGAAAAAACCCTATAGTGCGCGATGCGGTTGACTATGTCCGCGATACGGGGAAGAGGATATGCATCTAGTTGGGTATACCTGTTTATGGTCTGGCTGTAGTCAATCACCATGCGGTGTTTCTCCCCCGATTTAACTACGACCACTTGCGCCCTCCAGGGGCTGGTGCTGGCCTGGATAATCCCTTCCTGGAGCAAACGTTGTACCTCGGACCGAATGAAGGCCCGGTCATCCGCACTATAGCGCCTACTCTTGGTGGCTATAGGTCTACAATCCGGGGTGAGGTTATCAAATAACGGGGGGGGGTGATCTTGAGGGTCGAGAGACTGCAGGTGGTGCGCGAGGGGCGCTGCCGTGACGGCGCCTTGCAGACGAAGAGCGGGGGATAAGGGCCATCGTACTGCAGGAAGACGCTTCTATGATGGCTGAGGAAATCTAACCCCAGCAGTACAGCTGCGCAGAGTCGCGGCAGCACGAGGAGCCGCAAACGCTCGTAGACTGTGCCCTGTACCGTCAGCGTCACCAAGCAGCACCCGAGGACCTCCACTGAGTGAGAATTCGAGGCCATGGAGATGGTCTGGCTCCAGGGTCGCACGGGAAGGGCATATTGACGCACTGTGCGAGGGTGTATAAAACTTTCCGTGCTCCCACAGTCAAACAGGCAATTTTCTGCATAACCATTTACCTTGATCTCCATTATGGACTTGGAGAGTTGATGTGGCTGCGACTGGTCCAAGCAAATCGATGCCACTGTTGAATTAAAGAAGAATCCATCTTCGTCGCCGTCTGATGACGTCACGGATGAAGCTTCCTGCTCAGCTTGCCTTGATGCCAGTCTCAAAGATGGCGACTCCCGCACTTCCGGTGACCGCATCAAAGATGGCGACTCCCGCACTTCCGGTGACCGCATCAAAGATGGCGATTCGCGCGCAGCCGCCGCCTGCATCAAAGATGGCCGCGCCCTCGGAGCACACATGGCTCCACGAGTCTTCAGAAGCGGCTTTGCTCGGCAGACTTTAACAAAGTGGCCTAGCTTACCGCATCCGGAGCAAATCGCGTCCTTTGCCGGGCAGTGACGCCGAGGGTGCTTAGGGAGGCCACAAAAGTAACATTTGGGCCCTGCTGGAGCAGCCGTCGCAGTGGAGCCGTCGGTGGAACGGGATCCAAGGTAAGACCCGAGATTATGGGAGGCTGCTTCTAACGTTTCAGCCATCGTGGCCGTTTTCCGGAGGCCTAGGTCATCTTGTTCCAGCAGACGCTGCTGGATGTATGTAGACTCAATGCCCGCAACGTAGGCGTCGCGGATCAGATCCTCCGTGTTCTGAGCTGCTGAAACAGCCTTACAGTCGCATGCTCGGGTGAGGACTCGCAGGGCGCGCAGAAATTGGGCGCACGATTCTCCTGGCTGCTGTTTGCGGGTAGTTAGGAGGTGTCTGGCGTAAACCACGTTAGGGCTCTTTCAGAACTGCCCTTTTAGGAGCTCGATAGCGTCCGCGTAAGTAGCAGCGTCCTGGAAGATTCCATAGACAGTTTCGCTTACCCGGGCGCGGAGCACGTGGAGTTTAGCAGCGTCGGTGTCGATGGCCGTAGAGGTGTCGACGAATGCTTCGAAGCAGTCCAACCAATGATCAAATTTATCAGAGGCTCCAACCTCTTGAGGGTCTAATGCTAACTTGTCGGGTTTTAGAAACTGCTCCATACTAGTAACTGTTGTGAATAAAATTGATGCGCTATCAATAAGGCGAAAGACTACCGATATGCCAATATAAGTGTAGGCTATTATTCACAACAGAATCAGGAGCAGATCCCAACAATTAACCGACCTGGACTGAACAAGGGGGAGGAGACAGCCACCTTTATACTAGGTGCTGAGGGGAGGAACCAAACTGGAAGGGGATGTGTCCAGGTATGACAAACACACACAACGGTGGTCCATATAGGACAAAGGCACAACTGAGGTCCACCACAATATCCTTCCTTCTTCTGCTCAGAATGATAATGATTGAATTTATAGAATCTTTAACGATCCTTCACGCATTGGGGATTATGGCACACACAATCTCCTTTTTAACAGTTGGGGGTCAGTGACCCAAACACACTCAAGTTACATTCTAGAGACTGATGCCTGGATATTACCTCAAAGAAGTTCAGTTACTCAAAGCGAGGCAAGTTTTCAGTCATATCTCTAAAATATTTGTGTAACAGAAGCAACGTTACTCAGAGATACATAGAGACAGATGGATCAGACAGCTTTGTCACGAATCTTTCCAGACTTCAATTCACAGATGAATACTGTAAGGGACATCAAACAAGATTTATGAATTCTTGCTGTGAAAAGAACCATGCTCGATGCAGGACATGGTCCATCAAGTTCCATGGTCGTGCACTAACTACCATTAGCTTTTGAAGACCCAAGAATTCAGCACATGTATCAAAGACAAAAAAAAACACAAAGGGGCAGAATTCTTTCAGCCATAAAATGCCAATCAACTGCATTTGATTTTATGTTCAGATATATGATTTTCAAGACATAGAAGTGAAAAATTATGCCTATTGTATTTTAAGAATCATATTATGCAATAGATTCCAAGGCAGCTTTCAGGTTGTCAGAGAAATAATGTTAAACAAATCTGAATTTTCCATCAGAATTCATGTATAACTTGGAGTCAGGTTCATTTGGACATCTTGCGTTAAAAAAATGCAATATTGTACCTGTGCAGTACATTAAGTCATTTAATTTAGCAAAGTGGGTTACATTATTTTTGATCATGCATTATTCTGAAAGTTCAATGTGTAGAGGATATATCATGAAGCCCCATCTGATATAACTTCTACCCAACGCCAATATTTTATGTTTATATCATTCTCTCAATTTTTGGGCTATTGCATGGATATTCTCATAGGTTTCTCATCATTGGTTGTTCCTGTAAGTGGGTCCATGCTCCTTACAGTCCAGAATGCATTTTCCACTGTCTAATATTCTGGAGAAAGCAGGAGGATATTGGTCAAAGAAATGGGATTGAAGGAGGTGAGTCGGGGCTGGAGAAGCAGATATGTGAAGGGAGGGAATTTCAATGCATCGCACCTAGTTTAGAGGTATAACTGCTCCTGATATGGCAAAGGGATTGGAGTGGGTAAGGATTATACAAGAGTAAGATCAGTGCTGTAAAAGTTTTGGTTACATGAAATTGTGACACAATGGTTTGCACTGCTGCCTCACAGTGCCAGGGATCCAGGTTCGATTCCGGTCTTAGGGAACTGTGTGGAATTTGCACGCTCTCCCAGTGTCTGCGTAGGTTTCCTCCGGGTGCTCCACATTCCTCCCACAATCCAAAGATGTGCAGGTTAGGTGGATTGGCCATGCTAAATTGCCCCTTAGTGTTCAAAAATGTATATAGGTTAGGTGGCTTAACTGTGGTAAATGCACAGGGTTATGGGGATAGGGTGGAGAGGAGGGTTAGATAGAAGACAGATACGAAAAGGAATTTTATCTCTCAAAGGATAGTGAATGCGTGGAATTCTTTACCACAGAGGGCATGGCATTTTCTGATTAAGAGGGATTTGTTTCCAAAAGGAAATGGACCAAAATGATTGAAAGAATAATTGACAAACTTACATTAAGTGACAATCAAACACAAGGATGCAAAGACGCAACCCTGGAGTCTACTGTGTTATGAAGTTGCTTTTGCTGGTTGATTTACATTTCCCTAGTTCTTTTTGAGCATGTTCAGGACATTTTAAGCAGGAGCTAGCACGGATGGCACTGGAAGTGGCTTTCTTTTATCATTCTGCCAAACAGATGGGATGCTGTTCACACATCAAATGGTTTTTATTTCTTTCTTTTGTTGACTTCAGCCAGCCGCTCATGAAGCAGGAAGCCAATGCACTTTGAACACAGTTTTAACAATGCTGTTTTTCTGGATACATCTGCTGGATTGCACAGGAAACAGGACATTATGGTGGAGAAATTGAGAAGCAATCTTGGGCAAGTTCGGGTACCTTGGGTGATGGAAAGCATTTAATTAAGGAGTCAAGTAGTGGACATTTCTACTGCTGGTTTGGGTGTGTTTACTATAATTGATGATTTGCTGTACATTAGCATTAATAAATCTTCTCAACTTTGTTCTTTTTTCTGTAGAATTTGGTGTACATCACATACATAACACTCACTGTTCATGAAATCTGTTTGAAAATTTTCCTTACAGTGCCTTCTCTTTTCTTGTCAGTGTACCTCACTATGTTCCATTTCTGTAGCCATGTATTATGCAGCCTCAGAGTCACAATGCACAGACACAGTCAGTACTTCAAAGCAGTCCAGTGGGAGCAGATCTTACACTTCAATTGTTTTTAAAGAAGAATTTTATTTTTAGACCTCTAGGGAAGTCAGACACTCATCCATGGTTAGATTTCCGCAGAATCAAATGCATCTCCCCTTCCCCACTCTCTGCACGATCTGCAAATTATTAATAATCTAGTGCGTAGGAAAGTTTGGAATGGGAAATGCCAATGAAGCCAAAATTCTGCAGCAGCCATTATGTGTGCAATCTTCCACCCACATTTGCCTGTATCTCTTGCTCGTGAGGGGAATTGAAATTTGACAGATGAGTGTGTGCCATGAGTCAGGCATGGGGGACGGAATTCGTTAGAATAATTGCTGCTGTAGATGTGGGCTTGTGGTACAGACTGAGCAAGTTCAAAACCCTTAAGAACAAACTATTACGCATGAGGTCTGATATAAAGGCTAATACAAGACCATGAGATTAGTGGAAGTAAACTACTGGAACTGTTTGTTAATACGTCTATCCTTTAGTACAGTCAGCACAAGACTGGCTAGGCAAGCTTCACCTAGGGTGGAGCTTGAGTCTCGGATCACTTGACCCGTTCTCTTAAAGGGGCATGCCCCAACATACATAACACTCCTCCCCTTACTTCAAAACCCCCATATAACATATTTTTATTCATAATATATTTTTAACACAATTATATAAATACACAATTCAATGTGAATGGCAATATCAACATCCATTTAAAAATATGCATAGACATAATGGGTGGAATGATATGGCCGCGCTCATCCAGAAACTGTAAATCCTGCCCGAGGTCAACAGACCTTCCCATGCTCCGCCCCTCGCCTGCTCTGATTCCCGTGGTGGGTGGGCCGGTAAAATTCCAGCCCATCAGTCTATCTGGAGGACGATGGTTCCTGGACCACAGTCTCGTTGCCACCGCGCACTTCTCGGGTGTTCTTCCCTGCATTTCCAGAAGCACTCGAGCTTCCTCTCTTGCCTGGATACTGTCATCAACAGCTTCTGTCAATGTTTCCTCTGGTCAGGTCTCCCTCCATTTTAGGAGCACAAGACTCAGTTGGTTACTGAAGCTGCTCTTGCAACAATTTCAGATCGGGGAGGGCTTCCCCGCTTTGATGTGAAGTGGCCACCAGCTGATCCGTGTGAATCCTCCAGACCCATTCATCCTGGGTCTGAACAGTGTAAAACACTGGCCTCGTCTGGGCCACCACTGTTGCAGGAACACATTTTTCCCCTGCCATGTAGTTCCTTGCCAACACAGTTTTTTTGCTGCCTAAACATCTTTGACTTTCTCTCTCTTTGGGCCATCTGCCCTTCTTGGTTCTTGTTACCGCTTCTTGTGTCTCCTCTGGGTTTTGATACAGAAGGTTCTGCCACACAGAAGGTTAATATGCAAGATAAGGTCTCATGGAGTTGGGTGTAATCTATTCGCATGGATGGAGGATGAGTTGACAGATAGGAAGCAGAGAGTAGGGATAGATTTTCAAGTTGGCAGCTTGTACCTGATAGAGTGCCACAAGGATCAATGCTGTGACCCCAGCTATTTTCAATCTGTACTAATGACTTAGGTGAAGAGATCAAATCACTGACTGTGGCTGACAATGCAAACCTTGGGGGAATGTAAGCTGTGAGGAGGACAGAAAAAAGCAGCAAAAGAGGTTAAGTAAGCAGTCAGTAATGTGGTAAACCACTGTTAGCTTATTACCTGTATATGTGACATGCCTGGACACATCCCTGCCGGCCCTACCCGAGACTCCTCCCCCTCCCTGGTCCAGGTATAAAGTCGACTGCTCCCCACCCCCCTGCCTCAGTCTGGACCAGTTCATCGGCATGGGTGTGCTCCAAGTCTTTTGCTAATAAAAGCCTATTTGTTCTTGCATACAAACTAGTCTTTGCTCGATTGATGGTGCATCAATTTTATTAGCAAAAGTTTTGGGATGGAGCAGATACTAAAACCCCACAAACTCGAACTTCAAAGCAGTCCAGTGGGAGCAGATCTTACACTTCAATTGTTTTTAAAGAAGAATTTTATTTTTAGACCTCTAGGAAAGTCAGACACTCATCCACGGTTAGATTTCCGCAGAATCAAATGCATCTCCCCTTCCCCACCCTCAAGCTGTAGGAGTCTCTAACAGCTTCGATCACTGGCTGCGTTGTTTCCAAACTTTCCTCACCTCCTCCTCCGTCGTCCGGACCGAAACCGACAAGCTACAAGTGCTCCACGCCCGGGTAAGCGCTCAAGTATTCTCGATGATTAGAGACGCTGAAACTTATAAGGATGCGATTGAACTTTTAAAAGGTCAGTACAACAAACAGTCTAATGAAATCTACGCCAGACATCATCTGGCTACTCGCAGACAACAGCCAGGACAATCGGGTGATCAATTCCTGCGTGCGGTGCGAGCACTTGGCAGGGCCTGCAACTGCAAGACCGTAACAGCCGCCCAAAACACTGAGGACTTAATCAGAGATGCCTATGTCACAGGTATCAGGTCAAACTATATATCCGACAACGACTGCTGGAACAGGGTGGGCTGGATCTACAAAAGACTGGCGCTTGCCGACTCGTTAGAGGTGACCTTCCGTAATCTCGGGGCCTACAGCCCCGACCACGGGTGCGCATCGTGGACACCGCGGCCGCCGCCACCTCTATACTCGGGAGGGCCACAGGCCTATGCTATGCCACGTCCCACCAATGACCCAACCGCTGTGGCAGTCTCTGGAGGCCCGAAGTACTACTTCTACGGCCTGGGGAAGCATCCCCGACAACGCTGCCTGGCGAAGGATGCGATCTGCACCGGGTGTGGAAAGAAGGGCCATTACGTGAAGGTATGCAGAGCGAAATCGACCTCCAAGCCCAGTAGCGCCGCATGCGACCCGCGGGGGCTGCCATCTTGGGCGCCGGTAGCCGCGTGTGAGCCATGCGGGCCACCATCTTGGATGCCATCAGCTACATGGGGGCCGTGTGGGCTGCCATCTTGGACGCCATCAGCCGCGTGTGGGCCATGCGGGCCACCATCTTGGACGCCGTCAGCCATGTGCGACTACTCGCAAAATCTAACGGTGGCTTCGATTACGCTGGACCAATCCAGGCCTCACCAACTCGCCAGGTCCATGATGGACATCGAGGTAAACGGTCGCATTACAAACTGTTTGTTTGATTGTGGGAGTACGGAGAGCTTTATTCACCCTAACACAGTGAGTCGCTACGCCCTTTCAGTACTGCCAGTGAAGCAAACGATCTCCATGGCTTCAAAGTCCCACTCGGTGAATGTCCTCGGGTACTGCGTGGTGACCCTGACTGTACGGGGCACAGTGTACAAAAATTTCAGGCTCCTCGTGCTACCACAACTCTGCGCTGCGATACTCCTGGGGCTAGATTTCCTGAGTCACCTTCAGAGCGTCACCATGGAGTATAATGGGCCTTTCCCCCGCTCTCTGTTTGCAATCAGTTCTTAGATCGCCCACCGCGCACCACCTGCAGCCTCTCGACACTTAAAGCCACCCCTCCCTCACTGTTTGAAAATCTCACCCCCGATTGCAAGCCCATCGCCACCAAGAGCAGACGGTACAGTGCTGGAGACAGAGCTTTTATCAGGTCTGAAGTGCAACGACTTCTAGGGGAGGGGATCATTGAGGCCAGTACCAGCCCCTGGAGAGCCCAAGTAGTAGTTGTTAAAACTGGGGAGAAACATTGCATGGTAATTGACTACAGTCAGACCATTAACCGATACATGCAGCTGGACGTGTACCCCCTTCCCCGCATATCTGACATGGTTAATCAGATTGCGCAATATCGGGTGTTCTCCACCATTGACTTAAAATCTGCATACCACCAGCTCCCTATCCGCCCGGAGGACCGCCAATATACTGCCTTCGAGGCGGATGGCCGCCTCTATCACTTCCTTAGGGTCCCCTTCGGCATCACCAACGGGGTCTCGGTTTTCCAGCGTGAGATGGGCCAAATAGTTGACCAGAACGGGCTACGGGCCACCTTCCCGTACCTGTGTAAGGGACTGAGAAAAATGGGGATTCACGGGGAAGACATTTACAAGTGTTTTTTTTTGTCCCTTGTGGGTTTCAGTGTCCTGTTTGCTGAACAGGATGCTGTTTGTTGAGTGATGTGGGCTGGGCCAATCGGATTGTTCTGGGGGCGAGAAGAAAAAAAAGGCGCCAGGATGTGAAGCAGCTGCGGAGTGTGCAGGGAGTGTGGGGAGAGAGAGATAGCCACGTTTTGAAGAGGAGCTTTTCCCAGGCAGTGAGAATTCAGTTTGGAGTGAGAGGCAGCCAGGCGTTCTCCTGCCTGTTCTTTTCATTACTGCCGAGGAGGACAGCCTTCAGGGCACTGGACCTACGTTGCTGCACGGATAACTCGAGGCACCTCTGCCTCCTGCGGCATCATCTTCCACACGTGTGTCTCTTCTGGACTGTGTGTGTTGTGAGTAACTGGTGGAGACTATACAATCCAACTGGAACAGTATCTACAAGTGTGTTACTGAGGACGAGGTTCCCCATGTGTGCACCAACGGATGGGCCCCAACGGTTATAGATCAGAGCTCTTGGTGATGTTTTGAACATTTGTTTTTAGGGTTGAAACTGTTTGGTGGGAAGATCTTCGGTTTGGGATTCTTTACCTGTTGTCTGTCTGTTAATTATATTTGTTATTAAATTTATTTTTGTTATTCCAATTACAGTACGGACATTTATGGGTAAACAGGAAATTAGCCAAATCAACATCAACCGCTAGAAATTCGGGATCCTGCTGATTGAATATTTAAAGAGTAGCCCCATATAGTGGTCAGCAGGGAGTCACACCTGGATAACGTCACCATCTGCGGCCATGATCAGCAGGACCACGACACCAACCTCCACAAATTCCTCCACACCGTCACACTCCTAAATCTGACCTATAATAAGGAGAAGTGCATATTCCGCACACACCGCCTCGCCATCCTTGGTTGTGTTGTGGAAAACGGGGTCATCGGTCCCCATCCCGACCGCATGCGTCCCCTGCTGGAACTCCCCCTCCCCATCAGCCTCAAAGCACTGAGGAAATGCCTGGGCTTCTTCTTGTATTACGCCCAGTGGGTCCCCAATTATGCGGATAAAGCCCATCCGCTCATCAAATCCACCTCTTTTCCCCTGACGGCAGAGGCCTGCCTGGCCTTTGACCGCATCAAAGCAGACATCACGGAGGCCACGATGCACGCTGTAGACGAATCCATCCCGTTCCAGGTGGAGAGCGATGCGTCTGACTTCGCCCTAGCCGCCACCCTTAACCAGGCGGGCAGACCCGTGGCCTTCTTCTCACGAACCCTCCAAGGCCCTGAAATTCGACACTCCTCTGTTGAAAAGGAGGCCCAAGCCATAGTGGAAGCTGGACGGCACTGGCGCCACTACTTAGCTGATAAACGATTCACCCTACTCACGGACCAACGGTCAGTTGCATTAATGTTTAATAACACGCAGCGGGGCAAGATCAAAAACGATTAAATATTGAAGTGGAGAATCGAGCTCTCCACCTACAATTACAACATCTTATACCGGCCCGGGAAGCTCAATGAGCCCCCAGACGCCCTGTCCCAGGGAATATGTGCCAGCGCACAAATAGACCAATTGCAGTCTCTCCACAATGACCTCTGCCACCCGGGGGTCACCAGGTTTTTCATTTCATTAAAGCCCGTAACCTGCCCTACTCCATTGAGGAAGTCAGGTCTATAACCAGGCACTGCCAGGTCTGCGCAGAGTGCAAGCCGCACTTCTATTGGCCAGACAGAGCACACCTCATAAAAGCCACCTGCCCTTTCGAACGCCTAAGTGTCGACTTCAAAGGCCCCTCCCCTCCCCTCTTCTGACCGCAACATATACTTCAACGTCATTGACGATTATTCATGTTTCCCCTTCGCTATTCCCTGTCCGGATATGACCTCGGCCACGGTCGTCAGGGCCCTGCACAGCTTCTTCACCCTGTTCGGTTTCCCTAGCTATATCCATAGCGACCGGGGATCCTCCTTTATGAGTGATGAGCTGCGACAGTACCTGCTCTCCAAAGGCATAGCCTCGAGTAGGACCACCAGCTACAACCCCAGGGGGAACGGACAGGTAGAGAGGGAGAACGCAACAGTCTGGAAGGCCGTTTTAGCTCTGAGATCTAAAGGTCTTCCAGTCACTCGCTGGCAAGAGGTCCTCCCTGATGCACTACACTCGATTAGATCACTCCTTTGCACAGCTACCAATGCTACCCCTCATGAAAGAATGTTTGTTTTCCCCAGAAAGTCCTCCTTGGGGACCTCACTACTGTCGTGGCTGACGTCCCCAGGCCCTGTCCTGCTCCGGAAGCACGTGAGGACCCATAAGTCAGACCCCCTGGCCAAAAGGGTCCAACTCCTCCATGCCAACCCCCAATACGCCGATGTGCCGTACCCCGACAGACGGGAGGACACGGTCTCTATTTGAGACCTGGCATCCGCAGGTGCCCCAGGGACCACTACGACCCACAACCCCACACCCCCAACCCCCAACGTTGTCCATACAGCACCAGGGCCACAGCACGCTCCCCTAGCCCCCGTATACAGCACGCCTGAGCCCCAGGAGCCGCCACCATGCACCCGACAATCTGAAGGGACTACAGACGACTCAAGCGACTACCACCTGGCGTCTGAACCAACACCGCGGCCACCTGAACCGACACCACAACCGGCACTACAGCGGTCGCAGCGGCAGATCAAGCCCCCAGAGAGACTAAATTTGTAATTCTGTAAATATCGTTCCACCCACCTCACCCCCGCCGGACTCTTTTTTAAACAGGGGGTGAATGTGGTAAACCACTGTTAGCTTATTACCTGTATATGTGACATGCCTGGACACATCCCTGCCGGCCCTACCCGAGACTCCTCCCCCCCCCCCCCCCCCTGGTCCAGGTATAAAGGCGACTGCTCCCCACCCCCCCTGCCTCAGTCTGGACCAGTTCATCAGCATGGGTGTGCTCCAAGTCTTTTGCTAATAAAAGCCTATTTGTTCTTGCATACAAACTAGTCTTTGCTCGATTGATGGTGCATCAAATAGTATGGCAAATGGAGTATAAGATGTGGCAGTATATGGCTTTTTATTTTGGCACTAAGAAAAGGAGAACTTTTTTTAAAAAGCAAGAAACATTTAAATGTTGGAATACTAGGATCTCCTCGTATCAGGTATACAGAAAGTTATCAAGCAGATATAGCAGGGGAGACATGGCATGTTGGCCTTCCTTGCAAGAGGACTAGAGCACAAAAAGAGTTAAGTCTTGCTCCAATTATATAGCTTTTTGTGAGATCACATCTGCAGTACTGTGCCCAGATTTGATCTCCACATAAGGAGGGATTTTAAAAAAAATATTTTAAAGGATGTGGAATTCACTGGTTAGGCCAGCATTTATTGCCCATCCATAATTGCCCTTGCAAAGGTGGTGGTAAGCCACATTCTTGAACCACTACAGTCCAGGAGATGTAGGTCCAACCACAATGATGTCAGGAGGGTTTTTACCCAGTGACCCTTCTACACAGAGGTTGCAGGTTTGGGAGGTGCTATTGGAAATGCCTTGGTGAGTTGCTGCAGTGCATTTTCTCTCTGGTACACATTACTTCCAACTGTGCTTTGGTGACGGAGTGAGTGAATGTTTAAGGTGGTGGATAGGATGCCAATCAAGTCGACTGGTTTGTCCTGAATGGTGTTGTGCTTCTTGAGTGTTGTCGGGAGTTGTATTCATCCAGGCAAGTGGGAAATATTACAAAACATTCCTGACTTGTGCCTTGTAGATAGTGGACAGGTTTCAGGAAGCCAGGAAATGAATTATTCGCTGCAGACTTCCCAGCCTCTGTCCTGCTCTTGGAGCCAAAGTATTTATATGTCTAGTCTAGTTCAGTTTCTGGTCAACAATAACCCCAAGGATGTTGACAGTGGAAGGTTCAGCTATAATAATGCAAATTAAATTTGGAAAGGTGATGGTTAGATTCTCTCTTGTTGGAGAGGGTCATTGTTTGACATTTGTGTGACACAAACGTTTCATGCCACTTATTGACCCAAGTTCAAATGTTATGCAGGACTTGCTGCATATGGGCACGGATCCCTTCAGAATCGGAGGAGTTATGAATGGCTCTGAACATTGTGCAATCATCAGCAAACATACTCATTTCTGATCTTTTGGTGAGAGAAGGTCATGAATGAAACAGCTGAAGGTTGTTTGTCCCCTGACGCTACACTGGGGAAATGCTGCAGCTGTGTCTTGGGACTGAGAAGGTTGTCCTCCAATACCACAACCATCTTTCTTTTATGAGGCATAATTTCATCTAGTGGAGAGCTTTCCCCTGATATCCGTTGGCTTTTGCTAGGGCTCTCTGATGCTACACATGGTCAAATGCTGCCTTGGTGTAAATGACACTCTCACTTAACCGCTGGAGTTCAGCTCTTTTGTCATATTTGGTTCAAGGCTGTAAATGAGTATAGGAGTGGAGTAGGTGTGTGAAAGGCAGGATCGGAATAGCCCAGTGGAGATTCACAGTTGCACTGAGCTGGGGAAATTTTCAAGCGCAGCAGCAATCCAGCGTTCATTGCAACTTCTTGGAAGATCTAGGCCAATAATTATCTTCATTGGGAGGGAGGAAGAAGTGCTGGAGCACTTTGTGAATGGATACTTGACAGGTTGCAACATTGAGTCAATTTACTCCCACACTCGTCACATCTGTGATGGCTTTTGGGCAGGTGTCAGGGATGGGGAGGGAATATGTAGGCCACGGAAGCTAGACATTTATTGAAAAGCCCTAAGACTAACGCGGTATCTGTAAAGTACATGTACAGCAATTAGTATTAGGGATAACAGTGAACATTTTACAGTGATGCATTAGCCAGTGATGTTGACACACAATTGGAAAGCAAGTTAAAATAACTTTGTCAAGGTAGTGGTTAAAGAGTGGGGGGGGGGGGGTGGGGGGTGGGGGGGGGGGGTGGTGAGGGGCTTTTGATGTTTAGTTGCCAGTCATTAGCTTTTCTCCTTAATTGTGAAGCCTAGTGACTGCTTTGTCAAGTAAAGATGCTCACGCACAGCTCAAGATGATATTGTCTTACCACATAATGCATAACAGCTGCTTAGCTGTACACGTGTTCCTGGAGCTTTTCAAATCACTCTTATTTCCACTCCAGTCTCTAATTAAGAAATATACCACACAATAATTCACCACTGAAGTAAATCTCAAAGATCAGTCAGTAATTGTAGGATGATGGTTTGTTTTTTTCACGGGAATAGAACAATATATTCCTCACTTACAACAGCAGTGCCCACCATCTAATTATTATTTTCTGTGAATAAGAAAAGGGAATTTTCCATCAGAATCCTTCAATGATTTGAATGTGTTCCAGGTGAATCATGCTGGAGAGGAGCTGAATTAAATGCTGACTGCGGGACTGGAGATAAACACATGTGCTGTAAATGAATATACAGGATAAAAGTGATAACTAACTATTGTTAACTCTGAAGACAAGTGTTTAAACATTCAGATCCACCCATACTGACATTAATATTCAAGTATCACAGCAGCATCGTCCCACCACCACCCACACCCTGCCACCCAGGACCCACCTTTCATTCTCTTCCCAATTGTATCAAAGTCCAGTTGCTGTGATACTAGAATTATGGGCATATAATAGCATTCGCACATCTAAAAAGAAAAGTATGCTTGCTTTGCAAAAGAGGCAGAACAGTATTTGCAACCTTTTGTAGTAACTGTAGACAACTAATGTCTTTGTGAGGAGATGGAGGGACATAACAAAGAGAGACAGAGAAAGAGGAAAAAAGAAAGCGAGATAGAGAAACCGATCTTCATAATGGGAGACAGTGAAAGAAAAGCATAAAGAGAGAAAAGGACAAGGAAAGACGGATCGGAGGGAGGGAAAGAATCAGAACTTCATTCGTAAATAATGAATTTAATGTATATATGTATCACTCCAAGAAGCTAATGAACCAGGTTCCATAATGGAGGACATCCTTCACCATTGAACTTTGATTCTGTTATTTCACTCCAATCTCTAATTAAGGAAAATGTCAAACATTTGAAAAAAAAGATACATTGTTGAAAGAAATTTCAAAGCTTCATATAGTAAGTGCAACAGTCCTGCACTCTTAAAGTTTTGCTGACATGAGGCACAGAATGGACTTATGCTGCCAATTCTCTGACATGCTCCCTTTAAGGTTGCTTTCCGGCTGGGAACATGACATCGCTTAAATTACACTAACATTTTAACAGAGATTTCACCCATGATGCAGATATCAATCAGAAATGCTGAGCTGTATGATGGAAAAAATGTAATTGTTATTTCCCTTTAGTCTTTTGGTTTGTCTTCCTTTTCCTCACTATACACTGACTGTAATGACTGGTAGATAATTTATATCCAGTCCACTTGCAAAATTACTTTGTAATTACCTTCCAGAAGGAAGTGCAGCCATGCCTATCCCTGTAGGATAGAGCTTCCGTTCCCCTAGCTTTTAGATCAGCTATTTAATTGCAGAACACAGACAATGAGCCTAATGCTGGATTCAGGTGGACATCCTGGATGACACTATCCAATTTGACATTTGGTGCTCTTCCAAGTGTTGAGAGTGGACATGTTACACACATGCTGAACTCTTCAGTGTTTGTCCATTAGGAAAATGGGTGCTGCAACATCCCATTTTATTTTGTTTTTCAATTCATTTATGGGATGTGGATACTGGCAGGGCCAGCATTTAGTGTCCATTCCTAATTGCCCTTCAGAAGGTGGTGGTGAGCCACCTTCTTGAACCCCCATGTGGTGTATTTGCTCTCAGTGCTAGTGTGAGGCAATGAGTTCCAGGGTTTTGACCCAGCAACTATGCATGATGGTACATTTCCAAGTCAGGATAGTATGCGACTTGAAAGTTCCCATGCAACTGCTGCCCTTGTCTCTACTAGAAGTTGGCAGAGTTTGTGGGTTTGGAAGGTGCTGTTGAAGAAGCTTTGGTGAGTTGCTGCAGTGAAGCTTATAGATGGCAGACATTGTAACTGCAGTGGCAGAGGGGATTAATTTTCGAGGTGCGGAATAGGGTGCTGATCAATTGGGCTGCTTTGTTCTGCAAGGCATTGAGTTTATTGACTGATTGGGGCTGCATTCATCTAGCTGACTGGAAAGCATTGTTTCACACATTCCTGAATTGTGACTTGTAGATGGTGGAAAGGCTTTGGGGATTCAGAAGGTGAATTACTTGCTGCAGAGTTCTAAGCCTCTGACCTGCTCTTGTAGCCACATTAGTTATATGGTTGGTCCAATTAGGTTTCTGGTCTGATGTTGATGGGTGGGACATTCACCAGTGCTAATGATGTTGAATGTCAAGCAGAGGTAGTTTGTCTCCAAAGAGAGAGAGGGAGTCTGTCATTTCTTCTCATTTGTGTGGCTCAGATATTATTTGCCATGCCCAAGCCTAAATGTTGGTCAGGTCTTGCTGCATGAGGTCACGGACAGCTTTAGTATCTGAGGAATTATGAATTGTACAGAGCAGTGTGCAATCAGCAGCAAACATCTCACGTCGCACTTTACAATGGAGGGAAGGTCATTGTCAGTTGAAAATAGTTGGGCCTCGTTTACTAAGCTGAGGAACTCTTGGGGCTGAGATGATAGTTACCCGACAACCGAAACCATCTTTCACTGTTCTGTTCAGTTCTGTATTAGAATCATATGGACTCAGCACATTGGGCCTGATTTTACCATCAAGTTGCACCCGTTTTCGGGCACGGAAACTTGGTAAAGTCGGGCGTGAGGCGAATAGCACGATCTGTGCCCGCCTTTGCGCTGGTTCTCCCTTTACCAAGGCCCGAAAATGGCCATGATTGGGACCGCGCCAGAAACAGGCACAATGGTTATTTAAATGCATTTGCATGCATTTAAATTGACTTAATAGCACTTCCCCCTTTACCACCACGTTCGCCCATCCAGATTCGGCATGAAACAGACATGCTCTACAAAAGTCTGATTCGAAGGCTCCAGCTAGTGAGGAGGTAAGTGCTGAGCATCCGCAGCTCTCTGCTTGAGATCGGTTGTGTGTGTGTGTGTGGTGGGGGGGGGGGTCCACTGCAACTCTGCTTATGATGTGGAGATGCCGGCGTTGGACTGGAGTAAATGCAGTAAGAGTTTTAACAGCACCAGGTTAAAGTCCAACAGGTTTATTTGGTAGCAAATGCCATTAGCTTTTGGAGTGCTGCTCCTTCGTCAGATGGAGTGGATATCTGCTCTCAAACAGAGCAGATATCCACTCCATCTGACGAAGGAGCAGCGCTCCGAAAGCTAATGGCATTTGCTACCAAATAAACCTGTTGGACTTTAACCTGGTGCTGTTAAAACTCTTACTGACTCTGCTTATGGTCAGAGGGGGAAGGGGCAGTCTGCTGCTGCTCTGCCTGAGATTTGGGGGGGCAGCAATGGGTCTGGGTGGTGGGTGGGTGGGGGGATAAGGGGGTCAGTAATGTTGTGGGGTGGGGCAATGTCTGTGGGGGCCGGGGGAGGCATTATCTGGCCCAGGAGCAATGTGGTAGGGGAGCAGCATTCCATAATTTGTTTCTGCGCATGCGCAGTTGGGGGCGCCGATCGGAGCTGCAGGGTTTCGGGCGCATTAAGCCCCGCCCACAGGCTTGTGCAGCGCAATTCGGAATCGCTGATATTTTTGCAGGCAGAATGTGTATGGGGGCGCCTGAGAATGGGCCTAAAAGTCGGATCTGAAACACTCCCAGTTTCAAGTCCACCCTTGACTATGGTTTCCCCATGGTTCATGTCTCCTCTGATAAGTTTTGAATCACATCTACTAACAGAACTGCCCTGGCCCCATCAACATTGCAGGGGGTTTGAAACGTCCTCCCTTGTAATCTACCTGGCAAGGGTGGAAGATATGCATGCAAACTGGCTATCTACACCCAAATCCCATGCCAGAGGCATGAATAACAGCTGGAATCTCAGAATCGGGTTCCTCACTCCTTTTTTAAATACCTCTCAACTTGACCTGACTGTAGGACTGTTTGATAGTATGAACATACAAATTAGGAGCATCGGATTGTAACTTTTCCTCATAACAGATGTTAAGTTGACTGGCCTGTTGTTTCATGCTTTCTGCCTCCCTCTCTTTTCAATTATCTCTCTGACAACTTCTTTTAAGATCCTAGAATGAAGTCCATCATAAACCGAGGATTTGTCAGCCTCAGCTCCAGCAATTTGCCAAGTACCAGCTCCCTGGTCATTGTAATTTTCCTGAGTTCCTCCCTCTCAATTCCTGATTTACAGCTATTTCTGGGATGTATCTTGTATCCCCTATAGTAAAGACCGATGCAAAATATCGGTTCAATTCATCTGCCATATTTTATTCTCCATTATTAATTCCCCAGACTCACTTTCTATCAGACCAATGTTTGCTTTGTTAACACTTATTCCTCAAACAGCATCCCAAAACAGATTAGCTGGTCATTTATCTCATTGATGTCTACTTGTGATCTATCAATCGCTGTGTTTACTTACATAGGCACTTACATAGGGTATCTTCAATTCAAAAAAAATAATGAAGAGGCTTTTTTTTGCTTGGAGAATTCTAATTTCAGGAAATATATTAAATTAATACAAATCTTTTCCTCTTTGAAGTAACGACAATTGCAAAATTAGCTGTTTATACAAATCAAATTCATTACTGGCCTCTTTCAAACCAAACCTCAGTTCTCTTAGATTTGAACATTATTTCCCAAATAAATGATAGAGAAGTTTAAAGTCACTCAGATGTTACATCCAATGCCACATGAGAGAATATTCAGATTGAAGGCTCCACCATCTCTTGCTGAAAGCTGAACCCCAATTTGTCCACACTGCCAGGCTGCTGAGGAAAAAACAGGAAAATTCAATCCAAGCATGATCTTGACACAGGGCAGCATGGTGGCAGTGGTTAGCATGCTGCCTCACAGCTCCAGGGGCCTGGGTTCGATTCCTGGCTTGGGTCACTGTCTGTGTGGAGTTTGCACATTCTCCCCGTGTCTGTGTGGGTTTCCTCTAGGTGCTCTGGTTTCCTCTCAGTCCAAAGATGTGCAGGTTAGGTTGATGGCCATGCTAAATTGTCCCTTAGTGCAATAAATGCATAGGTTAAAGAGATTAGTGATGTAAATATGTGGGGTTTCGGGGATAGGGGCTGGGTGGGATTGTGGTTGGTGTAGACTCGATGGGCTGAATGACCTCCTTCTGCACTGTAGGGATTCTACGCTGTAATTTCAGGGCAGTGAAGGTTAAAATAAAAGAAACCCAAACTGAACACTCAATTTACACTGACTTTAAACAGTATAATCCCTGTGCTGACAAAAGTATACAAATGAGATTGGACTTGGCAAAATGAATGAGTTTCAGAAAGATATGGAGTCTTGGTTTACAGTACCAGAGAAACAGAGTACCTGTGGATTTGATCCATTTTTCTTGAAAGACTGTGTTAACAATTTCATGATCTATTTAACAATTATAATTGTTTAATTGGAGCTTAAAATGGAGAAACACTTCATTAATTCCAATTTCTCTTCTGTCTAAATAATCGCCTGCTAAAACATACAAAATGCTTAAGCTTGCTCATGTGCCCCTATCCATTTGAATCATTGTCTCGAAATACTTTTAACTCTTTTGAGGCCACTTGGCTTTCTTTTTGCAGCTGGTTTCTCCATGCTCCATTTAGGATTTGATGTTGTGTTTCAAAAACTTTAAATTTTACATTTGCATGAGGGCAGGATGTACGACTGCTGTCCGGCCCTCCATTATAATTCATCCGATTTGGAAGCAAGTGCCCATTATGTGACCCAGCAGACACACTCCCTTTATTATTTAGATTTCATGAGATTAACTTCTCCTCATTGTCCTCCCTCAAATATGATAGTACAGCACTTTATGAGAAACATATTCCACTTATTAACTTTGCTTTGATTCAATTCATTTTCAGATGGATTGGATGACTGTTTCTAGTCTTTGGTCATTTGGTTTATAATAAGTTGCTTTAATTCAGTTTCTTTCAGGACTTTTAAAAATCTTTTAAAATGCATTTTAATAATTGCTCATTAATTCTTGAAATTCTCAGCTGACTGCAACCTACAACAGGTAATTATTAATTCCACAGAGTTTTGCATTCCAATCTCACAAGGAAAATAATTTCTACCAAATCACAGATTATTCAACCTAGATTCAGTATATCTTCCTTCCTTCGGATTATTCTTTGCCTTAACCCAGTAATCAGGAGTGTATTTGGAAAAACTTTTATATGCGGTCGGTAACTATGGGCGGTGTCTTGTGGTGAGTTTGGTGGTAGGGGCATTTAATCAGGTGGGGAGTGATGAGGGGAGTCTTCACTGTCTTCCCACCTCAACCCCAGTTAAGTCCTTAGTGGGAAGGCCAGTGGACAGACTTTGCTTTCCACCAGTTGAAGCCCTTAAATGGATAATTAATGCCCATTTAAGGTCCTCCTCCCATCATGCCACTAGTATCAACCTAACAGTGACAGGGGGTTGCAATGTAGGGAATGCAGCAGGCAAACACACACTTGATTGTTTGTGGGCTCTCAGTGGAGGGCTGGGATTTGTCGTTGTAGTGAATCCGTGCCTGATGAAGGGACCCGGCATGACCCCCATCCCGTCATCCGCTTCCTGCTATCCTCATTTCTGACTTGGGATCCAGCAACGATCCTAAGCCTCAAGTGGCTGCCACACTGGCAGCAGCTGCCCCTCTGCCCATTGTTCCTGCTGTCAATAAAGCTGTCAGCCTGTGTCAGACCAGCAGCCCTCAATGGGTGGTACTTCCAACCCTGGGGTTCTTGTTCTCACGGGAAGGCCCACCGCTGGTCTAATAAATGCCTGAGTGGAACAAGATGTAACATCCTTAAAAGGTGATGTGGGGTACGCACTGGCTCTCCAGCTAGTTGTAGAAACCCCTACTACCTCTACAATATTCTGCCCTATATTGTTCCAATTTGACTGAAAGCTAAAAATGGAAGACAGAACAGTAGGGGAACTCGTTTTGAGGCTGAGTGGTCTTATTTTGTCCTTGACTTTTATGTTCTAACTACAGGTAGCCACTGAGGACAAGTTTCAAACTTTCCTATTAACCCAGGTATTTTATTGCAGCTGCTTCTAATGGATTGATAGCCTGCAGGGAAAACTTAAAAATTTCTTTATAGTTAGCCACTTAGTGAAGGTTACTTGCATTTGGGAGATGATCCACTGGGATGATGAAAAAAAAAGATTCTATGAAGTGTTGTAGCTTAAAGGACTATAAATGATTGAGTTTTTCACCCCAATTTCTTCAATACATGTTTCAAAAGTATAACCCATGCAATGAAACTTTTTACAACTCTAATGAAAAACACAGAGACAAACTTTCCTCTCTCTCAACACCAGCAAGCTAAAATGGGACATTGGGAATTTTGTTAGCATTTCCTGTCAGGAGTGATGTTGGGGGCACAATATGTTCACCTTGATATGGCTAGAGAATTGTCATGAAGCGCAATTGACAGGAATATGCTGTCCGACATAATTCTCATCATTTGTGCTTTCGCAAATCTGGGCAGTAGAAAACCTGTGTTGCTGATGTACATCATTCATGTAATATGCAGCAGGGGATGGAAGGGAGAATAGTCGATCTTGGGCTTATCTATTACATTACACTGTTCCAATTTTTAATAGTGTAGGGGCCAATTTTCCTAGCCTGAGTACATTTGGAGTTAGCGCCTATCCAAGCCTAGGATTGATTGCCAGTCTTTTCTGTCCTGGTCCATTTACATGCTTGAAATTGGCCTGATCTTTGCACAATCCAGCATCAGGAGATCATTTAAATGCAGCTGCTGTCCTTGCAGACATTCAGCTACCTTTTAAAACTCTAAAATCATCAGCGGGACCAGCTATTTTTAAACATCCTGGGGTGGTTTTGGAGGGAGGGGATCAAGAAGACAATTAAAATGTCAACTTACTTGCCTGTCTTTTTGAATGTAGCCTGTACCCAGGGTAACCTCAGAGTCTCCAGACAGTAAAGAGCTGGAGATAGTACATAGCCCAACAGGTTTATTTGGTAGCAAATACCATTGGCAGTCCAACGCCGACATCTCCACATCACGATAGTACATAGCGCCAGAGGTGGTCAGGATTGAGCTGTGCAGTGTGCTGGTTAGACCCACTTCAATAACTGTGAGCTGCTCCAGTTGTCAGAAATCATAGAACTGTTACTGCAGGAAAAGAGTCCAGTGGGCCCATTGGGTGCACACTTACTCTCCACAAAAACAACTCAGCTGGTCGCACTTCACCTTTTCACATAGACCTGTGATTATTTTCTCTTCACAAATGAATCTTTCTTGACCACGCTCCCAGACAGTGCTTTCCAGATCCTAACCACCTGCTGAATAAAAACAATTTTCCTCATGGTGTCTTTGGTTCTTTTGTCATTCACCTTACTCGGTGTCCTCTGGTTCTTGACTCTTCTGCCAATGGGAATAGTTTCTCCCTATCTAATCTGTTCAGACATCTCATGATTTTGAATGCTTCTATCAGATCTCCTCTTGACCTCCTCTCCTCTAAGGAGAACAGCCCCAGCTTCTCCAGTCTATCCTCAATTGAAATCTCTCATTCCTAGCACTATTCTTGTAAATATTTTCTGCATCCTCTGATACTTTCACATCCTTCCTAAAGTGCTGTGCCAATTGGGCACAATACTCAAGTTTTGGCCAAACCAGTGTGTTATATATTCAAAAAAATCACCATAGCTTCCGTGGTTTTGTGCTCCATGCCTCTATTCATAAAAACAAGGATGCTGTATGCCTTTATTAACATGCCCTTCCACCTATACCCCCAACCCGGTAACAATCACTCTAGCACTGGAGAGAGTGCAGAGAGGAAGCATAAGGTCTGAGTTATGTGCATGGATTGGAAACATTTGACTGTTTCCACCTGTATAGAAGACTTCTCAGAGGAGATCTTATAAAGATATTTAAAATAGTAAATACCAGACGAACAGTAAATCTGTAAAATTACTTCAAACTAAATTGTGGGAACGGGAGAAGTGGGCAGACGTTTTAATTGTTTAAGAAATAATTTAATGCAACAACAAAGGGAACTTTGAGGTCTCCCATTCGTATTGTCTTGTGGAATTTCGAATGCTTTATGGCAGTGGATCTCAACCAGGTGGCCCACAGCTGCCTCAGGGTCTGAAGGAATGTTTCAAGGTGTCCACTAAAAGCTAACAATGATCAATATTTTCCCCAGTGAGTTGGATTTGAGTGATTTACTGCAAGTTCCCACACCAACTCACTTACCGTTATTTCCCATTTGCGTTTTTAATAAAGTAGTGTCGATAAATCTGTTTAATGTTGCCTACTTCACTTCAATGTTTTTTGCCACAGACTTCTTCTGTAGCCTGCCTGCTCACGACTTTTCCCGTTGTGCTTCTACCTTCACTCTCAGCCACTCTTCCTCCTACTCTTGCTCTTGCCGACTCCCAGCTTCTGTTCTTACCTTTACCATTGGGATCTGTTCTCCAGCGGCTCCTGATTCTGGCTCCGCTGTTGTCAGGCTTTGTTTCTGAACTTGCACTGAAGTCCTGGGCTCCATCCACTGCCAGGAGTCAGTTTGTGCAGGTAATTCTGGGACTTCAGTTGCTACCTGCACTTACCAACCTCTGCCACTAGATGAAACCAGATTAATGTAAAAGTACTGTACTGAGGTAATACTGTAATTTATTAAAAACATAATTATGCTGTACTTTGTGTTTCTTTTTATATTTAGTGATGTATTTTACTTTACAAATTATTTCAGATAAAAATGCAGAGTGCTGTACAGGTATGATACAGTATTTCAACTTGTACATTGGCTTTTCTGGGTGGGAAATGTCCAAAGGAACCCGACTCCGGCTTTAACATGGATTCCTATGGGAAACAGCGATTCATTTAAAGTCATTTCACTTAGTCATTATTTTCAGGTATGCAGTCATAGCTTTAAGGGAGGATCTACTGCAAAAATTGTCTTCCTGCTTCTCCATCAAAATACAAAAGTTCTTGTGATTTCACAAAAATTGGAAAAGCAAGCAGAGTGCAGTGAGAAACATCAATGATCCACACAAGCAAAGTTTAGATTGTATTTTGAAAGATAGGATCAGTGAACCGTTTGGCACGTGGTTTTGTTTGGCTGAGACCATCGACATTTTCTGGTGGATGTGCAGCACATTGAATCCATCAGCTGTCTAGTCTCCGAGCGCGAAGGAGGCGGAAGGGAAATTCGTTGATGGAGAGCTCCTTTAAAACCTCATTTGCAAAGAAAATTCTATTAACTGAAATTAACCAACTGGTTTGTTGTTTTTTTGGAGGGTTTGGTAGTGGGGGGTGTTGGGTGTTTGCTCGCAGATAGAGCCCAAACTAGTTAAGATTCATGGTTGGTTGAGTTTGAAATAAATTAATGGGATTGTTAATTGGAGTTTAATCTGTCGACAGTTCACTTATTTTGATGTTCTGGGTCTCAATGTGTGGTGAAGGAATCTGATTTACCTCCCGCCCCTCTCTCATTACTTGATGATAACTACTCGCTTCTACCTAATCTTCCTTATCACATCCCACTGTCTCTCCTGATTTACAAATTGATGCATTTGGATTTCCTTTACAACTCCTTATCAATTCAGTAACTGAAATTGACCAATGGGTTTGACCACAATTATTTACAATATATATTAATGACTTGGACGATGGAAGTGAATGCCAAGTTTGTGGATGACACAAAAATAGGTAGGAAGGCAAGTGGTGAGGATGACACAAAAAGTCTACAGAAGGATAACGACAGGTTAGGTGAATGGGTGAAAATTTGTCAAATGGAAAATAATGCAGGAAAACGTGGTTATGCACTTTGGTAGGAAGGATAATGGAACTGAATATTATTTAAATGGAGAAAGATGACAGAAAGCTGCAGCACAGAGGGACTGGGAGTCCTTGTGCATAAATCACAAAAAGCTAGCAAGCAAGTTGAAAGGAAAATTGAACATTGGCTTTAATTTAAAAGGGAATGGAGTACAGAAATAGGGAAGTCTTGCTAAAACTATACGAAGCACTAGTTAGAGCATACCTGGAATACTGTGAACAGTTTTGGTCCCCTTATCTAAGGTAAGGATGCAGTCCAGAGAAAGTTCACTAGGTTGTCCCCTCCTAGCCCGCTATAACCCACATAAACCTCTTCACCCAATGTGGCTGCATAATGCATGTTCATGTAATCACACTTGCTATTAAGGGAAGAATGAAAGAAGGAATGATTTGAATTACATAGTACATTTCATGTCCACCAAACATCTCAACGCCCTGTACAATAAATCCAATGCTTTTTCATGTAGTCACTGTTACAATTTAGGAAATGTAGCAGTTAATTTGCACTCAGCAAACTTCCAGAAATAGCAATGTGGTAATGACCAGATAATCTGTTGTCTTGATTGAGGAATTGATGTTGGTCAGGACACTGGCGATAACTTCCCTGCTCTTCTACCATGGGGTCTTTTACATCCACCCCAGCAGGCAAACAGGGCCTCCGTTTTATATCTCAGCTGAAAGATGGCATCTCCGACAATGCAATGCTCCTTTAGGACTGTGAGGTGATATGCAGATGCTCTTTTCCTCTAGACAAGATAAATTTGTCATTTCTTTTTGCAAGCAAAGATTACACAGAAGGAGGAGGAATGGACCCCCATGTTGAAAAGGGCCAAACCAATCCTGTGGGGGAAGGGGGGTTGCACTGAGGCTCAAGATTGAGGCTAGTGAGAAAGCAGGAAATGAGAAAAAGGAGAATGGCCAGCTACAGTCATTAAATTGTCAGCAGATAATGACCAATATGGGGTCCATCTGTGCTCTGAATTTACTCATAAAACTACACCATGGATGGACAGAACTTCAGGAAAGTTGAATGTTTAAAATTTTGCCACAGAGGCTTTGGGCTCGAATGTGTAAAGGGGCTGTCTCCTCTGGCTTGGACAAGCTTGTGGCTCAGAAGGTGATCCTTAGTTTCACCATTCTCATGGATGCAATTAGGCCTGCTGTATGCAGACCAGTGGACATGGTGAGACAGTGCTGAGTAACAAGAAATGGGCAGAGGTGATGGGGCTGTCACTCCAGCTATCCCTTGCTCTAGTTAGTTTACATATACTACAAAGCAAGGGGGGCAGTCAGGTCACTTGCTAGTGCTAGCTCAGCAATCTCACACGCTCCTGCCACCACAGCATAACAAAGAAGTGTTCAGTTAATTTATATACTCGTCACACACTGTCACCGAACAGATGTAAACATACTAGACAGTTATGCATATTAAATTTAGGGAAATACAATTGCCCTTAATTTTAATATGTTCAGAGACTGTTCTTTGAATAATGCATAATTTAGCCAGTCCAGGATCTTTGATAGCTGAGTGGGAACTAAACAGTGTAGGTTAAGGAGTATTGGTGTTAAGAAGGCTGTGAAAATTCATAGAGCTGTAGAAGTTGAAAGCATAGTAGGAAGTGATTTGTTAGCCCAACGCAAAACTAATAAAACTGTCCAGTAATCCCCTTAGCCCAATGTTTTCCTCTGCTTCAAATGTTTATCCCATTTTTCCTTCACAGTACCAGTCTCTTCAACAATTCCTTGTGGCAAAATATTTCATGCGCGAACAACCATCAGTGTAAGGAAATTTCAGCTAACCTCACTGCTGACTCCTTTACTAACAAATTTAAATTCATGTGAATTATCTCTGACTCCTCAACCAGAAGAAATAGGCCACAACATTTGACCCAGTAAAACACTTTTTTTAGCGCCACAAGGCATTATCCTGGCAGCAATCATGACGTCTTCATTCCATGCCAATCCACTGTAACATCTGTATTTGTGCGACCACAACAAACCAGATAATGGTTACTGAACAACTATCTGTTGTTCAATAACTGAGCTGTTTGTTGACCACCAGATTTATGATTGCAGTATGAAAGCCGCACACAGGTAGGCAGTGTGTATACAGAGAGAGCCACGCTGCTGTATGAAAAGTTAGAGGAGACCATTGGGATGCTTAACCAACTCTTTAACTGTCTGGACAACTCTACAGCATGGCTGGGGTAAGGCTGCTGACATTCAGTGGGGGAGACTGCAGATGATCTTGCAAGATGTCCTTGAGTAGCTCTAGCCCTAGAAATGCCGTCTTTAGGTTCAACAAATCGACAAGTGCAGCTGCAGTCAGGCTCACATGCAACAGTAATGTCATTGGCGTGGTGGCAGCAAGAATGCTGTCGTTCTGATGATGGATAACAGATTCACGTTCGAGTCCTGGAATCTGCAGCAATGATGGCATGGCGTAAAACCGCAGTTGTATGGCAACAAGTTGAGCTTGCACGGCCTCACTCTGAACTTCCACTATTAGACTCAGATAGAGTGGCTTCTGCTTGTGCTGCAGTGGGAGCCGAGACATTACCCATCAGATGCTGCATCATGCTTCTGTCTGCAACTACTCACTTTGAGTTGGCCACCACTTATACATTGGGAAAGATAGGCTCCAAGCTCTGCGCAAAGTTGGTGCTGAACTCCTCCAAATCGGTTGACAGAGACTGCAGGCTTTTCGGCAGATCTGCTAACGCACCAACCTTTACAGTCTGCATGCCTATCAGCCTTTTCTTGTCTTGCACTTCATTAATGATCTGATCTGTGGCAGAACTTGTGCGTGACCTCACCCTTTGCCAAGTTGGCGCTTGCATTACCCTTTCCTCCTTTGCCTCAACTATAGGCGTCTATGACCAGTGACTCACCATGTGCAGATCCTGCCACTACACTGCCTTAATGACCAAGTGGCAATTTTTAGAAAACGAGAAAGGTGCAAGGGTAGGGGAAGGGGGCGGGGCAGGAACAAGAGGTTTCACTTGCACTATCTGCAGTTTGTAAATCAGGAGAGACAGTGGGATGTGATAAGAAGGATTAGGTAGAAACATATTGTCACATCAAATAATGACAGAGGGGCAGATGATAAAGCAGATACTTTGGTCACAGACCGAGACCCAGAACATCAAAATAAATTAACTGGCAGCAGACAAGACATTCCAGTTAACATTCCTGTTAATTTCATTCAAACTCAACCAACCACAAATCTTACCATGTTTGGCCTCTATTTGCCAGGAGACCCATTTGTCCACCAACCCTCCCACCAAAAAAAGGTGGTTAATTTCAGTTAATGGAGCTGATGTGAATTCCCATTCCCTCTTCCTTCTGCTTTGCCGCCCAGAGACTGGACAGCTGATGGATTCAATGTGTTGCACGTCCACTAGAAAACATCGGCAGTCAGTCTCAGCCAAACAGGACTACGTGCCAAACTGTCTACTGATCCTACCTTTCAAAATTCAATCCACACTTTGTTCATGTGCATCATTACTGCTTTTCACTGCGCTCTGCTTGATTTAAAAAAAAACATTCTTTGCAAAATCACAGGAACTCTAATTTCCTTTTTCAGTTTTCAACTCAAATCCCTCAGTTCTTATTTGTGCGTGTTACTAATTATGTAAACTGTTGAGATTCAATTCCACCATGGGAAGTATTGCTTTCGGTGCACCCCATGAAACCTTCTCAAAGATCCTCAGTTGAGAATTCCCGCCATACAATACTCGGAGCAAGAATTTTCACCAGAATTCAATAATCCCTGCTGAGGCATTAGCACTGACGTGTGTACATCAGATTGCAAAATACCACAAGATAATTTTTGCTTTCTAGCTTTCAGCAGCTAAATATGCTTGCATGCAAATTTGTATTCCGCATATGGAAAACTGTCAGTATTGAGAATCCCGGTGTCAACCTGTTTATAGGAAAAGAGGTCAGCCGAAGGATCTAATGGGAGTGAAACATGCTCTATATCTTATAATGATTACAAAAACAGGGTGGCTCAATCTCATGGCAGCCCACAGGATGCGACATAATCAGTTACAATATCCTACAAATCATAGTCAATAAAACAGAGCCTGTAAATGCGTTGTACATACAGTAAGTAGAAATCCTCAGTTAACAACTCTTGTACATTAAAGAGCTACTGCTTTACTTAGTCCCAATGTCGTAACATTGATTAAAGTAAATTTTTCCTCGTTTGCATATAGGCTACCTCAATTATACAACGCACTTCTGCATTATTCCACGGGCTCTTCATTATGTTAGGGAATTGGAGAACTACATTCTTAACAGGGCAAGAGTGCTCTCTATTAATGCTATCAATCAGCTCTCCATAAAGTGATTCACTCCTTCAGGGTGTTTGATTTCCCTAGACTTCCTGGTACTGTTGATCTTGTCGATCTTCAAAATCAATCCCTTTATCTTTGTCGCTGACTACTTCTGTCGCTGAAAATGTGGGATTTTCAAACTGCAATTATGTGTCGTTACCATTCTGTTTATTTTAAAATAAATGTGCTTCTAATGCTGCTTTCAGCCATCTGCACTGACAAATGGGGTTTCTGTTTGTTAACACAGTCATGAACACTTTACAGTACACAATGAGCTATAAATGTTTCTTGTACCAATCAGAAAATTTCCATCTCTGTTTTCATCATACATTAACATGCACTTAAGAAGTACATCAATTAAACATAGCTAGCTTCACAGCCAGATAGCTGCTTTTGGACTAAACATAGGTAAAGAATTGAGCCGAGGATCTCAGATTGCAAATATACTTTCACTTCTGTAAATTAAGATGTGTGGTACCCAAATTTTTAATTGAAATAATGACTTGGAGGATCATGAACCAAACGCATGATCACAATTAACTTAATGGAAAAAAAATTAGATTTAAACAATTATAAAAAATTCCAAGAGGAAATATGGCCTATTTGATGGATTCAGTTTACCTTACTTTCCATTTTTATATGTTTAGTATGAGGACTACATCAGGGGTTTATGAAACGAACCAAAACCTGTTCTAGAAACCTCCATCTATAGGAACGGCAGCAATCAACACCACAAATTATACATCAATCATCATGGTGGAAAGAATGTATTCTGAGACTTTCATTCTTATTCAAAGAAACTGAATATACATCAGAATGGAATTATTTTCAAAATGGATATCTTGGAATTCATAATGTAAAATGCCCCTTTTTATTTATGGAGAGCTGAATCTTAAAACAGAAGTTTTATGGTTAAATCTCGTGTTGGCAGAACCATGTAGTTGTGAAATTATATCATATAGAGAGCAACTATACAAGAAGAAATAATTAAATCAGTTTATGATTAAGAATTTGTAACGTGGCACACTGCCATTGTCGCCCTTCCTTTTACTGGCTCTAAACTTCTCTGTGAACATAAAACGAAGAAAAAATATTCACAATATCCACCAAACTAATGTGATCAGCATGAAGAGCCTGTATGAAAAATAGCTTTGCCTATATGCAGCCGGTTTAGTGCTGTTCGAGGTAGAATGTGTTAACTATCAAATTCAGATTCTTTATCAGTCCCGGGAAGTTGAGAGTGCACTTAGTCTCCCATGTCAAAAAGTCTCTCAAAGCATTTACTAGCACTCAATGTTGCATTAATTATTGAGTTTCTGTGATATGTTGAAAAAAAAGAGAAATACAGTGTCATCATTGTCCTAGGTAAAACAGCCCGTGAAACTGTGCACTTTACCTGCACTGTATCAAACTTCTTCCCCTTCTATTGACAGGTGTTAAATAACTAGTCTGTTAAAAGTTCAATAGCTTCTCACTGTATCCCTATCAGCTATCAGAACTGTAGAACAACAGGACTATAGTGTGCGGTAGAATGGAATGGGAAGCACCCAGCCCAGGAACACATCCGCGATATGAGTGAATTATAAAATAAAGAGCTTCTCATACAATTTGATTTCATCTTCCATACAATGAGATGTCATATTTTAGTGCAACCGGATATGTTTAAATGTTATTAATATAAGGTACAGTTCATTGTTACTGAAAAATGTTCAGGGTAGATACTTCCCTGCTATCAATTGCACTAAATCTGTGTGACCTCTTCAGTGAAAGTCTGGGGTCATTTTAAAGGATCTACTAAAACATTGAATATAATCCAACTGCCATATATATGACTCTTGTACATCAATTCTCTGGAAAGTAGTAAGATAGCACTCTACACAAACATTCTGCATTAGTCTGTTTGATAATTGCCTGAATGCAAAGTGACGCCAACAGAGAGGGTTCAATTCCTGTACCAGCTGAGGTTATTCATGAAGACCTGCCTTCTCAACCTTTCCCCTCGCCTGAGATGTGGTGATCCTTGGGTTAAATCACCACCAGTCAGTTCTCCCCCTCAAAGGGAGAGTAGCCTATGGTCATCTGGGACTGTGGTGACTTTACCTTTAATACATTTCGAACAAGGAGTGGCATATTTTTATGTTGTTAATTTTTCAGATTGATTTGTTATTGTGGTAGGGTGACATTGAGCTGAATTTTTTGCACTAGTAACATTTTGCTTCAACAATAATTGACTTCTGCATTGCCAAACTACAAACACCATTGCACCAAACAGAAGGAGGCCCATTTTTGAGGGCAATTGGGACTGGACAATAAGGGGGAATTTTCCCATCCTGCATATTTGGAGTTCTACAAGAAGTCCTCCTTCTGGATCTCATCACGTGAACTGACATCACAATTACATCAACACCATGCGTATTTCTGATGTAATTACAATCTACAGTCATTGGCATCCATGTTGCATTGCGATCTCCTGCACAATCTTCTTTCAGCTATTTTAACTGGAAAAAATTCCAGACCCTCAATGTACAAACTATGTGTACTGGTGGTGGTGGTGGTGGTGGGGGGTGGGGGGGGGGGGGGGGGGGCGGCGGCGTGGTGGTGGGTTTGTGACCAGCCAAGTCTGCTTACAAATGTATCTGGAAAAATCTTCCCATCAGGATCAAGTGGGCATAAACATCAGCATGGATTGATTAGGCTGAATGGTATATCCTGTGTAATCTATTATGCTATCACTAGGTACCAGGGCTGCTGTGAACTGAAAGCTGATGATATTATGTATTGAACGTTACAAAGGCCCCAAAAGAATTACTGGCAAATGATTGGCTTTTTTTCCTCTTTTGGAAATGAAAGAAATTTTTCAAAAAATTGCAATTTGGGTATTTCTTCTCAGTGGCCTCTGGCTCTGCCATGGGAGCAATTTTTAAAATTCGTTCATGGGACTTGGACATTACCAATAAGGCGACCATATTGCCCATATTTAACTGTCTATCTTCGTCAACAACTGAGTGATCTGCCCAGCAATTTCACAGTTAAGAGTCAACTACATGTGTATCAGGAGTCACACACTCAGGCAAGATGCCCAGATTAAGATGGCATGGCATACTCTGATTTCCCCCAGATCAAACACAGCATCTGCACAGGATGTCCACTGATTATGTGATTAATCATGGATTTAAGGACAGATTTCTACGGAATTGGTGATTGATAATTACGAGTCCCGCCTTGTCACTATTGCTCAGAATTTCAGAGTCATGATTTTTAGATGAATTTACACAACTAAACGTGTGGATTCCCCTCATCCAACATAACAGAGTTAGGGTCCCTGATAAATGGCACTTGATTGTATCGATGAAAAAGCTGTAAAGCAATCTCTTGCACACAAAATACCTCAAAACTCAAAATAATTTTATTTGTAAACAAAATTATTTTGCTTACCTGGCAGTAATTGGTAAAAGATTGAAAATTGTACATATAGCTCTTGTTCTCTGAACTGTCCATATTGAATGAATAGAATTATCCTTGTTTGTATCACTACTTGAAGCAACTTAATTGCATTGGCTTTCATACAGGTCTCCAGTTTACCCTAGACTGACCACGTGTCGGTGGCTGTATATTTATGAAATAATTCTCAAACCTGTCTGTATTTTCTCTCCAACTGTACCACTTGATAGTATAAGTTTGCTGACCTAAACCTTGATTTCGACACATAGATGGAGTTTAGTTGTAAACACATGGCCCCATTATCATGAGAATCTATGCCACATTTACTCAGTGGTACGACAGATGAGCGTGCTGGTTTGGTTTCTGATTATAGCAAATGATGTGTGAAAAGGTAAAGTCAGTATAGTCCTAGATAACCATAGGCTGCTCTCCCCTTTGACGGGGAGAGCTGACCGATGGTGATTTAACCTGAGGATCCCCACACTTCAGGCAAGGGGCAAAGTCGAGAAGGCAGACCTTCATGAATAATTTCAGCTGGTTTGGGAATTGAACCTATGCTGTTGGCATCACTTTGCATCACAAACAAGCTGTCCAGCCAACTGCAAGAGTAGCATATTAATGTGCAGACATGCAGTCCAATCTAGTGACAGTATACAAGTTCCTCACTGTAATTCCCAGTTCAGTCATTCCTGACCATAAACATATCTATGAGTAAATAGCAGCATGAGGCGAGGTTGGAGATGTGTAACAGGGGTTTGGGGGGAAAGAGGGAAGATGAGATAATGCATGGGGAGATGATGATGTAGTGGTAATATCACTGAAGTAGTAATCCAAAGGCCCAGGCTATTTCTTTGTGGACATCGGTTTAAATATCACCATGGCAGCTGGTGGAATTTAAATTCAATTAATAAATCTGGAATTGAGATCTTGGGCGGAATTTTCCCGTTCCACCCCGCACAGGAATCGTAGCTGGCAGGACAGAAAATTCGGCAGAGCATGCAAAGGCCTGTTGACCTTGGTGGAAATTTCCAGCCTTGGGGCGAGCGCAGCCGGAAAATCCCATCTGAAACCATAAAATCTTGCCCGAGGCCAATGGACCTTTCCATGGTCCACCCCTCGAGCGCTGCAATTCCCATGTCAAGCAGGACGGTAAAATTCCGGTCCTTGTCCCCGTAATGGTGAGAATGAAACCCATCTGGTCATTGAGAGAAGGAAATCTGCCATCCTTACCCAGTCAGGCCTACACATGACTCCAGATCCACAGCAATGTGGATGATTCTTGTGGATGTGGATGATCTCTGAAATGGTCTAGCAAGTCCCTCGGTTAAAGGGCAATTAGGGATGGGCAACAAGTGCTGGCCTTGTCAGCGATGCTCACATCCCATTGAAGAATAACAAAAAAAGTGTTAATCCATGTTGCTGGCAAATGCTCCCAACCCGAGATAGATGCCTCAGAACAGGTTACCTTGCTATGAATGAATGGCCTAAAGAAGGTAAACCGCTTAGAATGGAAGCGAAGTAGCAATTCTTGGAGAACTAGGAGTTTTTCTAGCAGATCAACACCCCATTAAATAAATCACCATGGAACAGTTGGATTCCATAATTATAATGGTTTATACATACAGAGCATCTTCTTCCTTCCAGCAGAGACATATTTTTACTATTGACAAATGCTTTGTAATTCTGTTGATGACTGCAAGTGGTATAAATGACAAAAACATGCAAATACACATACTATTTACAACATTATCTTATGCCGGGTACCCTTAATACACATCCATACCAAACTCTTTCCTGTATCACTCTTCAGTACATTTTAATGTTGCAAGTTGTACACTGAAAATCAGTAAGTATCGACCACCTTTGGACCTAGCTGTTCGTGGCTTTTAAGGATTATATCCAAATAAAGCTTTGAGCCAATGGCTTTAACCTACTGTAGCTCAATGCAAGAAGATAAGTGAATGCAGTGTTTGAATAGGCCACTGTACAATGCTATGCATTATAGATTGGATTGGAAGAGGATTACCAAACCCTTGTAAAAGACCCATCATCCAAGGATGGCTTTTTTGGCATTGGCTTGGCAGCAGTGACAATTACTGGAGATAACCTCGTCAACAATTGCCAAAGGATGAACAAATGCCTGGCAGTTTCAATCTCACTGTGTGGCGCTGCCAATTTTAATAGTTGCAAATTTTAGGTCATAGGCTCATTCAAGTTGCTAGGAAAGTAATATATGATTGACAAGCTATCAGTGTTGAGTTTCATTAGTTAATAGCAGCTTACTCAGTGGCTTCTAAGTCAGTGGGTTATGGGCTAAAGCTCTACAATAATTTTAATCGAGCAAGCTCGGATATTAACCTCCAACCTGGTGGGAATGGTATGGAGTGGGGCTAAAGATGTGGGCTTTGCCCCAGTTCTGACTTCAGGCCCACCTTAAATTGCAGTGTTGTAATTTGGTGATTAAGTTGAGGTAGCACGCTATTTTAACTGTGGGTACAACCACAGCATGCCAGGAAAGGCTGTTGGCAGAAACGATACAAGCCCAAGTAAGGATTCTTTAAATAAAAGTTATTGTTTCTTGTGGACGAGGAGCAGCTATCCTGACGCCACAGAGATACCTTGGATCTCCTGTACCCTTGCTATCCACTTGCCCCCAATCACAGACATATTGACACTCCCCACCCATCCATATTTACTTTGCAATTTTCCCAAATTCCGATTGATGGTGGCAGCCTAACCCCCACACCTACCGCAGCCAAGGAATTTCACTCCCGTCCACCAGCATCAGTTTCGGGCAGGAGTCAGAGAGCACGCTAATGATACTCGGGTATTAACTTCTCCTGGGCCCCTGCATGGTCAGTTTAACTATCCACTTTGAGCTCCTTCACCCCAACCCCCAGCATTTCCCACCCCAAGTTAAAATTGGCGGTTATCATTCACTGACAAATGTTGACAATGGGAAGGTGTTACACTATCAGAAGTGGTGAACATTTGATGGGATGTTAAACTGAGATCCGATCCATCCAGTAAAGATCACAATTCAAAGTAGAAAATACCATTGTCAATAATCCTTCATCAGCAACACCTCCCCATGCTATATGCAAAATGCTTGCTGCATTTGCCTACAAGACAATCACCACAACAGTTTAAGTAATTTGTTGTTTGTGAAAAGCTTTGGAATGTTTCTGAAATATGAAAATATAGAATATTAACCATACATTTTTCCAAAACTTGCAGCCATTCTTCTCTTGTGATATAGACAATTTGCAAAATCAAAGGCAGCAGATTTTACCCACCAACTACCTAATGACATTACTGGGTTTCGAACAATGAATGCAGACATCATGAACAGTTCAATATTCTACCTCAGAAAGAAAAGGATATCACTCCTTCAGGCTGTGTTAACAAAGCGTGTAGCCTGGGATGAACTAACATTGTACGCAGCTGGGATTCTTCAGTCCCGCCACTGTGAATGGAGATTTGGCTGAGTGCCAAATTCTCCACTTTCACTGGCAGCAGTGGCATCAGATGGTCAGCATGGATTTGTTAAAGGAAAGTCTTGCCTCACAAATCTGATTGAATTCTTTGAGGAGGCGACAAGAAGGGTTGATGAAGGTAATGCAGTGGATGTTGTGTACATGGATTTTATTAAGGCGTTTGACAAGGTCCCAAAGCCCATGGGATACAGGGGTAATGTGGCAACTGAATAAACAGTTGGCTGAGTAACAGGAAACAAAGGATAATGATTGATGGATGCCCTTGCGAATGGAAAGTTGTGTTCCACAGGGCTTGATGTTGGGACACTTGCTGCTCATGTTATATATCAACGATTTGGATGTAAACGTAGTGGGACATGATTGGGAAATTTGCCGACAACACAAAGATTGGATGAGCCGTGGATAGTGTAGAGGATAGCCATAATCTACAAAACGATATAGATGGGTTGGTGGAGTGGGCGGTAAAGTGGCAGATGGATTTTAACATAGAGAAGTGTGAGGTCATGCATTTAGGGAGGTCAAACAGTTATAGGCAATACACAACAAATGGGAATATACTAGAAGACTAGATGAAGTACGATATGATGTTGGAATTGCATAAAACACTGGTGAGGCCACAACTGGAGTATTGTGTGCAGTTCTGGCTATCACATTACAGGACGGATGCAATTACTCTGGAGTGCAGAAGAGGTTTATAAGAATGTTGCCAGGGCTAGAAAAATGTAGCTACAAGGAGAGATTGGATAGGTTGGGGTCATTTTCCTTAGAACAAAGAAGACTGAGGGGTGACTTGATTGAGGTGCACAAAATTCAAGATAAGTGGCAGAAGCTGTAGGGAGGACATGAGGAAGAACTTTTTTATGGAGAGAGTAGTGGGTGTCTGGAATTCACTGCCCGAGTTGGTGGTAGAGATAGAGACCCTGAACACTTATAAAGCATCTGGATCGGCACCTTCAGTGCTGTAAGCTACAGGGTTATGGGCCAGATGCAGGAAGGTGGAATTAGAAAGGGTACCTAGATATTCTCGAACAGGCATTGCAAAGATGGGCCAAATGGCCTCCTTCTGTTCTGTAACTTTTCTATGGTTCTATTTTCTCTTTAGCTGCGTATTCAATTTTCTTTTGAAAGCCACAATTTAATCTGTCTCTACCACACTCTCAGGCAATGAATTCCAGATCCTAACCACGCAGTGTAAAACAATTCCTCATGTCACCATTGCTTCTATTGACAACCACATTCAATCAACATCTTCTGGATTATGACCCTTCTGCCAATGATAACAGTTTCTACCTATTTACTACGCTTAGACCCAATATGATTTTGAACACCTCCATCAAATCTCTTCTCTAAGCAGAACAATACTAGCTTCTTCAACCCATGCACGTAACTGAAGTCCCTCATCTCTGTAACTATTATTGTAAATCTTTCCTGCACCTTCAAAATGTGTACATCCTTCTTAAAGTGTGATGCCCAGAACTGCTTCGCTCCAGCATTGCTTCAGTTGAGGCTGAACCAGTGTTTTAAAGTTTGTCATGACTTCCTTGCTACTCTACTTTCTGACTCCAAGTCCCGGATTGGCTTTTAACCACTTTCTCAATCTGCCACTCCACCTTCAACAATTGGTGTACATACGCCCACCGTTCCCGCTGTTCCACAGTCCCTTTAGAACTGTACTGTTTAGTTTATATTGCTTGTCTTCGTTCTTCTTGCCAAAAATGTATCATTTCACACTTTCCTGCACTAAATTCAAACTGCCCATTATATGTTATTTTGAAGTCTATCACTATCCTTCTCACCATTCACAATGCCTCCAAGCTCTGTAAATTTGAAATTGTGCCTTGTGCACCTCAATCATTAATACTTATCAATAAAAGTAATGGTCCTTGTACTGGCCACTGGGCGACCACACTGATTCCTCCCTCCAGTCTGAAAAACAACCGTTCCCTACCGCCCTCATCCTTGCTGCGTTTAGTTCATGGACTTTCCTTTGAAATTATGTCATGGAATCACTCCAGCAGGCAGGTAGGACTGTGGTTTAATGTCTAAACTAAAAGACAGCACCTCTGACAGCGCAGTGTTTCCTCAGTTCTGTGGAGTGTCAGCCTAGGTTTTTGTTCTCAAGCCCTGGAGCGGAACCTGAATCCAGAACCTTGTGATTCTGAGGTAAGTGTGCAATCTACTGAGACACAGCTGACACTGAAAGTGAACATAATGAATAGCTAGCTCCTTGGAATTGTTACAAATTAAAAACAGATCTTCACATTCCCCCACTAGATTTAAATACAGGAAGAGCACCGGTTTAGTGAGCTTATTAAAGAAAATAAAAGGAATATTTGATATCCTGAATCATGGTCCATAGTTTAGATATCTCAGTGGGCTCCCTCAATCTAACAAACCATTTCCAGGGAGTTGTATAACCTAGTCATATGGAAAGGTTTACTGTAGATAATTCTGATCAGAGGGAAGATGACAATGTGCTGTTGCCTGTGCTTGTACTCTAGTAAGATTCCTAGTAGTTACAGTTCATGTTTAGTAGTGGAACATGTGCTGGTAGGTCCTTAGATTCATTCTGATAATTTTGGTCTCATTAAAATCTATAATGCCCAGATTCATCTGGGACGGGAGAAAGTTAAAAGAAGAATTAGTTATTTTCTAATATGTGTACTTCATTTATATTAAAACAATTATACAGACTTAAGTGTTTTTTGAAATAGTGAATCAGCTATTTTGTACTGATGTATATGGAATACACGATTTAATATTGTTCAGTTGGCACAATGGTTAGTGCTGCTGCTCACAGGGAACTGGCTTTGATTCTGACCTTGGGTGACTGTCTGTGTGGAGTTTGCTCATTCTCCCCGCTTCTGCATGGGTTTCTTACGGGTGCTCACATTTTCTCCCTCAGTCCAAAGATGTGCAAATTAGGTGGATTAGCCATAATAGATGCACAGGGTTACATTGCCTGGCACTGCCAACCTGTGCCAAGGGGCAGTGGCAGGGGGCATTGCCAGGCCACTCACTGCCTGACCATGTCCCTCTCCCCCGGGGACTATACTTACCCCAGAGGGATCCCCAAGACTGGTTCACAGCTGGGTGACGCCGGCATGGCGTCAATAAACATCTGGAGGTCAAAATCTGGCGAGGGGATGTGGTAATCATATTGAAATTTAATTTAAATCCATATAAAGCGGGTTCATGCCTGTATGGACGTGAACCTGAGGATGGCGCTGGCGAGGGGCAAAGAAGGTCCAAGATCACAAGATCTGCCACTTGTGGATCTTGAGCTCCCACTGATATTTGCATGGATGGTGAGCATGGGCTCAAGATTGCGCGCAACCGCCCCCCACCCCCCCCCCCCCCCCCCGCCACCCCGAATTAATACTGGCACACATTGACTTTTTCCATAGCCTGCAACTATCTCAGGCACAACATTGAAACCAGGCAATATTTCTTTTAGGGTGCTTGCTATTAACAGTTCAGCACAACCTTCTTGGTAGCTTTTCTTATCATTCTTACACACAATCCAGAACATGACACTAACAGGCTTAGCAACTTCCTATTGTTTCTTATATTCTAGTATTGAGGGGAGATAGACAATGGTTCAAGTAATGGTCACCTATTCTTCAGCACCTTACTGAGCATCAAATCATGTTTTGTAGGCCTGTGCAGAGTTTGCCATTTTGGAGTAATATGGAGTGCTGTGTGTTGACAACACAGGCCAAACTTCTGATTGTTCAACTTTATAGTACTACTGAAATATATTCCAATTTGTTATCAGAGTTTACTGCCAACCTGTGGTACAGGGTACAGATGATTTCAAAACTTTGAACAGATATAAATGTTTGAAAATTTACTGCCAGATGCATTTTCCTACTTACTCACTTTCCCTGGGCAAGAGGGACATGAACTGTTTGCTGTCAAACCTGTGTTGATATTGCTAAAGTGTCCCTTATCACCTGAAGCTGAACATAATGGTAAAAAAAACATTGCATTTGATCAGCAATCTTTTTAGGATCCATATATAAACAAGGAGATAGTGCAGAATTTGTGGAACTTGGAAGCACTGGTGATGAAAGAGTCATAGTCATTGTGTTTTACAGCACAGAAAGAGGCCCTTTGGCCCATCGGGTCTATGTCGGCCATCAAGCGATATCTATTCTAATCCCATTTTCCAGCCATGCTCTATAGCCTTGTATGCTATGGCAATTCAATTACTCATCTAAATGCTTCTTAATTGTTGCGAGGGCTTCTGCCTTTACCACCCTTTCAGGCAGTAAGCTCCAGATTCCCATCACCCTCTGGGTTGAAAGGTTTTTCCACAAATCCCCTCTCAATCTCCTGCTCCTTACCTAAAATCTATGCCCCTGGTTATTGACCCGTCAACTAAGGTTTTATCCTATCTACCCTATCATTGTCCCTCAATTTTGTGCACCTCGATCAGGTCCCTCCTCAGCCTTCTCTGCTTTAAGGAAAACAACCCTAGCCTAAGCAGCCTCTCTTCATAGCTGAAACGCTCCAGCCCACGCAATATCCTCTGCACCCTTTCTAGTGCAATCATATCCTTCCTATAGTGTGGCCATCAGAACTGTACCCAGTCCTCCAGCTGTGGGGTAGACCTTGCTGTTCCTAATCATGGGCACATTGGATCATCTGGACACATTGCATAAAGGAAAACTGGGCGTGTGCAGTGACCAGCTACTCTTCATTCTACTTCAGTTATGGATTGCCAAGCTGATCACCACATTTGAAAATTCTGCAAGGCTAATTGTTTAGCACTTTTCCATATACATTTGACAGCAAAGCTCACAATGATAATTTGCATTTGTTCAGGTGCAATAATGTTCCTACAAGGTTAGATAGGATCCTTAAATTTTAAAGCTAATCGTTTGAAATGCTGGAGATTTACATTCATCATAAATGCCCAAAAAACATTTAAGTCTGTATAATTGTTTTAATATAAATGAAGTACACATATTAGAAAATAACTAATTCTTCTTTTAACTTTCTCCCGTCCCAGATGAATCTGGGCATTATAGATTTCAATGATAACAGGGCACAGCCAAATTTTCCTTCCACTTAAGTTATTGAGCAAAAGGTCAGGCAGGCTCCTTTATGGGTGCCAAATCTTCATTGTCTGATTTTTCTCAATGCTCTGCTTCAAGGAATTCCAATTTCCTCAGGTACAATAATAGGAAATTCTATCCTTGTAGCTTATGCTCTTATGACTTTGGGAGGAAAGCGATGAAATTTATTTCAGAAGGATAGCACTAGATGCCAAAGGACCCTCTCTGCTCCCCGAGATTAAAGCTTATTATTGGGATATAGGACATTTATGGCATAGGAGCTGGACTAGCCCACAAGCAATTTATTTTGCATCTCAGTGACCAGCTACTCTTCATTCTACTTCAGTTATGGATTGCCAAGCTGATCACCACATTTGAAAATTCTGCAAGGCTAATTGTTTAGCACTTTTCCATATACATTTGACAGCAAAGCTCACAATGATAATTTGCATTTGTTCAGGTGCAATAATGTTCCTACAAGGTTGGATAGGATCCTTAAATTTTAAAGCTAGTCGTTTGAAATGCTGGAGATTTACATTCATCTGAAAGTCTTGCCTCCCTGCACGCATACACAAACTAGAAATGCAACGTACAATATCAAAAGCATGCACTTTGCAGTGAAAGTTGCCAACTCAACATAAATGCCCTATTTAAAAATGGTTACAAGATCTACAAATCAATCATGACTGAATTCTCCAGGAATACAAAAACACGTGAAGAAAGACAATGCATCAAAACCAAATCAGCTTTTTGCTCCACGATTTGTCCATTGCTTTCAGCCTATGCACAGACTGAGCTCCTTCACGGAAAGTGAAGTGTGCATTGTGAGCTGGGCACAGCATTGCTTCATGTGGCTACGACTGAGCACTCTTGAAACATGAAATAAACTGGAACACTGGAGAACGGAGCGCGAGGTGGTGGGACAGATCCAGAGGCATTAGGCTGTAAGAATGTTTTTTTGCGATAACGATGTTTAAGTTGTTTTAAACTTGACCAACTGGATGAAGGGAGCACCTTCAAATAAAATCTGTCTGGTTTGTATTGGGAGCTCTCCCAGGAAATGTTACATCAACCTTAGTGCAGCGGAACTCTGAGGAGCACCATCCTGACTGGGTTGAGAAAGTGTAAGAATAGGCCTGTGCTGTTTTCATTGCCTTGACTTATGGTGACAGGGTGACAGGATTCTGATGTGAATTGTATCATTGGATTTGGCAAGCACAGAAAGGAAAGGGATCAAACAATTAATTTAAGGATTTTTCTGCACACAGAGGGTATTGCACTGATGCTTAGCAAAGTTAGAAGGATCAGATTGAATATAAGATTCATCTCCTCCTGTCCAATCTGGATTCAAACTGGATCATGGAGGTGAAAGCAGCACTCTGAAATATTCTGCCACCCAGTCTTAGATTGACGTGTAGTTTGGGAATCACACAACAGAAATTTCCATACCCAAGGTTATCATTACATAGTTTTCCACACACATCAAGTATAGCATAAAACATGTAAGCCTTTCTATCAATAGACACAGTACAAATATTTCTTGCCTTTGATGTTTGCCAACCAGTTTAAGTATTGTAAATATTTTAAATTTAATAGTCACTTTAAAATTAACTAGGTGCTTGACATATCAACTCTGCCAATTTTATAGTGTCACTAAAGGCAACTCTCGTCTAATTGAGTGCTGCCTATGGTCAAGAGATTGTATTCCTTTTAGTGTTGCTGCTGAATAAATTGTTAAATCAAATTGAAATGCATCATTGCCACATGTACGGTGACATTGGAATGTAAATGGTGTGCGCTTCTTCTGGTTCTTCCTTACCCAAAACACAGACACATTAAAGAATAAACTTGTTTTTGAAACTATTTTCATATGCAAGTAATTTTTTTTACAATAATCATTACATCCACATGAAATGGGAAGAACTAGTATATTGGGAGATGTCAAAATGGGTCAAAGATTGGAAACAATTGAATGTTCCCCTTGTCAATTACATCTTTAAAACATTTGTGGCCCCAGCATTTCAGAGGTCCTAAGTGAATTTTGAATTCATCAAATTTATCAGAAATTAGTATGATGGAGGAGGCTGAGGGGTGAAGAATGTCTGAATGGAGAAGGGGTGAGGGGTGAAGAATGTCTGAATAGGGAATGGGTGAGAGGTGAAAAATGGTCTGAATGGTGATGGTCAATAGATCGGGCAATGTCCTTTTTGTGCTCTTCCGATGTTCCGCACACACCACTGAGAGCCACCAGATGGCAGTATCACCTCCTGCTTTCCATAAAAACGAGTCCTCCCAGATAAAGAATCCTTTCTTTCTATTTGGTGTTTACAGGAACAAAATCAGTGAAACTGTAGAGCCAAGTGGGTTTATAGATTTATTTGGAAATGTAATATGTAATGTAAAAAATCTTCAAGTTAAAAAAAATGTTTAGTCTTCCAAGACATCTTTGGCGTAGCTTGTGAAATGGATTACGAAATTCCAACAGAAACCTGACATGACATTTATACTTCACAAGAATGGATTACCTCATTGCAATTGTTACCAACATTTATTTACTAAGCCTCTGAAACCATTCACTGGGTGTTTGTTCTCATTTAGCCTTTAAGAGGTCAGACCTACAGTTACGTTTAGTGTTTTGTTTGTAACTGCTAACCAAGTCCCAGATGCAGATGATGAGAAACAGATCACCATCACAAACATATAGTCCGTTAACTGTTCAGAACTAAATCAAAATTAAATTCATATAAAATGCAATATACAGCACCTTTGAAGGATTTTACAATTTGCAAATCTTGGTGTGCGATTCACATGATAAACATTGATGGGGGTCGGTTTCGCTCAGGTGGCTCAATGACTGGTTTGTGATGCAGAGTGATGGCAACAGCGTGGACTGAATTCCCGTATCGGCTGCAGTTATCTACAAAGGCCCTGCCTTCTCAACCTTGCCCCACACCTGAGGTGTGGTGACCCTCGGGTTAAATCACCACCAGTCAGCCCTCCCCATCAAAAGGGAGAGTAGCCTGTGGTCATCTGGGATGGTGGCGACTTCCATTTCACACAAAAATTAGTACAAACATTTTAAGATGCGCTTCATTTATTTGTATGTGCTGTATTATATTCTGGAATGTGCTATCACTGTTCAATCTCTCCCTATTACAATCACTTTAAATGGTTTGTGTTGCCATTAAATTCTCGGTGATTGTGATCACCGTATGTTACTCCTCCTCAAGCTCACTGTAGCTTTTGACATGGCTGACCATATCTTTCTCCCTCAATGTCTCTCCAATGTGAGAAATCTCTGATGTTTCTCCCACGCGGCCTGATCCACATTTGCCTCATTGTAGGGGCTGGATTTTATGGATCCCCACTAGGTATGTAGGATGAGGTGGGGTGGTGGTTAAAAGGTGCCCAGTAGGCTGCCTGCCCTTAGGCATTTTAAAAGGCCTTAAATTGCTAATTATTGCCCACTTAAGGCCCTCAGTCTGCCTTAACATGCTGTGTAGTGGCAGGCGAGTGAAAGTGAGAAGGCAATTTTTGACCACAGCCATGGTAAAAAGCTTGAAGGAAAGGGGTGTATGTCCTGCGGGGTTTGCCCTGTGGACATTAGGGCACCTTCCCCACAAAAATGTTACCCAACCCGCCCCCTCCCCCCCTTGTCCCTTCTCACCTGATCACCAAACACCAAAACCCCCTCTTCCCCCAACTCCCTAAGGTGACTGATCTCTTATCGCTTCAAAAGCCCAGGATTTACCTCACTCCGGTCGGAGGACTGTTTCCAGTCCCAGCAACTCTCAAAGGCAGGACTTCCTCCCAGTGAGGGAAGAAAGTCCGACATTCACCTCAATAGGTTTGCCAGAGCATGTTATAGCTGAGGGATGGTCTTATTTAAAGTCGGTCATTTTGGGATCGACCTTTCTTCTGCGGAAGTGTTTGAGAAGCACATCCCACTGTAGAATTCAGCCCCAGGAAGCCAGGACAATTCCTAAAATGACTCCCCTTGCTACTAACATTGTCACCTCTGGTATATCCCAGTGTTCCATCTCAGCCCTCATCTCTTCCATTCACCACATGACAGGCACTGCACAGAACGTTAGATATGATAACTGCAAGTTTTTTCTCCTTATATTTTGCTCTTCAGTGACAAACATAACCCACAGACCGCAATCAGTAAGGATAGGTAACAACACCTCCTCCATGATCATCCTCAACAATGGTGCCCCACAAGGCTGTGTCCTTAGCCCCTTGCTATATACTCCTTATACACCTATGACTGTGTGGCCATATTCCCCTAATTCAATTTTCAAGTTTGCTGATGACACCATTATAGTGGGTTGGATCTCAAACAATTGATGAGAGGGAGTACAGGAAAGAGATGGAGAATCTGGTGAACTGGTGCGACAACAATAATCTCTCCCTCAATGTCAACAAAACGGAGGATATAGTCATCAACTTCAGGAAGTGGAGGACATGCTGCTGTATACATCAACAAGGATGAAATGGAAATGGTGGAGAGCTTCAAGTTTCTAGGTGTCCAGATCACCAACAATCTGTCCTGGTCCCTCCACACCAACGCTATAGTTAAGAAAGCCCACTAACGCCTCTACTTTCTCAGGAGGTTAATGAAATTTGGCATGTCCGCTACAACTCTCACCAACTTTCTGGTTGTATCACAGTTTGGTATAGCTCCTGCTGTGTCCAAGACTGCAATAGACTACAAAGGCTCATGAACGAACCTCAGTCCATCACGCAAACCAGCCTCCCATCCATTGACTCTCTGCATTTCCCGCTACCTCTGAAAAGCAGCCAGCATAATCAAGGACTCCGCACATACTCTCTTCCACCTTCTTCCGTCGGGAAAAAGATACAAAAATTTGAGGTCATGTACCAACCAACTCAAAAACGGCTTCTTCCCTGCTGCCATCAGACTTTTGAATGGACCTACCTCAAATTAAGTTGATCTTTCTCTACACCTAGCTATGACTGTAACAACTGCGTTCTGTACTCTCTCCTTTCCTTCCCTATGAATGGTATGCTTTGTCTATATAGCACGTAAGAAACAATACATTTCACTGTATGCTACTACATGTGACAATAATAAATCAAATCAACTCAAAAGTGATTCTGCTGCTTCAAACATAATTCACTGATTGTGGAATGTCCTTGGGTGGAACTAGCAGTGGGGATTGATGGCCCTTTGTAGAAAAGACATCTCACTCTCATTCATAAAACAGCGAGAGCTATGCTTGCCTGCAGCATGTTCCCCTCTGGGAGAGGACACGCAGGCCATCATGGGCAAGGGGATGAGACATCGGGTAGAATTTTACAAGAATGAATCTAAGTGTCCAGCTAGTGTGAAAATGGAAGAGTTGCAGATCCATTTTGAGAGTGAGTTTTCACTACCAATCTTATGGAATTAGACATCGAAAATATGGGTTAGATCATTTCTAGCTGCCAAAGGCAGTGGGTGGGGCTTAATTCACCAGCCAATCTGTAGAGGGAGCTACTGCGCAGGTGCAATAGCAGAAGGAGTGGAGCTATTGCACATGTGCAGAGGTCTGAGACAGAGAGAGAACCGTCAGGCCTCTGTTGCTGCAGGCAGCCTGAACACAGCCCACACCCGCCCCTGTAATTATGGGGGTCCATGACTGATCACAAGCCCGACACTGCACGGAAATGAAGCCCCTGCCGTCCCCCCCACCAATCGGAGCTGCAGAGTGGCAGCGCGCCTCCTCTCTTCCTGCGTGGGCTGCCCCTTCAGGCCCTGCCCCCATAAGCCCTGCCCCCTTTAGGCCCTACCCTTCCAGCCCCACTCCCCCAGTGGGCACTGCCAAGGTTCCAGGTTGGCATTGCCCAAAGGGCACGCCCCTTACCCTCAGCCACCCCAGGAGGCCTCAATGGCCTCTGGTTCTACTGACGAGGCCAACACGACTGTTCCCTGTTCATGGGGGGGCAGGTGCTTGCCTGATTGAGCGCTGGGGTTGTTAATGCCATGTAAATTAATATTATAATATATTGAAATAATTTATTCCACCTCGTGCCCATTTCCAGCGAGAGGCTGACCTCACCGGAAATCCGTATCTCCTACGATCATGAGATCCGAGAAATCAGGCGTGATCCTACCGGCCCACTCTGCCCATCGATGGGCGGGGCGAACCAGTAGAATTATGCCGATCGTGACTGACCCCAACTGACAATATGACAGGAAAAGTCACACAGATTCCTCATCCACATTTTCCCTCCAGACCTAACTTCCTCAAATCATTGTGTGACCAAAGCACAGCTGCTTTCAGCACTCACTTTTTCCTTTGCTTGTCTTTCAATCTAAAGGCTCATCCATGCACCCCCCCACCCCCTTTCATTTCAGGAGTTATCGATGCCCTTTTGTCACTTCGGAAGAGGGGAGACCAATATTTCTGAAGAGGCACCATTATTCAATCTCACCATTGCAACTCCAGATCAGATAATGACAGCACACATCTTAGAGGAGGGTCTTCGCACAGTGAATCACTGAGCAGCAGTGTGTAGGAATTAGGGGAGGGGGATAGGCTGTTGCTCCTCCCACACCTGCTGCAGAGGACCCAGATGTTTACATTGAAGGACCAGCCTATTGAGAAAGGCTGATAGACATACACCAGGAAGTGGGATGTTCACTCAGGAGCCTGTCAGTGAATGGATCAAGTTCCTTCAGCCCATTGTATGCCAAGTCAATAAAGTGTGCAGATAGTGAGACAATGACTAAACGATTTCATCATCTGAGAAGTAAAAAAATGTAATAAAAAACAAATATACTGCAAGTCTGTTAGAACTTGAAAAAAAATAAAGATTAATAGGGTGTAATAATCCAGAGAAGTGGATTACACACCCTTTATACAGCCTGGATGAAAATCAGGCAGGCTATGTAATGTGACCCAATGAACCTGATTAACAGACAAACAGTGAAAATGAGAATCTAGCCAATGTTTTAGAGACAGACTCTTCCTCTCTGCTGGGGAGCTTCCATGCCAATCCAGTGACTACAGGCCTGCAATGCATCCGAGATGCTTCTGTTTTTTTCTGTGTTCCCAAAAACCGGGCTTTGCGGACGATGCAAACAATTTGGGAATGTTGGGACATCTACATGTTCATACAAAGAACAACAAAGAACAATACAGCACAGGAACAGGCCCTTCGGCCCTCCAAGCCCGCGCCTCTCCCTGGTCCAAACTAGACCATTCTTTTGTATCCCTCCATTCCCACTCCGTTCATGTGGCTATCTAGAAAAGTCTTAAACGTTCCCAGTGCGTCTGCCTCCACCACCTTGCCTGGCAGCGCATTCCAGGCCCCCACCACCCTCTGTGTAAAATACTTCCTTCTGATATCCGTGTTAAACCTCCCCCCCCCCCCTCACCTTGAACCTATGACCCCTCGTGAACGTCACCACCGATCTGGGAAAAAGCTTCCCACTGTTCACCCTATCTATGCCTTTCATAATTTTATACACCTCTATTAGGTCACCCCTCATCCTCCGTCTTTCCAGTGAGAACAACCCCAGTTTACCAATCTCTCCTCATAACTAAGCCCTTCCATACCAGGCAACATCCTGGTAAACCTCCTCTGCACTCTCTCCAAAGCCTCCACGTCCTTCTGGTAGTGTGGCGACCAGAACTGGGCGCAGTATTCCAAATGCGGCCGAACCAACGTTCTATACAACTGCAACATCAGACCCCAACTTTTATACTCTATGCCCCGTCCTATAAAGGCAAGCATGCCATATGCCTTATTCACTACCTTCTCCACCTGTGACGTCACCTTCAAGGATCTGTGGACTTGCACACCCAGGTCCCTCTGCGTATCTACACCCTTTATGGTTCTGCCATTTATCGTATAGCTCCCCCCTACGTTAGTTCTACCAAAATGCATCACTTCGCATTTATCCGGATTGAACTCCATCTGCCATTTCTTGGCCCAAATTTCCAGCCTATCTTCCTTCTGTAGCCTCTGACAATGTTCCTACTATCTGCAAGTCCAGCCATTTTCGTGTCGTCCGCAAACTTACTGATCACCCCAGTTACACCTTCTTCCAGATCGTTTATATAAATCACAAACAGGTACTAATCTGATAGTCAAAGGCAAGATCGGAAGGTTTGCTCTTGGAGTTGGACTGCTGCGTGAAAACTCTGCCAGGCTCTCCATAGTAAACAAATCGTAAGCGTTATGCTCAGGGCTAAAGGTGCACAAGTGAAAGGGAGTAGCCGGTTAGAGCTGAGTCATATAATGACCATTCTATTTAATACACTTGCACACTCTGTTGATTAAACAGAGCTATTACAGGTTTATCTGGGCCTGAATTGTAAGCCACCGCTTGGCAAGGTTTTAGGCTGGGGGAGGGGAAAGTGTTACATTGCAGGGAAGGGATTATCATTGTGTTCCTGCCCACCCTGACCTCACAGCAATTTTGTGCTGAAGTCGGCAAGGCCTTGGATGGGAAGCCACTTAGGGGCCACTTAAGAGCCATTTCCCACCCAGCCTCAATTTTTAGGCTGGCGGGGGGATTGAAGTTCTGTGGGAGCTGCCCAAAATTAATCCAGGTTAGATTTGGGGTGGGAAGGCTGGGGGTGCCGTTCATTTGAAACCCCCTTCTGAGTGGGGTGCTGCCCAACCCTCCTGAAGCCCCGGTGAACTCTTAACCTCCCTCCCCATCTCCAGAACTCTGATTACCCCCTCCTCCCCCTCATGACTACCCAGGTCTTCCCTGCCCTGGGAACCTTGACACTTGCCTTTTCCTTAGGTTCCTGGACTTGGTCTTAGACTTCCCGGTGCTCCTGCCTAATGTCAACCAATATTCATTAGAGTGTATAATGCCAGCAGGGCCGTTGGAGTCAGCAGCGATGCGTTTCCCTGCCAACTCTTCAGATGGTGGTGGAGGGGGAGCAACCCGCCATCCTAACAGTTGAGGCCCTGTAGTTTTCACTGCACTGTGAACATTTTAATAAAACAGGCTGGCACCTGGCTTAGCCTAATATATGCACATTTGAAATTATTTGAAGATTCAATTAAAGTCAAGGTGCAATTTGCCAAAAAGGAAAGCACTACCAAAGTGCTTACATGATGGAGACTTAAAAAGAAAATTGAGTGGGATTAAACAATTCTTAGTGCATACTGGTTAATAAATTCAGCTATGTTGACAATAAGCTGTCAACCACTTAAAACAAATGCATTAATAAATGAGTTTTGCATAAACTTGCTGTACAAATGAAACATTTAAGCTTGTTCAAACTAAGGGCAGGCTGCATGTTTAAGCAGTTGAAATGAATCACAGCTTTTAGCTTGGCTCACCACTTCCACCTGTAGGTTCTGAACCCCTCTCCAGGATTTATGAGCAAAATAATCTAAAGTGATTCTCCAATATGCAACGAAGGGAGATGAGCTTCCAAGCACATCTTTGCCTCTTCAGTAAAACCACCCCATTCCCAACTCGGTAACATTTTTGTCCCTCTCTTGTCTCAGCTGCTGAAACCTTCAACAATGTCTTCTAAACTTGGCTATTCCAATGCATTCCTGGAAGCCTTCCATCCCCCATAAACTGGAGGTCACCCAAAACTCTGCTGCCCATATCCTAACTCACACTAAGTTTCATTCACCCATCATCCCTGTGCTTGGTGACAATTTATGACAACCTGCATTTTCATTTTAATTAAATGTCCCAAGGAACTACAGGGGCAATGGGTGGGATTTTACAGTCTTGTTCGAGTGAGATCGGAAATTCCCACTCGAGGTCAATGGACATTTCTGATGTCCACCCCTCACTCACTACGATTCCGTGGCAGGCGAGGCAGTAGAACTCCGGTCCATATATAAAGAATCAGAACCTTGACAGTGCAGCTGGAGGCCTTTCAGCACATCCAGTCTGTCGTGGCTCTGAAAGAGCATGCTACCTAATCCCATTCCCCTGTCTTATCCCCACAATCTTGCACATTCTCTTTTCTGAAAGCAATCCAACTCCCTTTTGAATACCTCGATCGAACCTATCTCTGCCACCCTCTCCGGAAGTTTGTTCCAGATTCCAAAATTAATCTTGCAACTCCTCATTGTTTTTAAATCCTCACATTTCCTGATCTTTACAAACTTCTCCAGCTCTACTTCGTCTGAGATCACTACACTCCTCCATTTCTGGCCTCTTGCACATTTCCAATTTTAATGCTCCGCTACTGGCAGCTGTGTCTTCAGCTGCTTGGTAAAAAGCTTAGGACTTTTTTCCTTCGATGTCTCGACCTTTATTCTTTTAAAATACTCTTTAAGGCCTACCTCAGAGCATGTTTTCACTCCCAGCATGCATTTCTTTGGCCCTGAGAGACTTGACCTCTAGTCAGATGGGAAATATCCTGGAGCAGGTCACAGGACTGACCCCGACTCTGGGAATGGCTGATCCAGGTGGGCATCCAATCCTGGACCTGGGGTTCTTTGTATAGAGAAGCTGTTGGGAGGGATAAGGGGGAAATACCTTTGCTCCTCTAGGCCCAGAAGCAGCACTATAAAAGTTACTTACCATTTCCCCGAAGCTTTCTTTCCTTTAGATGATGGATTTCCCAAGGCCTAGGAAACACTGTAAAACCAACAGATAAATCTGGAATAAAATGCTACTGTCAATATTGGTGACCATGAAACTACCAAATTGTTGTAAAAGCCCATTTGATTTTTAATGTCTCTTCGGCAAGGCCTATACATGACTCCAGATCCACAACGATAGGGTTAACTCTTAACTGACCTCGGAAATGGCCTAGAAAGACATACAGATGTATGTCACTACAGAAGAGTTGATTAAGAATAAAACTTGATGGACCACCTGGCATAGACCTAGGCATTGGAAACAACAAAGGCAGGCCATACTAAGTCAACACTGCAAAGTCTTCCTCACAAAAATCTAGGGAGTTATGCCGAAATGGGAGAGTTGTCCCTACTTGTCAAGCAAGAGCCTGACATAGTCAAATTCACTCATACCTTACAGCCAATGCCCTAGACTCCTAGATCATTATCCCTTGTTATGGACTGTCCCAGAAGCAAAACGGATCCACCAGAATTGGTGACACAATACAGTTGAGAGGGAGAGCCCGGAGATTGCTCAACACCGATTCTGGAACTCATGATGCACCAGGTTAAAGATGAACAAGGAATCCTTGCGTTGATTACCATCCTTTGCCAACCGATGAATCAGCGTCCTTCCATGTTGAACATTACTTGGAAGAGGCACTGAGGGTAGCAAGGGCACAGAATGTACTCTGTGTACAGACCCAAGGCTCATCACCAAGGGTAGCTTGGTAGCACCACTAGTGACTGAGTTCTGAAGTCATACATAGCACAAAGGAAGTTGGTTGTGTTTATTGGAAACCGAACAATATTGCTGCAGGAATTCCTCATGGCCTTATCCTAGTCTCAACCATCTTCAGTTGCTTCAATGATCTTCCTTCCATCATAGGGTCAGCAGTTGGGATGTTTGCTGATGATTTACAGTGCGTAGTTGCATTTGCAATTCCTTGGATACTGAAACAATTTGTGCCTTCATACAGCAAGATCGGGACAACATTCAGCCTTGAGCTGGTAAATGACATACAACATTCTTTCCATACAAGGTCCAGGCAATGACCATCTCCAACAAGACAGAATCTAATCATCTCTCCTACGTATTTAATGGCAACACCATTACTGAATCCTACACCATCAACATCTTGGGATGACCTAACTGGAACAGGCAAATAAATCTGTGGCTACAAGAGCAAGTCAGAGCCTCACCTCCTAACTCCCCAGCGCCAGCCTCATTAACATATTTCAAACACCAAACTGTCTCCTGGGACTGGGCTGGCTGTCCTCTCCTTGTCCTGCATCTGTCAAACCCGAAAGATAACAGGTTGCAGGCGACTTCCTGACGCACTCAGAATTTTTCCCCTCTTTAATCCCCACACAGGCTCAGTTGCACATACTCATCCACATTCCACCCAATAGATCCTGGGATTTATTTAAAACAAGAAGGTAAAGGAATCATCAGGCTAATTCCGGAATTTGGCACTCCAGTTAGTGAATAGGATTGCCATGGTGTGCATTTTAGGATCTGGCAAACTTGCAACCCACCATTTTTCTGCCCAGTTACACCAATGGTTCAGATAATCATAGCCTGCCTGGCTTAACTGTCATGATGTAGCTGTGCAAACAGAATCATGGCGTCATATTCTGATTTAACTTAGTGCAACATCCAAACCTAGATTTATGGAGATTTTTGGGGTGGTTCTGGGAGCTTGGGAATGGCAAATATTGCTAGAAATGATAGCAGACATTGAATATCTCTGCCTAAATTTGAACTCTTGCATTTACAGCATAACTAAGACACAATGGGTAAGGAAATTAAAGTTTAATAGATCGCATTGTCTTGTACAATGGATAGCAGGGTGCACAGGGCAAAGTGGGAGAGATTTCAAAATAAATGTGGGAAAAACAAGTACTTTCCTTACTTCTAACTGTATCACTGGCCAAGGCTCAGGGCAACAGGTGTCATAGCCACTTTCCTCTCTCCCAGCAACAGTAACAGGTGACCTGAAGGGTATGGAAACACTACCCGAAACTGGATGCATATCCGCAAAAGGGAATCTGCAAGGCTTCCCTGATTCAATAAACTTAGACCTCAAGAGTGGCTACCTCCAATGACTTGTACTAAAGGGAACTGGAAATGCAGCCCTCAAAGCACATTCTTAGTCTCCTTGTTGCAGTTGCACATGCTTTTTTATTCAACAAATTGGATTTCCATAGCGCCTTTAACATTTTAAATTGTCTCATAGTGCTACATGGCGGCATAATCAGACAAAAATGGACACATAAGGAGATATTAGGATGTGACCAAAAGCCAGCTCAAGAGAGGTCCGTCAAAAAGAGAGATAGAAAGATTTAAAAAAAGCTTAGGAAGGGAATTCCAGCGAGTAAGTCCTGGACAGCTGAAAGCATGGCTGCCAACAATGGTGTGGAGGAAGCTGGGACTGCTCAAGAGGCCAGAATGGAGAAATGCAGAGTCCTTGGAGGGTTGCAGTTTGGAAGAGGTTACAGAAATAAGGAAGGGGGGGAATGTGAAAGGATTTGAACATAAGCACGATAATTTGAAATTTGAGGCATTAGTGGTTCTGGAAGAGGCATTGACCTTACCCATCAGAGAATATTGCAGCTTACTTCATGTAAAATTATTTGTTTATTGATGTGATCTAATAATATTCTGGAGGTTAGTTTCAAACCCTACAGCATTGAATGTTCTATTTTGCTGGGATTTGTGTAATAAGGTTCAACCTCTCACTGAGTCTCAATGCAAGCCTAATGGGAAATTAAAGATTAATTTGCTGTGCACTAAATTAGATCGAGAAAACAGACATTGCTCGCTCTGGCTGGTTTGGCTAAACCACAGTAGAATTCAAACTTTGCTTTTGTGGGCTTTTAGAAAAAATGTCCTAGTTTTTAAGAAAAAATAGGAATATTTAACTTTTTAACTAGTAGAATTAGAAGATAGAATTTGAATCATTTCAATCAGGTGCATTGCTGAGTGTTAAAGACAAAACAATGAGAAGTCACTTGTTTATTGAATACTGTGTAGAATAATATGGCGGAGGCTGGGGATGGAGTGCAGGTTAATGGAAAGTGGATAAAAGTAAATTACTGCAGATGCTGGAATCTGAAACCAAAAGAGAAAATGCTAGAAAATGTCAGCAGGTCTGGCAGCATCTATAAGGAGAGAAAAGAGCTGACGTTGCAAGTCCAGATGACCCTTTGTCAAAGCTAAAAGGCATAGAAAGTGGGAGATATTTATACTGTAGGGTGAGGGAATGAAAGATGAGTCATAGCCACAAAAACCAGGGGAAAGGCTGCTAATGGCAGCCCATAGAGAGAATAGAAGGTGTAAAAGGCCAATTGGGAGGGCCAATAATGGGCAGCCAACTACAAGCACTCATTAGTGCCGCCACTAGATTGGACTTTTATCCCCACTGTTTCTGCAGTTAAGAAGACCCTGAGGAAGCCATGACAAGGGAGATAGCTACTCTTGCTGGAACAATGTGGATGAGATTTTCTGAGCCTCCCTGCATGTTTTTATCACTGCGAGAGGTGGCACGCTGTTCGCTGACTGCGGGGCCTTAGATTAGGTGCATTGGCCATGCTAAATTCTCCCTCAGTGTACCCGAACAGGTGCCCAAGTGTGGCGACTAGGGGATTTTCACAGTAACTTCATTGCAGTGTTAATGTAAGCCTACCTGTGACACAAATAAATAACCTTTAAAAAACTTCTGGTCCCGTTGCTGTCAATGGGATTTCCCATTGAATCCAGCCCACGCCACCAGGAAACCCACAGTGGGGGTGCGCTGCCAGTGGGATTGTTAGATCCTGCTGGCGTGAATGGCCAGGAAGATCCGGCCTATAAGTTATTGGGGGCGATTCTCCCCCCAAAATTTTAAGTGTCGCATTTTTGTAAAAACTGGAGTAAATTCAGCTGTTTTTTTCAGCAGGATTTTCAAAATGGATCTCCCACAGTCTGTGCACTGCAGAGTGCACACGCGTAAATCCCATTGAACATCAGGGGGGCAAGGCCTATTCCCACTGGAGAGGCAGGCAGCATAGCGCTGAATGGCCCACTGTGTATGGACCGATCTGTCAGAGCGGAGATCAGCGCATGCACAGCAGCCTTGTACTGCTGGCCTTCCAATCGCTGCCAACCCTGCTTTGCTGTCCATATGATTCCCCCGCACAGCCCGATTGCTGGCCCTCCAAACATGTCCGGGCAAGCCCCAACCCCCCCCCCCCCCGCCCCTCCAGCCCAGCTTGATCTGCCGCCCCGATCTCCTGATCCCCTCCTGGCCGGGGTGGGGAGGGCAGACGGGGGAGAGGCCAGCAGGCTCGGAGATTTCAGTCCTGGGCCCGCTAATTATATGTTAAATAGATTCAAATAAAGATTTACATAATTTATACAGCTCTGTGCCAGAAATCGGTGCGGAGTTGATGGTACCGGAAATCCGGCTGTCAGCTCTGTGCCGATTTCTGCCGCAGAGCTGTATAAATTATGTAAATCTTTAAAATCTGTATAAATTATGTAGATCTTCATTTGAATCTATTTAACATGTAATTAGCGGGTCCAGGGACTGAAATCTCCGGGCCTGCTGGCCTCTATCCCCCTCTGTTCCCCAGGCCAGAAGGGGATTGGAAGATCGGGGCTGTCAGGGTGGGGGAGCTCAACGTGGGCCAGTGGGGGGTGGGGGGGGGGGTTGGGGCTTGCCCGGACATGTTCGGGGGCCAGCAATCGGGCCGTGCGGGGGGTGGGGGGGTCATACGGACAGCAAAGTGGGATCGTGGGGCTGGCCAGCGATTGGGAGGCCGGCAGTGCAGGGCTACTGCGCATGTGCCGATCTCCGCTCTAACAGATTGGTGCATACGCAGTGGGCCGCTCAGTGCTATGCTGCTGGCCTCTCCAGCGGGAATAGGCCCCGCCCCCTGATTTTCAATGGGAAACGGCCTCCACTCAAGGGCTGCTGTGCTACTAAAGCAGCACAGCGGGCTGGGAGAATCACTCCCTTTGTGTTTTATCCATTTCCACAGTTGCGATGATGAAAACAGGAGCTGCATGTTCTGCCCCAGTGACCATTGTTCAAATGTCAATAGAGGAATTCTCAAAGCATCATGCCAGATGACCTTGCACCCCCATCCCACTTTGAGGGCTTTTACGGGACAACTGTGTACAGGCATAATGATAAATTGCATGTAAGAAACAATACTTTTCACTGTATACTAATACATGTGACAATAATAAATCAAATCAAATAGGTAACAACATTTCTTTAGTTTAAAGTTTATTTATTAGTGTCTTAAGTAGGCTTACTTCATTGCAATGAAGTTTCTGTGACAAGGAAGCTCACCATCTCATGCTCCGATACCAGGCCCTCAAGCCCACCTCAATAACTCTCTGGTTCCTATTCTGGCCCAACTTCCATTTGTAAATGATCCCAGAATGTGAGAGTTACAAACAGCAGGCAAATGCTGAGGCCTAAATGTCTGTGAAGAGATGCTAGAAGTGTTGGATTATTTGTATTAGTTCTGTATAAATGGTACTTTGAGGATTTGCAAAGGAATTGTGTTCTGTAGAGCAGGAAGGAAGCCCAGGGAGGGAGGCCTGGATTTTTTTGTTGAGCTCAGAGTAACTGCTCTTCATGGTCCACATAGAACAAAATAAAGTTTTAAAAGCTGCCTTTTTTGGCTCAGCAGGGAAACCACTGCTCCTTCACTAAGGCTTCACATTAAGTTGACAAATGGGCTGCATTATAAGGCAGCATCTTGTTGTGGCAATGGGGGCCTTGGCCACTGGCTGCAGTCAGTGAGAGACCTGTGGCACCTCTTTTCAAGAAGGCCCGCTATGGTGAGTTTGCAATGCAATCAGTTCTACATGTCATGTGACTTTGACCAAAAGGCAGCTTTCGAGGAGGACATTTTAACAGTAGTTTAGGAAAGACTTACAATGAGAAAGCATTGAGAAGCTTTGTGTCCTTAAACATGAAATATGATGTCAGGGAGTAGAGATAAAACAGAGCTTAAGAACCCTGGAAGTGCTGTAGAAAAGATAGCTGAGAAATGTTCAAAAAATCTACTAAAAGCTGCTGATAAAGGACAAGGAAAACAAACAAGTGAAAGCTGCAAGTAAAATATTGGCTGAATTAACATGGTTGCTATAAGCTTCCCCCTCTTAGATCCTGTCAAAATGAAAAGTGATACATGGCAGAACTGGCAATTTTTCAACTTGCAATGGCAAGATTACAAACTTGCAACAGATTTAATTAATGTTGAGAGTAGTTTCTAACACTGCTGGGGAGGAACTGCTACAAAGTTTGCACTTCTCTAAATCCAACCGACAGAAAAAAACAGATGGCAGGGATATCAAATGCCTTGAACAAATGCTTTCAACCCTGAGTGAATGTTACATATGAGCATTATGGCTTCAACATGAGAGCTCAAGGTGAAAATGAGACCATTGAACAGTATGTGCCTGCAGTGGCACAGATTGCAGAATCATGTGAATTCCAACAGCCAAAAGATGATCAACATCGAATAATCTTTGGCTTACAAGACCCCTCAGTGAGAGAAAGTCTATTGAAGGAGGAGGAGGTTGGTTAGTTCAGTTGGCTGGATAGCAGGTTTGTGATGCGGAGTGACGACAACAATGTGGGTTCAATTCCCATACTGACTGAGGTTATTCATGAAGGCCTGCCTTCTTAACCTTGCCCTTTGCCTGAGGTATGGTGAATCTCAGGTTAAATCACCACAAGTCAGCTCTCCCCCTCAAAGGGGAGAGCAGCCTATGGTCATCTGGGACTATGGCAACGTTACACTTTATTGCAAGAAGAGAAACTTTTGCTCCGGAAAGTGACTGATGTGTGTAGAAATGCAGAGCTTGTAAAACATCAGTTAGACAAAGCAGACCAAGAGATATATTATACCGCAATGCAAAGAGACATTCTAGGCTGAAAGAGCAGAGCAATCACAGACAAAGGACAGGATGCAAATATAGTGGAGGATATCTTGCAAAGGAAAAGAATGATTGCCCAGCATGGAGAAAGCAGTGTTTTAACTGCAAGAAGCAAATCATTTTGCAGACAAGTGCTTGGCTAGAAAGAAGCAAAACAAGTGTATACAGATGGCCACTGGAGAGATATTAGCAGAAGAGTCTGATGAAACACTACTCAATACAAACAATTTGGTCAAGCCTAAAAAACAAGATAGAAGAGTTAGAAAAGACAGGTGACAACTATTACAGACTGGACTAGCAGCACGGTAGCAGTGAAATCATAAAATCCCAACAGTACAGGAAGGAGGCCATTCAGCCCATCGAGTCTGTACCGACCAGATCCCACCCAGGCCCTATCCCCGTAACCCCACACGCTTACCCTGCTAATCCCCCTGACACGAGGGTCAATTTAGCATGGCCAATCAACTTAATCCGCACATCTTTTGAGCGTGGGAGGAAACTGGAACACCCGGAGGAAACACACACAGACATAGGGAGGAAGTGCAAACTCCACACAGACAGTGATCTGCAGCCGGAATTGAACCCAGGACCCTGGCGCTGTGATGCAGCAGTGCTAACCACTGTACTACCATGCTGCCCAAATAACGGGAAAGCTGGGATTATGTTTAGATCTTTTGTGTCTAAGCAAAGGGCTGAAGAGATTACCAAGGCAAAGATCTTTGCTATCCCAGATACAAAGGATGGTTACTGGCAAGTGAAGTTTGATGAAAGCAGCAGCTTTCTCACAGCATTATGGACACTGTTTGGAAGATAGAGATGGTTGCGCATGACATTTGACATTTCCATGGCTCCAGAAAAGTATCACTGCAGACAACATGAGCTAGTCAGTGATCTCTCTGGAGTGGAAGCTATGGAAGATGATCTACTAGCCAATGGATGTGGAAACATAATGGAAGAAGCCACAGTGGACTATGATCAGAATTTAATATGGGAGAGCTTGCCAAATGAACCTGAAACTGAACAGGAAAAACATGCAACTGAAGATGCCTGAAGTCAAATATTTTCAGCAAAAGGTCTTCACTCAGATCCTGACAAGATGAAAGCTTTCGCAATGGTGCAGGGACCAACAGATGTGAAAGCAGTGCAACAATTTGTTGGATTCGTGAACTATTTAGCAAAATGTTTTGTCGAATTTGTTCTTGATGTCTGATCCATTATGCAAGCTCAGTGCCAAGAAGGGGGTAACTAGTGCTAATGGGGCACAGAACAAGAAGCAGCATTCATTAAAATCGAACCAATAGTGATGACGATGCCACTGCTGAAGTATTGTAACGTCAGTGATGAAGTCAGCTTGCAGTGTGACGCCAGCAAAACAGGTCTTGAAGCAACCCCAATACAGTAAGGACAACCAGTTGGATTGCATCTAGTACACTACCACAAACAGAATGACTCTATGCTGAGATCGAGAAAGAGTGCCTAGCTATCGTTTTTACTTGTGAGCATTTTCATCAGTACCACTTCGGGAGAGACAAAGTAAGAGTGGACTCTGATCACCAGCCCCTTCAAAGCATTTTTCTCAAACCAGTATTACCTGCTCCAAAGCGTTTGCACTGAATGTTACTTCATTTACAGAGATATCAATCGGGATGTTACATACAAGCAAGGAAGGAAAGTAGATGTGCATCATAGGCATACTGTTAACAGCAGCACTTCCCAAGAAGAAAGTCAAGAAGGCTACAACAGAATGTGTAATCTTCAAGATTCAACATGAAGCAGCAGCTTGACATCATCAACCCAGCAGAAATGTTGTATCTCGCAAATACCTTGCTCAAACCAACCAAACTACCCAACAAAATACAACTCTCCAAGTGCTACAAAAAGTAGCAATGAAAGAGTGACCTGAGAGCATCAAGGACACACCTGCAGTAACAAGAACATATTGGGCATACAAAAATGACTTGATAGCTCAAGATTTCATCTTGTACAAAGGAAATGGAATCATGGTCCAAGATGATCAGAGGAGATTCTGAAATGTATCCATGCAAGCCATAAGAGAATTGAATTGAAAGCCAAGAGAAGTGCTCTACTGGCCAAACATGAGCAATGAAATTAAAGATCACATTTGGCCAGTGCAGTGCTTATAACAAGTAGTGAGCTAAACAAGCTAGAGAGCCATTGATGACACACAATATCTCAGACAGACCATGCATGAAGCTGAGAGTAGACCTGTTCATAAAAGTAGGAATTGATTATCTTGTCACTGCCGACTATTATGCCAACTCCTGAAAACACATTTCAATTGTTACGGCATTCCAGACATTGTGATGAGTGGGAATAGCCCTCAATTCATGAGTGAAGAATACTGTCTATGTACAAGGGATTGGAAAATTCAATGCTACACTTCATCTCCACATTATCCCCAGTCGAATGGAAAGGCTGAGGTAGCAGTGAAATTTGCCAAAGGAATCATCAAGAAATCAAACAAATCTAGCCTTAGGCAATCCTCCAGTGACTGAAGGCATGGAAAGTAGTCCAGTCCAAAGACTAATGTCACATTGCATGCAAACTACTCTTCCAATAACAAAAACTACTAAAATCAGAAGTAATAATAGGCGCGAGTGAAAAAAATCAAGGTGACATGGTAGAAAGCCAGATTTCAATTTGACAAGACTGTCAAACCATTGCCAAGAATTGAGCATGGGAGAGCCCGACAAGGCAAACCATCAACACATGAGTCAGCCAATGTGGAAACTAGGGGCAATGTGCAAACTAGTCCAAAGCTGTGTAGGTTGGGTGGATTGGTTGTGTTAAAGTCCCTTTAGTGTCCAAAGCTAGCCATATAAATACTGTGGCTACCACAGAAGGTCAAAGGCTAGAAATACTGCGGCAAGTAGCTCACCTCCTTACTCCCAAAAGACTAACCATTTACGAGGCACAAGTCAGGAGAGTGAGAGAATACTCTTCACTTCCCTGGATAAATGCAGCTCTAACAACACTCAAGAAGCATGACACCACCCTGGACAAAGCAGTCCACTTGATTGCTATTCCTTCCAAACATTCATTCCCTCCACCAACAATGAACAGTGGCAGCTATGTGTACCATCTACAAGATGCAATGCAGGAACTCATCAAGATTCCTTAGGCATAACCTTCCAAACCCACAACCACTACCATCCAAAAGGACGAGAGCAGCAGATACCTGTGAACACCACCATCTGGGAAGTTGCCCTTCAGGCCACTCACCATCCTGACTTGGACATATCGCCTTCACTGATGCTGGGTCAAAATCATAGAATCCCAGCAGTGCAGAGGGAGGCCATTCGGTTTATTGAGTTTCACTGACTCTGACAGAGAATCCCACCCAGGCCATATCCCCGTAACCACCAGTATTTACCCCAATAATTCCCCTAACCAACACACCTTTTGACACTAAGGGACAACTTAGCATGGCCAAGCCACCTAACGTGCACATCTTTGGACTGTGGGACGAAACCAGACAACCCAAAGGAAACCACACAGATTCGGGATAAACGTGGAAACTCCACACAGACAGTGACCCAAGCCAGGAATTGAACCTGAGTCCCTGGTGTTGTGCTAACCACTGTGCCATCGTGCTGCCCCCAGTCCTGGAACTCCCTCCCTAACAGCACCGTGGGTGTGCCTACACCTCAGGAACTGCAGCAGTTCAAGAAGGCAGCTCACCATCACTTTCTCAAGGGGAACTAGGGATGGGCAAGAAAAAGTGCAGGTTTAGCCAGTGGCACCCACATCCAGTAAAATGAATAAAGGAAAAATACACACAACTAGTGAAGCTGTTCCTTCACAGCATTCGACTGGTCAGGAAGAAGGAATCTCGCCAGTTGTACTGTGTACAGAACCACCACCAATCCTAGAAGTCAACATGTCCCCCAAAAGCACAGTGGAACAACAGTTATCATGGCAAAAAATGCCATGGGAATGACACTCCCTGGAGAGGGAACATCTTTCAGATGAACAGCCAATGTCAACGCACACTTATACCATTAAGAGATATGCATGATTTAAAGACTTCATGTGCAATGCAGGTGTAGAGACTGAGTTGTCACGCAAACACTTGTTAACGCATGAGAACAGTGGGTAACTCGGACACACATGATCGTTCACCCAAACTTAACTTTTTTGATAAGAAAAGGGGGATGTTTGTATCTGTGTCGATGTGAAAAGGGGGATGTTGAGTTTGATATGCAATCAGTTCTATGTGTACTATCTGGCTTTCTGTACTCATGTGACCTCTACCATGAGGCAACTGTCTGGACAAAGCCATCTTAAGATCTGCATTGAGGAAGCACTGAAGATGCTCTGCCATCTTTAAACACAAAACACATTGGCCAGAATTTTGCTACCTTTCCTGCCACGGGAATCGGAATGGGGGAGGGACGAACCATGGGAAGGTCCATTGAGCTTTAACGGTTTTGGGACGAGCGAGGCCGTGAAATCCTGTCCACTGCATCTGTTCCACTCAGACACTTGAAAGGCCTGAAGTGGTTATTTCTCTGGGATTAAGGACCCTGGGGTCATAGGTCTCATCCATCAGGGGTTGCTTGCCAATCAGAGGCCATCAACCCTATTGATCACCAGCTCCAAGGAAATTGAGGCTGCTGTCAGAACAACATCCACCCAAACCCTGGCTGGGTCCTTGGCCAGAGTGAGTGATGGCAGGAGAGGGTGGGAGAAGAGGTTAGCAGCCAGGGCAGTGAGTAGTTCTCAATGAGCCTACACACCGCACCACCCTTCCCCATCCCTACCCCTCTTTTGTGATGGTGGATCCCTCGATCAGCCATTGAGTGCCTTTAAGCTTGTTGAAAATGGGAACAGGGTGGAAATACCAGAATCCGATCGTGCCTGCCATTTTTAAATCACTCCAGCCCACATCTGCCTCTTTAATACAAATAGAGTGGGTGGGCTTTTCCCAACTCCTTATACCTGTCTCCTTGGATGAAATTCCAGCCAATATTTTCTGTCTGACACTGTTTGAAGAGATCTATTACTCTACCATCCTCTGAAGTTATTCTTGATAAATCCAGAAAACTAGAACTAAACATTCAATATAATTCAGCCCAACACCTAATTTTAGCACCAGGAAGAAACAGGATTTTTTTTGTCCAACACTGAAAGGCCTTTCTTTTCAAAAGTCCCCTTTTTGCTTTCTTAGCCAGTAGCATTTCAAAGTACTCTTAAACTGTCAATTGTTAGACCACACAAAGTGGTTGAAGCAACACTGCCAAAAACAAATCTGAGCTCTCTAAAGCATTTCAGTCCTAAAGGTCCAAGACATGCAGAGTATACAATAGGTGCAGAGCCACAGCAAAGCTAGGAAGATATTAACACAAGAAATTCCGAAAGTCCAAGTCAGTTGATTGACAGGTGTACGGAAATATACATTTCAGTGCTTGATGGATGGGATTTTCCAGCCGCGCCCGCCCTAACACTGGAGAATCCCACTTGAGGTTAGCAGACCTTTGCATGGTCTGCCCACTCCTCGCCCCCCTCCCCCCCCCCCCTCCCCCCCGCTGCCACCTCCCCGCCCGCTACGATTCCCGTGGCGGGTGGGACAGGAAAATTCCACCCCGGTCCTCAATTTCATCACCGCAAGTTTTCACCCTTGCTAGCTCATTAGATTTTCTGTATGGAGACTGAGTTATCATGTTGCAATTTGCATGATGTTATGAGGCACTCTATTGTACATACGTGTGCACCAAACATTCACACACCATGAAATGGTATAGGAAAATTTTGACCATTGTCAGAAGGCTATGTTTTTATTAAAGAAGCGCTAACATGAAATTTATTAATAAAAAATTGTAAGATTTTAACCATCCTGGCCCAGCAGGAATGGGGCAGATGGACAGATATTTAAAATGGCAGTTGGGCACTTCTCACTGATACCAGTGTGCCACCATTTTAAATGCCAGGTTTTCAGTAGCATTGGGGTTGTCTTCTCCAGGCAGGTCGGAACTTCATTCATATTTACTAGTTAGAGTCATATGAGGTTATTAGATCCTGATGCAATTTTAACTCCCAATGGCAACAGTGAAATTCAGTGCTGGGCCTGCCAATGAAAGCGGGCAGGATGATGGCTACAAGGATCCAGCTGTGTTTTAATACATTTTTTCACTAAAAAGAATGCACCTCCAGAACCACAAGAAAACTTTGGACCTTATCACCTCTTCCAGGCTCCCTTTCCATTCTCCCAGCTGGGATTGCCTCCAGATCCAGTATTTATTCACCATGGACTGCTGCAGACTATTCTGTCGGATCCCATACCATGGCCTCTTGCCATGCAAGATTGCACTTACACCTATTGGCCACATGCCGATTTCCACCAGCTTCAGGTAGGAGTCAGCCTTGAAACATACAAATGAAGGCTAAGAGTTGCAATCTACAAGGCCTCTTACTGTGGGGGATGGAAGAATGCACAGGAGGGGTTGAGGTCATAAATTCTGCTGTTCACCCTGACACCTGCACATATGGAGTTAAAATTCAGGTTTGTTTGAATAATCCAGTATATTGAAAATTTTAAATATTTTATCCTTTCACAATACTCAGCAGGACACGTAGAAACTTCATCTCACTTTATCAAAAAAAAATCCACTGGCAACTAGAACTGCAAAATTGCTTTTTTATTGCACAACGTCAAAACCTTGGGCCATGGTGGATAGTGTACAAAGGTCCCCTGCATGCCCCTGGAATGCGAAACAGGAGATTTTCCCAGTCATATGCTATGCAAACGAATGTCTGCCAAAAAAATGACTGGAACTGACACAGGCCAGAGTAAACAATCCAGTATATCCGATTTCAGGGTTATGTAAGAACCAGAGACTAGTCGCACTGCACCCTTCAGCTCGTAAAGACAACAGGGCCTCTCAGTCGTGCATTACTGAACAGCAGATTTGTTAACACTTTCAATTCTGTCTTATGCCACTAAACCTAAATTCGCACAGATGCAAGTTGAGAATGAATAAAAAACGACTATCAATAATGGTGACCATAAAAACCCACCTTGTTCACTAATGCTCTTCAAGGAATAAAATTTGCTGGTCTGGCAGTATATGACTTCAGACCACAGCAATTTGTTTGACTCTTAACTGCCCTCTAAAATGGCTCAGAAAGTTACTCATCTCTCGTAGACCACTACAAAAATGTTTAATCATAATAAAATTAGATAGGCCACCTGAAATCAATGGAGGCACCAAAAATGACAATGGCACACTGAGTTCTCTTGATCCGGAAACATCTGGGGACTTGTTTCAACAATGGGGATCTATCCCACAGACTAGCCAAGCAACAACCTGACAGTCATAATCACAGGAACCTAGCTTTCAGCCATTGCTCCAGAAACCTGCATCGACATTCCTGAATTTGTCCTGTCCAACTAGCTGGACAGACCCACAAGAGGTGACAGCAAAATGGTGTCCAGTCAACTGGGACATTGTCTTTGATCGCACGAAGACTACAGGTGTTAGGTCAAACATGAGCAAGGGAACCTCTTGTTAATTGACATCTATATTTCCCACTGAATTGATGAATCAATGTTGAAAACGAGTTGAGGATAGCAAAGGCACAAAATGTACTCTGGTTTGGAGACTTCAATGCCCTTCACCAGGCTACATCCTGAAGTACATTACTCCCAGGCTGACTGATCTTGTGGAAAGTGAGGAGAAAATCTACTTGACTTCACCCTCACTAATTTACCTGCCACAGCTACATCTGCCCAAGGAAGTCCTGGTAGGAATGACCTGCACACAATCCTTGGAGACAAAAATACATCTTCACACCAAGTAAACCCTCCATCATGTTATGTGACACTACCAACATCCAAAATAAAATTGACTCAGATCAGATCAGCAGCTCAGAACTGGGTATTTAGGCAGTGCTATAAACCATCAGCAACAAATTGTATTCAACCACAATTTGTGCATTGAATATTCTTCGTTTTGCCATTATCATTGAAACAAAGTCCAACCTTAGCTTAATGAGGAGTGTAGGAGTGCATGCCAGGAACAGCAGCAAGTATATCTAAAAATTAGGTGTCAACCTGTTGAAGCTACAACACAGAGCTACATCCATGCTAAATAGCAGAAGTAACATGTTATAGACAGAACCAAGTGATGTGATAACTACAGATCAGATCAAAGCTGTGGAGTGGTGGACAATTAACAATGAATGGGAGAAATGAAAACAGAAAACTTTACCTCCAGCAGCATCTGCGGAGAGAAAAAGAGTGTCAATGTTTTGAGTCCATTTGACTCTGCTGAAGAAGCTATTCCAGTACAACGATAATACTGGCATCCACCTGACAATGTGGAAAATTTCCCAAATATGTCCCAGCCTCAAAAAGCAAGACAAGGCAATTGAATAATTACCATCCCATCAGTCTACTCTCAAACATCAGTTGATGAAGTGATGGAAGATGTCCTCAAAGCTACTGACAAGGCAGAACTCATCACCAATAACCTGCTCACTGATGTTCAGTTTGGGTTCCACTTGACTACTCAGTTCTTGAAATAATCTATTTTGTCCATGCTTGGCCCAAGACTGAAGTTGAGGTGATTAAGACTGCTTTTGACATCAAGACAGCTTTTGGCCATGTGTAGCATTATAGAAGTCAATGGGAACCAGAGGGAAAACTCTCCACTGGCCAGTCATGCATAGCACAAAAAGGAAGATATTTGTGGTTCATGGAATCCCTACAGTGCAGAAAGAGGCCATCTGGCCCATCGAGTCTGCACCCACCACAATCCCACCCAGGCCCTACCCCCATATCCCTACACATTTACCCGCTAATCCCTCTAACCTACGCATCTCAGGACACTAAGGGGCAATTTTAGCATGGCCAATCAACCTAACCCACACATCTTTGGACTGTGAGAGGAAACCAGAGCACCCGGAGGAAACCCACGCAGACATGAGGAGAATGTGCAAACTCCACACAGACGGTGACCCAAGCCGGGAATCGAACCCAGGTCCCTGGAGCTGTGAAGCAGCAGTGCCAACCACTGTACTACCGTGCCGCCCTGGTTGCTGGAGGTCAAGACATAGCTTGTGGAGTTCTTCAAGGTAGTACCCTGGGCCCAACCATCTTCAGCTGCTTCAATGATTATCTCTCTCTAAGAAAAGGTCAGAGGTGGGGATGTTTACTGAAGAATGCAGAGTCTTCGATTCCATTCACAACTCTTTAGACACTGAAGCAGTCATGTCCGTCTGCAGTAAGAGCTGGACAATATTGAGGCTTGGCCTGATAAGTGACAAGTAGTGCCAGGCATGCAACACAAGTGCCAGGTAATGACCATTGCCAACAAGAGAACCTAACAGCTCTTTTTGACATTCAACAGTAATACTGCCACCCATTCCCCACCAACATCATTCTGGGGTAACTACTGATCAGAAATTTAATTGGACCAGCTATATATATAGTTAAGCAACATAAGCAGGTCAGAGACTGGGAATCCTATAACTCTAGTAAATCACCTAAATTTCTAAAGGCTTTCCACAACCTACAAGGCATGGTAGATGTACAATGAAATACTCTCCACTTGCCTGGATGAATGCATTTGCAAACACTATTCAAGAAGCTGAACACCGCCCATGACAAAGCAACTTGCTTGAATCCACCACCTTTAACATTCATTCCCTCCACCACCAGTGCACAATGTGTACTATGCACTGCAGCAATTCGCCAAACCTTCTTCGACAGAACCTTCCAAACCTGAAACCTCTACCAGCGAGAAGAATAAGGCAGCTGGTTCATTGGAACACAGATCAGTTTCCAAGTTGATACACAGCCATGCACCATCCTGACTTGGAACTGTCACTATTCCTTTATTATTGCTGGGACAAAATCATGGAGCTCCCTTCCTAACATTGTGGACATATCTACACCACGACAACTGATGCAATTCAAGAAAGCAGCTCATCACCAACTTCAATGGCAATTGGGAATGGGCAACAAATACTGGCTTTGCAATTGATGCTCACATCCCATAAATAAATAAAATTAAACAACAATAGGTTTGTCTTGTGACTATAGTTGCACATTGTAGAATTGTCTGAGTGTTCTGCTCAGATTCAAAGAGTGTTGTTTCTGGAATTTCTAACCAGTGTCAGTGTCAGCAGAAGAAACACATGGGAATGAAGAACTGAATGGTCACAGAACAAGGGGGACATTTTAACATTTGCCAATAACGTGCAATGGGCAATATCAGATCAGCCACCTGTTATAAATTGGTCCCGATTTTGCTTTCCATGAAGTCAATAGAATTGGGCAAGATGTATAATGGATGGGTAGTCTGTTATTACTCTTTGTATACTATTATCTCCAAACTTTACTCACATATCTTGTATAAGTTACCGTATTAAGATTTTACAATCTTTCTGGTCCAACATTGGCAACTGTGCTGAATAAATGGCAGATTCATACTAATTATTTTCTCTGGCAGACAAGTTTCCTGAAATGAATAAGAGAAACAAATGCTACACCCAATTACATGTCACAGAGCTATCTTAAAAGCATTTCGCATGCAGCAAACTAACTTGCTAATTTTATAGCAAATATTAAATGCTACATATTACCGTAGGGAGATGCAGAGTGGAGGCCAGACATTCCTCTACAGGGAAGAGAGGGGATACTAATATGTTACTTATCCTGGGCAGCTCTTGTTCTAATAACTGACAAACCACAACATTAGTATATCCCTATAAGTAGGTGTACTACTTCCCTTTATAGACGAAGGTTATGCACACCATGGATAGAGTTTTAGGGAAGTGGAGGGAAATGTAAAAATATACAAAGGGCAGCCTTGATATCATTTCGGAGTTTTTATTACACAAACACACATGATGGTTTTGCCATAGAGTAGAAATATCTCCACAAATAAATAATCTAAGGTGGTCATATGATCCATTTGGAAAACAAGGATGCTTTGTGTTCATCATGAACGGGGCAGTATGGTGGCATGAGCGGCACAGTGGTTAGCACTGCTGCCTCAACGTCATGGACCTGGGTTCGATTCCAGCCTTGGGTGATTGTGGAATTTGCATATTCTTCCCATGTCTGCGTGGGTCTCCTCCGGGTGCTCCTGTTTCCTTCACAGTCCAAAGATGTGAGGTTAGGTGGATTGGCCATGCTAAATTGCCCCTTACTGTCCCAAGATGTGTAGGCCAGGGGAATTAGCAATGTGGGGTTATGGGGATAGGGTCTGGGTGAGATGCCCTGTTGGAGAGTCAGTGCAGACTCAATGGGCCAAATGGCCTTCTGCACAGTAGGGATTCTATCTGATTCATTACCCTGCTTCTAACTAGCCCTGTCCAGTAGTGACTGTAACCTCCTTTGAGAGGAAAAGAGGTTTGCTGATTCTGATGAAATTTTAAGTTTCATCCCTGGGACATTTTTTACTTCAGTTTATTTATTAGTGTCACAACTAGGCTTACATTAACAATGCAATGAAGTTACTGTGAAAATCCCCTAGTCACCACACTCCAGCACCTGTTTGGGTACACTGAAGGAGAATTTAGCATGACCAATGCACATGACCAGCACGCCTTTCGGACTGTGGGAGAAAACCCACACAGACACAGGGAGAATGTGCAGACTTCGCACAGACAGTGACCCAAGCCAGGAATTGAACTCGGATCCCTGGCGCTGTGAGGCAGTGCGAGCCTGCTGAGAATAGCAATGGGTATTATGCATTAAAATAAATAAGCACAATTATTAATTTCATAAAACAATAAGAGTGTCTTTTGATATTCCATAACCCTGATTCAGTTTTCAGTTTTAGTTGGTAGGCTGTGGAAATCATTTCTGGCTAGTCATTTTTACAGATCTTGTATAATGTGCAACATGCCTGTGTACTCTGGTTGTGCCCGAATCCACTTTGCTTTGGACACATTTCATACCTAAATAAGGGGAAATTTAAGCCAATTATTTGCTTAATTAATCTGTAGATTCCAAATCCAAAATAAAAAACAGCAAAAAAGAACAAAATGTGTTTCTCATAAGCGTCAAAGTGGTGAACCCTTTGTTAGAAGCTGTAGTTGATTGTCAAAACAACCTCTCATGACAACTGCAAACAAGCATCTGTCAGCTGCTCCATGTTATGAGGCAAGATTATTTTCTGTTTAATAATAAAAAAAATGCTGTGTTCAGTATAGAGAAGAGGACAGCACTGAGAAATGGGCAAGCTTCTACAATTGTGTTTCTTAACCAGAATCTATATTAAGCACTTGTGGATCAGGAATAGCTTATGCTTGATTTAGAATGCACCCATGTTGCCCACAAAATAAGGCAATGAATCCTATTAACAAAGGTGCAACACCATCCCTGAACTGTGATAACATCTCCATTTATCAAACAATAAGCTAAAATAAGGACACTAAAACACCATCCATCTGAATACAACTTACAACCTGTAATTTCCTGTTTAGCAATTGTGTAAGGTTTTATTCGCTCTCTGCACATTTCCTTGATTACTTTTCCAACTAATGTCACAAAATCCTGCATTGACTCCTGTTCTGAACAGGCATGAATTTACGTCCCAAATTTAAGGCACAGCAAAACCAGAAGTTGCTCTTTCCAGTGTTTCAGCGATTTTTCTGTTTTTTTTGTATTTCTACTTAATGCGACCAGCATTGTATTTTTTATATCGTCAAATGCGTTTTATGGCATCAGGATCTGTTACGTTCTTAAGAAAAACTTCGACAATTGCATTTCTTAAACATGTGGTGCTGAATGTACATAGATAATTGGGTAGCTTCAAATTATAATTTTCATAACATCAGTAAGATAATGAACGAAATTTGCATATATTCAAGCACTTTCCTTTGCCCCAATTGTTTACACTGATTTCCGGTTGTTTTATGTTTGATTTGGTTTACACTGAAATGTGCTAATAAGAATCACAATTTTTAAGCGCCAGTTGCTGGTGACAAATGTGTAGATTTCAGCACAATGTTGGCTTTAGTCAGTTTGAGCAAATTTCAAGCCTAAAATCACTGCATATAGCATCCATTTAGCATTGTTTTTTCTTTCTCTGAATAGAGAACACGTGGGTGCAAAGGTAATCAAGAATATTTAACAAATCCCCTGTCTGTTTCAATGACTAGGACATCATATTACTGAGATAGTGGAATTGCGGATGGCCCACCTCTTTGGAAGCAAAGTAAGTGTGGACCAATTCGCTCCATGCCTATCTGCCCCTCTGCCATAATGTGCTGTGGATGAGGTAAATTGTGCAGTGTGGGACTTGTGCCCTTCACTGGGGAGGGAGACCTGATCTGATTGGCTGGTAGCTCCAGAAGTCCTGACACCAGAAATACATTAATGGGCACTGTGAGACTGAGCAGGTCCAAGAAGATGGCACCAGGAGCCATGAGTTAGGCAAGTCCAAGGTATTAGGCAGTTTAGGGGATGGAGTGGGTTTTGGCGAGGTCGCAGATAGGGAGAAAGGGGATACTATATCCAGGGTCTTTCTCCCGATGTGCAAAATGCACCCCCACCCCCTTCCTTCCTGCTTTTTAAAAAAAGCATCCTGTCCACTCTCACCTGACTGCCCACACCAACTGCATTATGGTGTGGCTGGCATATTATCAGTGTCAGTGGTTGTTCACAAGCTCAAATGACCCTGAATTGTGTAAATATGGCAGGGGGCTGCTGATTTTGGGGCTTGCCCTTGAGCAGGAAAGTGTTCTCTTAACCTCTCTTTATTTTTGATATATTTCATATTTTCTACTATCTCTGTTGCCCTATTCTGAGCATTTCTGTGCTTCCATGTCTTGTCACATCCAGAACTGGATACAATACTTCATATGGAACTTCATCAAGCCTTTATAATGACCCTGTTACCCATTTTGATTTAAATGCTATGGATCCATTTCACATTCTGTTTGCTTTGGCAACTGCTACCAAGTAGAGTAACACTCCCAATGGTTGGCCCAATAACAAATTCAATCTTTTTCTTATTGCCCTCTATTTAATGATATATTTTGGAATGAAAATTATATTTCTTTTAATAATATACACATTCTTAAATATTTCCGTTTTAATAGCTATTCTTATAGACATGTGTGTAAACTCTCAAGCTATCTAGCTTTACATGAGCCCAGTTTTTCCTTCCAATTTTATGTCATTTGCAAACTTAGACATTATATTTGCAATACATCTCAGTCATTAATATTATGAACAGCATGGGCCGCTTGAAAAAGTCACCTAACTGAAGCTACCAGTCTGGATTTTTCAGTGTCTTCCCAATTATAGGCAGTAATTAGCTGGTAATTATAGTAAAGGAGGCAAAAATTCAGTGCACAGAATTCCCATTTACTTTTGTACCAGTCCAACTCCCTGCTGCCATTTCTGGCAGTCAGCAGAAGTGTGCAAAAGCCATAATCACGTATTGATGTCGCAAGTCCAGTTTCCCATCATTTCCATCTAATTTGTGCTTAGTTGTAATCACATTACTGTGAAACATGGGTCCAAGTTTTGCAAGCATTACATTCAAGACAGCAGTAATTTAAAGTGACAAACCCATAACTCTTGTCGATTTTTATGGGCTGAATTTAATGAGAATCTGGCTTCTGACAACACAATGCGAATCCAATCCAATTAATTGCTGGTTGACCAATTTAAGGCCGCCCGGTGATATTGCTGACCAATTGAGGCAGGGGTCCTGTCGAAATGTGTCCCAGGGATGGTGTAATGATATACTTCACAGACTTCATTAGAAACACAAAAGGTATTTATTAATAACAAATGCTGTACGGAGGAAACTGGAACAGGGTAATGCTCATTGAAGCCACAGACAGAACTGAGAAGAATTTGGCTAGTGAGAAGCCAAAAAGATATCTGAAGTGATTCTATGGTTTGTGATATCACCCTGTAAAGCAATAGTTGAAGTAATTGTAATCGGTGGTTGGAGCTCAGAGTTTGTGTAAAAGCATTCAAGACAAAAGAATCCTGAAAGGAGAATTAGAAAGCCTGGAGGCTGATCCTTGCTAAAACAATGGAGAGGAAACCTTGTTTGAAAGGATAGTTGGAAAACCTGGAGGCAGATCCTTGATGAAAACAGCTGAGGGAAAGCATTGTTTGAAAGAAGATTTATAGCATGTCTTTTTGAAAGTGGGGTTTGGAAATACGCACGTGACAATCTGGGGGAATTTGAGGATAGATCCACATAAGATCTATTTTGAGTGGTATATGCCATTTGGTTTCAGAGTGGACTGTGTCTGACCATAGTCAGCCTATGGGCTTAAAGGGAGTGTGTGTGTTTATTGAGACAATTTTAGCATAAGATGTATTGTGGAACCTGTATTATCCTTAAAATCCATATACATTTGTGAAGATAAGGGAGTGAGGGAGTATTGTATTATAGTCAAACTTTTCATATGTAATAAATGTTTTTCTGTTGTTAAAAGCTAATTGGGATACATGCGAATCTGTTCCTCCATATTTTCAACAAAACTAAAAGTTGAGCTAAGGTTTCATTCTGGATTCTTCCTGTCCAGTAGCAACATCAACTGGGTTCATAATAATACTCATTATCACCCAGGATACAGCTATCCAATGTGCTGCCAGGTGAAGAGTCTTAGCATCTGAGAGAATGTCCCAGGATGTAAGAGTCATGACTGCTCCCAGGGTACCACATATAGAGCTGCAGAATCTTTGCCAGTGGTCAAACATAGTTAGAAACAGCTCTAGCGGTGAAGGGGATAAAATGATATTGGGGGGATGGGGGGAAAAAGAAAGGATCAGGCTATTGAGTTGGATGATCAGCCATGATCATAATGAATGGCAGAGCAGGCTTGAAGAGCCAAATGGCCTATTCCTGTTCCTATAGTTTGATATTTAAAGGAGTGGGAACATCTTGCAGTTCATGAATGTCCCTGGCTGGCCCATGGGTGCCTTAGTGGTCAGATGTGTGCAGTCTATGGCACCTTGGGAAGGTGGCTAGGGTACCGCTGCCTCTGGTTCTATCGATCTGACCAAACCAGTCTACAGTGAATGATGAACTCTCCTGCTCTCCTATTTGGTGTATTTTGCTCTGCGAGGTGCCACACAAAGCCCCACCAGTTATTTGGATGGAGTCCATGGTGTAGAAATTCAGGGCCAGTCATCTTCAGGTGCATTCTTCAAACTCACTGACACTCTGACAGCTACAGGTGGTTGGGCCTCTGTATGTAAGCTCATCCGTTGAGCAAGTCTTCACCATCCTTGGGCTTGGTCACATTTGTCTCGACAACAGTGTTCAGTACCAACTTGTTCATCCACCTGGTTTGCAGGTTGTAGCTGGCCCAGGTCAGCTACTCTCCTCTCCCTCCATCTCCTGGTTTTCCTCCTCAGCTGAGGAGCCTCTTCCGTAGTGGACAATTCCCATAGGCATATTCATTTCAAATTAATCAGTTTAAACCTAGCCTCGCAAAGGCTCATCCCTGGCTACAAGGTTAAGGAATCCCTCCATTCTAATACCAACCTTGTGACTGTAAACCTATGAAACTTGTTTAAATAGCAAAGCTCCACTATCTCAAAGTGTTGCTGCAGCGTCAACTGCTGCCTGCAATCTCTCGGTTAGTGAAGCTTTGAAGCTTCATGCCTTGCATTGAACATATGTTAGAAATGGCCACATACATTTTGAGTGCATTGGCTTTTTAAGTGCTTAAACCAGGTCACAAGTGATTGAATTCCAAATATTGGCAAGGTCCTGACTTCAGGACTGCTCACCTTCCATAAAATGGCCAAAAGACATGATGACACCAGGATTCTGATCGGACATCATTACACCGCATATAACAGATGGACAGGGTGGCATACGTACCCAATCTGACATTACTAAATTCAGCCCTATAGGTTTTGTTTTCTGCTGTTACCTACTCTGTCTTTACACCAATAGAGGAAAAGCTACCGTTTGCCTAATCTCTTTTTAGATCAAGCAACATTGTTGCCATATTGGAATTTCCCTCTTCCTTGGAAAAAGCAAGAGAGTAATTGACGGTGCACCAGAGTATACAGAAAAAGGCACTTCCACTCTCAGCAACAATGGCAGCACAGGCTTTACTTTCCAGAAGAGCTACAAGCAGATCGGAAGACCATTTACACACATGCATGCACACACGCACAGAGGTCTGACAATGGTCATATGAACATCAACTACTCTTAATTTATTTTGCCATGGAGTCATTCTGGGATGTCACCAGAGACATTATAACAAAGCAAACAGCTGTGCACAGATGTAGCAAGCAGGTCATGGATGTACTGCTCTCCAGAGTTATAAAATTCATTTGGTTCCCCATGGACAATTAGCAGCTACATGACAGGCCACTGCAATTTCACCCAGCAACACAATTCCACAAGGTGCAACAATTGCAAGCATGTGGTCACATGCATCTTCGTGATCAACATCCATATATATGATATGTGAACATGAAGATCACCACTTGCTCAGTATGCAGCTTCAGATCAGTAGCACTTCACCAGCCAAGTGAACATTTGCTTCCTAGGATTTTCCTTAATACCTTTATTTTAATAAACTTCACTTTGAGGGGAGGTGGTGGCCTCGTAGTATTGTCACTAGGCTGGTAATCCAGTGACCCAGGGCAAAGCTCGGGGGGCCCTGGTTCGAATTTCACCATGGTAGATGGTGTAATTTGAATTCAATAAAAAAGTTAACGATGACCATTAATATGACCTGTTGTAAAAATCTATCTGGTTCACTAATGTCCTTTAGGGAAGGAAATCTGTTGTCTTTAACTGGTCTGGCCTACATGTGACTCCAGATCTGCAACAATATGGTTGACTCTTTAATGCCCTGTGACATGGCCTAGCAATGATTTGAAAAAAAGGATTGATGATACTTGTATACTATCCAATCTACACAGCGTATAAGGAAGCCCAGTTAATAAAACTGTCATAGAACATGTTATATGTACAGTGAAGGAATACATCAGATACCTGGATCAATCTGAAGGAATTAGGTAATGAAATGTGGAAAATTCTCAAGGAATGTGGTGGACTGTTGGTTGCATGCTGCTTTTGAAGGCTGTGGAGGAGGAAAGCTCAAATGGAAAGCAAGGGTTTCAGCAGGAGATCCAGATGCTTGAAGATACAAAGGATAACCTACTGCTGGTTGCAGTTTGCAATGGGAGACCTCACTTGGCTACCATATCTGCCAAGAGCATCAGTGGCCCAATCTACATGTTCATCCTTCTTGCCACAAGAATGCTACCTTCTCCAGAATCTTCCCTGTGCATTGATTCACAAGGCTACAATATATGCTCTCTCCTCAAAGTCATTGCCAAACCTTGCTAAAAACAATGTTTGCATGCAAGGCAATTATAGCACTAACTTAAATTCATTTATAACCCATACTATATGAATCTGCCTACTTCTCAGTACTGTGCTTCCCCATGGTGCCAGTGTGTGGTTTCATGAACTCTTAAACCAAACCTAGTAATTCTCCCAAGATTGAGTAGCAGAAGAGGATCAGCTTGTTGCATACCTACATATGGATTTCTTAGGATTTGAGACAGATCTGCTGCAGGCTGCTTCTCCTGTGCTGCTGCAGGGCAACTTGGCTTTGCATCCCTTTGTTCACATGTACACAATTGGAGCAAGGTGGAGGGAGTATCCGAATATGCTGCCATCATGTTGGAATAGTATCTGAAGTCTCTATTTTTGCAGTGCTTTTAATATTTGTATTGTTGGCCGGTGATCTGCTGGAACCTTATGATAACAATGAGATCCTTTACACGACTGAGGTACTTCTCTGAACCCTGCCCTAATAGCTTGTACTCCGCATTAGACATCTGGGGGCAAATTTTCCCGTTCCGCCCGCCACAAGAATCAGATCAGGCGAGAGACGAACCATGGAAAGGTCTGTTGACCTCAGGAGGGATTTTCTGGTTTCGAGGCGAGCACGGCTGGAAAATCCTGCCCAGTGTAAATCAGGCCTATATGCCATACATTGAGGGTAGTCTTCGACAATGTATCATAAGAGTCTCTGCTGCAAACCTGCCTGGAGTTGTCACATATATGCTGTACATACAGGTAGTACACTCTTGCTTTCTGCAGCAAATCATCCTACATTCTCTGCTATCTCCACGTGCACTTTGTGCTCTGCAATATCCTGGTTTTAGAAACAAGATCCAAAAGATCGGGATCTTTAGATTTTTCAGTTGAAGAGCATTTGTCCAAACTCTTCAGTCAGCCATGTCTGTCTCCTAATGCTAACAGTCACTCCTAACTCTTTGCTCAAATATCTGCATCACCCACTGCACTCTCCACTGAAATACTCCCGAATTTTCCTTGACAAATTTGTCTTTGTGAGTGAGTTCTGATTATATGTGATAGAGCTCTGATTGTTTCCCTTCCTTTGCTTCTTCTTTGATCACATCTAGAAGATAGAAGAAATAGGAGAAGTTAAAAATCGGTTGCTGAGGCACAGAGTCCATATTTGAAAGAGTGACTTGAGGGTTATAGATCAAGTATGTTGACATTCATATAGGGCAGGGAGTAGTAGGATGAAAAAAGGAGAGAAATTAGAGCCCCAATTTTAACCCAAGAGAATAGAGTATGGGGAAGGAAGTGGCCGGGGAAGCGTAATGCCCAGGAATTTTTAACTTGCTGGCTTCATGAGCATGTGCTGACACAGCCTCCCACTCAAAGCCAACAAGAATGCTGTTGCCCCATGGCATGTCATGTTTAATGGGAGAGATGGATGATGGGTGCATGCATCAAGAAATTAGATTCCATGTGGAATTTTTAGTGGGTGAACGAATACGAAGATGTAGAAATATTTTCAGGTGAAAATTAAAGGTAAAAAAACATGGCCTGGGCATTGATCGTAAGCAATTTAAGCATTTTAGCAGAGCACAATAGAGTGTTAAAGTGTTGTATAGAATGCTATCTTCGAAGGTCTGACTGGCTTATCTTGCCTTGTTTGACCCTGTAAAGGCATTAATCTTGTTCCAGCACTGAGTTGCAATGCATGGGGTGGCTGAGTTGGCAATGACTACATTGCTTGCCACTGCTCCTTGAGCCATTATTGCTCTGTACAAAAAAAAATGCCTCCTTCCTCTGCCTAGCTATATGCCAAAAGAATTCTAAGCCTTCATCTGTGAGACTTGGCTCGGGGCCCTCCTTCAAACCTTCCAGACCTCACAGATATTCTTCAAGTGAGCAAACTTTATTCTGCAAAGGGAATGATTTTTTTTGTGTTTATAGCCTTTCAAAACAGTTTCATGTTTTTAAAACCTGCAAACGCATGTGAGCTCTCACACCCCCAACATGCAAACTCTCAATGGCAGGAGCTCCTTAATCTCACAGATATTACATTAGTTAGGCTGACTCCAGAAGCTACAGTATGGTCAGACTACTTTGTGGGTAGGTGTGAATTGTAACATTTTCCAGGGATTTCATGCAAGCAAAAATAAATCTAGGCTTCTATTTATCTACATACCCAATGAATAATCTAGGGCCTCAACATCTGAGGAGTGGCAATCATACTCTCCCATACTCACACTCTGCGTGGGTTTCCTCAGGGTGCTCCGTTTCCTCCTACGGTCCAAAGATATGCAGGATTAGATGGATTGGCCATGCTAAATTGTCTCTTGGTGTCCAAAAATGTATAGGTTGAAGTTTAGGTGGATCAGCCATGGTAAATGCGCAGGATTATGGAGATAGATGGGCGGAATTCTCCCCCAAAAATTCTAAGTATTGAATTTGTGTGACAACTGGAGGAAATCACGCTATTTTTTTTCCAGTGGGAGTTCAGAGAAGAATCTGTGCACTGCAGAGTGCACTGGCATGATTCACTCCCGAATTCAGTGGGTGAAGCCTGTTCCCGCTGGAGAGGCTGGCAGCATAGCGCTGAGCAAGCCACTGAGCATGTGCCGATCTGTCAGTGCCGAGATCGGCACTTATGCAGTGGCCCCTGTCTGCCGGCCTCCTGATCGCCGGCCATGTGACTCCCCGCCCAAACAGCCTAATCGTTGGCCCCCCCAAGCATGCCCAGGCCAGCTTCAACTAACCCCCCTCCCCGATCCAACCCCACCTCGGCACTGGCAGTCTCGATCCCCCCTGCAGTCCTGATGCCGCCCCCCCCCCAGCAGTCCCGAACCCCTCCCTGCAGCTCTGAACCACCAGCAGGCTGCCTCCCTCCCCCGGCTGGCCAGTCTTGATTGTTGGCCTTCCTCCCTCCCCCATCAATCCTCTCTGCAGAGAAGCAGCGGGACCCCCCACCTCCACTGATCGCCCCTATTAGGCCCCACCACCCAAAAGGCCTCACCCCCCACCCCTCCCAGGCACTGCCCCATGTCCAGTGGGCAGTGCCAAGATGCCCCCTGGGCATTGGTACTTTGCCCCTTGGGCAGTGCCATGGGGCACAGGCTGGCACTGCCAAGGTGCCAATGACCAGGGAGCACCACCCTCTCGCCGCCCGACCCTCTGGGGGGGCCGCGATTGTCCCCCGTTCACTCCAGCAGGGTTGGGCCGCTAGCTCCCTGCTAGAATGTCCAGGAATCTAGCCGACTAAAGTAGTATTGTTCCATTGGAAACCCTGGATTTGTTACATTTTGAATCACTCCAATATTACACTATTCTGTGATGACGTAATAATTTTGTTTTGGTAAGCACCCACATCCTGTGAACTCCTTTTAAAAACACTGCGATTTTCTTTCATTTTCTGCTTCAGGGGAAGCAAAGGGTCATTTCCCTGAAAGTTCTGCTACAGCAGAAAATTAACACAATTAACAGCACGTGGTATTCTGTTCCAAGTTACTGGATGTGCAGAGAATTCAAAGCTTTGCTTTAATGTGATTTTTTGACCTCCTGGAGGTTTGTTTGCAGTCAAATACATCCTGAGCTGAAAATTCTGAAAAAAACCCAAGTCTCGAGAATACAAACAAATTGAAACAAGCAATTCATTGATAAAATAGCAAATTTTCCGAGAATTTTTAAATACAGATATTCCTACTGTTACAAGTCTATCGTATGCCACGCAGGATAACAGTTTGACCACACCATTATCATCACTAAGTAGAGCATAAGTCTCTATTATATTGAACTTCTAGAAGTCATCCACAGCAGTTCCAGTGCTCAGCGTAATTATTTATGTCAAGCTGCTGAAAAAGTCTGTGGTACTGACAATGGCATCTGCTGCTTCCTCGTGGACCTGTTGAAGTTAGCTGGTTACTGGTTTAATATGCAGGAAGCAGGCACGTTTGTATTACACAGAGTGTTAGATTTACAAATAAATATTAACTCTACACATCTTCCAAAACCATGTTTTGAAGATATGATAGGTGACATTCTACATCAGAATAGTTTTATTGGAAGCAGAGGTTGCATGTTTCTAAAATCAGTTTCTGATAACATTAGCCCGTTTCCATCCAACAAACTCCTGCTCGATCATTTCCCTTGCCCTCCCAATCTACATTAACTGCTGGCTTTCCAAAGTCCCAAATTTATAATGCTCCCCCTTGGCTTTAGCCTCGTCTCTTCCAATCTCTGTAACCCTTCCAGCAATACAATTCAGCCCCCAAATCCCTTCATTCTTCTCATGCCAACCACTTGTGTATCCCCCTCTTATCACTGGAGACTCTTCAGCCCTCTGGGTTCCACTTTATGAAATGTACTTCCTAAAACAAACTCTCAACCACTTTTCTCCTTCAGGCTCTCCTTAAAATTCAACCCACCCTCTTGGGTTCACATTCATTTTTTTTCCTCAAGCCTCTATGAAACAATTAGAAAATTTTTCCCCAATGTTAAAGGCACTATATAAATGCAAATTGACTTTTAGTTAACTTATAGACCTACTAGCTGTAAGTCCAACTAAGAGATAAATTCTGCATCAAATCCCACAGCAACACTACAACATCTGGGGGGCGGGGGGCAGATTTTATGGGACCTGCAAATTGGGTGACTTAATTAGATGGGAGTGGAAATTCCAATTTTCCGACAACAGGGATTTTGGTGGAGGTTGCAGAATAAGTTCATCTGTGCCCCTGAGGTCAAGGATGGTTGGGCAATTCTTGGTAGGTCATTTCCTGGACCTTGTAGGTTTGAGGAGGTTGGGGAGGGTGCACGATATTGGAGGCCTCAGAGTGTCATTCATTTAGAGGTGAGATTGGAGGCCTTGGGTGGAGATTGGAAAATAGGGGTTTTCCTGGCAGATATGTTGGATTCAGCAAGTAAGTGAATCTGACAGTCCTTGTCGTGCATTTAGCCAGGATTTCCTGCCAATCAACACTAAAATTTCAAATGAAGAATAAGGCTTGCAGTCTCACTACAAGTGCTAACTTGCCTCTTTGGAGTGCGTTAGACACCATGTAGTGTCCCACCACCATTAAAACTGAAAGTGGACACAAGTCAGGCTTCATGTTTTTAACACTCCAACCTCCTCCACCACCACATTTTGGGGGTTAAAACATCCCGTACATGTTGCAACAGCTCATTCACTTCTCAAGACCAGCTGGGTCACCTGGTTCCAGCTCTTCCATGTTCTATGTGTGCTGTCTGTGTCTTGGGTCTCATTTAGCCATGGAGATGTAGGGCTTCTGATTTTAGAGTAGGGGCAATTGTGTGGGGTTCTTAGGTGTGGCTTGTGATTCAGCTGGACTCTGGAAATTGAACAATCTGGTTTGTTTGGTGGAGATAACATAAGGTTAACTAATATTTACTTACTGAATAAGTATGAGGGTCCAAAGTGTTGACTGTAAATGCTTATTGTGAGGTAGAGAATATTACACATCAAGTGGGTGAGCACTTAATCATCAAATATAATTTTAGCTAATAAGGAAAATCATTAAACAACAAAAATAGCATTATGAAGCAAAATATACCCATTTTAGCTCCCAAAACAACCAATTTCAGAACAGCTGCTTTGGGTAGTGAAAACACCATTTATAACCCGGCAATCCTGATGATTGAAAGTCAGATTTTGTTTCATCTTCTAACCTCTTACTACTTTTTACCCCAGGTAAATGCGTCATGGTCCTCATAGGTAACCTTCCCAAGCTCACTTTCTTATTTTGCATATGCCAGTACTGTCAAATGTTGTAACCCTCCAGGCCAGAACCTCTTGCAAAGCTCAGCTCATGACTGTGCAAGTGAAACAATGATATCTGATTGACATTCCCGTCCTGGCTGCAAGTTCCACACAGCACATGTGCCGTGGTGAAAACTTAATGTCTTTCTAATCTATTTCCTGCTTACTGAGATTCTCAGCTGTGATATTAACTGCATTTCTGTGTTCTGTTCATTCTGCAAGAACAATGTGAGGTTTCTGAAAAAAAATAATTGCAGCATTGATCATTAATTCTATTTTACATCAGATTCTGACATGGCAAATTCAACCTCATCTGTTGTCCGGGAAACTCAAAATATGAAACTTTGCTGAAATTTCTATTTGATATTTTTGGGGTACATTCCCTTTTAAGCTTTGCCTCACACATAAATCAGGCTTCTGCTAAAATTCAGTGAAACTCAGAACATGTTCAAAACTTTGTTGGTATTGTATTTGCTGCTTCGGAGAATAGGAAACAGAAGCCAACAAGGGAGCGATGAGACTTCCATAAAGGAAGAATTTTGATATAAAATCATTACTAATCACTCTTGGTCACGTTTATCATATTCTGTAAGTGGTTGAAACAGGTTATAGAACATGCCACACAGAAATCAGGGAGTAAGTCACCTGTGAATGTCACTGGCCTGGGTAATAAATGCAGGTCTTACCAGTGACGCCTCATTCCCTGAAAGGATAATTTTCAAAAAAGGACTGCAGGGTTGACAATAATGTGTCATTGTCATTTCAAGTGCCTAGGTTGATGTCAGGTGGTCTTTTTTTTTGACTTTGTTTGATTCAACTGAGTGGCTTGCTAGGCCATTTCAGAGGCAAGTTAAGAATCAACCACATTGCTGTGGATCTGGGATCACATGTAGTCCAGATGAGGTTGGGACAGCTGATTTCTTTCCTCAAAACTACATGGGTGAACCAGGTGAGTTTTTATGACAATGACAGATCACCATTAGAAAGACTAGCTTTATATTTGAGATTTATTAATGGAATTCAAAATTCCACCAGATGCCATGTGGGATTTGAACCTGTGTCCCCAGAGCATTAGTTTGAGCCTCTAGATTACCAGTCCTGTGACATAAACACTAAACCACCATCTGGAGGTTTGAGCCACAATTGGGAGAGGTGTCCCAAAGACTAATCAATAGCCTGACATAATCCTACATGTCTCCAGACAGCAGCATCATCACCATCCCTGGATATGTCCTGACCCACTGACAATACAAGCTATCCAAAGGGTGGGTGGGACGTGGTATACAAATCGAGAAGGAGTTGACCTCAAGATTGACTCCAGAACACATTAAGTCTCATGGCATCAGGTCAAACATGGGTGACTTACCCCCTGATTTTTGTGTGGTATGTTCTATAACCTTCTTCAACCACTTACAGGATATGATAAATGTGACCGAGGGTGACTTAATGATTTTATATCAAACTTCTTCCTTTATGGAAGTCTCATCACTCCCTTGTTGGTTCCTGTTTCCTGCAGTTGTAAGCAGGCCCTTTTTGGCTTCAGTTGTTTTCTCATTATGGCACTCGTTTATCACCAGGGAGTCCTTTTATTGCTACTTAAGTGGCTTAACTGGGGTTGTTTATGTTTACTGAGGGATTAGTTTTATGGCACTGTATTTTTAGGAGAAAAACTGGTTGGCAGGTCAGGTGACAGGAGATCTTTCACTTTTAGTTCTGAGCTGCAGGTTTGAGTTTTAGAAGGGGCATCAAGCTGGAAAGATGTGCTTCTCTCTCTTCCTGGTTTTGGAAATTCTGTGGGTTAGCTGAAAACCTCCCTGGAGTAGAAATTCTGCTGTTGGTGGCTTGATCAGAGTCCACCAGGGGTTCTGGGAGGCTGTTCGGACTTCAAACTGTTCTGGGTGTGTCAAGAGGACTACTAGAACTTACAAGACTGAGTTTTCAATTCTCCAACCAAAGGACTCAATTCCAGTATCGCATGATCACATTAGACTTTGCTGCGTTAAACTGGTTTAAAGGATTTTGTTTATGGAATTGGTTTGATTGGAACATCTTAGATATATTCATTAAGGGTTATACATTATCGTGGTTGTTCCTGCAATTGTAATTTGTTTTCATTTGTAATTGATAAAATTTTCTTTCCATACATGTTAACTGCATTCTTAAATAAACTTTGTTTGATAAAAGCTCCCTAGTGGGTCATTTGAATCATACCGGAGGTGAAACATATTATGCTTATCCTAGTCAAATTCAAGGTGCAAAGCTTATGATCCAAGCGGGCTCCACAAAACACTTTGGAGTTTCTGATCTGAACCATAACAATAGGCTTACCAGTGACTTATTGGCAGCCAATGCAGGGAAGATCCTGTCTGTGATTGGATGAGCAACTCAGTAGCCAGATAAGTTCTAATTTTTGTTTTCAGGTAAGTACACAGTGGAGGAGCTGCAGCGGGGCCGGGGATAAAAGTGATCTGATCTGGCCAGGCCAGACTTCAGGAGGCTGAAGATGTCCTCTACTATAATTTTCTCTGGGGGGTTTGCAGGGGTTCCCCTCTATTTTATATTTTCCTATGGTGCAGGCATTGATGCTGGTTTCATATTCATCTGTCTTTCTTAGAAAGCACCTAACCTCTCCTAACAGCCCAGCTCTCTACATGGAGAATTGCCAATGTGAACTCTTCTCTTTGCACCCAGTGGTACTACATATAGAGTATTGTTTTTAAACAACATGTTACATAATTAGAATTTAGAAGTGTTGTATTATGCCTTTGAGGTACAGCAGCATGACACCACAAAGGGAAGTGTGTCATGCAATCCAGTTTGTTTCACTTTTGCATTTGAGCAGAGCGTAGCACAGACAGCTCTGCTGTTAATATCTTCAAGCTTTATACCAATGTTTATCTGTTCTCATGTGCTTAGTCTTAAAAGATTAACCCACTACATGTGTACTCAATCCATTATGAGTAAGTGGTGCCTTTACATCATATAGAATTGCAATGACCCTTTCTTTCTACATTGTTTCCTTAAATAGGAACAATTACATTAGAGAAGCATTTTCACCTAGAGGCTGCTAGTTTGATTGAATGTTTGTATACAAATAAGTCCCACCATGAAAACATTGGTCATGCGTGCGTACCGGTGCAGGTACCACCTCATAACAATGTTTAATACAGAGGTTGATTATACTGAGAGAAGTCAATCTCTTTGAATTTTCAAAAGGCAGCTTCTCATACCATGACTCCAACATAGAAAGCTCCATAGTTCCAGATGTGTAGTCAGATAGAGTAACTCAATGGTAAATTACCACAGGCACCACCTAGTTGCCTATTATAGATCCACAGGAGCAGACAATCTGCTTATCATCTGGGCTGTGAGTGCAATGTGCACAGAAGGTGGTCATCAAATTAAAATGGGGGGAGTTGATGGAGCAGATAGTTCCTATAATTACATCAGTACATTTTTTGCATGGCATTTTCAGTGAATATTGACCAATTAAATTTATTGTTACTCACTTAAGTAAATGACACATAACTGCACTAATTTAATTTAAATTCAAAACTTGAATCACCCAGTAGAAGTTTATAATTTTGAACTGCATCCATATTAGTGCACTTAAAGATGCATGGAATGCACTTTTCCCTATGTAAATTGCTATATCTTACTTCAAAAAGTGCCAAATTTTAAATATTGCATACACAGAGATCCTGACCCCAGCTAGTCTCCCTCCCACTGTGATGGAGGGAGGTAATTTGTCATCCCAAATGGAAAAATAAGTTAAAGGTCATTTCCTTCATAAGAAAATAGTGTGTAGACTGGAGAGATGTACCCAAGATAAGTCAACCATATAAAATAAGGAAAAAGATTTTATAACATGAAAATTTGAAGAACTGTACACTGAAACAACATAACTAAAACAATGGATTTCATTATATATCTGAAGAGGTCTCTTTAGGATTGACTTCAGGTGAGCTTAGAGAAGGGTCACTAACATATATTAAATTATACATTTACAGTTAGCATTGACAGTAAGCAGCTATTCCATACAGCTTTAAAATCTTAACCTACACTAAGTTTCCAAATAACATTAACTGAAAAATGAATGGGCTTGTCAGTTCAGCTATCTAAAATAAATTGGAAAGCTTCCTTGTATTAATTCTCAATTCTAAATGTTCCGTGGTGTTTTTGAAATGCTGTAAAATCTGAATGACTGGTGTAATAGTCACATCTCAGTGATATTGTAATGAAACTGTTAAAATATCTGAATAAGACACTGTTGCATTCTAGATGTTCATTGATCATGAAACAGAGTGAAACTTACACATTGAACTTTTACAGTAAATATCTCAATTTGATATAAAACCCACTACATTTCTAAAATGTTTGACAACTCAGACAGAACAAGTAGTATATAGACTGTTGAGTCACTTGTCATATTATTCTTCTTTGAACATATTCTTCACTTTGGTGCAGAAATCTTTTAGCCATAGGTTACAGACTAATTAGGTCTTGCAAAACCGACTCTTAAAGTTGTGGACATATTGAAACAGCTTTTTCCACATTGTTTCTCTGGTGGACACCCCCCTTCCCCCCTCACCTAACCTATGGTGATTGCTTTCACTGGTCAAAGCTCTATAGTATGGAATCCTTTCCCAACTCTCTTACCACTTAAACCTACCTCAGAAACTTTAAATTACCTTTCATCATATTCTTTAACTTGATGTCTAATTGCGTCACCAGTTCAGGTACTGGCACTGCATTGTGGTTCAGAGGCTTATCTGGAGTTGGGATCAGTACTTAAGCCTCTGGGCATGAGTTAGCTGCACCCAGGCCAGAGGGAAAAGGATAACACGTGTCAGTTCAATGAGTGGTGACGTCAAAGATAAAGTTCTGCTACAGAGGACACAGATAGGTTGTGAGGCAGCATTAAGAAAACACTAATGAGGATGCACACCGAGATTCTTGGTGCATTGACAGATGTACCAGACAGCCTCTGGTCACTGACAGGAAGCATTGAGGAATCCACCTCCATTTTTGGCAGGGGCATTGCGCTGAGCTTGGAGCCCACCTTTTCCACAGTGGTAGGTCAGCTACTGCTGCCATAGAGTTGGCTATCGATGATGGGGCATCTGGTGGCTGATGTCTTAGCATCCACTGCTGCAGAGGTGAAAGCCACTCAATACCTGCTGCAAAAGAAGCTGAGATGAATGACATGAGACTGTTTAGACTGCTGCCATCATGGTGTGGACCTCATTGCTCAACAGAACACTCTTGCAGCAGTCAGCAATCTGTCCTCCAAACAATTTAGTGGAATTCCTGATGTGCCAGCCCATGGAAGAGACATAGTGGAACACTCTCAGGCTGTACTGCATTTGTCCTCTCACCACTGCCATTAACTAGACTACTGTTGCCCATACCGAATGGCACAGTCTGAAGCTGGACCCTCAAAGCACAGAGCTGCTTAAGGTTATCCTGCAAGTCTCTTCCATTGGAAATCAACAGCCTTACATTGGCCAGATAGCATCTGCACTCCAATTTCAAGGCTAAGATATCAGATCAGCCACTAATACATTTTGCAGCTGATTTCCCTTTCAATGAAGGTGAAAATTGGGCAGAGTGCACAGGTGGCATCTAATCTGATACTGATCATTTTGCACTTTGCCAAAGTTGTCAGATTGGTTTATTTGGTAACCTTCTTGCTTCTGTGGCCCAAAATTCACATAATCACACAGTACATTCTAGGCCCCCATCACTCTGTAAAAAAAACTTCCCCCACACATCTCTACTGAACCTTTCCCTCTTACCTTGAATTTGTACCCCCTTGTAATTGTCATTTCTGTGCTGGGAAAAAGCTTCCAACTGTTCAGCTATTTATGCCCCTCATAATTTTATAAACTTCTTCAGGTCACCCCTCAGCCTTCACCTTTCCAGGTAGTACAATCCCAGTTTATTCAATCTCTCTTCATAGCTAATACCCTCCATACCAGGCAACATCCTGGTAAACCTTTTCTGCACACTCGCCAAAGCCTCCACGTCCTTCTGGTAGTGTGGTGATCAGAATTGGACACAGTGGGCCCAATTCTCGCATCGCGACCTGCAACTTTTCTGGCAGGTCCAGTCAGGAGAATCGTGTCGTCGGCCTTTTTCCCGGATTTGTGCATGCGTCGGGAATGCATGCACGTCTCCCAGAGCTGGAGAACAGTCACAATCCAGACCACACTGGAAACCAGCTGGAAGAGAGGCAAATCATTTGAATCTTTTTATAATATGGTTTAAATATGTTATGCATATCATTATCAGGCCCGGCACGGAACTTGACAGAATCTCCCATCCCGCTAGGAATACTTTATTCCGGCGGGGTTTAGAGTAACTCCCCACGTTCGGGGAACTAGCGGGAGACCCCGCTGGAATGAAGGGGAGGCAATTGGGCCTCCCAGGGGTTAGGAGCCGGGGTGGTGCCCCCTGGGCATGGGCACCCTGGTAGTGCCAGCCTGTGCCCCTTGGCACTGCCCAAGAGGCAAACTGCCCATGCCCAGGGGCACCTTGGCACTGCCCAGCAGGCAGTGCCAAGGGGGCTGGGCCTATTGTGGGCAGGACCTGGGGGGGCCCATCGGTGGGGGGTCCCACTGCCACTCTGCATTGGGATCGGTCTGGGCTGGAGGGAGGCCAGCGATCGGGGCAGGTGGTCTGCCTCCCGAGGAGGGTCAGTGGGGCGGGGGGGGTCTGCTGAGGTGAGGGGGAATTGCCACTGCTGGGGAGGTGGGCTGGACATTGGGGCACAAGAGGGTCAGGGCTGGCCTGGGAATGGTTGTGGAGGCCATGATGGGGTCCATGATTCGAGTGTGAAGCTGCATTGGAAAAACAGGTGTGATCTAGAACAGTTTTCCCACTAATTCCGCACTTTTGGAAAAATCACCCCCCCAGTATTCCAAATGTGGCCTAATCAAAGGTTTATATAACTGGAACATAATTTGCCAACTTTTATACTTGATGCCCCGACCGATGAAGGCATGCGTGCCATATGCTTTCTTCACCACCTGTGCTGCCACTTTTAAGGATCAATGGACCTGTCCTCCCAGATCTGTGTGTTTATGCTCCTGATGGTTCTGCCATTTATTTTATAGCTCCCACCTGAATTGGATCTACCAAAATGCATCACCTCGCATTTGTCTGGCCACCTGCCATTTCTTCATCCATTTTTCTAGCCTATCTATATCCTGCTGTATTCTGACAATCTACATCACTATCTGCAACTCCAGCAATCTTAGTATCATTCATAAACTTACTAATCAGACCAGCTGTGTTTTCTTCCAAGTCACTTATATATATATACAAACAGCGGTCCCAGCACTGATCCCTGCGGAACACCCCTCGTTACAGACTTCCATTCAAAAAACACCCTTCCACCACTACCCTCTGTCTTCTATGGCCAAGTAAGAAGTTTAACAACACCAGGTTAAAGTCCAACAGGTTAATAAACCTGTTGGACTTTAACCTGGTGTTGTTAAACTTCTTACTGTGTTTACCCCAGTCCAACGCCGGCATCTCCACTTCTATGGCCAAGCCAGTTCTGAATCTATCCAGCTAGTTCACTCTTGATCCTGTGTGATTTAACCTTTTGCATCAGCCTGCCATGAGAGACCTTGTCAAATGCTTTACTAAAGTCCATGTAGATAACATCCATGGATCTTCCCAGTCAATCATTTTTGTCATCTCCTCAAAAAATGAGAGACATGACCTCCCTCATACAAAACCATGCTATCTGTCGCTAATAAGACCATTCAGTTCCAAATGTGTATAGATCCTATCCTGAAGAATCTTTTCCAACAATTTCATTATCACTGACAACAAGCTCACTGGTCTATAAATACCCGGGTTATCTTTGCTGCCCTTCTTAAATAACGGGACAACATTGGCGATCCTCCCATCCTCTAGGATTGACAATTCTCCAGTGCCAATTCTGTTGTTCACTGCCATTAAAACAGTTACATCCAATGAAACAAGGTTCAGTATTTTCAAACAGCAGCACGGGAGTGGAACACTACACCTAGGAATAGGAATTGGCCATTCAGCTCCTTCAGCCTGTTCCATCATTCAATGAGCTGTATGGCTGATGTGCGATGTAACTCCGGACTTGCCTTTGTCCCATGTTCCTTCAAAGCTTTCAACAACAAAAAATTAACTGGTTTTCAAATTAATAATTCTGCAAACAACAATTGATGCTAGATTAAAAGTGTTCCAAACTTCTGCCACCCTTTATGTTAAAGTAATTTCACTCCTGATAGGCCTGGTTCTAATTTTAAACCATGGCCCCATCCTAGACTCCCAACTAGAGGAAATAGTTCCATCCAATCTGATCTGTTTCCCTTAATATCTTAAATCTTTGATCAAATCACTTCTAAATTTCAGAAAATATAATCCTAGTTTGTTTAATCTTGGCCAATAGCTTAAACTTTATTGGCATACTGGGATAAATCTCCATAAAGCAATGCTGTATTCCCTCCAAGACCAGTATATCCTTCCTCAGATGAGGTACCCAAAACAACTCAGTACTCCAGGTGTGGCCACACCAATGCTTTAGGACTTCTATCACCAGCATTCCATTTAGCTCTTTAATTATTTTCACCAACAGTTTGTAAAATATGTAGCTGAACTCCACCCAGAATCTCTTTGGACCCTGACTGTCTAGCTTTGCATTAATTTGCAAGAAGTCTCAACACCAGGTTGAAGTTCAACAAGTTTAGAACCATAGAAAATTACAGCTCAGAAACAGGCCTTTTGGCCCTTCTTGTCTGTGCCGAACCATTTTATGCCTAGTCCCACTGACCTGCACTTGGACCATATCCCTCCACACCCCTCTCATCCATGAACCCGTCCAAGTTTTTCTTAAATGTTAAAAGTGACCCCGCATTTACCACTTTATCCAGCAGCTCATTCCACACTCCCACCACTCTCTGCGTGAAGAAGCCCCCCCTAATATTCCCTTTAAACTTTTCTCCTTTCACCCTTAACCCATGCCCTCTGGTTTTTTTCTCCCCTAGCCTCAGCGGAAAGAGCCTGCTTGCATTCACTCTATCTATACCCATCAAAATCTTATACAACTCTATCAAATCTCCCCTCAATCTTCTACGCTCCAGGGAATAAAGTCCCAACCTATTCAATCTCTCTCTGTAACTCAGCTTCTCAAGTCCCGGCAACATCCTTGTGAACCTTCTCTGCACTCTTTCAATCTTATTTACATCCTTCCTGTAACTAGGTGACCAAAACTGTACACAATACTCCAAATTCGGCCTCACCAATGCCTTATATAACCTTACCATAACACTCCAACTTTTATACTCGATACTCCGATTTATAAAGGCCAATGTACCAAAGGCACTCTTTACGACCCTATCCACCTGTGACGTCACTTTTAGGGAATTCTGTACCTGTATTCCCAGATCCCTCTGTTCAACTGCACTCTTCAGAGTCCTACCATTTACCCTGTACGTTCTACTTTGATTTGTCCTTCCAAAGCGCAATATCTCACACTTGTCTGCGTTAAATTCCATTTGCCATTTTTCAGCCCATTTTTCTAGTTGGTCCAAATCCCTCTAGTTGGTCCATGTATACCTAGCGACTGAACCTTCCTAACTAACCTCCCATGAGGGACCTTATCAAAGGCCTTGCTGAAATCCAGGTAGACAACATCCACCGCCTTCCCTTCATCCACTTTCCTGGTAACCTCCTTGAAAAACTCTAATAGATTGGTCAAACATGACCTACCACACACAAAGCCATGTTGACTCTCCCTAATAAGTCCCTGTCTATCCAAATATTTGTAGATCCTATCCCGTATCACACCTTCCAATAACTTGCCCACCACCGACGTCAAACTTACTGGC